>NC_059371.1:39427500-40080325 GCF_019703515.2 Myxocyprinus asiaticus
CAAATTAGCAATTTAGCATGATTAATCATTATTACATGATTACTATATAAGGTGTTGGAGTGATGGCTGCTGGAAATGGGGCCTGTCTAGATTTTATAAAAAATTACTTTTTTCAAATAGTGATGGTGCTGTTTTTTACATCAGTAATGTCCTGACTATACTTTGTGATCAGTTGAATGCCACTTTGGTGAATTAAAGTACCAATTTTCTTCTGAAACAGCAAAATCTGTACATTATTCCAAACGTTTGGCTGCCATTGTAGGTTGAAGTCATTAAAACTCATTTTTTAACCACTCCACAGATATAATATTAGTAAACTATAGTTTTGCCAAGTCGTTTAGGACATCTACTTTGTGCATGACACAAGTAATTTTTCCAACAGTTGTTTACAGACAGATTCACTTTTAATTGACTATATCACAATTCCAGTGGGTCAGAAGTTTACATACACTAAGTTAACCATGCCTTTAAGCAGCTTGGAAAATTCCAGAAAATTATGTCAAGCTTTAGACAATTAGCCAATAAGCTTATGGTAGGAGGTGTACTGATTTGGAGGTGTACTTGTGGATGTATTTTAAGGCCTACCTTCAAACTCAGTGCCTCTTTGCTTGACATCATGGAAAAATCAATCAGACAAGACCTCAGAAAAACAATTGTGAGCCACCACAAGTCTGGTTCATCCTTGGGAGCAATTTACAAATGCCTGAAGGTACCATGTTCATCTGTACAGACAATAGTATGCAAGTATAAACACCATGGGACCACGCAGCCATCATACCGCTCAGGAAGGAGAAGCATTCTGTCTCCTAGAGATGAACGTAGTTTGGTACGAAAAGTGCAAATCAATCCAAGAACAACAGCCAAGGACCTTGTGAAGATGCTGGAGGAAACTGGTAGACAAGTATCTATATCCACAGTAAAACGAGTCCTATATTGACATAACCTGAATGGCTGCTCAGCAAGGAAGAAGCCACTGCTCCAAAACCACCATAAAAAAGCCAGACTACAGTTTGCAAGTGCACATGGGGACATAGATCTTACTTTTTGGAGAAATGTCCTCTGGTCTGATGAAACAAAAATTTAACTGTTTGGCCATAATGACCGTAATGGGTAAAGGTGGGCAAGGAGGAGGCGGGAACAGGCAGAACAGTCAACATAACTTTAATGACATAAATGAACTTAAAACAACATAAAACAAACAAACAAACACACACACAGCAGCCGCGTGTGTCTCTCTCTCTCGAACTGGCATCTCCGACTCCCCTTTATCTCTCTCCCGCTGATTAGGTGACTCAGCGCCAGACGTGCACGGTCCGGCCACGCCCTCCTCCTCGTCACAATGACCATAGTTATGTGTGGAGTTAAAATGGTGAGGCTTGCAACCCGAAGAACACCATCCCAACTGTGAAGCATGGGGGTGGCAGCATCATGTTGTGGGGGTGCTTTGCTGCAGGAGGGACTGGTGCACTTCACAAAATAGATGGCAACATGAGGAAGGAAAATTATGTGAATATATTGAAGCAACATCTCAAGACATCAGCCAGGAAGTTAAAGCTCGGTCACAAATGGGTCTTCCAAATGGACAATGACCCCAAGCATACCTCCAAAGTTGTGGCACAACAAAGGACAACAAAGACAAGGAATTGGATTGGCCATCACAAAGCCCTGACCTCAATCCAATAGAAAATTTGTGGGCAGAACTGAAAAAGCGTGTGCAAGCAAGGAGGCCTACAGACCTGACTCAGTTACACCAGTTGTGTCTGGAGGAATGGGCCAAAATTCCAGCAACTTATTGTGAGAAGCTTGTAGAAGGCTACCCAAAATGTTTGACCCAAGTTAAACAATTTAAAAGCAATGCTACCAAATACTGACAAAGTGTATGTAAATTTATGACCCACCAGGAATGAAAGAAATAAATGCTGAAATATATCATTCTCTCTGTTATTATTCTGTCATTTCACATTCTTAAAATAAAGTAGTGATCCTAACTGACCTAAGACAGGGAATGTTTTCTACGATTAAATGTCAGGAATTGTGAAAAACTAAGTTTAAATGTATTTGGCTAAGGTGTATGTAAACTTCTGACTTCTGATAAACTGTGTATATATATATATATTATTGCTGTCCAATGATTAAAATATTTAATCGCGATTAATCACATAAGTTTTGTAGTTACTCGCAATATCTTTATAAACATGAGTGGACAAAATATGCTTCATCCAGATGTATTTTTCAGTCATCCACACAAAACCTAACCCACAACAGAACAACAGAAAATGAACACAGCACAACTCAATTCAAATTATGTACAAAATATAGTAGTTGTAAGTGCATTATGACAGGATTTATTTGTTTCTTTTTATGGAGTTTTGACAGACATGCAAAAAAGTCTGTACTGTCATTTACAGTTAACAACTCATAAAATACAAAAAAATTCCTTTTAGACCCCGGTCACTATTGTAACCAGTGGGATTAAATGGGTTAATGGTTTCAGCAATGTCTCCAACTTCTGCATTGGCTAGTGCACTATCAAACATATACACTGTGACAGAACCTTGGAGACAGCAGCAGGGTTTCCGTTAGCCAGTAATCTGTACCACTGCTCCCTATATGCATTTTATGCAGTCTGCATAAGGCACCAACTCCCTAGTGGGGCAACAGAAACTTCACCGGCTGCCTTTACTCACACGTTTTGTTATTCAAGGACACTGGTTGCAGTCAGGGAACACGGACGATCGCTTCGCGCTCACACTTTCACTTCGCTCTCACACCATGCCTCGCAACTTGTAGATACAGTTGGTTGGAGACATTAAGCTGAGACCTGTGCCAAGTATTTTTTATCAATGTAGCAAAGCAGGGGAACATTTAGAATGAAGTAAGCACACAAAAAACATAGTTAGATCGTGCTTGTAACATGATTGCAGTGACCATTTGAACACCTGCCTTGCACTGCGCACCAGAGTTTTAGTTCTGGTCAACGTGTCCAGGAATGGTAAAGTTTGCCATATTAATTGGAAAATCTGCTCCTCTCATCGCTAAGCATGCACATTTGAAGCTCTGTTAATTCAGGTATTACACTTAATTACTTCAAATTCTGCTCGTAATATCATGTTTGTTCTTAGATTAAATGCAAGTATAATTAAGAGAAATGGTGCACGTTTTATGCGCTTTTTCTTCTTTTACTTTTTGTGCTATATCATGCAATAATACACTGACATAGGCCTAATGATTAGTGTGTCATTATACCAGAGTCTCTCCTGTGAAGTCCAAACACAAGTGGTCAAAAAAAGAAGCATAGTACGACCAGTTAAAATGGTGATGTGTCTTGCTTGTCCACCTCTGATTGAATCACCCCAAACAGGTGCGAGCCGTACTTTTATGTTGTTTGTTTACATATTATCATGAATTAACTCTCCTGTGAGTTCGTGTATGAATTTCGGGATCTACTCGCCTGTTAATCAACCGATGCGTCAAATGAAGAGTTTTAAACTGGCACACGAAACGGGAATAACGCAGGCTGCTTTTGAACTTCCCAAACTGTCAGCAAAGTCCTCCGTAGCAGCACAAACAATTTTTGAATTTGTCAGACATTTCCAGCTAACAGAAACCCTGCTGCACACAGTCTCCAATGTTCTGTCACAGTGTCTCTGCATAATAGTATGTTTGATAGTGCACTAGCCACTGTAGAACAGCAGAAGATGCTGGAACCCAGCAGGTAATCTACACTGACATTAGCCCATTTAATCCCACTGAGAGGGGTCTAAAAGGAGTTGCTGATGTATTTTACACAGAGTTGTCAATTGTAAATGACTGCATTATATTTTAGCATAAATATATACAGTAATTTCAAATTGGGACAGTCGAGTGTTTACCACTGTGAAACATCACCTTTTCTTCTAATAATAGTTATTATGCATTTCGGCACTGAAGACAAAGGTTTGTTAAGTTTGAAAAGTGGAATTTTCCCTCATTCATCCATTATGCAGGTCTTCAGCTGCACAATTGTACGGCGTCTTCGTTGCCATATTGTGTACTTCATAATGCACCACATATTCTCAATTGGAGATGGTCAGAACTGCAAGCAGGCCAATCTAGCACCCGCACTCTCTGTTTGTTCGGCCAGTAAGTGGTTTGAAGTTGTCTTGTTGAAAATTCTGGGACATCCCTGGAAAAGACGGTGCTGGATGGCAGTATATGCTGCTCCAAAATGTGTACATATCTGTCTGCATTCATGGTGTTCTCACAGATGTGCGAGTTACCCATGCCATGGGCACTGACACACCCCTGGCCCATACAGACACTGGCTTTTGGACCTGACGCTGATAATAGCTTAGATGGTCCTTTTCCTCTTTGGCCCGGAGAACACGATGGATGTGTTTTTAAAAAACTATTTGAAATATGGACTCATCAGACCAAAAAATAAGGCTCCACTGTTCTACTTTCCATCTAAGATGAGACCGAGTCCAGAGAAGTCAGCAGCGCTTCTGGATAGTGTTGATGTATGGCTTCTGCTTTGCATAGTAAAGTCTTAACTTGCATCTGTGGATGCAGCGGCGAATGGTGTTGACTAACAAAGGTTTACTAAAGTTATCCCAAGCCCATGTACATGATATTCATTACAGATGAATGATGTTTTTTAAGACAGTGATGTCTGATGGATCAGAGATCATGTGCGTTCAGAAGTGGTTTTTGTCTTGCCCTTTACGCACCGAGATTTGACCAGATTCCTTCAATCTTTTAACTATATTGTGCACTGTAGAGGGTGAAATGCCCAAAATCCTTCCAATTTGTCTTTGGGGAACATTGTTCTCAAAGTGCGGGATTATTTGCTGAAGCATCTGTTGGCAAATTGACAAGTCTTGAATGATCCTTGCTCTTGAAGGACTAGGCTGTTTTTGGAGGCTCCTTATATACTATGACACGATTGCCTCACCTGTTTAACATCTCCTGTTTCACATTGCCTTGTTATTTTAACTCGACAAATTGTTATTAGTCTTAAATTGCCCCTGCATGTTGCAATCCTCTGATTTGAAATTAATGTACATTAAAAAAAAAAAACAAAGAAATTTAGGGAAAACATCATATTATGTGTAGTTGTAGTGTTTTCAATTTAGCAAAGGGTGAATATAATTTACAAATCACTACTTTTTGTTTTTATAAGCATTTTTCATACTGTCCCAACTTTTTTGGAATTGGCATTGTTCGCTAAAATGCTTTAAATAATTTTTTTCCACATCAATCTACACTCCATGCCCCATAATGACAAAGAAAAAAACAGATTTTATATAACTTTTCAAATTTATTATAAGGAAAAAAAAATTAATTATCATAATTGACATAAGTATTCAGACCCTTAACTCAGCTGAAGCACCTTTGGCAGCTATTACAGCCTCAAGTCTTTGCACACCGCGATTTGGAGATTTTCTGCAATTCTTCTCTGCAGATCCTCTCAAGCTCTGTCAGGTTGAATGGGGACTGTCCGTGGACAGCCATTTTCAGGTCTCTCCAGAGGTGATCGATTGGGTTTAACTCCGGGCTCTGGCTGGGCCACTAAAGGATATTCACATAGTTGTCCTTAAGCTACACTTGTGTTGTATGCTGTGTGCTCAGGGTCATTGTCCTGTTGAAAGGTGAACCTTCAGCCCAGACTAAGGTCCTGAGAGCTCTGGACCAGGTTTTCATTAAGGATTTCTCTGTATTTTGCTGCATTCAGCTTTCCATGCTGCTGAAAAACACCACATGCTACCACCACCATGCTTCACCGTTGGGATGGTATTGCGCAAGTGATGAGTGGGGCCTGGTTTCCTCCAGGCATAACGCTTGGAATTGGATCAGAGAATCTTGTTTCTCACAGTCTGAGAGTTCGTGCTTTTTTGTGTCTTGCACTGAGAAGAGGCTTCCGTCTGGCCACTCTGCCATAAAGCCCAGATAGGTGGAATGTTGCAGTGATGGTTGTCCTTCTGCAAGTTTCTCCCATCTCCACACATGATCTCTGGATCTCAACCAGAGTGACCATCGGGTTCTTGGTCACCTCTCTTACCAAGGTCCTTCTCCCCCGATTGTTCAGTTTGGCCGGGCGGCCAGCTCTAGGACTTATTCCATTTAAGAATTCCAGACACAATCCTGTCTCTGAGCTCTGCAGGCAGTTCCTTTGACCTCATGGCTTGGTTTATGCTCTGATATGCATTTAATTTTCTTTTTTTATTTATAATGAAAAAGATATATATATATATATATATATATACACACACACACACACACACACACACACACACACACACTGGTGGCCAAACGTTTGGAATAATGTACAGATTTTGCTGTTTTGGAAGGAAATTGGTACTTTAATTCACCAAAGTGGCATTCAACTGAACACAAAGTATAGTCAGGACATTACTGATGTAAAACACAGCACCATCACTACTAAATTTAGACAGGCCCCATTTCCAGCAGCCATCACTCCAACACCTTATCCTTGAGTAATCATGCTAAATTGCTAATTTGGTACTAGAAAATCCCTTGCCATATATCAAACACAGTTGAATGCTATTTGGTTTGTTAAATGAAGCTTAATATTGTCTTTGAGTTGCCACAGTATGCAATAGTCTGGCATGTCTTAAGGTCAATATTAGGTCAAAAATGGCAAATAAGAAACAGCTTTCTCTAGAAACTCATCAGTCAATCATTGTTTTGAGGAATGAAGGCTATACAATGCTTGAAATTGCCAAAAAACTGAAGATTTCATAAAAAGCTGTACACTACAGTCTTCAAAGACAAAGGACAACTGGCTCACAGAAAGAGATGTTGAAGGCCCAGTTACAACTAAACAACAGGATAAGTACATCAGAATCTCTAGTTTGAGAAATATACGCCTCACATGTCCTCAGCTGACAGCTTCATTGAATTCTACTCACTCAACACCAGTTTCATGTACAACAGTAAAATGAAGACTCAATGTTTGACATGTTGTACATTCAGAAATGCTTTTCTGCATAGAACTGTTGTAATGTGTGGTTATTTGGGTTACTTTCACCTTCCTGTCAGCTCGAACCAGTCTGGCCATTCTCCTCTGACCTCTGTAATTAACAAGGCGTTTCCGTCCACAGAACTGCTGCTCACTAGATGTTTTTGTTTTTGGCACCATTCTGAATAAACTCTAGAGACTGTTGTGTGTGAAAATCCCAGGAGATCAGCAGTTACAGAAATACTCAAACCAGCCCGTCTAGCAACAACAATCATGCCGCGGTCAAAATCACTGAGATCACATTTTTTTTCCCCATTCTGATGGTTGATGTGAACATTAACTGAAGCTCCTGACCCATATCTGCATGATTTTATACATTATACTGCTGCCACACGATTGGCTGATTAGATAATCGCATGGATAAGTAGATGTACAGGTGTACCTAATAAAGTGGCCGGTGAGTGTATATGCAAGACAGATTTTTTGATGGAATGCATGGAATTTTTATATTTCTAAAAAGCTCAAATGTGACCATAATGAAAAAAAAAAACAAATAATGATAAAATCTATATATTTTTATTAATATTTTCTTAATTGTAAGGTGAGGTGGGTGGCGATACCCAGTTCCAAATGTTATGACTTTATTTCTGTTACACATTCAGTCTAAATGTCTATAATTATGAAATTAATTTATCAGTCAGAGTTGATGGTTTAAATATATAACTTTTACACAGCAAAAACCACAACTAAATACTGGACATTTGTTGTCAATTGAATAAGAGTTCGATTTGATTTCCTTTTACATTTGTCCTTGAATTGATTTTTGTCAACTTACTGTGTTTCAGACTTGATGGAAGTGAAAGAGCAACGACTAAGAAGAATTTCTCTCTAAAAAAAAGCCTCAAAGAAGAGCAGCCAAAAATTCTTTAACCTGCATTCACTGTGGAAAGAGTTTCAAAATTAAAAGCCATCTAAATAAATACATGAGAGTTCACACTGGAGAGAAGCCTTACACGTGTCATCAGTGTGGGAAAAGTTTCACATATAAAAATGATCTTAATTAACACATAAGAGTTCACACTGGAGAAAAACCTAACACATGTCATCAGTGTGGGAAAAGTTTTCTTTATAAAGAACAGATCAATGTACACATGAGAATTCACACTGGTGAGAGACCTTACAAGTGCCATCACTGTGGGAAAAGTTTCACAGATGCAGCCTATCTCAAGAAACATCTCCGCTGTCACTCTGGAGAAAGACCATTTGAATGTGATAAGTGTGCTAAAGCATTTGTTGTGGCAAAATACCTAAAAACACATATGAAAACTCACACAAAAGAGAAGCCTTACATGTGTTATTTTTGTAGAAAGAGTTTTGCATGCCTGTTCTGTTTGAAAGAGCACCAGAAAATACATACTGGCATGAGGGTTCATATGTGCTTTGAATGTGATAAGACCTTTATTACAGCCAGTAACTTGAAAGAACACCAAAGAATCCATACTTGAGAGAAACCTTACAAGTGCTCACACCGTGAAAAGAGTTTCTCTCAGTCAAAAAACCTGAAAACACACGAGAGAATCCATACTGGAGAGAAACTTTACAAGTGTTCATGCTGTGAAAAGAGTTTCTCTCAGTCATACAGCTTGAAAACACACAAGAGAATCCATACTGGAGAGAAACTTTACAAGTTTTTACTCTGTGAAAAGAGTTTCAATCTGTCAAAAAACCTAAAAACACACAAGAGAATCCATACTGGAGAGAAACCTTACACGTGCACACGCTGTGGAAAGCGTTTCACTCAGTCACATCACCTGAAAGCACACAAGAGAATTCATACTGGAGAGAAACCATACCTCTGCACTTCATGTGGGAGGAGTTTCTACAGAGCAGGTCAGATCATGTAGTTACTCGTATGAAAAGTTGTTGCCCAAATTAATCACAGAGAGAAGTCCATCTTCAGGTGCAATGCTTCAAGTTAATAGCTGAAAATTCCAATAATCCCAAAGAAGGAATTTCCTTTAAAAGAGCATCATATACAGGTGCATCTCAATAAATTAGAATGTCGTGGAAAAGATCATTTATTTCAGTAATTCAACTTAAATTGTGAAACTCGTGTATTAAATAAATTCAATGCACACAGACTGAAGTAGTTTAAGTCTTTGGTTCTTTTAATTGTGATGATTTTGGCTCACATTTAACAAAAACCCACCAATTCACTATTTCAACAAATTAGAATACATCATAAGACCAATAAAAAAAACATTTTTAGTGAATTGTTGGCCTTCTAGAAAGTATGTTCATTTACTGTATATGTACTCAATACTTGGTAGGGGCTCCTTTTGCTTTAATTACTGCCTCAATTCGGCGTGGCATGGAGGTGATCAGTTTGTGGCACTGCTGAGGTGGTATGGAAGCCCAGGTTTCTTTGACAGTGGCCTTCAGCTCATCTGCATTTTTTGGTCTCTTGTTTCATTTTCATTTTCCTCTTGACAATACCCCATAGATTCTCTATGGGGTTCAGGTCTGGTGAGTTTGCTGGCCAGTCAAGCACACCAACACCATGGTCATTTAACCAACTTTTGGTGCTTTTGGCAGTGTGGGCAGGTGCCAAATCCTGCTGGAAAATGAAATCAGCATCTTTAAAAAGCTGGTCAGCAGAAGGAAGCATGAAGTGCTCCAAAATTTCTTGGTAAACGGGTGCAGTGACTTTGGTTTTCAAAAAACACAATGGACCAACACCAGCAGATGACATTGCACCCCAAATCATCACAGACTGTGGAAACTTAACACTGGACTTCAAGCAACTTGGGCTATGAGCTTCTCCACCCTTCCTCCAGACTCTAGGACCTTGGTTTCCAAATGAAATACAAAACTTGCTCTCATCTGAAAAGAGGACTATGGAACACTGGGCAACAGTCCAGTTCTTCTTCTCCTTAGCCCAGGTAAGATGCATCTGATGTTGTCTGTGGTTCAGGAGTGGCTTAACAAGAGGAATACGACAACTGTAGCCAAATTCCTTGACACGTCTGTGTGTGGTGGCTCTTGATGCCTTGACCCCAGCCTCAGTCCATTCCTTTTGAAGTTCACCCAAATTCTTGAATCGATTTTGCTGGACAATCATAAGGCTGCGGTTCTCTCGGTTGGTTGTGCATCTTTTTCTTCCACACTTTTTCCTTCCACTCAACTTTCTGTTAACATGCTTGGATACAGCACTCTGTGAACAGCCAGCTTCTTTGGCAATGAATGTTTGTGGCTTACCCTCCTTGTGAAGGGTGTCAATGATTGTCTTCTGGACAACTGTCAGATCAGCAGTCTTCCCCATGATTGTGTAGCCTAGTGAACCAAACTGAGAGACCATTTTGAAGGCTCAGGAAACCTTTGCAGGAGTTTTGAGTTGATTAGCTGATTGGCATGTCACCATATTCTAATTTTTTGAGATAGTGAATTGGTGGGTTTTTGTTAAATGTGAGCCAAAATCATCACAATTAAAAGAACCAAAGACTTAAACTACTTCAGTCTATGTGCACTGAATTTATTTAATACACGAGTTTCACAATTTGAGTTGAATTACTGAAATAAATGAACTTTTCCACGACATTCTAATTTATTGAGATGTACCTGTAAGAAAGTCATTTGCTAAAATCACCTGGGGTGAAGTTTGGCTTTGTTCAACAATGTATTTATAAGGTCATTATTCAAGGCTTTGGAGTAATTCAGAAAACTTGTTAGAATATTTTAGCATGCTTGTCTGTTATGAGTGGGTTAAATGATCATGTATTAACATGTATATTCAACTTTTGTTTTAGATGTTGATTGAAAAGATTCTCTTTCAATGAAATAGTCAAACTGCTGTATTTGTTAAAAGCCTAAACAGTCAACTCTTACAATGTGAATTAAAGGTTGACTGAATTATAATTTTTGACAATAAAGAGATTTATATTTATCGACTGACATCAGTGACGATAGTTCAGTTTTTTGTTTTGTTTTTTGTCTGCTGTGGGCCAGGGGCATTTCTATGGTCAGTGGCTATTCGGGGCTCAGCCCAGATCGCTGTGGATACGTAAGGTAACTTTGATGAAATATAGAAATATAAAACGCTTTATAATAAAAGTTTAAAATGTTATATCTGTGAGGTGTCATTTATACAATTAATATTTAAATATTACTGAAACTAAAAATAAGATGTCTTTTGTCTCTGAAGCTCAAAGATCAGAAATGATGTGCTATTAATACTCTGTTTTTTTAAATCTGGTTTAAAAAGCACTATTATGTCCATTTTGCCTTTCTGTAG
Source organism: Myxocyprinus asiaticus (assembly GCF_019703515.2). Classification (NCBI taxonomy): domain Eukaryota; kingdom Metazoa; phylum Chordata; class Actinopteri; order Cypriniformes; family Catostomidae; genus Myxocyprinus; species Myxocyprinus asiaticus. The sequence goes on from NC_059371.1 coordinate 39,438,753, forward strand.
TTCACCGCACATTGTGTACAATTGACAGTTTTATAGCTTATTATTAATTCGTCTCATGTTTTAACTTAGTTTAGAAGATAGCAGGCTGTAAATATGCTGCAATATGTGCTTATAAGAAAACATATTTGCTAGATTTTGGTTCATGGCATCGTGTCTTAATAAAAGAGTTTATGAAAAAAACGCTAATTTCCTGGCTCATGACTTTAATATTTGAAAGTGACCAGAGTAAGATTGATAATTACAGCTTATATTGTGTATTAAAACAGCTGCTTTAACAGAAGACATATAATACTAAATAAATACAGCATCATTCATGAGTTTCAAAGAGCTGTAGTTTATATACTGTATATGCCTATGGTTTACTGTCTCAAATAAACAACATGTTAACCTGCCCGAGCACAAAAAGTCTATCTGGGTCAGATGAATCTTCAGGGTGGGACTGCAGGTGCCCAAACCATGAGGTTTTCACTGCTTCTTCATCCTTTTTCTCATCTGATGAGTTGTGTGGTGTGTTGTATTTTAACACAAAACTGTTGGATATACATTTTTGATCACCTTATTTCTCCAATACACATGGCTTTCCTTCTCTCATTCAAATGCACGAGAGCAATGGATACACATGGTAGTGTCTCTTTCTCTGTTTGGAACAGCGTACTAGCATACTACTATTACTAGTTCGGTGGCCTTATCTGTATATTGCAGAAACAGTAAGAGTAGTGTGGTTGTATGCTATTGTGAACACAGCCACTGAGTCCATGCACCAGCAACTTTCTGCTCGTGTTAAAGCGAGGGAGGCACGATGCCACGGCTCCTTGCAACCATAGGGAAAATATAGATGCACGGTACGGGAATGAGGGAGAAAAAGTTTGGGGCTAGAGAAAAATGATTCGGGGTTATAGCCCCGGAAACCCAGGGCTATCTACACGCCTGCTGTGGGCAAAATTTGAGGGTTCCAGAGCACAATTACAGCCTCTGGAAGTGAAATAGAAACAATCACTGACACCTTGTGGGGATTTGCTGTACTGAAGGGGCTGGTTTACCTATGCCTCTATAACCTGTTGATGAGTTGAATACATTCACTAGCAATTGTATTAATCCAATTTTTTTTTTTTTTTTTCTTTTTTTTCTTAATCATGTGGATTTATTCAGGCTATGTTATAATGATGAATGTTACAGGTCATTTGTGTATTTGATTTCTGAGGGGTGACTGAGGCTCTGACCCATGTGAGGAATGCAGTATCGGTGCTTGCTCATTTAGCCCGGTTCCCAGAGAACAAATATACATGTGAGTTGTAATTAATTAATTGATAATTGATAAAATCAAGCAAGAGTTTTATTGTGTTTTAGGTCATTAATGTACCACATGTAGCCTATTTACTGACACAAATATATTCTCTAGTGAGGCCTGCCTCAACCTTGAGGGAAAGACAGCCCCTATGTTTTGTTCTGTTGATGTCATTGCAGGGATTGTTTTGATGTGGATGTCTTTCTTCTGCTGAACAGAAACAGATTTTTAGAAAAATATCTCAGCTCTTTTGGTCCATACAATGCAAGTGAATGGTGGCCAGAACTTTGATGCACCAGACTATTGGGGTGCAAATAGGTGCACTGTGTGGCAGATGTTATTTACACCGGGGTGCAAATAGACACTCTGTATAACTAATCCATAAGACTTCAGTGGTTTAATCAATGTCTTCAGAAGCAATATGATAGGTGTGGGTGAGAAACAGATCAATATTTAAGTCACTTTTTTACTAAAATTTTCCTCCCTGCTCAGTCAATCTACAATTTAACTTTAACTTTCAAATTTTTCTGCTGTTTTTGGTGATTCACATTCTTCATGCATATCGCCTCCTACTGGGCAGGAAGAAGAATTTCTAACATCAATTAAATATTGATCTGTTTCTCACCCACACCTATCATATCACTTCTGAAGATATGGATTAAAACACTGGAGTTTTATGGATTACTTTTATGCTTCCTTTATGTGCTTTTTGGAGTGTCAACCTTTTGGCACCCATTCACTTGCATTGTATGGACCTACAGAGCTGAAATATTTTTCTAAAAACCATAATTTGTGTTCTGCAGAAGAAAGAAAGTCATACACATCTGGGATGGCATAAGTGTGAGTAAATGATGAGATAATTTTCATTTTTGAGTGAACTATCCCTTTAAGCGGGGATAGGAGAAGGTATTTTAACACAGAAAAAGTTACAAAGTCCTTTTTTACTATACATTCTCCTCCCTCCCCAGTAGGTGGTGATATGCATTCAGAATGCAAATCGCCAAAAACAAAAGAAGAAGAATGTGGAAGTGAAAGTGAAAGTGGTTATTTATAGTAAAAAACAGACTTAAACATTGATCTGTTTCTCACCCACACCTATCATATTGCTTCAGAAGAATGGACCAAAAGAGCTGAGATTAAAAATCTTTGTTTCTATTCAGCAGAAGAAAGAAAGTCATACACATCTGGGCTGGCATGAGGGTGAATAAATGATGAGGGAATTTTTATTTGGGTGAATTCCTTTAAGAACCCCTGCCTTAAATTAATCTTTTAGCAACTTGACAATTTTATCTATTATCACAAATAGATAATTTTAAATCATTTTAATGACAATTAGATAAATAATAAAATTATTATTTCTACATCAGCTTGTCTTGCCTGTTTTTACATATTGTCTGATGTCACTATTAAAGCCCATCATTCACAATGTGAATAACATTAGCATGTGCACTGAAAATATACATTCACATTACATTAAAATCAAGGCAGTTTGATTTCAAACTTTGAATTTTAGTTTTATTTATTTGAACTAAAAATTAAAAATGAAACTGAATAAAAAGAACAATCAGATTAAATTGTGTTTTGTTCAACAAATCTCAACCAACACACCAAAGAGCTATGTACAAAACAAACTTGCCAAACAACAAATATATGCACAGTAGTCTCGTACAATTCAGTACAATTATTATTATTATGGGATGGGATTAGTTAATGTATAGTGAAGCATTTAGTGATGTTTCAATGGAAGTGTTGTTAGCATTCTATAATAGAATATGGAAGTGTTGTTAGCATTCTATTATAGAATATGGACGAAAGGTGTATTGCCAAAGAGCTGGAAGGAGGCATTAATTATACCTATAGTGAAGCCCAGCAAAAATCCATGTATTCCTACAAACTATCGCCTGATAGCTTTAACTTCCCATCTGTGTAAAATAATGGAAAGAATGGTTACTGATAGACTGACATATTATTTAGAAAAAATAAATTACTTCTCTCCATATCAGAGTGGGTTTAGGTGTGGGCGAGGGACACCGGATCCAATGATATCGTTAGAGGCATTTATTAATAAAGAATGTGTAATTGCTGTATTTTTTGACATAGAAAAGGCATATGATATGTAATGGAAAGAGGGATTATTAATAAAAATTAGTGAGGATGGGTATAGGAGGAAGAATGTACAACTGGATAAAAGAGTTTTTAATTGGGAGAAGAATTAGGGTGAAGGCTGGGGTAGCCATATCCTCTAGTGGGGTGGTGGATAATGGAACACCTGAAGGTAGAGTAATAAGTCCTCTATAATTTATCATTATGATAAATTATGTTTTTTCAAAGGTAGATATAACAATTGGTAAGTCATTGTTTGCTGATGATGGGGCTCTTTGGTATTAAGGAAGAAATATAGAGTATAATGTGAAGAAGATGCAGTCTGCATTAAATAAAGTAGAGGAATGGTCGATAAAGGAGGGATTCAAGTTTACAGCAGAAAAGACACAGATTATCCTTTTTACTAATAAGACAGAGAATATGGAAGTAAAATTAAAATTATATAAAAAAGAATTAGAACGTGTATCCACAGTAAGATTTTTGGATTTATGGTTTGATAGCAGATCAACGTATAGATCAATACATATAGAAATAGATATAAGATGGTTTGGAAACGCAAGAGAATATTGAATGTAATGAGGTGTGTGTCAGGTCATACTGTATATGTGGAGCAGACAGAATAGCATTAAAGACTATATATATGGGGCCTGGGTAGCTCAGCGAGTAAAGACGCTGACTACCATGCCTGGAGTCACGAGTTCAAATCCAGGGCATGCTGAGTGACTCCAGCCAGGTCTCCTAAGCAACCAAATTGGCCTGGTTGCTAGGGAGGGTAGAGTCACATGGGGTAACCTCCTCGTGGTCACTATAATGTGGTTCTTGCTCTCAATGAGGCGTGTGGTGAGTTGTGCGTGGATGCCGCGGAGAATAGCATGAAGCCTTCACACGCTTTATGTCTCTGCGGTAACGTGCTAACAAGCCTCGTGATAAAATGCGTGGATTGACGTCTCAGATGCGGAGGCAACTGAGATTCATCCTCTGCCACCCGGATTGAGGCGAGTCACTATGCCACCACGAGGACAAATTGGGGAGAAAAGGGGAGAAAAAAAAAATAAAAAAGACGATACAGTATATACATCAATGATATGGTCTGTACTGGATTATGGTTGTATTGTATATGGATCAGCAAGTAAAACTCAATCAATTAAACTGGACAGAATTCAGCCTCAAGCTTTAAGAATCTGCTGTGGAACATATTTAACATCTCCAGTTTCAGCTCTTCAAGTTGAAATGGGTGAAATGCCTCTACTATTAAGAAGACAGCAGTTAATGGGGTCGTATTGGGCAAACTTAGGAGGCCAGACTGAAAATCACCCTACAAAAAAGGTAGTGAGTCCTAGTTGGGAACATGGAAAAAGTAAATGCACCAGTATTGGTTGGGTTGTTGGAGATTTAGTTAAAGATATGAGATTAGAGGGATATAGATATGCATCAATATTGACTATACCACCAGTACCATTATGGGTCATGCCACAGCCCATTGTTGATCTAACTCTATTAGAAATAAGACAAAATTAAGGATATAGTGAATCAGAAGTGTATAAGATTAGGGAGTATGTAGGGTTGAGATATGGGGATTTCACATACATTTTCACAGATGCTTCAAAAGATCCAAAAAATAGTCGCGTAGGGGTTGCATACACAATTCCAATGTTGAAAGTGTCTAGGATAATTAGGATATCAGATTATTTATTGGTGTATACTGGAGAAATGACTGCTATAATGATGGCAGTGAAGTGGGTAAGTGAAGTTAGAGCTCAACTTGTAAACATATGCTCAGAATCTAGCTCAGCCCTCTTAAATCTGAATGTTCAGCAATCAGATACAAGACAGGATTTGGTAGTAGAGATTCTTCAGGATTTATATTCATTACTGCTGAATAATACACATGTGCCATTTTTGTAGGTTCTGGCGCATGTGGGGTTGAAAGCAAATGAAGGGGCGGATATATTAGCTAAGAAGGCATTAGAGAGGGTAACAGTGGACGTGCAAGTGTCTTTTAGTAGATCAGAGATAAAATCAATAATCAAAAAGAATAATAATAACATATGGCAACAGCAATGGGATAATGAAATAAAAGGCAGACATTTGTATGCAATTCAACCAGCAGTAGGAAAGGGTAGATTATCATGAGGGAGAAGGAGAGAAGAGAATAAAATAACAAGACTAAGGTTGGGTCATACAGGGATGAACAGTACATTATACTTAATAGGCAAATGTCCAACGGGATTTTGTGAAGTGTGTGGAGTCAGTGAGTCGGTGGAGCATGTAATTGTTCAGTGTAGGAAATATAGAGTGGAAAGAAAGAGTGTAATAGAAGAGTTAAGCAGAAAGGGAGAACAGCTTAGTTAAATCCACAAATAGGAAGTAGGCCTAATAAAAGATGTATAGTGATGAAATATCTGGAAAGTTCTGGGCTAGTTAATTGAATATAAGGTGAAAGGTTTTTTTTGTTGTTGTTGTTGTTGTTGTTGTTGTTGTTGTTGTTGTTTAAGCTAGAGGAGCTGAACACGCACCGCCAGCTGAAGCTGCAGCCCCGACGGGGTTAGGAAATTAAGTGTGAATTTGATAGTGTGATGTAGGTATTTTATTTGTAAATAGAGTGTCGATGGTCCAAATGGGCGATAGGTGGCGGTAATGCACCAATGGGTTTGCGAACCGCCGTAAAACAGCAAGAAGAAGAATAACTGAAAGTTTGAGTGCACATTTCGGTACCTGTTTAATGTGTTTTACATAATTTGTGAGATTTATATTTGTTTTAATATGTAGTTTTCTGTCCATGTTGTTTTTGAGGTGTTTTAATTATTGTAAAATAATCTTATTATCGCTGTATGTGGCGGTTTTGTGACGGACGCTTTAAGATATTCAGTTTGAGGAGAAACAAGCAGAAATCTGAGAATATTCTGTTACATTTCTGATAAATGAGCTCGTTAAATCCAGCGACCAATTGTAAATTATTTCAATGAAGGCCGTTATATGTTGAATAAAGCTTGATATGGGCTAATATCTGATCATATTTCAGGAAAATGAAACACAAACACAAAGCACACATTTATATTTATATAATCTCAGGATTACTTATTTTGTGTAACAGATCTGTCCTTGTGTGTAATAATTTAATAATGTTTTTGAGTTTGATGAATGTCAGTCCATTATAATGATGATGTTTTTGTGTTCAGATGTTCATCATGAGAGAGCAGGTGGATGTGATCTGCTGTAAATCAGTAGGAACTGATCTGTCCATGCTGGATATTGATGATTTCATCACAGAAATCTCTCAGCTGAAGAAAGAGGTGACGTCACTGAAGACAAAACTGATGGAGAGAGATCTCGTTTCACGCTGTACCTGTTTAGAGCGAGTTAAAGTTGAGATTGTAAGTAAGTTTCGAATGATGTGATATGACTGTGACTTTGTGATGATGAACGGTACAGATGTGATTGTGTTGTGTTTGTCAGGAGCTGGAAAAGGTTTCCTGTCAATCTTCAGTGTGTGTGACTGATGGGACCTCCACAGAATGTCAGGATTCAGTGTGGAGCGACAGAGATCAGTCCACACCACAGAGGCTGCTGGACAAACTCTCTGAACAGAGATCCAGAGACACACAGGACTCACAGCTCACTTTACTCTGTTCTACTGATGCTCAGAAGTGTGTGTGTGACAGTAATCAGGGTGATCAAACCTCCACAGAGTCTCTGACTTCTGTCTGTAACGCTGGAGAACAGCAGATGCTGCAGACACCAGTGAAGATTGAAGTGAAGCAGGAGGAGATAAAAGAAGAAAACACAGTGGAGGAACAACAGAGAGATGAAGATATTCATGATTTTATTCCTTCAAGTATGCTTCTTTCTTTACTGGTTTACATTTTCATGTCAATCGACTGTCATTTTTAAATCTGTTACAAGAAAGACTGTTTTATCACTCAAAAGTCACACTAAAATTCGACAAGCTGTAACGCTACAATCTACTTGCCTATGTAGTGTTACGGCCAGTTCGTTCCCGACTGCAACATATAGTTGATTAAAACACCAAATACAATTAGAAAAATAGTTTTATTTTAAATGTAGTCAAATTAGATTAAGCAAAAGAAACGTCTAGGGGCTTAAACAAAACAAACATCATACAGTTGAAGTCAGAAGTTTACATACACCTTAGCCAAATACATTTAAACTCAGTTTTTCACAATTCCTGACATTTAATCGTAGAAAACATTCCCTGTCTTAGGTCAGTTAGGATCACTACTTTATTTTAAGAATGTGAAATGTCAGAATAATAGTAGAAAGAATTCTTTATTTCAGCTTTTATTTCTTTCATCACATTCCCAGTGGGTCAGAAGTTTACATACACTTTGTTAGTATTTGGTAGCATTGCCTTTAAACTGTTTAACTTGGGTCAAACGTTTTGGGTAGCCTTCCACAAGCTTCTCACAATAAGTTGCTGGAATTTTGTCCCATTCCTCCAGACAGAACTGGTGTAACTGAGTCATGTTTGTACGCCTCCTTGCTCGCACACGCTTTTTCAGTGCTGACCACAAATTTTTCTATCGTATTGAGGTCAGGGCTTTGTGATGGCCACTACAATATCTTGACTTTGTTGTCCTTAAGCCATTTTGCCTCAACTTTGGAGGTATGCTTGGGGTCATTGTCCATTTGGAAGACCCATTTGCGACCAAGCTTTAAGTTTCTGGCTGTTATATTGAGATGTTGCTTCAGTATATCCACATAATTTTCCTTCCTCATGATGCCATCTATTTTGTGAAGTGCACCAGTCCCTCCTGCAGCAAAGCACCCCCACAACATGATGCTGCCACCCCCATGCTTCACAGTTGGGATGGTGTTCTTCGGCTTGCAAGCCTCACCCTTTTAACTCCAAACATAACGATGGTCATTATGGCCGAACAGTTAAAAAAAAAAATTCATCAGACCAGAGGACATTTCTCCAAAAAGTACAATCTTTGTCCCCATGTGCACTTGCAAACTGTAGTCTGGCTTTTTTATTGCAGTTTAGGAGCAGTGGCTTCTTCCTTGCTGAGCAGCCTTTCAGGTTATGTGATATAAGATTAGTTTTACTGTGGATATAGATACTTGTCTACCTGTTTCCTCCAGCATCTTCACAAGGTACTTTGCTGTTGTTCTGGGATTGATTTGCACTTTCTACACTAAACTACGTTCATCTCTAGGAGACAGAATGCGTCTCCTTCCTGAGCGGTATGATGGCTGCGTGGTCCCATGGTGTTTATACTTGCATACTATTGTTTGTACAGATGAACTTTGTACCTTCAGATGTTTGGAAATTGCTCCCAAGGATGAACCAGACTTGTGGAGGTCCACAAATTATTATTTTATTTTATTTATTTTTCTGAGGTCTTGGATGTTTTCTTTTGATTTTCCCATGATTACAAGCAAAGAGGCACTGAGTTTGAAGGTAGGCCTTAAAATACATCCACAGGTACACCTCCAGTTGACTACAATTAGCCAATTAGACTATCAGAAGCTAAATGGCTAATTATCTAATGCTTGACATAATTTTCTGGATTTTTCCAAGCTGCTTAAAGGCACAGTTAACTTTGTGTATGTAAATTTCTGACCCACTGGAATTGTGATATAGTTAAAAGTGAAACAGTCTGTCTGTAAACAATTGTTGGAAAAATTTCTTGTGTCATGCACAAAGTAGATGTCCTAAATGACTTGCCAAAACTATAGTTTGCTAATATGAAATCAGTGGAGTGGTTAAAAAATGAGTTTTAATGACTTCAACCTAAGTGTATGTAAACTTCTGACTTCATCTGTATGGAGCTGGTGGTTGCAGGTGAGTATCGAACAGAGAGTTGGACCTGTGACTCCTCTGGAGAGGTGATCCTACCACAAAGAGGAGAGCAGAGCAATTGAGCTAAAAAGGTAACTAGTATTCACATACCCCGAATTAAACCAATTAAACACATTATTCCCCCTGCCAACCATCAACTGTCCCACTCTGCCACCGTGAGACAGAGAGAAAAAGTCCAGGGCCATAACAGTAGTCTATATGCTCTGTTTTCTTGAAGGGCTCAGTGCCGCCTCTCCAAGGAGGAGACTGTTTCACAGCCCTCAAAGTTGCATTGCCCGGTTGTAATCACAATTAAGTATTTATGAACCGTACTATATGTATGATATTGAATCGAGAGTGTTGTATCATAGGATACAATACGATACCATTTTTTTTTCACCCCTAGTACTCACCCTCTTGTTGTTCCAAACATGCATGACTTTCTTTCTGTGACTGTGGCTCACATTCAATATACATATTTTATAATCATGAAATGCAACTGTAAGCCAGAATTGATGGTATAAATATATACATTTTGCACAGCAAAAATCACAAATAAATACTGAACGTCTGTTGTGCTCAGCCATTAAATTAGGTTTCAATTTGATGATTTAAATTTGTCCCATTTGAATTGATTTGTTAATTTACTGTGCTCATTTTAGAGCTGAATGAAGTGGAGGAGAAACTTCAGGATCAGAAACATCATGAATTCACAACTGGAGAAAAATCTCTGAGTGGCTCAAAAACTAACAAGAATTTCTCACCAGAAAAGCCTCAAAGAAGAGCAGCCAAAAATACTTTCACCTGCTCTCAGTGTGGAAAGAGTTTCACATATAAATGCAAGCTTAATACACACATGAGAATTCATACTGGAGAGAAGCCTTACACGTGTCATCAGTGTGGAAAGAGTTTTGCAAGTGTATACTATTTCAAGGATCATCTCCGCTATCACTCTGGAGTAAGACCATTTGAATGTGATCAGTGTGGCAAAACATTTGTTTTGGATTCAGCCCTAAAAAAACATATGAAAACTCACACAAATGAGAAGCCTTACAAGTGTTGTTTCTGCGGAAAGAGTTTTGCACACCTGAACTATTTTAAAGAGCACCAGAAGACTCATTCTGGTGTGGGGGCTCATATGTGCTTTGAATGTGGTAAGGCCTTTACTACAGCTGGCAACTTGAAACAGCACCAAAGAATTCATACTGGAGAAAAACCTTACAAGTGCTCACACTGTGAAAAGAGTTTCACTCAGTCAGAACACCTGAAAAAACACGAGAGAATTCATACTGGAGAAAAACCTTACAAGTGTTCACACTGTGGAAAGAGTTTCACTCAGTCATACAGCTTGAAAACACACGAGAGAATTCATACTAGAGAAAAACCTTTCAAGTGTTCACACTGTGGAAAGAGTTTCAGTGGATCACAGAACCTAAAACAACATGAGAGAATTCATACTGGAGAAAAACCTTACAAGTGCTCACACTGTGGAAAGAGTTTCACTCAGTCAGACAACTTGAAAATACATGAGAGAATCCATACTGGAGAGGAACCATATCACTGCTTGTCATGTGGGAAATGTTTCAGAGCAGCAAGTAATCTACATAGACATGTAAAAAAGTATTGCCCAGGTAGTCACAGTGAGCATAAATCACCTTCAGGTCCAACAAGATCTTGTAAATAGTTGGAAATTCAGATTAACTAAAAGACATTTATAGCACATGTACAGTACAATACCCAGATGTCTATTTGATTTGGTTGTTTAGATCTGGAAGACATATTTTTTAGGTTGTTTGTTTGTCTGCAATACGTCTGTAAGGTGTTTCTTCTCCTATTTAGGATGCATCTTCTGTGACCATTTGTGGAAAAACAAAGGACATATAAGGAACGTCTTTGTATTAATTTAGGAAACTTATTTGTGCGTGTGTATACTGTATAGTACTGTGCAAATGTTTTAGATATGTAAGAAAAATGTTGTAGAGTAAACAAGGAAGTCCACCTTGATCGTGCTGACCTAGACGACTGGATAGTTCGCCTATGCCTAGAAACGGCCTTGTATGAAAGCTTCAAAAGGTTCAGTGGCCATTCTTGATATTACACTTTCATTATTAACAGTTTGCACAGTGCTAGCAGACATTTCAGATGATTAAATCTATTAAATAATCACAGATGCAAAAATATTTGCAAAACTACTAAAACTCCAATGTAAGTAATGTTACTTAACCAATCTGATCAAAACTCCATTGCCACCTGCGCTATACTGTATGCTAAAAACACAAGTTTTATTTATATAGCATCTTTCCAAAGCTCATGAACCTTTACAAACATTATTTCCATATTTTTTTTAAAGTTGTTTTTGTTGTTATGATGTAATAAGTGTCTTACCTCAGAACAAACTCTTCCCAGACTAGCTAAATAGGATATTTATTGACAAATCATAATATAAGTATTATATGAAAACAGTACAGCTCTGGAAAACATTAAGAGACCACTTCAAATGTTTCTGAAATCAGCATCTCTACATGTATGGCAGCCATTCCATTCCAGTGTCTTGAATTCCTGCTTGAATTTTTGCACCATGAGTGTCATAAAATCACCCAACAGCAATGTGAAAAACTGGTGGAATGCTGAAAAATGTGAAATGAAAGCTGTGGTTGAAATCTGGGTTATTCCACCCAGTATTGATTTCTAAACTCTTCCTAAGTTAAAACATTAGTATTGTGTTGTTTATAAATGAATATGAACTTAAGATTTAAATAAAACTGTTTGCTTTGAGCAGTGTTGTATTGGCATAGGTAATGCAAGCAGTCGCACAGGGCGGCAGCATTCTCTCGGGCTGGATAGTGTCTGATGTCACTATATAATTTTTTTATTTATTTTGTTTTGTAATGTAACTGCATAACTGTACAATGACAAGGCCAAAATTATCTAAGCAATAGCAACCAGGGGTACGCAGCAGTGTAATGCTGGCAGGCCCGATTCCAGAACCAAACCACTGAGGGTGCTTCTGAAATTAGTGAGGGTGCTCACTAATATATAATAAATATATAGACAATGGCTCCTAATCACTGGCAGTCTTAGCTATGTTTAACCCATTTCAATTGAAATGGGCCCCGCCCTCCAAAGGGACCCCAACTGACATGCCAGAACTGAATAATTCACCCACTTAAAAAAATTATACACTATATATATATACAGTGCATCCGGAAAGTATTCACAGTGCTTCACTTTTTCCACATTTTGTTATTTTACAGCCTTATTACAAAATGGATTAAATTCATTATTTTCCTCAAAATTCTACAAACAATACCCCATAATACCCCAAGTGATGAAAAAATCACATGTACATAAGTATTCACAGCCTTTGCTCAATACTTTGTTGAAGCACCTTTGGCACCAATTACAGCCTCAAGTCTTTTTGAGTATGATACTACAAGCTTGGCACACCTATTTTTGGGCAGTTTCTCCCATTCTTCTTCGCAGGACCTCTCAAGCTCCATCAGGTTGGATGGGGAGCGTCGGTGCACAGCCATTTTTAGATCTCTCCAGAGATGTTCAATCGGGTTCAAGTCTGGGCTCTGGCTGGGCCACTCAAGGACATTCACAGAGTTGTCCCGTAGCCACTCCTTTGTTATCTTGGCTGTGTGCTTAGGGTCGTTGTCCTGTTGGAAGATTAACCTTCGCCCCAGTCTGAGGTCCAGAGCGCTCTGGAGCAGGTTTTCATCAAGGATGTCTCTGTACATTGCTGCATTCATCTTTCCCTAGATCCTGACTAGTCTGCCAGTTCCTGCTGCTGAAAAACATCCCCACAGCATGATGTTGCCACCACCATGCTTCACTGTAGGGATGGTATTGGCCAGGTGATGAGCGGTGCCTGGTTTCCTCCAGACATGACGCTTGCCATTCAGGCCAAAGAGTTCAATCTTTGTTTCTCATGGTCTGAGAGTCCTTCAGGTGCCTTTTGGCAAACTCCAGGCGGGCTGTCATGTGCCTTTTACGGAGTAGTGGCTTCCGTCTGGCCACTCTACCATACAGGCCTGATTGGTGGAGTGCTGCAGAGATGGTTGTTCTTCTGGAAGGTTCAACTCTCTCCACAGAGAAATGCTGGAGCTCTGTCAGAGTGACCATCGGGTTCTTGGTCACCTCCCTGACTAAGGCCCTTCTCCCGCGATCGCTCAGTTTGGCCGGGCGGCCAGCTATAGGAAGAGTCCTGGTGGTTCCAAACTTCTTCCATTTATGGATGATGGAGGCCACTGTGCTCATTGGGACCTTCAATGCTGCAGAAATTTTTCTGTACCCTTCCCCAGATCTGTGCCTCGATACAATCCTGTCTCGGAGGTCTACAGACAATTCCTTGGACTTCATGGCTTGGTTTGTGCTCTGACATGCACTGTTAACTGTGGGACCTTATATAGACAGGTGTGTGCCTTTCCAAATCATGTCCAATCAATTGAATTTACCACAGGTGGACTCCAATTAAGTTGTAGAAACATCTCAAGGATGATCAGTGGAAACAGGATACACCTGAGCTCAATTTTGAGTGTCATGGCAAAGGCTGTGAATACTTATGTACATGTGATTTTTTTATTTTTTTTATTTTTAATAAATTTGCAAAGATTTCAAACAAACTTCTTTCCTGTTGTCATTATGGGGTATTGTTTGTAGAATTTTGAGGAAAATAATGAATTTAATCCATTTTGGAATAAGGCTGTAACATAAAATGTGGAAAAATTGAAGCGCTGTGAATACTTTCCGGATGCACTGTATAGAGAGAGAGCTATATTTGTGGCTGTGGCAGCTGACTGGATTTCCACAATCATAATTTCTCTCTCCGGCTTGGCTTGCTACCCCTCTGACTCTCCCTCTTCTTTTTGCTCTCCGAGCCTGTAGTGAGCTGTCCATGGTGCTGAAAGAGCATGAAGAGCAATTCATTGCCAACTACCATTAGTTTCAGACACTTTTAATTCCCAAACAAAATATGTTATTGCTGTTGTTGTTAATTTATTATGAGAGAATTGTTTAAGCTGTTATGTCAGCTAATACATAACACATAGTGCTATTCAGTGCTGAATAGTAGTTGCCGAAGGGCGAGGCTTCTCCTTATCCCAAAGCAAAAATAATGGCATTGTTTCAGTTTTTAATTAATGGAATTGTTTGGATTATTTCTATGCTGAGCTGTTGATGCTAAATGTGCACATAATGGATTTAAGGTGAAGTTCAAAAATATACCATATTGATGAAAACCAACTTGAATCTTTGCTTTTTTCTCTCTCTTTTATGTTTTTTTATGGGTGATAGGGCCCCACATTAGCTCTTGAAACAGGCCCACAGATGCTTAAGGCTGCCACTGCTCCTAATCATAACCCATCTGAAAATAGAACAACCAAACCAAACATGGTATTATCCACTGGGAAGTTTATTATTATTATTTTTAAATATCACCAGAAACTTATCAACTGAGATTCAGCAAAATAATAAAAAAATTTGCAACAGCTTTTCAAAAATATCACACAGGGTGCAAACTCGCCACTGACTTGGTATAACAGAGCATACAACTATGAATGTGAACAGTAGAATTATTGAATGAAAACATTTTTCGATTTGTCTTTTGGTGTTGGCTGTTACAACTAATGTGTTAACATTTCAAGGAGAGTCAAGAGCTTGCCTTTTATAGCAGGAAAGATGCAAAGTATAGCTGTCAATATAGGACCATGGACCAGGGGAAACAGCACCTAAATTGGTGAGAAATTAAGGTTAGTCAAAGTGCCTAATTTATTTAGGTGCAGTAGAACATCAGATAGGAATTTTTAATAAACTAGTCATTCTCTATGAAATGGTATTACATATTAATAACTGACAAAATGTTGATGGTGTAGTGTAACGTTGGCTGGCAACAAGGTAAATGAAGAGACGATGAAGTGCGATGATCCCAAGTGCAGTTCATTTACATAAATGTGAGATCAAGAAACCGTGAAGAGTAAACATAAACATGGACTAAACTAGACTTGACATGACTTCCAAACAACGTTACAACACACAATACCTGACAAAGGACAATGGCAAACATGAGGCTTAAATACATGGACATGGGAGAAACATGACAATGATAACCAATGACAAGACAGAACTGATAACAAGGTAACAAGACAATAAACCAATGAAAACAAGACACATGAACATTGAAGGAAACATTAAATCACATGACCAAGGAAACAGGAACAACATGACATGAATCCACATGACCTGAACAGGAACTAAACTTTAAAATAAAAGACATGAACACAAAACATGAACAAAAACACATCTAGATGTGACATATCCCGATGCCCCAAAACAAAAACACAGAGTTCAAGAGGGAGCTGGGGGGAGGGGGCTGTGGCGACTTGACGTGGCTACATGGCATGAGATGGTAACATGGTTGGCAGTATCCTGACTCGGCCATGGTAGGCGTGGATGCTGACTCGTTGGCTGTGGCAGGCGTGAGTGCTGGATCATAGAGCGGAGGCGGGCCTGGACCGTGGAGCAAAAGCTTGCTTGTGACATGGCATGGAGCAGTCTGGGGCTTGGCTGAGACATGGCATGGAGCAGACTGAGACATTATTGTGACAAGTTCAGGCATTGCTGTGAGGCGCTGCTGTGACATGGCATGGAGCAGGCTGAGGCATTGCTGTGACATGGCATGGAGCAGGCTGAGGCGTGGCTGTGACATGGCATGGAGCAGGCTGAGGCGTGGCAGTGACATGGCATGGAGCAGACTCAGGCGTGGCAGTGACATGGCATGGAACAGACTCAGGCGTGGCGGTGACATGGCATGGAACAGACTCAGGCGTGGCGGTGACATGGCATGGAACAGACTCAGGCGTGGCGGTGACATGGCATGGAACAGACTCAGGCGTGGCGGTGACATGGCATGGAGCAGGCTGAGGCTTTGCTGTGACATGGCATGGAGCAGGCTGAGGCGTGGCTGTGACATGGCATGGAGCAGGCTGAGGCATGGCAGTGACATGGCATGGAACAGACTCAGGCGTGGCGGTGACATGGCATGGAACAGACTCAGGCGTGGCAGTGACATGGCATGGAACAGACTCAGGCGTGGCAGTGACATGGCATGGAACAGACTCAGGCGTGGCGGTGACATGGCATGGAGCAGACTCAGGCGTGGCGGTGACATGCATGGAGCAGACTCAGGCGTGGCGGTGACATGGCATGGAGCAGACTCAGGCGTGGCTTTGACATGGCTTGAAGCAGGCCGAGGCGTGACATGGCATGGAGCAGACTCAGGCATGGCTGTGACATGGCATGGAGCAGACTCAGGCGTGGCTGTGACATTGCATGGAGCTGACTCAGGCGTGGCTGTGACATGGCATGGAGCAGACCCTGGCGTGGCTGTGACATGGCATGTAGCAGATTCTGACGTGGCTGTGACATGGCATGGAGCTGACTCTGGCTTGGCTGTGACATGGCATGGAGCTGACTCTGGTGTGGCCGTGACATGGCATGGGGCACACTCTGGATTAGGGGCAGAAGATGGCGCAAGCACTGCAACCATGACGTGGGACCCTGGCTCGTTGACCATGATGAGGGACACTGGCTCGGCGGCCATGACGTGGGACGCTGGCTCAGTGGCCATGACGTGGGATGCTGGCTTGGCTGCCATGACGTGGGACACTGGCTCGGCTGCCATGACGTGGGACGCTGGCTCGGCAGCCATGACGTGGAACTCTTGCTCAGTGGCCATGACGTGGGACACTGGCTTGGCGTCCACCTCCCCCACAGTGAACGATGAACCACATATCAGTAGGGCAAGGTCGATAAATTGAGTCAGGCTGTAGGTACTCTGGCCGCCTGGCATCAAGGAGGAGATTGGCTTATTCAGCCCAAAGCGAAAACAGTCCTTGACGGCAATCTCATTAAAATCGACCCTGCTGGCCAGAGCACAAAAGTCCTCTACATATTCCTCCAGGGGACGATTCCCCTGACATAAATGAAGACGCTGAACTGCTGGGTTCATTTTGGTCAGTCAAGTATTCTGTAACGTTGGCTGGCAACAAGGTAAACAAAGAGACGATGATGAAGTGCAATGATCCCAAGTGCAGTTTGTTTACATAAATGTGAAATCCAGAAACTGTGAACAGTAAACATAAACATGGACTAGACTTAACATAGCTTGACATAACATGACTTGACTTGATTTCCAAACAACGTTAAAACACACAATACCTGACAAAGGACAATGGCAAACATGAGGCTTAAATACATGGACAAGGGAGAAACACGACAATGATAACCAATGACAAGACAGAACTGACAACATGGTAACAAGACAATAAACCAATGAAAACATGACACATGAACATGAAGGGAAATATGAAATCACATGACCAAGGAAACAGGAACAAACATGGCATGGAAACAGGAAATAACATAACATGAAACCACATGACCTGAACAGGAACAGGAACTAAACTTTAAAATAAAAGACATGAACACAAAACATGAACAAAAACACATCTAGATGTGATACATAGGCTTCAGAATCATAGAACAATGAACGTTTGTCATGTAAGTCAAAAACCAAAAGCTTTTTCTTACCCACATTCAGAACAGCTGCAGCCTCCTAGATGAAGTGCTGAATCTTCTCAGTAGTTTCTCCTTCCATTCTCCACTGAACTTGCATATGAGGTCCCTCTCAATCACAAGTTGAATCAGATTTGCTTTTCTTTTGTGAAGTATACTCCTTCTGTGGTTACTGAACACATTCTTCAGTGTTGAAAATGAACATGTTGCAGTTTATTTTCCAAAGGTTAAAGCAAGCTTTAGTGTTTGCATCACAGTAGGCATGGCTGATAGAGCATCACTGTATCTTTGCAAAATGCCAGCAGTTGTCCAGTTTTCATCGGATTTGGCAATTTCTTCTTGCAAAAACTGCTGTGCCACAGAAAACTGCTTCCTTAAATTCCATCCCCGTTAAGTCCAGGAGTGGATTCACTTTGTCTCCATCCATAAAACTTTCACTCCTTGGATGTAAATCACTCAGGGCCTGTGTAAGCTTGCTGTCTCTCTCAATAAATGGTTGACATTTCTCCAACAACTGCATCTAAGGTACTTAAATATAGTCTTTTACATTCTGACTTTTCTCCATCCACTCTGTATTGACCAAAAGTTGTATCCACTACATAGTCTTTCCACTGTGTACTCACTTCTCTTCGTTGTATCTGTGCAGGGACGGCAGGGGGTTCTACAGTCACTCTCTGTTTGTTAAATTCCTCCCAAAGCAAGTCAAACTGACTTACACATCTCAGTTCCACCACACACCTGAGTGCACTTTGGACCACACTGACACCAGTGTATAGGTTGGTGTTGGGTGCTTGGAGAAGAGTGTTGGGAGGATCCAGCAAACTCAACACTTTATGTGCCATACAGGCAATAAAGAGGAAACTAGGCTGTGTGATGGCCTTCAAGAGCCCTGTGGCCTCAAGCCTCACTTCTGTGCTGCTGGTTTAGTTGCCTTCAATCTGCTGGAGCAGGGAAAGAATGCTGTTAAAGGACTTTATAATCACAGTGACTGTGGCCAGGTGTCCAGTCCAGTGTTATTCTAGCAACCGCTTCAACTTCTGTCCAGTGTATACAGCAGCCACTGTAGGTTTTCTGAAGTACTTATAAAGAGAGTTGCATACATTAAAAAAGTTTTCCAGCACGCTTTCAGAAGACACGGCATGCAGTATAACCAGGTGGAGTTGGTGGTTTAAACAATGTACATATGGCACTTCTCTCTGTAATTCCTCTTGCAAGAGATTCTGTTACACCCCCCCCCCCCCCCCGTACCTTTCTTAACTCTAGCAAGTCTCTCCTTCCACAGTACAATCGCTAACATATGTTCTTTGCTGGATTCATGCTTTTAGTCCCTTATTTTGAACAAGGGCATGGTGCCAATTGTTGTAGCCAGTAGTTGTGAATGCAACATCTGCCCCGGTTGAGCCAAATGTACAACAACTATAACAAAATGCAGCATCCCATTCAACAGAATATTCCAGCCACTCTCTATTTTTACATTTACATTTACATTTATTCATTTGGCAGACGCTTTTATCCAAAGCAACTTACAAAAGAGGAAAACATAAGTGATTCATCTTAGGAGACAGTGGTATGAAAAGTGCTGTATTACAAAGTATTACTAGCATCATAATAGTATTCAAATCAGAATAAAGTGCAACAGAATTTTTTATTTTTTTATTTTTTATAATGACTGGTTAAGTGCTCATGGAAAAGATGTGTTTTTAGTCGTTTTTTGAAGACAGAGAGTGAGTCAGCTTCACGGATGGAGTTGGGAAGGTCATTCCACCAACGTGGTATGATGAAGCTGAAAGTCCGGGAAAGTGTTTTGGTGCCTCTTTGTGTTGGTACAACAAGGCGACGTTCCTTAGCCGACCGCAGGCTTCTAGTGGGCGTGTAGCTCAGCATAAATTATTTTAGGTATGCTGGAGCAGACCCAATGACTGTTCTGTATGCCAGCATCAGAGCCTTGAATTTGATACGTGTATCAACCGGCAGCCAGTGGAGAGAGACAAGGAGTGGTGTAACATGTGCTCTCTTTGGTTCATTAAAGACCAGACGTGCTGCTGCATTCTGGATCATTTGGAGGGGTCTAATTGCACATGCAGGGAGGCCTGCAATGAGAGTGTTACAGTAGTCCAGTCTAGTTATGACAAGTGACTGGACAAGCAGTTGTGTGGCATGTTCAGAGAGGAAGGCTAATGTTCAGAATCTTCCTGATATTGTAGAGTGTAAATCTACATGATCTTGCAGTCTTTGAGATGTGGTCTGTGAAATTTAGTCTGTTGTCGATGGTTACCCCTAGATTTCTGACCGATTTGGAAGGCGTTACTGTAGTTGCACCCGGCTGCACGGTGATGTTGTGTTCAACAGCAGGACTGGCTGGAAAGACAAGGAGTTCAGTCTTGGCTGGGTTGAGTTGCAGGTGGTGCTCCTTCATCCAGGCCAAGATGTCCGCCAGGCAGGCAGAAATTCGAGCAGTCACTGTGGTGTCGTTGGGCTGGAAAGACAAGTAGAGTTGTGTGTCATCAGCATAGCAGTGGTAAGAGAAACCATGTGCCTGAATGATGGGTCCCAGTGATGTTGTGTATATAGAGAAGAGAAGTGGCCCAAGCACTGATCCCTGAGGTACCCCATTAAGTAGCTGATGTGGCTTGGATACCTCACCTCTCAAGGCTACCTTGAAGGACCTACCTGAGAGATAGGAATTAAACCAGTCAAGCACAGTTCCTGTGATGCTCAGTGAGGAGAGGGTAGAGAGTAAGATCTGATGGTTGACTGTGTCAAAGGCTGCAGAAAGGTCCAGCAGAATCAGGACCGATGATCTGGATTCAGCTTTTTCCCATCTCAGCAACTCAGTGACAGACAGCAGGGCAGTCTCGGTGGAGTGTCCACTTTTAAAGCCTGACTGATTGTCATCCAGCAGCTTGTTCTGTGAGAGATAGGCAGAGATTTTATTGAAAACTGCCCTTTCAAGTGTTTTTGCCATGAATGGGATGAGAGAGACTGGTCTGTAGTGTTCTATTTGTGTGGGATTAAGTGCGGGTTTCTTCAGCAGTGGGGTTACTCGAGCCTGCTTAAATTTAGTGGGAAAAGTGCCTGTAAGTAGAGATGTGTTAATTATGTGTGTGAGTGCAGGTAGGATGGATGGAGAAATGGCCTGGAGAAGGTGAGAAGGAATGGGGTCAAGGGAGCAGGTAGTGGGGTGGTTGGAGAGGAGGAGTTTAGAGACCTCAGTGTCAGTCAGAGGAGAGAACATAGAGACAGAAGAGTAGCATACAGGAGACAGGTGTTTGACAAGGTGTGGTGCTGAGAATGTATTGCTGATGGTTGTAAGCTTATTAGTAAAAAAATGTGGCGAAGACATCTGCTGTCAGTGATGTGTCAGGCAGTGGAGGGGGAGTGCAGAGAAGTGTGTTGAATGTTCTAAACAAGCTGCGAGTGTCTGTGGTGCTGTTGATCTTGTTCTGGTAATAGGAGGTTTTTGCAGATTTAACGTTATCTGAAAAAGTTGCAAGCAGGGACTGATATTTACCTATCTAAAGATCTGCTGGATCTTTAGATTTCCGCCATCTCCTCTCAGCTGCCCTGAGGTCAGTCCGATGTTCACGAAGGACATCAGACAGCCAGGGGCTGGGTGGTGTAGCACGTGCTGGCCTAGAGGGGATAGGACAGATGTTGTCTAGACAGGTTGTTAAAGTAGAGCTTAGTGTGTCTGTGGCAGTGTTTACATTAAGCGTGGTAAATACATTTTGTGTAGGAAGAGATGTAGAGACAGCAGTGGAAAGGCGAGAGGGTGAGAGGGAACGGAGGTTACGGCGAAAGGAAACCAATGGTGGAGTCTGTTTTAATGTAGATGGGAGGGTCATGTTGAATTGAACAAAGTAGTGATCAGAGACATGTAAACGAGTAACAAGAATATTTGAGTTGGTACAGTTACGTGTAAAAATGAGGTCCAGCTGGTTGCCCGATCTGTGAGTTGCTGTGGTGTGTAGTTTTTCTAAGTCAAATGATGCCAGGAGAGTATTCAATTCAGTGGCCTGGGGCTTGTCTTGGTGTATGTTGAAATCACGAAGAACCACAAGTGGCCTACCATCCTCTGGCAAGGAGGACAGCAGGACATCCAACTCCTCAAGAAAGTTTGTCAGCTGACCTGGAGGGCGATAGATGACAACAATATGTATTTTTGTGGGTTGCATTGTAGTAATAGCATGGAATTCAAAACTAGTATTGTTACAAAGTTAAGAGTGTGTTGAAAAAGTCCAGTTGTTATGAATGAGCAAACTTGTTCTCCCGCCCCTGCCGGTGTGTCGAGGGGTGTGAGAGAAGGAGAAGTTGTTGGAGAGAGCAGCAGGTGTTGCTGTATCCTCTGGACATATCCATGTTTCTGTCAGTGCCAGGATGCTGAGGGTGGACTGCGTGGCAAAGGCTGGAATGAAGTCAGCTTTGTTCACAGCTGACTGGCAGTTCCAGAGTCCCACTGAGAAAGAGAGCAGAGCAGCTGCTGAAGTGCAAAGTAGCTGTAGGTTGTGTGGGTTGCGTTTGGTCTTGCATCGATATTGTGTAAACGGTCTGTAACAGATAACAGGGATGTGCTTGAAGGCATGTGTTATTCGTGAATTAGACATGATTGTATATAGAAGGAAAATAATAAGAGATACAACAACAAGATACTTAAGTGCTATGGTGAGTGGCGCCTTGTCGGTGTCCTTGCTCGGTGGACTCGCACAGGTAGACTCGCTGGTCTTTACACAAGTAGGTCTTCACACGAGGAGGGCTTTACACGAGGGCTTCCACTTCCGCTGCCGCTTCCGCGTCAGCATTCAAGTCAAATATATACGCGATGATAATGAGCCGTTCAATGAAAAAGCAGGACATGCCTTAATGCTACTTAGCACAACAAAGCTAGTCACGTGGTCAACAGAAACTAAGGGTCACGTGAGGTGACAAGTGCAACTTCTGTGCACCGCAAATAAATTATGCTGCACTTTAGCAATAAATAATACCCTAAAACAAGTGAAGCACTGTTTATAAACACTAAAAACCATGACAGTTTTCCACACACTGGACAATCAACGCTAAATCTAGCAGTGAATAACCTGGGACAAGTCAAAACAATATAGCACACACACACCAACCTACGTATAAGCGACGCGAGTTCAAGACAGTAAACAAACAGCACAAGTCTAGCAATGAATACCACTCTTCAACAAAGTAAAACAATGAAATAAACACACTTACACGCAACTGCAGACTCCTGTAGATAGATTGCTTATCCTGGATGACTATGGGGGGGTACTGTCACGGATTTACCGGGCTCTCCCTCTCCCTCACTGCTGACACTGCGCTCACTCTCCCCTGAGTTCTGATTACACGCACCTGCACATCATCAGTATCTAATCAAGGACTGCATTTATACCTTGCTCTCTCACACATTCATTGTCTGTTCTCATCTATGTTCTCCCTAAGACTACGGACTCCCTAGTTTTGTCTATACTTACCTGGTTTATTACTTACCTTGTTATTGTTCTCCTCATCTGAGTTTTATGTCGGTTCATCCTCCATTTATTCCCCAGCGCTTGGACTCTCCTGTGTTGTTTACGTTTCCTGCAAAGATCAAAGGACTGTTGTGAGTTAACCTTTCATCTGCACATCGCAATATTTCCCTGTTTGGATTTTACTCACCTGCTGTTTGCATCATATCTGTTTCTGGATTGCCTCACCTGTTGTTTACATCACTGCTTCATTCACCTGTTTAATAAACCCCACGATTGAGACCATCTCTCTGCCTCTGTGAGTTTCTCCGTGACAGAGGGTGTTTCCCACAGATATTTCAGATAATGTAGAAACTGTTGTATTGATCAAGTCACGGGGGGGTTCGGCTCTATTTGTTGTTCACGAAACGAGTCTCAATGTGTGCGTGTGTGTGTGCATGCACGTGCTTATGTATGTTTGTGAGCGTGTTTAGGTGCGGGGGAGACGAAGGAGCTTTTCAATCGAAATTGAAATAAAATTATGATATTATAGACATTGTCATTCTTATCCAATGTACTTAACCAATGTCTTTGTTTTAATTGGTTATTTTGTTATGTTAGCCTGAAGGATTCTTTGAAATAACTGAAATCATTTGGCAAGTGATATGGAACCGTTATGCGGTCAAGACCTGGAACTACTTCAAAGCCATGCGTTTATTTGAAAAATTATTGCACACATTAGAACGTCCTTCAACCAATCAGAATCAAGCATTTAACAGACCTGTGGTATAAGTTGATTTAATGAAAATAAGAGGTAATAAATTGTCAGTCTTGAAAATCTGTTTTGATGATTCGAATAAATAGATGCATTTGACATAAATGGAAGAGACATGTTTTAATATATATATATATATATACAGTGGTGTGAAAAAGTGTTTGCCCCCTTCCTGATTTCTTATTTTTTTGCATGTTTGTCACACTTAAATGTTTCAGATCATCAAACAAGTTTAAATATCAGTCAAAGATAACACAAGTAAACACAAAATGCAGTTTTTAAATGAAGGTTGCTATTATTAAGGGAAAACAAAATCCAAACCTACATGGCCCTGTGTGAAAAAGTGTTTGCCCCACCTGTTAAAACATAACTTAACTGTGGTTTATCACACCTGAGTTCAATTTCTCTAGCCACACCCAGGCCTGATTACTGCCACACCTGTTCTCAATCAAGAAATCACTTAAATAGGACCTGCCTGACAAAGTGAAGTAGACCAAAAGATCTTCAAAAGCTAGACATCATGCCAAGATCCAAAGAAATTCAGGAACAAATGAGAAAGAAAGTAATTCAGATCTATCAGTCTGGAAAAGGTTATAAAGCCATTTCTAAAGGTTTGGGACTCCAGAGCACCACAGTGAGAGCCATTATCCACAAATGGCGAAAACAGTGGAACAGTGGTGAACCTTCCCAGGAGTGGCCGGCTGACCAAAATTACCCCAAGAGCGCAGCAACGACTCATCCAAGAGGTCACAAAAGACCCCACAACAACATCCAAAGAACTGCAGGCCTCACTTGCCTCAGTTAAGGTCAGTGTTCATGACTCCACCATAAGAAAGAGACTGGGCAAAAATGGCCTGCATGGCAGAGTTCCAAGACAAAAACCACTGCTGAGCAAAAAGAACATTAAGGCTCATCTCATTTTTGCCAGAAAACATCTTGATGATCCCCAAGACTTTTGGGAAAATACTCTGTGGACTGACGAGACAAAAGTTGAAATTTTTGGAAGGTGTGTGTCCCATTACATCTGGCGTAAAAGTAACACCGCATTTCAGAAAAAGAACATCATACCAACAGTAAAATATGGTGGTGGTAGTGTGATGGTCTGGGGCTGTTTTGCTGCTTCAGGACCTGGAAGACTTGCTGTGATAAATGGAACCATGAATTCTGCTGTCTACCAAAAAATCCTGAAGGAGAATGTCTGGCCATCTGTTCGTGACCTCAAGCTGAAGCGAACTTGGGTTCTGCAGCAGGACAATGATCCAAAACACACCAGCAAGTCCACCTCTGAATGGCTGAAGAAAAATAAAATGAAGACTTTGGAGTGGCCTAGTCAAAGTCCTGACCTGAATCCTATTGAGATGCTGTGGCATGACCTTAAAAAGGCAGTTCATGCTCGAAAACCCTCCAATGTGGCTGAATTACAACAATTCTGCAAAGATGAGTGGGCCAAAATTCCTCCACAGCGCTGTAAAAGACTCATTGCAAGTTATCGCAAACGCTTGATTGCAGTTATTGCTGCTAAGGGTGGCCCAACCAGTTATTAGGTTTAGGGGGCAATCACTTTTTCACACAGGGCCATGTAGGTTTGGATTTTGTTTTCCCTTAATAATAACAACCTTCATTTAAAAACTGCATTTTGTGTTTACTTGTGTTATCTTTGACTAATATTTAAACTTGTTTGATGATCTGAAACATTTAAGTGTGACAAACATGCAAAAAAATAAGAAATCAGGAAGGGGGCAAACACTTTTTCACACCACTGTATATATATATATATATAAATATATATATATATATATATATATATATATATATATATATATTATATTATATCTGTACGCTCTCGTGATTAGCGTGCCTGTGAATCTGTATTTTGTATGTTCATCATTTGGTTGACATTTCAATTTGTTGTAACTGATAATATTATTATTTATAGGTTATAATCTTCGTTAACTACACAACATGGTATTTGCCATATATTCTTATGGGCACGAAGTGGTAAACAACTCGCTATGAGTAGTCAGTCTGACAATGCAAAGTCTTCTTTAAATGGTACAAGACTAGGAAAAGTAGGCTATATACCATTATTAAATTATCTCAGAGTAACAGGTTTTATATAAAGGGATTTAAGGAGGGGAGGGGAAGGTTTCACTTCCTTCTGCGCTCTTCACTTCTGTCCAGTTGTTGGCAGTAAAGCACCAAAAGCCGTTTTCAATCTCAGAAGAAGAAGATCTGAAAGTTCGAGTGCTCATTTCGGTACGTGTTTAATGTCTTTTACATCATATGTGAGATTTATATTTGTTTTAATATGTAGTTTTCTGTTTATGTTGTTTTTCTGGTGTTTTAATTATTGTAAAATAATCTTATTATCGCTGTATGTGGCAGTTTTGTGACGGACGTTTTAAGATATTCAGTTTGAGGAGAAACAAGCAGAAATCTGAGAATATTCTGTTACATTTCTGATAAATGAGCTCGTTAAATCCAGCGACCAATTGTAAATTATTTCAATGAAGGCCGTTATATGTTGAATAAAGCTTGATATGGGCTAATATCTGATCATATTTCAGGAAAATGAAACCCAAACACAAAGCACACATTTATATTTATATAATCTCAGAAATACTTATTTTGTGTAACAGATCTGTCCTTGTGTGTAATAATTTAATAATGTTTTCAGGGTTGGGAGGGTTACTTTTGAAACATATTCCACTACAGATTACAGAATACATGCTGTAAAATGTAATTTGTAATGTATTCCGTTAGATTACTCAAGGTCAGTAACGTATTCTAAATACTTTGGATTACTTCTTCAGCACTGGTAGATTTTTTCACTTGTTTTGACTATAAAAACTCTGTCAGTACAGTAAGACAAAATACACATGTTAAAAATACATTCACTGAAAAACCTAAATATCTTATGCAGTGTCGTTTCTAAAACAAGATTAATCAAACTGATCTTGTTTTAAGGATTTTTAGATATTTTTACAAGAAAACAATACAAAAATTATCATCAAGATTACGATTTTTGCCCTATTATCAAAGGTCTTACTAGAAAAAAGAAATTATGATCCAACGTGAATTTTCTTGATAAAAATATATGATACTGTCTGGTAACATATGCATGTAAAATGGCTAGCAATAGCATTTGAGCTTAGTGTAAAGCTGACAATTTACACAAGGTTTATTTCTATTTCTTCTGCTCCAAACTTACTTCAAACTTACTTCTCTGTCTGCTCGTATGAATGTAACACATCATAAGAAAGTGTTTCACCACTGTTCAAATGCACTTTGAATCACATCATTTATATGTATAAATGTTTTCCATCTGAAAGGACTAAATATTAAATGACACAAATGACAATAAAATGCAAAGTAATCTCTTCAGTAATCAAAATACTTTTTGAATGTAACTGTTCTAATTACCAATGATTTAAACTGTAACTGTAGTGGAATACAGTTACTTATATTTTGTATTTTAAATATGTAATCCCGTTACATGTATTTCTTTACTCCCCAACCCTGAATGTTTTTGAGTTTGATGAATGTCAGTTCATTATAATGATGATGTTTTTGTGTTCAGATGTTCATCATGAGAGAGCAGGTGGATGTGATCTGCTGTAAATCAGTAGGAACTGATCTGTCCATGCTGGATATTGATGATTTCATCACAGAAATCTCTCAGCTGAAGAAAGAGGTGACGTCATTGAAGACAAAACTGATGGAGAGAGAACTCGTTTCACACTGTATCTATTTTGAGCGAGTTAAAGTTGAGATTGTAAGTAAGCTTTCAAATGATGTGATATGACTGTGACTCTGTGATGATGAATTGTACAGATGTGATTGTGTTGTGTTTGTCAGGAGCTGGAAAAGGTTTCCTGTCAATCTTCAGTGTGTGTGACTGATGGGACCTCCACAGAATGTCAGGATTCAGTGTGGAGCGACAGAGATCAGTCCACACCACAGCGGCTGCTGGACAAACTCTCTGAACAGAGATCCAGAGACACACAGGACTCACAGCTCACTTTATTCTGTTCTACTGATGCTCAGGAGAGTGTGTGTGACAGTAATCAGGGTGATCAAACCTCCACAGAGTCTCTGACTTCTGTCTGTAATGCTGGAGAACAGCAGATGCTGCAGACACCAGTGAAGATTGAATTGATGCAAAAGGAGATTAAAGAAGAAAACACAGCAGAGGAACAATGGAGTGGTGAAGATGATGATGAACATCAGATGCTGCAGACACCAGTGAAGATGTGTTCAGTGAAGCTGCTGGACTGCAGGAACCTGATGAAGATGAGAGGGAAGACTGAAGTGAAGCAGGGGGAGAAAAAAGATGAAAACACAGAGGAGGAACAACAGAGAGATGAAGATATTCATGATTTTATTCCTTCAGGTATGCTTCTTTCTTTATTGATTTATATTTTCATGTCAATCGACTGTCATTTTAAAATCTCTTACAAGAAAGACTGTTTTATCACTCAAAAGTCACACTAAATTTTGACAAGTTGTAACACTACAATCTACATGCCTATGTAGTGTTACGGACAGCTCATTCCCGACCGCTACATATAGTGGATTCAAACACCAAATGCAATTAGAAAAATTGTTTTATTCTAAATGTAGTTAAATTTGCTTAAGCAAAAGAAACGTCTAGGGACTTAAAACAAGCATCTTATGGAGCTGGTAGTTGCAGGTGAGTATCGAACAGGGAGTTGGACCCGTGACTCCTCTGGAGAGGTGATCCTACCCCAAAGAGAGAGTAGAGCAACTGAGCAAAAAGGGTAACTTATATACACACCCCCCCGAATTAAATCAATTAAACAAATTACTCCCCCAGCCAACCAGCAACTGTCCCACTCTGCCACCGTGAGACAGAGAGAAAAAGGACAGGGTCGTAACAGTAGTCTATATGCTCTGTTTTCTTGGAGGGCTCAGCACCGCCTCTCCAAGGAGGAGACTGCTTCACAGCTCTCAAAGTTGTATTGCCTGGATGTAATCACAATTAAGTATTTATGAACCGTACTTTACATATGATATTGAATCGAGAGTGCCGTATCATAGGATACAATATTGAAAATAAAAATATTTTTACACCCCTACTACTCACCCTCATGTTGTTCCAAACATGCATGACTTTCTTTCTGTGACTGTGGCTCACATTCAATATAAATGATTATAATCATGAAATGCAACTGTAAGCCAGAATTGATGGTATAAATATATACATTTTGCACAGCAAATATCACAAATAAATACTGAACATCTGTTGTGTTCTGCCATTAAATTAATTAATTTGTCCCTTTTGAATTGATTTGTCAATTTACTGTGTTCATTGTAGAGCTGAATGAAGTGGAGGAGAAACTTCAGGATCAGAAACATCATGATTTCACAACTGGAGAAAAATCTCTGAGTGGCTCAAAAACTAACAAGAATTTCTCACCAGAAAAGAATCAAAGAAGAGCAGCCAAAAATACTTTCACCTGCTCTCAGTGTGGAAAGAGTTTCACATATCAATGCAAGCTTAATACACACATGAGAGTTCATACAGGAGAGAGACCTTACACGTGTCATCAGTGTGGAAAGAGTTTTGCAAGTGTGTACTATTTTAAAGAGCACCAGAAATCTCATACTGGTGCAGGCGCTCATATGTGCTTTGAATGTGGGAAGATCTTTACTACAGCCGGCAACTTGAAACGGCACCAAATAATTCATACTGGAGAAAAACCTTACAAGTGTTCACTCTGTGAAAAGAGTTTCACTCAGACAGAACACCTGAAAAAACACGAGAGAATCCATACTGGAGAAAAACCTTTCAAATGTTCACACTGTGGAAAGAGTTTCAATCGGCCAGACAGCTTGAAAACACACGAGAGAATTCATACTGGAGAAAAACCTTACAAGTACTCACACTGTGGAAAGAGTTTCACTCAGTCAGACAACTTGAAAATACATGAGAGAATCCATACTGGAGAGAAACCATACCACTGCTCATCATGTGGGAAAAGTTTCAGAGTGTCAAGTGCTCTATGGAAACACGTAAAAAAGTATTGCCCAGGTAGTCAAAGTGAGCAAAAATCATCTTCAGGTCCAACAAGATCTTGTAAATAGTTGGAAATTCAGATGAACTAAAAGACCTTTATAGCACATGTACAGTACAATACCCAGATGTCTATTTGATGTGTGTTTACATCTGGAAGACATATTTTTTAGGCTGATTGTTCGTCTGCAATACGTATATAAGGCATTTCTTCTTGGATGTCAATAAGACATTCAGCAGATGTTTGGGATTTAGATTATTTGTAAATCTGATTTTTTTGAGATGTTTATCAGTTATTTATTTGATTGTGATGCTTTCCAGATGAAAAAAATCTAAAACAGACATCTCAGAGATGTACATATGCGAGGGACATGTGACGCCATATGAGAAGCAGATGTGTGAGCGACTAGCTCTGCACACTTTGCTAGTTTTTTTTATTATTTTCATGTTATAATCTGGTGAGATTTGATACACCCAGTTACATACTAGCTTTTTGAGGTAAAATGGCAAAGAAGTCAAAATCCTCAGACTCTGGAGACATTAAAAGACACTTACGTGTTCAAGCTGAGGCCTCTGACGGGCCTTTGAACCGGGTACTCGATTTGGAAAGCACATTTTGAGAAGAAATTCTGCGTCAACTCTCCAACATCTCGGTGAAGCTGACAAAGGTTGTTGCTGACTTGGAAGATCTCGCTGTAATACGTCGATCGATTACGGCGATGGAAACAAAATTCTCTGAGTTGGTCACAAGAGTGGCAGATTTTGAGAAATGGATCGATTATCTGGAGTCATCAGAAAGGGAATTATCCGCTAATCTGACCGCGTACAAAACAGACTTGGAACACATTTTGGAAAAGCTGGAATATCTTGAAAATATGAGCCGAAGGAATAACATACGGATTGTTGGAATTCCTGAGCATGAAGAGGGCAGAGTGATGGTGAAATTCCTTGATGAGCTGTTCCCGATTCTGCTCGACATAACAGGCCATAAACTGGAAATCAAGCGAGCTCACAGAGTCCCGGCTTGCGGATCTGCTGAGGGAGACAGGCCCCAATCAATTCTGGCCAAATTTCTGAGATCATCCGATAAAGATCTCGTTGCGCCAGGCGAGGAGCAAAGGAAAGCTTTCTTGGAAGAATCACAATATTTTCTTTTTCCTGGACTTTGCAAATTCGACAAGAGAGAAACATGATCGGTTCAAGGAATGTAAGAAACTCTTACATCAACGGAAGATCGCTTTTGATGTTTCTGGCCAAACTGAAAATAGACACCAAGGACGGCAGCAAAGTAATTGCATGTCCCAAACAGGCACTCTCTTTCATAAATACATTGGAGTGAGTAAGCCATTTAAGGTTTCTTATATTAGTGGACTGACTCACTGTTCAGTGACTTGATTGTCTGAGGAAGCTGGGAACCATTTTTGTTTCTTTTTGCGTTGGCTCCGCCTAGCGGCCGGAGTTTGTTTTGTTGAATGACACTTCCTTCAAGAAACTTTTTCATCGACGGAAGATTGTTTTTACAATTAAGTTCCCGGCTAGATTGAGAATGGACACTATGGATGACCGCAAATATCTACATGCTCACATAGGACGTCTTTTATAAAGTTGACGGGCTGAGTAAATCATGATGTAAATCAAGATGATCTGTGTTCTTTTTTTTTTTTTTTTTTTTTTTTTTTTTTTTGCTGGTTCCGCCTAGTGGCTGGAGCTTGTTTTGTGGAGTATTTTTAAAGGACATAAGAATGATTACGTCATCTGCCGTACTCATAAAAAGGCGGCTCAATGATCACTTGGTTGTCTGTCCGAGGAAACTGAGAGGCTTTATATCAGCTGGAGTTTGTTTTGTGGAGGAACACTCCTTTGAGACAGTTCTGTGAATGAATCTACATGTTCTTTGTGTTTATTCTGCCTGTTGGCTGGGGTCTGTTTTACAAATTATTTTCTGTTATGTAATTTTGCCTCACAAAATTTGTGCAGAAGCACCAAACTTGAGCAGTCCGATGGCAGAGTTGTCGCGGGGGCTCTCATAGGCATACGTGGACCTTTTGAGTTTAGAGGGATTGACGCCGGTTGGTGCTGTCGTGCGCGGGGTTAATGCGCAGGTTTTTCTTTTTTCTGTTTGTTTTGTTTGGGGGGGAAGTTCGGAGTTTGATTGTTACAGTAATGGGGAATGTGGTCTGTATAATCTTGTTTTTGACACACAATTTAGTATGTCAAATGTTAATATGAGTAGGTTATCTCTCTCCACATGGAATGTGAATGGGTTATGGCACCCCATGAAAAGAAGAAAGGTTATTTATTTTCTTAAGCGTAAGAAATATGATATAGCGTTTCTTCAAGAAATCTTTCTTCAATCGCATCTTTCCCTGCAGGAAGCTGAAAAATTTGGGAAGATATGGGGTGGACATATTTTCTTTAGTGCTGGCTCAGGTAAGAGTAGGGGAGTCATTATACTGATAAATAAACATCTACAGTTCAAATGTCTCAAACAGACTAAAGATAAATTAGGAAGAGTCATTATTGTTTTAGGAGAAATTCAGGGGCAAAGGTTGATTTTGGCTAATATTTACACATCTAACGCTGATGATCAGGGCTTTTTTTTTATAGATCTTGAAGGGCTGTTGCAAACCACTGGCACCCCTCATGATATAATAATGGGAGGAGACTTTAATCTATTGATGGACTCAGTCCTTGATCATAGTGAAGCAAAAGTGTGTAAGCCCCCTAGAGCAACATTGACGCTTTACAGGATGTGCAAAATTCTTGGTCTTGCAGATATTTGGAAACTCGATGTTAATATATCTAAGTCCCTCATTTCATCTGTTGTTGACTGCTCAATTGGAAATATCTTAGTCTCAGATCACGCCCTGGTGAGTTTAGAGGTGTTGCCCTTTTGCAAAATTCTGATTTCCAACAAATGTTATAGACTGAAATCAATGTTTATATGGAGACCAACTGGTCCTCAGTATCCTCTGTGGGCGGGACTTAGGAGGCACTTAAGGCAGTTCTTAGGGGACAGATCATACAGTATGCCTCATTCATCAAAAAATCCAAAGCACGAGAACTCGTGGAGTTGGAAGGGAATATTAAAAGGGCAGAGGCAGAGCTGAAGTGCCAAATGTCATCTGATGGCCTCAGAGAATTGACCTGTTTGAAATACAGATATAATACTATTTTGTCGCAGAAAGTGGAGTTTTGGTTATTCAGGGCAAAACAGTCATATTTCGAGTCTGGGGACAAAGCAGGGAAGCTTTTGGCTAGATATATAAAGCAGAGAGAGTCTTTTTCTACCATTCCCTCAGTGAAATCTGCTGGTGGTGAAATTTTTACCACCGCCATTGATTATTAATAATGCCTTTAAAGAGTTCTATCTTGATCTTTATAGTTCCACGTCTTCGTCTACTGATGAAGATATTAGAAATTTTGTGGAACCATTAGAACTCCCTAAATTGACGACTGAGCAAAATAATTCTCTTGATTCTGAATTAACCTTGGAGGAACTTGGGGAGGTAATTAAGGCCCTGCCTACTGGCAAGGCTCAGGGCCAGATGGCTTTGCTACTGAATGTTTTAGATCTTATACTACAGAATTGGCTCCAATTTTGTTAGAAGTTTATAGGGAATCATTAAAGAATGGAAAGCTTTCGCCAACCATGACACAAGCCCGGATCAGTCCGATTCTTAAAAAGGACAAAGATCCAAGCGAGTGTAAAAGTTACCATCCAATTTCCCTGATCCAGCTAGATGCAAAAATTCTGGCTAACCGATTAAATAAAGTTATGACATCTCTTATACATATAGATCAGGTGGGGTTCATTTGGGGCCGCAGCTCTTCTGACAACATTAGGCGTTTCAATAATATCATGTGGTCAGTGGCGAATGATCAGACTCTGGTCGCTGCCATCTCACTTGACGCCGAAAAGACTTTTAATATGGTAGAATGGGATTAACTTTTTAAGATTTTGGAAATATATGGGTTCGGAAATACTTTTATTGGAGGGATTAAGTTACTTTATAGACACCCTGTAGCGGCGGTACAAACAAATGGATTAATTTCAGATTATTTTACTCTGAATAGGGGCACTCAGCAGGGTTGCCCACTTTCCCCATTATTGTTCTGTCTTGCCCTGGAACCATTAGCAGCCACAATAAGAAAGGAGGATGATTTTCCAGGGGTGACGGCAGGAGGTGTGTTGCATAAGCTTTTACTTTACGCAGATTATATTTTATTATTCATCTCTGACTCCACTAGATCTATGCCTAGCTTCCACAGAATTATCAATTCCTTTTCAAAATTTTTGGGATACAGAGTTAATTGGTCTAAATCCGAAGCTTTAGCTCTGACTGCGTTCTGCCCAGTAACGGCTTTTCAACCGGGTGCCTTTCAATGGCCCAAACAGGGCATTAAGTATTTGGGCATTTTATTCCCAGCAAATTTATGTGATTTTGTCAGAGTTAATTTTGACCGTTTAATAAAAAGATTTTTGAGCGATGTTGGCAGGTGGGCTTCATCACATTTATCTATGATTGGGAAGGTTAATGTTATTAAAATGAATTGTATTCCAAAATTCAACTACCTACTACAATCTCTCCCTGTAGATGTCCCCCTCTCTTACTTCAAGCAATTTGATGGCATAGCGAAGTCTTTCATTTGGAATGGAAAGCATCCCAGGTTACATTTCAACAAGTTACATAGGCTGATTGACAAAGGTGGGCTAGGCCTAACTAAGATTTTCTTTTTATTATTATGCATTCAGCCTCAGACATTTGGCTCATTGGTCACTTCCACCTGAGAGAGCCCCTCCCTGGTTTTATATTGAAAAGGAAGTTCTTGCCCCTATCTCACCACTGCAAAGCCCTTCTATCAAACTAACTGGAGAAGTTAAGTCACACCCCGTTATCTCGCATTTACACTCGATGTGGACAAAAGTCCAGAGTGTTTAACTCGGACATTTATTTAAATGTAGCCTTGAGCATATGGCTGAACCCTAAACTATGTATTAATAAGTCCCCTTTCTGTTGGTCAGATTGGATTGTGAGGGGGGTTAATACACTCGGTGACCTATATGAGAGTGGAGTATTGAGATCTTTTGAAAATTTGACTCAACATTTTGGGATTCCCAGATTTGTTTTAGAAGTATTTACAGCTGCGCCACCTGCTCTGCACTATTTTTGGGAATAGTACGCACCCCCTAGAGCGGCAGATACTCTGGGAGTGGTGATTGCTGCTTCTGGGAAGGGTCATGAGGCATCAGTGTATTACTCCCTGCTAATTCAGAGTCTGGGGGATGGAGATTTAAATTCTCTCAAAAGATTATGGGAGGAAGATTTAAATTTGTTATTGGAGGAGGGAGTGTGGACTAGGATTCTAAAAAACGTCAAGTCTGCATCTAGAGGCGCAAGGGTTCGCCTTATGCAATTTAAGATTTTAATGTTAAAAATGATTGATTCACTATATATATATATATATATATATATATATATATATATATATATATATATATATATATATATATATATATTGTTTTTTTCTTTGTGTTAATTTATGAATCAATAAATAAAATGTTAATAACAAAGAGATGTACATATGCTATTTAGGATGCATCTCCTGTGACCACTTGTGGAAAAACAAAGGCCGTTTAAGGAATGTCTTTGTATTAATTTAGGAAACTTGTTTGTGCGTGTATATACAGTATAGTACTGTGCAAAAGTTTTAGACACTTAAGAAAAAGCTGTAAACAAGGAAGTCCACCATGATTGTGCTGCCCTAGACGACTGGCTAGTTCGCCTATGCCTAGAAACGGCCTTGTATAAAAGCTTCAAAAGGTTCAGTGGCCATTCTTGATATTACACTTTCATTATTAACAGTTTGCATATTGATAGCAGATATTTCAGATGATTAAAGCTATTAAATAATCACAGATGCATGAATATTTGCAAAACTACTTGAACTACAAGGTAAGTAATGTTACTTAACCAATCTGATGTAATTGGATGAATTTTTGTTGCATAACTGACAAGAGACGGAGGTGTCGGTTGATGTTCTCTCCAGTTTGGGTAAGGTCCCATTAGTTGCCATCAATGCCATAGCAGCTCCATTGCCACCAGTGCTATACTGTATGCTAAAAACACAAGTTTTATTTATATAGTGTCTTTTCCAATATCAAGAACATTTACAAACATTATTTCCATATTTTTTTAAAAGTTGTTTATTTTTTGTGATGTAATAAGTATCTTACCTCAGAAAAATGAACTCTCCTGCCGGTCGAAGTACAAGTAAAAGTGTCTCAGAAATACACGTTGTCCTTCTTATCTGCTGTCCAACTGTAACATCTGAGCGGTCTCCTGCCCACCAGAGGGAGCCCTCACCTGAATCCTGAACTGTCACTTCCTGTTTCCTGCCACATCAGTTCCTGTAATGTCATTTCCTGTTTGCCTAGTATATAAGCCATGCATGCTCATTCTCATATTGTGAAGTATTGCTAGATCATCTGCCTTACCAAGCATGTATATCATTGCCTTATTGCCTTATTGCCTAGTGTTTTGATCTGTTTGTTTTGACTTCTCTTTTGGATCTCCCCTTTTGCCTGTTTGCCTGGTTGGACTGCTTTACTGTGTTTTTGACCTCACTGCCTGTTTTTCTGACACTGTTTGGATTTTGATTGACTGTTTGAATAAACATCCGCATATGGATTCGTCCTCGGCTTCCGCCTCCTTATCATTACAGAATACTTTGCCCACTATGAATCCAGCGGAAGTTTCTCAGCTTCAAGCGGCGTTCGCTTATCAGAGCGAAATGCTGAAGAACTACCAAGAGCAGCTCAACAAACTGCAATCGGCAAACAATCATTTGACCCACTATATTCGATCGCTTCCTTCGGCTACACCACCAACGGTAAGACTGGCGTTGCCAGACAAGTTTGATGGCTCTGCAGGACAATGTCGTGGTTTTATCAGACAAGCATGCATTTATGTTGAAAGCCAGAGAGATCAGTTTCAAAGTGAAGCAAGTAAATGCACTTTTCTGATGTCATTGTTATCTGGTAAGGCGATTGATTGGGCTGCAGCGGTTTGGGAGACGGATTCACAGTTTCGTTCCTCCTTTGCATACTTCTTACAACTACTCAGAGATGTGTTTGAATATCCCGAGGGGGGAAAGGATATTTCCACACAATTGTTACACATGTCTAAAGGCAACCGTACCGCTGCAGATTTCGCTATTGAATTTAGAACCCTTGCCGCTCAAAGTGGATGGAATGATGTGTCTCTAAGGGCTGTTTTCAAACAGAGTTTAAACCTTGAGCTTCAGACGGAACTGGCCTGCAAGGGTGAGGATTTAACGTTCTCTGTGTTTGTTGCTATGGCCATCAAGATAGATAACCTGTTGAGAAACAATCCTAAGGGGAAATCTGCTCATCTGCCTCACACACACTTCCTCACTACACCAACCGTCAACCAAGATCCCATGCAAATAGGCTATGCACATCTATCTGATGAAGAGAGAACTCGACGCCGCCAACATGATCTGTGTTTTTACTGCGGTGAAGCGGGCCACCGTAACGTCGAGTGCCCACACAAAGTCGGGAGAGCCACCACTACTACCAGACGGGGGAGTGTTAATCAATGCTTTCTTCAGATTTCAAAATCGTTGTTGATTCCTGTTCAGCTGACTACAAAAAATGGTCCCATTACCTTGACTGCGTTGATTGACTCTGGTGCTGCTCTGAATTTGATCAACAAAGATATTGTCAAGAAATACAGTCTACCTACGTTACCTTGTGTTCCCACAATTTGCATCACTAATGTCAACAATAAACCCATTGAGGGAGGTATCACCCAACAAACTGCACCTGCACAGCTACAGATTGGTCTGTTCCATAGTGAAAACATATCACTCTACATCATTGACTCACCCAGGTATGAAATCATCCTTGGACATCCATGGTTATCTGTTCACGATCCTGTACTATCATGGTATCATGGAGAACTGTCTCACTGGTCCAAATTCTGCCTCACCCATTGCATGAACATCAATATGCCAAGACCATGTCTCGCCATGAGTGTTGAGAGTCCGTTCACTGCCCCCAGTCCCAAAATTCCTGCCTGTTATCACGACTACTTAGAGGTATTCAGCAAATCCAAAGCTACACAGCTACCACCACACCACCCCTGGGATTGCACCATCAACCTTCTGCCCAGTGCCATGCCACCTAAGAGTAAAGTCTACCCACTATCGCATCGAGAATCTCAAGCCATGGAAGATTACATCGAAGAGGCTATTAACTCTGGATTCATTCGACCTTCAACCTCACCAGCAGCAGCAGGTTTCTTCTTCGTTGAGAAGAAGGACGGAGGTCTACGACCATGCATTGATTATCGTGGGTAAAATTCCGCTATCCGCTCCCTCTTGTTCCTGCTGCCCTGGAACAACTTCGTGAAGCAAAGATATACACCAAGTTAGATTTAAGAAGCGCTTATAATCTCATCCGGATTAAGGAAGGTGATGAGTGGAAGACTGCATTTCTCACCACCAGAGGTCACTATGAGTACTTGGTGATGCCGTTTGGGCTAGCCAACGTGCCAGCTGTGTTTCAGTCATTCATTAACGATATCTTCAGAGACATCTTGAACCAGTATGTTATTGCCTACATTGACGATATCCTGATTTACTCAAAGTCGGAAGCTGAACACATTGAACATGTCCAAAACATCCTCTCTCGTCTTAAGCATCAACTCTATGTAAAAGTTGAGAAATGTGAGTTCCATGTTCAGAAAACAATGTTCTTGGGATATCACATAAGTCATCAGGGAGTGGAGATGGACACTACCAAGATCCAGGCAGTCACAGAATGGCCCCAACCATCCACAATCAAGGAACTTCAATGATTTCTAGGTTTTGCCAACTTCTACCGGCATTTCATCAGGAATTACAGCATGATCGCCTCTCCTTTGACGTCTCTTATGAGAGGGAAACCATCCAAGTTAAAGTGGACAAACGAAGCCACCATCGCCTTCACAAAACTCAACTCAAGTCAAGTTTTACTTTGGCACCTATCCTGAAACACCCTGACCCTAACCTCCCATTTGTAGTGGAGGTGGATGCATCTGACTGCAGAATTGGAGCAGTACTGTCACAGCGTCAGGGTCAACCAGCTAAGTTGTACCCGTGTGCATTTTTTTCAAGAAAACTCACTCCTGCCGAAAGAAACTATGATGTTGGAAATAAGGAGTTACTATCCATGAAAGCTGCGATTGAGGAGTGGAGACACTGGTTGGAGGGAGCTATTCACCCGTTCCAGGTTATCACCGATCACAAAAATCTTGAGTATGTAAAGAGTGCCAAGAGACTAAACTCATGTCAGGCCAGATGGTCACTTTTCTTTTCAAGATTGCAATTTACTGTGACATATCGCCCAGGAAGTAAGAATAGCAAGGCAGACGCCCTCTCCAGATGCCATGACCCTCCTCTCCAAGTTCATTCTCCTGAACCCATTCTCCCTTCTTCTGTAATTATCGCTCCTGTGAACTGGGACATCATGGAGATCCAAAGAGCCACGCAGCAAAATTCTCCGCCTGCTATGTGCCCCCCGAACAAACAATATGTTCCCCAGGAACTATGACAACGGGTCATGCAACGGGTTCATACCTCCATCACCTCAGGTCATCCAGGTATCTCACGCACAAATTAATCCACAACGCTTTCTGGTGGTCAACGATGAACAGAGATGTAACTGATTACGTGAAAGCCTGCCAAGTTTGTGCACAATCGAAGACCCCCAAGGAACTGCCATCTGGTCTTCTGCAACCACTACCCATCCTGCAACGTCCATGGTCTCACCTGTCAATAGACTTTGTTACTGATCTCCCTCCATCCGAAAATTTCACAACAATTCTTGTCATCATTGATAGATTCTCCAAGTCTTGCCATCTTATTCCCCTCAAGGGTCTGCCAACCGCCATGGAAACGGCTCGAGCCCTGTTTCACCAGGTTTTCCGCATCTATGGTTTACCTGAAGACATCGTCTCTGATCGGGGGACTCAATTCACATCTCAGGTGTGGAAAACCTTCTGCCGACAGTTAGACATCAATGTGAGTCTGACGTCAGGATATCACCCCCAGTCAAACGGTCAAGTCGAGAGACTGAAGCAAGAAATCGGTAGATATCTGAGAACATACTGTAGCTGGGAACAGAATCGGTGGGCAGAGTTCTTGCCATGGGCAGAATATGCACAGAATTCATTAACCCATGCCTCTACAGGACTAACCCCATTCCAATGCGTGCTAGGATATCAACCTCCTTTGTTTCCGTGGTCTGGCGAACCTTCCTCTGTTCCTGTGGTCAACGACTGGATACGTCGGAGCGAGAGGGTATGGGATAGCGCTCATATCCATCTTCAAAGAGCCGTACGAAGGCAAGAACTCCAGGCTAACCGAAGACGGCGCCCACATCCTCGCTACCAACGGGACAGAGTGTCTGGCTCTCTACGAGGGACATCAAGTTACGTCTGCCGAGCAGGAAGCTCAGCTCAAGGTATGTAAAGGTTACATATCAGCTTGAGCTTCCTGCTAACTACCGCATCTCTCCATCATTTCATGTCTCGCTCCTCAAACCGGTCCACCTGAATGCTGATCCCAATGCTGAGTCTCAAGAACCACCACCTCGGCTGGACATTGACGGATCGCCAGCTTATAGGGTGAACATGCTGCTGGACTCGAGGCGTAGAGGTGGTCGGTTCCAATACCTGGTGGACTGGGAGGGATACGGGCCTGAGGAGAGATCATGGATACCTGCTTCTGATATTCTGGACCCCTCACTCTTAGAGGAATTTCATCGAGCCAGGCCAGACCGCCCAGCGCCACGACCACGGGGACGTCCACGCCGAGCGCCAGGAGTCGCTCCTAGGGGGGGGGGGGGTTCTGTAACATCTGAGCGGTCTCCTGCCCACCAGAGCGAGCCCTCACCTGAATTCTGAACTGTCACTTCCTGTTTCCTGCCACATCAGTTCCTGTAATGTCATTTCCTGTTTGCCTAGTGTATATAAGCCATGCATGCTCATTCTCATATTGCGAAGTATTGCCAGATCATCTGCCTTACCAAGCGTTTATATCATTGCCTTATTGCCTAGTGTTTTGACCTGTTTGTTTTGACTTCTCTTTTGGATCTCCCCTTTTGCCTGTTTGCCTGGTTGGACTGCTTTACTGTGTTTTTGACCTCACTGCCTGTTTTTCTGACACTGTGTTTGGATTTTGATGGACTGTTTGAATAAACATCCGCATATGTATTCTTCCTCGGCTTCCCCCTCCTCATCATTACACCAACGAGATTCTGTCAGAAATAATTGTCAGTAAACATTGGAGCGAGTGCGCTATTGAGGATGATCACATGTTCCAGTTTTTAGGACTGCTTTTTTTCCTTGGTTTTACTCTGTTAATACACAGGAAAGACTCAGCCTATGTCACAAAAATGAAAAGGTGAGAGGTTTACCTTCATGAGGGCTTGTGTATGCCACCAGACAAACACACAAAAGTAAAAGTTCCCAGACTAGCTAAATAGGATATTTACTGACAAATCATAATAGAAGTATTATATTAAAATAGTACAGCTCTGGAAAAACTTAAGAAACCACTCCAAATGTTTCTGAAATCAGCATCTCTACATGTATGGCAGCCATTCCATTCCAGTGTCTTGAATTCCTGCTTGAATTTTTGAGCCATGAGTGTCATAAAATCACCCAACAGCAATGTGAAAGACTGGTGAAAAGTGTGCAAAAATGCATGAAAGCTGTGATTGACAATCAGGGTTATTCCACCAAATATTGATTTCTGAACTCTTCCTAAGTTAAAACAGTATATGTGTTGTTTATAAATAAATATGAACTTGTTTTCTTTGCATTATTTGAGGTCTGAAAGCACGGCATCTTTTTTGTTATTTTGACCAGTTGTCATGTTCTACAGATAAATGCTCTAAATGACAATATTTTTATTTGGAATTTGGGAGAAATGTTCTCAGTCGTTTGTAGAATGAAACTTAAAAACTTAAGAATTAACTAAATAAAACTGTTTGCTTTGAGCAGTGTTATATTGGCATAGGTGATGCAAGCAGTCGCACAGGGCGGCAGCATTCACTCGGGCTAGATGGTGTCTGATGTCACTATAATTTTTTTTATTTATTTTGTTTTGTAATGTAACTGCAACATTGTACAATGACAAGGCCAAATGGTGGCAGGCCCAGTACCAGAACCAAATCACTGTGGGTGCTCACTAATATGTAAATAAATATATAGACAATGGCTCCTAATCATTGCCGTCCTTAGCTATGTTTCACCCATTTCAATTGAAATGGGCCCCGCCCTCCAAAGAGCCCCCAACTGACATGCTAGAATTAAATAATTCATCCACTGAACAAAAAAAATTATGTACTGTGTGTGTGTGT
The DNA here is from genome assembly GCF_019703515.2 of Myxocyprinus asiaticus. Classification (NCBI taxonomy): domain Eukaryota; kingdom Metazoa; phylum Chordata; class Actinopteri; order Cypriniformes; family Catostomidae; genus Myxocyprinus; species Myxocyprinus asiaticus. The sequence continues at coordinate 39,481,216 of NC_059371.1, forward strand.
GTGTGTGTGTGTGTATATATATATATATATATATATATATATATATATATATATATATATATTTGTGGCCGTGGTGGCTGACTGGATTCCTGCAATCATAATTTCTCTCTCCGACTTAGCTTGCTCCCCCTCTGTCTCTCCTTGTTTTCGCTCTCCGGGCCTGTAGTGAGCTGTCTATGGAGCTGAAAGAGCGCAAAGTGTAATTCATTGTCAGCTACCATTAGTTTCAGACCCTTTTAATTCCCAAACAAAATATGTTCTTGCTGTTGTTGTTAATTTAATATGAGAGAATTGTTTAAGCTGTTTTTATGTCAGCTGATACATAACACATAGTGCTGTTCAGTGCCGAATAGTAGTTGCCGAAGGGCGAGGCTTCTCCTTATTCCAAAGCAAAAATAATGGCATTGTTTCAGTTTTTCATTAATGGAATTGTTTGGATTATTTCTATGCTGAGCTGTTGATGCTGAATGTGCACATAATGCATTTAAGGTGAAGTGTGAAAATATACCATATTGATGAAACCCAACTTGAATCTTTGCTATATTTCTCTCACTAAAAATGTTTATGAGGGGTAGGGCCCCACATTAGCTCTTGAACCAGGCCCCCAGATGCTTAAGGCTGCCACTGCTCCTAATCATAACCCATCTGAAAATAGAACTACCAAACCAAACATGGTATTATCCACTGGGACGTTTTTTTTTTTTTTTGTTTTGTTTTGTTTTTTTACATCTCACCATAAACTTGTCAAATGAGATTCAGAAGAATAATTAATTAAACAAATATTGCAAAAGCTTTTCAAAAATACCACACAGGGTGCAAACTTGCCACTGACTTGGTATAGCAGAGCACAAAACTATGAAAGTGCACAGTAGAATCAGTGAATGAAGACTATTTCCATTTGTCTTTTGGTGTTGGCTGTTACAACTAATGTGTTAAAATTTCAAGGAGAGTCAAGAGTTTGCCTTTTATAGCAGGAAACTATATTGCCTTTATAGCAGGAAGGATGCAATGTATAGCTGTCAATAGGACCATGGACCAGGGGACACAGCACCTACATTGGTGTGAAATGAAGTTTAGTCAAAGTGCCTAATTTATCTAGGGACAGTAGAAAATCAGATAGGAATTTTTAATAAACTAGTCATTCTCCGTTAAATGGTATTACATATTAATAACTGTCAACATATTGATGGCATAGGCTTCAGAATCATAGAACAATGAACGTTTGTCATGTAAGTCAACAGCAAAAAGCTTTTTCTTAACCACATTCAGAACAGCTCCTAGGTGAAGTGCTGAATCTTCTCAGTAGTTTCTCCTTCCATTCTCCAGTGAACTTGCATGTGAGGTCCCTCTCAATCACAAGTTGAATCAGATGTTGCAGTTTAAGCAAGCTTTAGTGTTTGCATCACAGTAGGCATGACTGATAGAGCATCACTGTATCTTTGCAAAATGCCAGAAGGTGTCCAGTTTTCATCAGGTTTGGCAATTTCTTCTTGCAAAAACTGCTGTGCCACAGAAAATTGCTTCCTTAAATTCCATCCCTGTTAAGTCCAGGAGTGGTTTCACTTTGTCTCCATCCATAAAATTTTCACTCCTTGGATGTAAAGCACTCAGGGCCTGTGTAAGCTTGCTGTCTCTCTCAATAAATGGTTGACATTTCTCCAACAACTGCATCTAGGGTACTAAAATATAGTCTTTTACATTCTGTCTTTTCTCCTTCCACTCTGTATTGACCAAATGTTGTATCCACTACATAGTCTTTCCACTGTGTACTCACTTCTCTTTGTTATTTCTGCGCAGGGACGGCGGGGGGTTCTGCAGTCTCTCTCTGTTTGTTAAATTCCTCCCAAAGCAAGTCAAACTGACTTTCACTTCTCAGTTTCACCAAACACTTGAGTGAACTTTGGACTACACTGACACCAGTGTATATGTTGTTTTTGGGTGCTTGGAGAAGAGTGTTGGGAGGATCTAGCAAACTCAACACTTTATGTGCCATACAGGCTATAAAGAGGAAACTAGGCTGTGATGGCCTTCAAGAGCCCTGTGGCCTCAAGCCTCACTTCTGTGCTGCTGGTTTAGTTGCCTTCAATCTGCTGGAGCAGGGAAAGAATGCTGTTAAAGGACTTTATAATCACAGTGACTGTGGCCAGGTGTCCAGTCCAGTGTTATTCTAGCAACCGCTTCAACTTCTGTCACGTGTATACAGCAGCCACTGTAGGTTTTCTGAAGTACTTATAAAGAGAGTTGCATACATTAAAAAAGTTTTCCAACGTGCTTTCAGAAGACATGGCATGCAGTATAACCAGGTGGAGTTGGTGGTTGAAACAATGTACATATGGCACTTCTCTCTGTAATTTCTCTTGTAATTTCCTGACATGACACTTGCCCCATCATAATATGACAAGAATTTTCATTACGCTGTGATAAGATCAAGTTGGTCAGAGACTTGGCATCACAGTTCTGCATCGTTGCCACTGAAACAAGCCTCTCTTTCACACAGTTAGCCTTGTCCACATAACGCAGCACAATTGAAATGTTCTCACATCCATTGTGGTCTTTGGTGCCATCCACTTTTAATGTGTACCACACATTTGCAATTTCTTTAACTATCTCTTCCGTTATAATTCCATTCAGGATTTAAGGTGTATGTGGCATTGGATGGTATTGTGCTGAAAATCTTTGCAAGCTCCTTATCTTTTTTTTAAAGTGTAATCCATCATAGCTCATGGAAAAAATTCCACAGCCTTCCTCACCCCGTGCATCCAGTGCATCTACAGATCCCCAAAAAGGCAGCTGGTTCACAATTATGAATTCAATTATGTCCATAATAGCTGATATATAGGTGTGTTTCCTTTCAAGCAGTGCTGACTTAACAAGTGAGGAAATCTCAGTACCTTTCTAAACTCTAGTAAGTCTCTCCTTCCACAGCACAATTGCTAACATACGTTCTTTGCTGGATTCCTGCCTTTTTAGTGCCTTATTTTGAACAAGGGCATGGTGCCAACTGTTGTAGCCAGTAGTTGTGAACGCAACATCTGCCCCACTTGAGCCAAATTTACGACAACTATAACAAAATGCAGCATCCCGTTCAACAGAATATTCCAGCCACTCTCTATTTTTGAACCAAGAGCTACTAAATGAATGGTGTGACGAGGAGGAGGGCTTGGCCAGGCCGTGCTCCCCTCCAGAGGGCATGGCTGGGCTGTTATGGTGAACGGCTGGCGCTGAATCAGCTGATTAGCGGGAGAGCGAGATAAAGGGGAGCCACCAGATGCTGCATGTCTGTTTGTCTTATGTTTTATGTTGTTTTAAGTTGAGTTTTGCATTAAAACTTTATGTTGACTGTTCAGACGGTTCCCGCCTCTACCTTGCCCATCCTTATACTGTTACGATATAATAAATATATGTATGTGTGTGAGCGTGTTTAAGTGCTAGGGAGACGAGGGAGCTTTTCAGTCGAAATTGAAGTAAAATTAGGATATGTACTTAACCAATGTCTTTGTTTTAATTGGTTATTTTGTTGTGGTAGCCTGTAGGGCTCTTTGAAATAACTGAAATCATTTGGCAAGTGATATGGAACCGTTATGCGGTCAAGACCTGGAACTACTTCATAGCCATGCGTTTGCTTGAAAAATAATTGCACACCTTAGAATGTCCTTCAACCAATCATAATCGAGCATTCAACAGACCTGTGGTATAAGTTGATTTAATTAAGATAAGAGGTAATAAATTGTCAATGTTGAAAATCTGTTTTGATTATTCGAATAAATTGATGCATTTGACATAAATGGACGAGACATGTTTTAAATGATTGCGGAAAAAAATGCCCCTGACACTCAAATCTAGGGGTAAATATGGCCTCTTAGTTAATTTCTGACACTGCCTGTAAGTATTTTTTGGTTTTTTTGTGATAAACGTCAGTTGCTTTGGTACATGTTTGAAGGAGTTACAATATGGGATGGTTTTAATTTGATTGAGAATCCACAAAATGCCATTATTTTTCCCTTTTCTGTGGCTCTGAAGTTCTTAATTTAAACATAAATTACAAGCTTTGAATAAGCAATCTGTCAATGCAAAGTCTTCTTTAAATGGTACAAGACTAGGAAAAGTAGGCTATATACCATTATTAAATTATCTCAGAGTAACAGGTTTTATATAAAGGGATTTAAGGAGGGGAGGGGAAGGTTTCACTTCCTTCTGCGCTCTTCACTTCTGTCCAGTTGTTGGCAGTAAAGCACCAAAAGCCGTTTTCAATCTCAGAAGAAGAAGATCTGAAAGTTCGAGTGCTCATTTCGGTACGTGTTTAATGTCTTTTACATCATATGTGAGATTTATATTTGTTTTAATATGTAGTTTTCTGTTTATGTTGTTTTTCTGGTGTTTTAATTATTGTAAAATAATCTTATTATCGCTGTATGTGGCAGTTTTGTGACGGACGTTTTAAGATATTCAGTTTGAGGAGAAACAAGCAGAAATCTGAGAATATTCTGTTACATTTCTGATAAATGAGCTCGTTAAATCCAGCGACCAATTGTAAATTATTTCAATGAAGGCCGTTATATGTTGAATAAAGCTTGATATGGGCTAATATCTGATCATATCTCAGGAAAATGAAACCCAAACACAAAGCACACATTTATATTTATATAATCTCAGAAATACTTATTTTGTGTAACAGATCTGTCCTTGTGTGTAATAATTTAATAATGTTTTCAGGGTTGGGAGGGTTACTTTTGAAACATATTCCACTACAGATTACAGAATACATGCTGTAAAATGTAATTTGTAATGTATTCCGTTAGATTACTCAAGGTCAGTAACGTATTCTAAATACTTTGGATTACTTCTTCAGCACTGGTAGATTTTTTCACTTGTTTTGACTATAAAAACTCTGTCAGTACAGTAAGACAAAATACACATGTTAAAAATACATTCTCTGAAAAACCTAAATATCTTATGCAGTGTTGTTTCTAAAACAAGATTAATCAAACTGATCTTGTTTTAAGGATTTTTAGATATTTTTACAGGAAAACAATAAAAAATTATTATCAAGATTATGATTTTTGCCCTAATATCAAAGGTCTTACTAGAAAAAAGAAATTATGATCCAACGTGAATTTTCTTGATAATAAAAATATGATCGTGCATGTAAAATGGTTAGAAATAGCATTTTAGCTTAACATAAAGCTGACAATTTACACAAGGTTTATTTCTGTTTCTTCTGCTCCAAACTTACTTCAAACTTACTTCTCTGTCTGCTCGTATGAATGTAACACATCATAAGAAAGTGTTTCACCACTGTTCAAATACACTTTGAATCACATCATTTATATGGATAAATGTTTTCCATCTGAAAGGACTAAATATTAAATGACACAAATGACAATAAAATGCAAAGTAATCTCTTCAGTAATCAAAATACTTTTTGAATGTAACTGTATTCTAATGAACAATGATTTAAATTGTAACTGTAGTGGAATACAGTTACTTATATTTTGTATTTTAAATATGTAATCCCGTTACATGTATTTCTTTACTCCCCCACCCTGAGTGTTTTTGAGTTTGATGAATGTCAGTTCATTATAATGATGATGTTTTTGTGTTCAGATGTTCATCATGAGAGAGCAGGTGGATGTGATCTGCTGTAAATCAGTAGGAACTGATCTGTCCATGCTGGATATTGATGATTTCATCACAGAAATCTCTCAGCTGAAGAAAGAGGTGACGTCACTGAAGACAAAACTGATGGAGAGAGATCTCGTTTCACACTGTACCTGTTTAGAGCGAGTTAAAGTTGAGATTGTAAGTAAGCTTTCAAATGATGTGATATGACTGTGACTCTGTGATGATGAATTGTACATATGTGATTGTGCTGTGTTTGTCAGGAGCTGGAAAATGTTTCCTGTCAATCTTCAGTGTGTGTGACTGATGGGACCTCCACAGAATGTCAGGATTCAGTGTGGAGCGGCAGAGATCAGTCCACACCACAGCGGCTGCTGGACAAACTCTCTGAACAGAGATCCAGAGACACACAGGACTCACAGCTCACTTTACTCTGTTCTACTGATGCTCAGGAGAGTGTGTGTAACAGTAATAAGTGTGTTCAAACCTCCACAGAGTCTCTGACTTCTGTCTGTAATGCTGGAGAACAGCAGATACTGCAGACACCAGTGAAGATTGAATTGATGCAAAAGGAGATTAAAGAAGAAAACACAGCAGAGGAACAATGGAGTGGTGAAGATGATCATGAACAGCAGATGCTGCAGACACCAGTGAAGATGTGTTCAGTGAAGCTGCTGGACTGCAGGAACCTGATGAAGATGAGAGTGAAGACTGAAGTGAAGCAGGAGGAGATAAAAGATGAAAACACAGTGGAGGAACAACAGAGAGATGAAGATAATCATGATTTTATTCCTTCAGGTATGCTTCTTTCTTTCTTTCTTTCTTTACATTTTTATGTCAATCAACTGTCATTTAAAATCTCTTACAAGAAAGACAATCAAAAGTCACACTAAAATTCGACAAGTTGTAACGCTACAGTCTACATGCCTATGTAGTGTTACGGACAGCTCATTTCCGACCGCTACATATAGTGGATTCAAACACCAAATGCAATTAGAAAAATTGTTTTATTCTAAATGTAGTTAAATTTGCTTAAGCAAAAGAAACGTCTACGGACTTAAAACAAGCATCTTATGGAGCTGGTAGTTGCAGGTGAGTATCGAACAGGGAGTTGGACCTATGACTCCTCTGAAGAGGTGATCCTACCCCAAAGAGAGAGTAGAGCAACTGAGCAAAAAGGGTAACTTAAACAAATTACTCCCCCAGCCAACCAGCAACTGTCCCACTCTGCCACTGTGAGACAGAGAGAAAAAGGACAGAGTCGTAACAGTAGTCTGTTTGCTCTGTTTTCTTGGAGGGCTCAGTGCCGCCTCTCCGAGGAGGAGACTGTTTCACAGCTTTCAAAGTTGCATTGCCCGGATGTAATCACAATTATGTATTTACGAACCATACTTTACATATGGTATTGAATCGAGAGTGCCGTATCATAGGATACAATAATACAAAAAAAAAATAAATAATAATATTTACACCCCTACTACTCACGATGTTCCAAAGATGCATGACTTTCTTTCTGTGACTGTGGTTCACATTCAATATACATTTTTTATAAACATGAAATGCAACTGTAAGCCAGAATTGATGGTATAAATATATACATTTTGCATAGCAAAAATCACAAATAAATACTGAACATCTGTTGTGTTCTGCCATTAAATTTATTAATTTGTCCCTTTTGAATTGATTTGTCAATTTACTGTGTTCATTGTAGAGCTGAATGAAGTGGAGGAGAAACTTCAGGATCAGAAACATCATGATTTCGCAACTGGAGAAAAATCTCTGAGTGGCTCAAAAACTAACAAGAATTTCTCACCAGAAAAGAATCAAAGAAGAGCAGCCAAAAATACTTTCACCTGCTCTCAGTGTGGAAAGAGTTTCACATATCAATGCAAGCTTAATACACACATGAGAGTTCATACAGGAGAGAGACCTTACTCGTGCCATCAGTGTGGAAAAACTTTCACTATTAAAGGACAACTTAATACACACATGAGAATTCATACAGGAGAGAGACGTTACACGTGTCATCAGTGTGGAAAGAGTTTTGCAAATGTATATTATTTTAAAGAGCACCAGAAATCTCATACTGGTGCAGGCACTCATATGTGCTTTGAATGTGGGAAGATCTTTACTACAGCCAGCAACTTGAAACAGCACCAAAGAATTCATACTGGAGAGAAACCTTACAAGTGCTCACACTGTGAAAAGAGTTTCACTCAATCAGAACACCTGAAAACACACGAGAGAATCCATACTGGAGAAAAACCTTATAGGTGTTCACACTGTGGAAAGAGTTTCAATCGGCCAGACAGCTTGAAAACACATGAGAGAATCCATACTAGAGAAAAACCTTTCAAGTGTTCACACTGTGGAAAGAGTTTCACTCAGTCATACAGCTTGAAAACACATGAGAGAATTCATACTAGAGAAGAAACATACATTTGCTCACACTGTGGAAAGAGTTTCAATGGGTCACAAAACCTAAAACAACACGAGAGAATTCATACTGGAGAAAAACCTTACAAGTGCTCACACTGTGGAAAGAGTTTCACTCAGTCAGACAACTTGAAAATACATGAGAGAATCCATACTGGAGAGAAACCATACCACTGCTCGTCATGTGGGAAAAGTTTCAGAGCGTCAAGTGTTCTATGGAAACATGTAAAAAAGTATTGCCCAGGTAGTCAAAGTGAGCAAAAATCATCTTCAGGTCCAACAAGATCTTGTAAATAGTTGAAAATTCAGATAACTAAAAGACCTTTATAGCACATGTACAGTACATAGAAGACATATTTTTTGGGTTGTTTGTTCATCTGCAATACGTCTATAAGGCATTTCTACTTGGATGTCAATAAGACATTCAGCAGATGTCTTTGAGATGTTTGAGATTTAGATTATTTGTAAATCTGATCTTTTTCACATGTTTAGCAGTTGTTAATTTGATTGTGATGCTTTCCAGATGAAAAAAATCTAAAACGGACTATTTAGGATGCATCTCCTGTGACCACTTGTGGAAAATCAAAGTACATTTAAGGAACATCTTTGTATTAATTTAGGAAACTTGTTTGTGTGTGTGTGTATACTGTATAGTACTGTGCAAAAGTTTTAGACACTTAAGAAAAATGTTGTAGAGTAAACAAGGTAGTCCACCTTGATTTTGCTGCCCTAGACGACTGGCTAGTTCGCCTATGCCTAGAAACGGCCTTGTATAAAAGCTTCAAAAGATTCAGTGGCCATTCTTGATATTACACTTTCATTATTAACAGTTTGCATAGTGCTAGCGGACATTTCAGATGAGTAAAGCTATTAAATAATTACAGATGCATGAATATTTGCAAAACTACTAAAACTCCAATGTAAGTAATGTTACTTAACCAATCTGATGTAATTGGATGAATTTTTGTTGCATAACTGACAAGAGACGGAGGTGTCGGTTGATGTTCTCTCCAGTTTGGGTTAGGTCCCATTAGTTGCCATCAATGCCATGGCAGCTCCATTGCCACCAGTGCTATACTGTATGCTAAAAACACAAGTTTTATTATATTTATCTGCTGTCCAACGAGATTCTGTCAGAAATCATTGTCAATAAACATTGGAGCGAGTGCACTATTGAGGATGATCGCATGTTCCAGTTTTTAGGACTGCTTTTTTTCCTTAGTTTTACTCTGTTAATACACAGGAAAGACTCAGCCCATGTCACAAAAATAAAAAGGTGAGAGGTTTACCTTCATGAGCGCTTGTGTTTGCCACCAGACACAAACACACAAAGGTAAAAGTTCCCAGACTTGCTAAATAGGATATTTATTGACAAATCATAATATAAGTATAATATGAAAATAGTACAGGTCTGGAAAAAATTAAGAAACCACTCCAAATGTTTCTGAAATCAGGATCTCTACATTCCAGTATCTTGAATTCCTGCTTGAATTTTTGAGCCAGGAGTGTTATAAAATCACCCAACAGCAATGTGAAAGACTAGTGAAAGCGTGCAAAAATGCATGAAAGCTGTGATTGAAAATCAGGGTTCCCTATTTGTCACTCACTCGACGTTGTGTTGATGTAGTGACATTAGGGGTCACTCTTGGGAGCCCGAAACACCTCTGGTCTTTGATAAAAGGCCAATGAGCAACCACTCATTCAGATTTTCTCTTTGGAGCCGAACGGTCGATGTTCATTGAGCTGACTGTTCATTCACCTCTGCTGGATCTGACGGCACATTTCAGCGGCTTCTCCCTCCTCTGCACTTGTGCACTGCAGATAACACCCCTGGGTGCTTCGGAAGAAATAAAAGAGTATATTTCTCTAAATGAGCGGCACACGCGGAACGTCTTTTAAAAGACACGTCTTTTTAAAGATACCTTTCCGTTTGTGTGTTATTCTTGGTTGCGGTCGTTATCTCTCAACTTCTGATGGTCACGATCGCTGTCTTACATGTCTGGGTGCGACCCACGCGGAGACAGCATTCATGGATGGATCATGTGCTCTTTGCGAGAACATGACCATGGCAACGTTGCGGTCACGGCTTGCCTTCGTAAGAAAGCAAGCCACTCCAGTGGCTCCCCGCCTCGGTCCTTCTACCTACGGGTTTGAGGCCAGCGCGGCTAGCACTGGGGGCGATTTGGGGACCCCAATGGGACCACCTCCGCCGGGTATCCCCCCACGGACCTCCCATTCCCTAGCACGCTCGTCTGCCCCGATCGGGCTTCCGGATGAGTCCGCCCAAGTTCCTTTCTTATCGGAAGTGCACGAGGAGCTGAAAAGGTCGTGGGAGGCACCTTTTACAGCCCGGTCCCGATTTTTCAGCTCCCCTGCCCTCACTACCCTCGATGGTGGGGCGGCCAGGGGCTATTCGTCAATTCCCCCGGTGGATAAGGCACTCGCGGTGCACCTATGCCCGCAGAACGCTGCCCGCAGAGTGCCGCCACCTGGTGCGGGCACCCAAAGCTCCTGTCCAAGGCCTGTAGGTTTACATTGTCCCTGACGGCCAAAGCCAACACTGATGCTGGACAAGCCGCCTCTGCCCTGCACGGCATGGCTCTCCTGCAAGTCCACCAAGCCAAGACCAACCTCGCTCTCCGGGCGATGAAGGTCACGGCGCGGTCTCTTGGGCGGGCAATGTCCACCTTGGTGGTCCAGGAGCGCCACCTTTGGCTCAACCTGGTTGAGATGGGAGAGGCTGACAAGGCACGGTTCCTTGCTGCCCCCATTTCCCAGGTTGGCCTATTCGGCGACACCGTTGAGGACTTTGCACAGCAGTTCTCAGCTGTGAAGCAGCAGACGGAGGCGATCCGGCACATCCTGCCTCGGCGCGGCTCAAGATCCCATACCCCGCCTGCTCGTCGCCAAGGGCATCCCCCTGCAGTGACTTCACCGGCTCCACCGCAGCCTGCCCCTGCGGCCCGGCCCCGGCGTGGAGCCCACCGCAGGAAGCAGACGCCACCCGTCTCACGGCCGGCTGCCAAGAACCTGCGAAAGGCTTCGAAGCGCCCCTGAGACGGGCGACCCAGGGACGACGAAACCCACTGCTTTGGAGCTGGTAAGCAGACCACTCCATCCCCCGGTGGAGGGCCAGGAGGAGAATCTTTTGTTGCCTTTTCATTTAATTTTGCCACATGCCCAAGTGGCTGCAGTACCCAAGAGTTCAGCAAAAGAGCGGTTTCCTTGTTCCCTGGGTCACATACCCGGTGTGCACGGCCGTCATCACGACCACCATCCACCATTCGATTTTGGCAGGTTTGGTGCTCCAGCGGCGGTCTCCCCACCCCTGCGTGCCCAGCTGTGGCACAACTCCGCCCCCATTGTGACAGTCTCCACGGGTCACGAGGACAGGCCTCTTCCTCCCCCATCCCAGGCTGTTCCGGGAGTTTGATGTCCCTGAACTCAGCACAGCCACAACACAGCGTGGCACCTCAGGCTCTGCCCCGCCGATGCGTCCGACAATATTGTCCCCTCGGTGCCCATCGCCCAGAGCTTGGACATGTGGCTTGTGCTTTCCAACCCGTTGCGATGGCTGATCCGGACCGTCCGACGCAATTCAGTTCGCCAGGCGTCCGCCCAGGTTCAGCGGCATTCACTTCACCTCGGTGAAGGGCGAGAATTCTGCTACCTTGCGCGCGGAGATCGCTACTCTCCTACGGAAGGATGCGATAGAGCCTGTCCCTCCGGCCGAGATGAAGAAGGGGTTTTACAGCACCTACTTCATTGTACCGAAAAAAGGCGGTGGGTTGCAGCCAATCTTGGACCTGCGAGTACCAGTGAGCCTACTTGCACAGACCCTGTGCAATGTCAGGGAGGACGAGGAGCAGGTCGTACTGGTAGCACCATACTGGCCCACCCAGACATGGTTCTCCTTCACCTGAGGAAGGACCTTCTTTTTCAGGGACGGGGCACCATCTGGCACCCACGACCAGACCTCTGGAATCTCCATGTCTGGCCCCTGGATGGGACGCAGAAGATTTAAGCGGCCTACCACCCGCGGTGGTAGACACGATCACTCAGGCTAGGGCCCCCTCTACGAGGCGCCTGTATGCCTTTAAGTGGCGTCTGTTCACTAAGTGGTATTCTTCCCGATGCGAAGACCCACAGAGATGCGCAGTCGGATCGGTGCTTTCCTTCTTGCAGGAGAAGTTGGAAGGGTGGCTGTCCCCCTCCACTTTGAAGGTGTATGTAGCCGCTGTAGCGGCACACCACAACACAGTGGACGGTAAGTCCTTAGGGAAGAACGACCTGATCATCAGGTTCCTGAGAGGTACCAGGAGGTTGAATCCTTTCTGACCATGCCTCATTCCCTCATGGGACCTCTCTGTAGTTCTTCAGGGTCTATGGAGAGCCCCCTTTGAGCCCTTGCAGTCAGCTGAGCTTAAGGCACTCTCTTTGAAGACTGCCCTCCTGACTGCGCTCACTTCCATCAAGAGGGTAGCAGACCTGCAAGCATTCTCTGTCAGCGAAACGTGCCTGGAGTTCGGTCTGGGCTACTCTCACGTGATCCTGAGACCCCGACCGGGCTATGTGCCCAAGGTTCCCACGACCCCTTTAAGGGACCAGGTGGTGAACCTGCAATCGCTGCCCCAGGAGGACGGCAAACCCAGCCCTGATGTTGCTGTCTCCAGTGCATGCTTTAGCATTCTATTTGGATCGCACGCAGCGCTTTAGAGTCTTTGAGCAGCTCTTTGTTTGCTTTGGTGGACAGCGGAAAGGAAGCGCTGTCTCCAAGCAGAGGATCGCCCACTGGCTCATTGATGCCATAACAATGGCATATCACGCCCAGGACGTGCCGCCCCCCACAGGGCTACGAGCCCATTCTACCAGGGGTGTAGCGGCCTCCTGGGCCTTGACCAGTGGGGCCTCTCTAACAGACATTTGCAGAGCAGTGGGCTGGGCAACACCCAACACCTTTGCGAGGTTCTACAATCTCCGGGTGTAACCGGTTTCATCCCATGTAGTGACACGCACAAGCAGGTAAGTTCGGGAAAGCTGGCCGGATGTATCGCTTGTGCATAGCACCTTTCACCTCCCCTGAGCTGAAGATGTGCGCTGTTGACTCCCAGTAGTGTTCACAAACTGTGTTCCCTGGATGATTTCCTCCGAGTCCTGTGGCAGATGAGTTCGCGGAGGAACTCTCTGTTGGCTCAGTACATGTGCTAACTAAGCCCTGTACTGGGGTAGGTTCTCCGCATGTGGTGGTTCCCCATAGGTAACCCCATGCAACTTATATCTTCCGCTAATTCGTTTCCCTGTTAGTAAACTGCGTCTTCCTTGGGCAGAGGCCCCTCTGCCCCAGTCACCATGTTTGTAGAAACTCCTCCCCCGTAGGGTAGGACCTACCATGGGACTTCTCCACATGGCATACTTCCGACAAATTTCGGCAAGACCATGTGATGTATTTCCACTCAAAATACCCCCCCCCCCACCCCCAGGCGGGGTGTGGTGTCCGCGGTGTCTTCCCCTTGGGAGGGACACCCCCCCGACGTAGACCTGGTGGGCCCAGTCGGTTAACTCCTTTTTTTGGGGAGAGGAAAAAAAGAGGATAAGAGGCCACGACTGGGCTAGCCTGTCTCTATCTTTTGGGCAGTCGACTTGTCCCCAAAGGGCCGTTCGACACTCATAACAGCGTTGGGGGAGGTTACGTGTCGGCCTGGTGCGCTGGCTACGAGGCACACAGTCGTCTGCCCATCACACACCACCAGTTCACGTAACACAGTTCAGCCAGTTGCAGCATTTCGTATAGGGACCCCTAGTGTCACTACATCGACACAACGTCGAGTGAGTGACAGATAGGGAACGTCCTGGTTCCCTGATGGAGGGAACAAGACGTTGTGTCCCTCCTGCCACATCGCTGAACTACCCGCTGAAATGGCCGGGACCTTGTCTCGGCTCCTCAGCACAAAACCTGAATGAGTGATTGCATACCAGCTCCTTTTATACCCGTATGTCCGGGGGAGTGGTATGCAAATACCACTTGCCAATTGAGAGTCAAGAGCTTGCCTTTTTATAGCAGGAAACTATATTGCCTTTATAGCAGGAAGGATGCAAAGTATAGCTGTCAATAGGACCATGGACCAGGGGACAGTGGTTACTGAACACATTCTCCAAAGGTTAAAGCAAGCTTTAGTGTTTGCATCACAGTAGGCATGACTGATAGAGTATCACTGTATCTTTTCAAAATGCCAGAATTTGTCCAGTTTTCATCAGATTTGGCAATTTCTTCTCGCAAAACTGCTGTGCCACAGAAAACTGCTTCCTTGAACTCCATTCCTGTTAAGTCCAGGAGTGGTTTCACTTTGTCTCCATCCATAAAACTTTCACTCCTTGGATGTAAAGCACTCAGGGTCTGTGTAAGCTTGCTGTTTCTCTCAATAAATGGTTGACATTTCTCCAACAATTGCATCTATGGTACTAAAATATAGTCTTTTACATTCTGTCTTTTCTCCTTCCACTCTGTATTGACCAAATGTTATATGCACTACATAGTATTTCCACTGTGTACGCATTTCTCTTCGTTGTTTCTGTGCAGGGATGGCGGGGGGTTCTGCAGTCTCTCTCTGTTAAATTCCTCCCAAAGCGAGTCGAACTGACTTTCACATCTCAGTTCCACCACACACTTGAGTGCACTTTGGACCACACTGACACGTGTGTCTCTCTCTCTTTCTCGAACTGGCACCTCCGGCTCCCTTTTATCTCACTCTCCCGCTGATCAGCTGATTCAGTGCCGGCCGTGCACCATCACGGCCACGCCCTCCTCTTCATCACAAACAATTATTCCCACTGCCACTAAACGATTGACCGGGGTATTTTTTAAGCACACCTGTAAGGGCTCTTCATCACTTGGCGGCACTTGCTGGGTTTTGCCGTCCGTGTGTGCAGGTGTGTCAGGTGGTGAGGGTGAGGTTGAAGTGCGGGGTATGCTGTCATCGGCAGGCAGTGCTTTTTGCACAGCTTGTATGACAAATGTCTTGCTCTGCGGTTGTTTGGGCTTTCTTTAGCAAATTTCTTATGTCCACAATGAGAATTATTCATAGTGAAACATGGGCAATTAATATTTTAGGCTGCTGTAAAACTGGGTTTCACAAAGTCAGCTAGTGAATTTCCTGAATGGGACGCACTAACAAGCAGACAACAATTAAAGAGATAGACTCACTGATGCGCATCACGCTCACAAACTGAGGACACAACCAATCAAATGGCATTATATGGATGTTGGAGGCATGAAATTATTATGAATTTAAGATTCTGATTTGAAAGATTGTGTTGATGCAGGAATTTTTTGAATTAGTGTATGTGTGTGCATCTGTGTGTGTGTTGGCTAAGATTCAGTTGGCGAAATCTGGTTTGCATATATGCTATTAATAATTGGATACATTTTATTTTGATGGTCCCAAATAGATATTTAACTGACTATAAGTGACTTATCAACTGGCTTGCTATAGCTAGTAAACAGTGTTTCAACAAACATTCAGTAGACTTTCAGTAGCCTGTATATAGATCTCTATTAATGACCTACTTACATTATTGTTGAGAACATCAGTTCATTAAAAGGTCATTAATAATGATCTATATACGGGCTATTGAAAGTCTACTGAATGTTTGTTGAAACACTGTTTACTAGCTATAGCAAGCCAGTTGATAAGTCACTTATATTCAGTTAAATATCTATTTGTGACCATCAAAATAAAGTGTTACCTAATAATTTAATGCTTTTACGTTTGTTTGAGGGTGATTAGCACCCTCAAGCACCCCCGTAGTACCGAGCCTGAGTGTTGGGGATGTTTTTTTTTATTCATTATTTTTAAACATATACACTATATTGCCAAAAGTATTTGCTCATCTGCCTTTAGACGCATATGAACTTAAGTGACATCCCATTCTTAATCCATAGGGTTTAATATGACGTCGGCCCACCCTTTGCAGCTATAACAACTTCAACTATTCTGGGAAGGCTTTCCACAAGGTTTAGGAGTGTGTTTATGGGAATTTTTGACCATTCTTCCAGAAGCGCATTTGTGAGGTCAGACACTGATGTTGGACGAGAAGGCCTGGCTCGCAGTCTTCGCTCTAATTCATCCCAAAGGTGCTCTGTCAGGTTGAGGTCAGGACTCTGTGCAGGCCAGTCAAGTTCTTCCACACCAAACTCGCTCATCCATGTCTTTATGGACCTTGCTTTGTGCACTGGTGCGCAGTCATGTTGGAACAGGAAGGGGCCATCCTCAAACTGTTCCCACAAAGTTGGGAGCATGGAATTGTCCAAAATCTCTTGGTATGCTGAAGCATTCAGAGTTCCTTTCACTGGAACTAAGGGGCCAAGCCCAGCTCCTGAAAAACAACCCCACACCATAATCCCCCCTCCACCAAACTCCACAGTTGGCACAATGCAGTCAGACAAGTACCGTTCTCCTGGCAACCGCCAAACCCAGACTCGTCCATCAGATTGCCAGATGGAGAAGCATGATTCATCACTCCAGAGAACGCGTCTCCACTGCTCTAGAGTCCAGTGGCGGCATGCTTTACACCACTGCATCCGACGCTTTGCATTGCACTTGATGTATGGCTTGGATACAGCTGCTCGGCCATGGAAACCCATTCCATGAAGCTCTCTACGCACTGTTCTTGAGCTAATCTGAAGGCCACATGAACTTTGGAGGTCTGTAGCGATTGACTCTGCAGAAAGTTGGCGACCTCTGCGCACTATGCGCCTCAGCATCCGCTGACCCCGCTCTGTCATTTTACGTGGCCTACCACTTCGTGGCTGAGTTGCTGTCATTCCCAATCGCTTCCACTTTGTTATAATACCACTGACAGTTGACTGTGGAATATTTAGTAGCGAGGAAATTTCACGACTGGACTTGTTGCACAGGTGGCATCCTATCACAGTACCACGCTGGAATTCACTGAGCTCCAGAGAGCGGCCCATTTTTTCACAAATGTTTGTAGAAGCAGTCTGCATGCCTAGGTGCTTCATTTTATACACCTGTGGCCATGGAAGTGATTGGAACACCTGAATTCAATTATTTGGATGGGTGAGCGAATACATTTGGCAATATAGTTATCTATATGCCTTATAATGCCTCACACAGAGCTGTTTTGGAGATTATATGTTACATATATTATTTTTGAACATATCTGTTGTGTGATGCTGAATCATCAGTGTAAGCATCCGTGGTGACTTAACGTGGCTACATGGTATGACGTGGTAATGTGTTATGGTAGGATCCTGACTTGGCCATGGTAGGCGTGGATGCTGACTCGTTGGCCATGGCAGGCATGAGTGCTGGCTCGTAGAGCGGGGGCGGGCCTGGACCATGGAGCGGAGGCGGGCCTGTGACATGGCATGGAGCAGTCTGGGGCTTGGCTGAGTCATGGCATGGAGCAGACTGAAGCTTGGCTGTGGCAATGCATGGAGCAGACTGAGGTTCGGCTGTGACATGGCATGAAGCAGGCTGAGGCATTGCTGTGGCATGGCATGGAGCAGACTGAGGCATTGCTGTGACATGGCATGGAGCTGACTCTGGCGTGGCTGTGACATGGAATGGAGCTGACTCTGGTGTGGCTGTGACATGGAATGGAGCTGACTCTGGCGTGGCTGTGACATGGAATGGAGCTGAATCTGGCGTGGCTGGTACATGGAATGGAGCTGACTCTGGCGTGGCTGTGACATGGCATGTAGCTGACTCTGGCGTGGCTGTGACATGGCATGGAGCAGAATCAGGATCCGGGGCAGAAGGTGACGCAAGCTCTGCGACCATGACGTGTGACCCTGACACGTCGACCATGAAGTGGGACCCTGGTTTGTCGACCATGACGTGGGACCCTCATAGAACCAACATTACACAAACAATACCTGACAAAGGACCATGGCAAACATGAGGGTTTAAATACAAGAACATACAACCACTGCATTAGCACCTCAGGTGTGCATTATTTTTCAATAATTCTACAGGGCAGAGTCAGTTATTTCACTTATACCACGGTTACCACACCTTAATACATCGTTCAGGGTTTTATCTCAAGACATTTTCTGGTTTTCGTCCCTAGAACGCTCTTGTGAGTGGAACTACTTTCTTCCGCCACGGATTCAGCATCTTGCTCTGATACAGCTCAAGATTTCGTTGCTAGTTCGAAAACATCTCCTCAGAACTAGCAACGTAGGATAGCGAGGCTTGCGTTGCTTTACTGGAGCACTTACTGGAGTATTAAGGTGTGTGTGAGTTTGTTTTTGTGTGAGTTTGTTTTTGAGGGATCGTAAGAGAGAAGCTCAGAAGCTGAGAGAGATCGCCTGTGGGTTTACCTTTCTTTGTTGCAGCTCTCATCAGAAGTAACATCGCTTCAAAATTGCCAAGATGTAAGTTTAAGCACTTCTCGGCAGCAGCGAGTGTCGCCATATTTCAGATGTAAACCTTAACAACTGTTTTCAACCCTACTGAGACTGACATAATGGCTTTATTTCTCGCTCTCAAGTAAGTGTGTGCATAATGCGTATATGTGTGTGTTTCCACGTGTGTGTGAGAGCTTAAGAGAGGGGAAGGGCAAGCATGAGAGTGTTTCCCTCAGATATTTCAGTTAATATAGAAACTGTTGTATTGATCAAGTCGCAGGTGGTGCGGCTCTATTTGTTGGTCGTGAAATGAGTCTCAATGCGTGCGTATGTGTGTGCATGCACGTGCCCATGTATGTGTGTGAGCATGTTTAAGTGCGGGGGAGACGAGGGAGCTTTTCAATCGAAATTTAAGTAAAATTAGCATATTATAGACATTGTCATTCTTATCCGATGTACTTAACCAATGTCTTTGTTTTAATTGGTTATTTTGTTGTGGTAGCCTGTAGGGCTCTTTGAAATAACTGAAATCATTTGGCAAAGTGATATGGAACCGTTATGCAGTCAAGACCTGGAACTACTTCATAGCCATGCGTTTGCTTGAAAAATAATTGCACACATTAGAATGTCCTTCAACCAATCATAATCGAGCATTCAACAGACCTGTGGTATAAGTTGATTTAATTAAGATTAGAGGTAATAAACTGTCAATCTTGAAAATCTGTTTTGATGATTCAAATAAATTGATGCATTTGACATAAATGAACGAGACATGTTTTAAATGAATGCGGAAAAAAATGCCCTAATAAAAGTAAAAAATGCCCTTGACACTCAAATCCAGGGGTAAATATGGCTTCTTAGTTAATTTCTGACACTGCCTGTAAGTATGGTATTTTTGGTATTTTTGTCATAAACATCAGTTGCCTTGGTACATGTTTGAAGGAGTTACAATATAGTATGCTTTGAGGAAGCTCAAAGAATCATATTAGGTGATATTTTTTTCATACTGGATGTAATTGATTGTATCAGTTTCTATTAACCCCTTACTGGGTGAAGGATGTTCAACCTTGAATGCTGCAATACTGACACATTTTCAGCTTTAACAAGCCTTTGAAATGTGCAGTATTCATCAAGACAAGATATAATATATGTGTTAAAAAGGCCACTGTTCTCTGCCACACTAACCCTATTCTCTCAGAATGTACCTTTGCTGAGATGAGGTATGCACATACATCGCTCTCTGCATGGACCAGTCGGCGCCCAGAGACTGGTTGCGCTGAAGGGGATACAGAGACAGACACAAAGTTTGCATTAACTTTATAATTCTTTATATTTTGCCTTATTTGATGAGAAGTTGTGCGGGAATGCACAAAGTAAGTGTATAATCTTTGTTTGTTGTACTATTTAAATGTATGATTGTACATTTGCTCCTGTTTGTTTAATATCGTGCCTGTGAGGTAATTAGTTTATATATATATATATATATATATATATATATATATATATATATATACATATATAATATTATTTGTATGCGTTCCTGATTAGCATGCCTGTGAATCTGTATTTTGTAAGTGCATCCTTCGGTTGACATTTCAGTTTGTTGTTACTGATAATATTATTTTTTATATGTTATATAATCTTCGTTAACTACACAACATGGTATTTGCCATATATTCTTATAGGTACGAAGTGGTAAACAACTCGCTTTGTGCATGCACACACTCACGGCTCAATAAAGAGGTGTCAGATTTCAGATATATGTGTGCGCTGTTTATAATGAAGCCTACACACTGTAATTCATGTTTTCCCTTCATTAAACAGTAACAGTGTTCATGTATAACTTTATTGCTTTAATTATTTTATATTATGCTGTATTGTTTCATAGTATTATGCTTAATTATTATGTATGCTTACATGTATGTTGTTCCATTCCTCTGTGTTATAGAAACCACAAATACTACTCATCAAGCTACATAAGGCTCATCGAATCACTCACTGCATATTTTGCCTTAACCCCTGAGTCTTGTAAGACAGGGAACTGAGTACTGTGTGTGGCAACAATAATAAATGGGTTTTTCCAAGACTTTGAAGACTGTCTTCTAAATTATTTCTAACGGGATACCCTGTTGTGGGCAGGGTTATCAACTGGCAAATACACAATAGTGGATAGCTACCAGTAGCCATCCAATTCTACATGGTCCTTCGAGCCGGATGCTTGGCTTACTACAGTGGATAGATGATGTCATATTCAGCAGAGGAACCAACTGTGCGAGTCAGGAGGAAGACAACCCTCCCCGCACAATATGAAGATTATGACCTTTCTGGCTCTACTCTCCCTAATTTCTTTGCACAACCCATATTGCCACCCGCTCAGTCATCTGATACACTGGCTCAAGGCACAGAGCAAGAGGAGGTTGTAGCTGGGCTTCCCTGGTCACGTCTAGGATGTCAGGAGCCTGACAGTCCACTTCAGTGGTCGGACTCTGAGCAGTGTGATTCCAAGTCTGCTATTCTCAAGGTGAAGAATAAGAATCTTCCAAGCACGGGAGAAGCTCTTGCACACTATACAGACGATGCAACATGAAAGGGACACAGCCCTGCAGACTAATGCCCTTTATACCCAGGAGCTTTCACAGCTTAAGAAACAAATACCCATTGGCCCTTATCAATCATGGCTGCCTAATAATCCCTATCCATTAATTATCTCTATCACTCCACTCTGTCCTCTCCATCAATAGCTGGTGTGTGGTGAGCGTACTGGCGCACTATGGCTGCCGTCGCATCATCCAGGTGGATGCTGCACACCGGTGGTGGTTGAGGAGAGTCCCCTATTCACTTTTTAAAGTGCTTTGAGTGTAGTGTCAGAAAAGCTCTATATAAATGTAATGTTCATTCATTCATTCATTCATTCAATACAGCAGCTTCAAGTTTGGTTGGAAGAGCAACACCCTAGAGCTCCGTCTTCTCTGCCTCCTATCCCATCGACATCGTACAGCCCTGACCACCCTATTCCTGCACCACATAATCAACAACCTACTTGGTCGAATGAGAATACCTACAGGCCTGTACCAACCCCACATTTCAGCGGCAATGGGGAACAACCACAGTTTGAGGACAATCATCCCATTCCTCAGCCCCTACCAGCTCCAGTGGCTGCACCAAGAGCTACACAGATTTCTAATTCCGATACTGCATATGCCCATACTACTAGATGGAAGCTCCACAAGAAGATGAGGTCTACTATCAAAGACCACAGAGTTCGTACAGACAGAGTTTTCATGCTTCTCAGGAACTAGGGTTCATGACTTCTCCACATAGAGGCATTTATGACTCTGCCCAGCTTTACCCAATGCCATGTCAGCCACTCAGTACACCCCTTCTCGAACATGAGCTGACATATAGAGGCCCAACCCCTACGATTCCAGACTTTGTACATCCTAACCCAAGAGAGTTCTCTCAGTTGAAGATCGCTCTGAACAATGTCCTCTCAGCCAATGCCACTGAGAGATTTAAGTTCCAGATTCTCACAGATCACCTTAAGTTTAAGGAAGCATTGCTGATTGCTGACTCTTATTGTCATTTGCCACAGCCTTTTATGCTGACCATGGCAGCATTGGATCAATAGTATGGTCAGCCGCACCAGTTGGCTTTGCAATGTATAGCTGAGCTCATGAATGGTCAGAATATCGTCTCTGGAGACACTAAAAACTTCATTGTTTGCTCTTAAAGTACGTTTACTTCTTGGCATGTTAGAGCATTTAGGAAGGAAAGGACATTATGAGTTACAGTGTGGCTCTCATTTTTCTAGGCTGCTTGGGAAGCTGCCGCATGACCTAAGATCCAACTTTCAACGGTTCGCACACCCACACAGAGTTCCTATCCCTACCCTCTTGGATCTCTCCGAATGGCTTGAGTACGAGATCAAAGTACTGGAAGATTGCTCAAGGTTTGCTAGCAGTCAGCGGCGAGCACCTGTAACACGAACCAGATAGGTGGTTTGAGACCTCAAGTCATTCCATAAGAACACTTCAATTCTGCCTAGTACAGAGAAAGTACTCCCTGATCCCAAGCTACCATCGTCAGCTTCTAAAGCTGCTTTGAAGCCTTACTGTCTCTACTGTGACAACGGTAAACATTCCCAAAATAATTGTATCAATTTCAAGCAGTTTACGAGAGATCAAAAACAGAGCTGGATACGAGAGAATAAAAGGTGCTGGCGCTGTGGTAGGAATCATCCATCATCTCAATGTAACCTCAAGATGCACTGCAAACAGTGCAACAGCTGACACTTGCTTGCTCTTCATGACACCAGCATGAAAGGTGCAGATGGCCCAGATGTCACCCCAGATCAAGCCATATCAACCAACTCCTGCCAGTTCAACACTATGAATGAAATTCTCCTCATTCACAAGCCGCCCACCAGTCGGAAAGTTCTCCTGAAAATAATCAAGGTGATCCTCAAAAGTGGGAAACGGAGAATGATTGCTTACGCCATCTTGGATGATGGATCTGAAAGGACTATCCTCCTCCATGATGCAGCTCAGAAGCTTGGCCTTAAGGAGCAGCCTGAAGATTTATCACTTCGCACTGTCAGGCAAGAGCTACACACAGTTCTGATTCTTGACCCCCAGTTACCAAGAGCTCTTTGGCCGGTAGGTCAAGTGTCAGAGGCCTTCCCTGGACCAGATGGCAGAGTGCGTTCAGTCAAAGTTAAAGTGGGAGAGAAGACATACACCTGTCCAGTGGCACACATTCTACAATTACCTGCCGTTCCCGATTAGTGTGATAACACTGTGATAATTACATGGCTTTAGGGCCTTTTGTAATTCTACATATTTACTTACGTAAATCTGGGGGCGGCTGTTAAAAAGGCCACTGTTCTCTGCCACACTAACCCTATTCTCTCAGAATCTTCCTTTGCTGAGATGATGTATGCACATACATCGCTCTCTGCACAGGCCAATCAGTGCCCAGAGATTGGCGCGAGCGATCTCCCCCGCCCTCACAGAGAGAGCAGTTGCGCTGAACGGGATACGGAGACGGACACTAAGTTTGCATTAACTTTATAATTAATTATATTTTGCCTTATTTCATGAGGAGTTGTGCGTGAATGCACAAAGTGTATAATCCTTGTTTGTTGTACTATTTAAATTCATTTGCTCCTGTTTGATTAATATCGTGCCTGTGAGGTATATTAGCTTTTATATATTTATAAATGCTCATGATTAGCATGCCTGTGAATTTGTATTTTGTATGTTCATCCTTCGGTGGGCATTTCAATATGTTGTTACTGATAATATTATTATTTATAGGTTATAATCTTCGTTAACTACACAACATGGTATTTGCCATATATTCTTATGGGCACGAAGTGGTAAACAACTCGCTTTGTGCATGCACACACTCACGGCTCAATAAAGAGGTGTCAGATTTCAGATATATGTGTGCGCTGTTTATAATGAAGCCTTCACACTGTAATTCATGTTTTGCCTTCATTAACCAGTAACAGTGTTCATGTATAACTTTATTGCTTTAATTATTTGAAATTATGCTGTATTGTTTCATAGTATTATGCTTAATTATTTTGTATGCTTACATGTATGCTTTTCAATTTCTCTGTGTTATAGAAGCCACAAATACTACTCATCAAGCTACATAAGGCTCATCGAATCACTCACTGCATATTTTGCCTTAACCCCTGAGTCTTGTAAGACAGCGAACTGAGTACTGTGTGTGGCAACAATAATAAATGGGTTTTTCCAAGACTTTGAAGACTGTCTTCTAAATTATCTCTAACGGGATACCCTGTTGTGGGCAGGGTTATCAACTGGCAAGAACACAACAGTGGATAGCTACCAGTAGCCATCCAATTTTACAAAATAGGATGGTTTTAATTTTATTGAGAATCCACAAAATGCCATTATTTTTCCCTTTTCTGTGGCTCTGAAGTTCTTAATTTAAACAAAAATTACAAGCTTTGAGTAAGCAATCTGACAATGCAAAGTCTTCTTTAAATTGTACAAGACCAGGAAAAGTAGGTTATATACCATTATTAAATTATCTCAGAGTAACAGGTTTTATATAAAGGGATTTAAGGAGGGGAGGGGAAGGTTTCACTTCCTTCTGCGCTCTTCACTTCTGTCCAGTTGTTGGCAGTAAAGCACCAAAAGCCGTTTTCAATCTCAGAAGAAGAAGATCTGAAAGTTCGAGTGCTCATTTCGGTACGTGTTTAATGTCTTTTACATCATATGTGAGATTTATATTTGTTTTAATATGTAATTTTCTGTTTATGTTGTTTTTCTGGTGTTTTAATTATTGTAAAATAATCTTATTATCGCCGTATGTGGCAGTTTTGTGACGGACGTTTTAAGATATTCAGTTTGAGGAGAAACAAGCAGAAATCTGAGAATATTCTGTTACATTTCTGATAAATGAGCTCGTTAAATCCAGCGACCAATTGTAAATTATTTCAATGAAGGCCGTTATATGTTGAATAAAGCTTGATATGGGCTAATATCTGATCATATTTCAGGAAAATGAAACCCAAACACAAAGCACACATTTATATTTATATAATCTCAGAAATACTTATTTTGTGTAACAGATCTGTCCTTGTGTGTAATAATTTGATAATGTTTTTGAGTGTGATTTATGTCAGTCCATTTTAATGATTATGTTTTTGTGATGAGATGTTCATCATGAGTGACCTGCTGTAAATCAGTAGGAACTGATCTGTCCATGCTGGATATTGATGATTTCATCACAGAAATCTCTCTGAAGAAAGAGGTGACGTCATTGAAGACAAAACTGATGGAGAGAGATCTCGTTTCACGCTGTACCTGTTTAGAGCGAGTTAAAGTTGAGATTGTAAGTAAGCTTTCAAATGATGTGATATGACTGTGACTCTGTGATGATGAATTGTACAGATGTGATTGTGTTGTGTTTGTCAGGAGCTGGAAAATATTTCCTGTCAATCTTCAGTGTGTGTGACTGATGGGACCTCCACAGAATGTCAGGATTCAGTGTGGAGCGGCAGAGATCAGTCCACACCACAGCGGCTGCTGGACAAACTCTCTGAACAGAGATCCAGAGACACACAGGACTCACAGCTCACTTTACTCTGTTCTACTGATGCTCAGGAGAGTGTGTGTTACAGTAATAAGTGTGTTCAAACCTCCACAGAGTCTCTGACTTCTGTCTGTAACGCTGGAGAACAGCAGATGCTGCAGACACCAGTGAAGATTGAAGTGATGCAGGAGGAGATTAAAGAAGAAAACACAGCAGAGGAACAATGGAGTGGTGAAGATGATGATGAACAGCAGATGCTGCAGACACCAGTGAAGATGTGTTCAGTGAAGCTGCTGGACTGCAGGAACCTGATGAAGATGAGAGGGAAGACTGAAGTGAAGCAGGAGGAGATAAAAGATGAAAACACAGTGGAGGAACAACAGAGAGATGAAGATATTCATGATTTTATTCCTTCAGGTATGCTTCTTTCTTTATTGATTTACATTTTCATGTCAATCGACTGTCATTTTAAAATCTCTTACAAGAAAGACTGTTTTATTACTCAAAAGTCACACTAAAATTCAACAAGTTGTAACACTACAATCTACATGCCTATGTAGTGTTACGGACAGCTCATTCCCGACCGCTACATATAGTGGATTAAAACACCAAATGCAATTAGAAAAATTGTTTTATTCTAAATGTAGTTAAATTTGCTTAAGCAAAAGAAACGTCTAGGGACTTAAACAAAACAAACATCTTATGGAGCTGGTAGTTGCAGGTGAGTATCGAACAGGGAGTTGGACCCGTGACTCCTCTGGAGAGGTGATCCTACCCCAAAGAGAGAGTAGAGCAACTGAGCAAAAAGGGTAACTTATATGCACACCCCCCTGAATTAAATCAATTAAACAAATTACTCCCCCTGTCAACCTGCAACTGTCCCACTCTGCCACCGTGAGACAGAGAGAAAAAGGACAGGGTCGTAACAGTAGTCTATATGCTCTGTTTTCTTGGAGGGCTCAGTGCCGCCTCTCCGAGGAGGAGACTGCTTCACAGCTCTCAAAGTTGCATTGCCTGGATGTAATC
Organism: Myxocyprinus asiaticus; assembly: GCF_019703515.2. Lineage (NCBI taxonomy): Eukaryota > Metazoa > Chordata > Actinopteri > Cypriniformes > Catostomidae > Myxocyprinus > Myxocyprinus asiaticus. Next base: position 39,507,740 of record NC_059371.1, read on the forward strand.
ACAATTAAGTATTTATGAACCGTACTTTACATATGATATTGAATCGAGAGTGCCGTATCATAGGATACAATAATAATTTTTAAAAAAATGTACACCCCTACTACTCACCCTCATGTTGTTCCAAACATGCATGACTTTCTTTCTGTGACTGTGGCTCACATTCAATATAAATGATTATAATCATGAAATGCAACTGTAAGCCAGAATTGATGGTATAAATATATACATTTTTCACAGCAAGTATCACAAATAAATACTGAACGTCTGTTGTGTTCTGCCATTAAATTAGGTTTCAATTTGATGATTTAAATTTGTCCCTTTTGAATTGATTTGTCAATTTACTGTGTTCATTGTAGAGCTGAATGAAGTGGAGGAGAAACTTCAGGATCAGAAACATCATGATTTCACAACTGGAGAAAAATCTCTGAGGGGCTCAAAAACTAACAAGAATTTCTCACCAGAAAAGAATCAAAGAAGAGCAGCCAAAAATACTTTCACCTGCTCTCAGTGTGGAAAGAGTTTCACATATCAATGCAAGCTTAATACACACATGAGATTTCATACAGGAGAGAGACCTTACTCGTGCCATCAGTGTGGAAAAACTTTCACTACTAAAGGACAACTTAATACACACATGAGAAGTCATACAGGAGAGAGACCTTACACGTGTCATCAGTGTGGAAAGAGTTTTGCAAATGTATACTATTTCAAGGATCATCTCCTCTTGCACTCTGGAGAAAGACCATTTGAATGTGATCAGTGTGGCAAAACATTTGTTTTGGATTCAGGTCTTAGAAAACATCTGAAAACTCACACAAATGAGAAGCCTTACAAGTGTTCTTTCTGTGGAAAAAGTTTTGCACACCTGAACTATTTTAAAGAGCACCAGAAAACTCATACTGGTGCAGGCGCTCATATGTGCTTTGAATGTGGGAAGATCTTTACTACAGCCAGCAACTTGAAACAGCACCAAAGAATTCATACTGGAGAAAAACCTTACAAGTGCTCACACTGTGAAAAGAGTTTCACTCAGTCAGAACACCTGAAAAAACACGAGAGAATTCATACTAGAGAAAAACCTTTCAAGTGTTCACACTGTGGAAAGAGTTTCACTCAGTCATACAGCTTGAAAACACACGAGAGAATCCATACTGGAGAGGAACCATACCACTGCTCGTCATGTGGGAAAAGTTTCAGAGCATCAAGTGCTCTATGGAAACATGTCAAAAAGTATTGCCCAGGTAGTCAAGGTGAGCAAAAATCATCTTCAGGTCCAACAAGATCTTGTAAATAGTTGGATATTCAGATAACTAAAAGACCTTTATAGCACATGTACAGTACAATACCCAGATGTCTATTTGATGTGTGTTTACATCTGGAAGACATATTTTTTGGTTTGTTTGTTCATCTGTAATACGTCTATAAGGCGTTTCTACTTGGATGTCAATAAGACATTCAGCAGATGTCTTTGAGATGTTTGGGATTTAGATTATTTGATCTTTTTGAGATGTTTAGCAGTTGTTAATTTGAATGTGATGCTTTCCAGATTAAAAAAAAGAATCTATGTACTATTTAGGATGCATCTCCTGTGACCATTTGTGGAAAATCAAAGGACATTTAAGGAACATCTTTGTATTAATTTAGGAAACTTGTTTGTGTGTGTGTGTATACTGTATAGTACTGTGCAAAAGTTTTAGACACTTAAGAAAAATGTTGTAGAGTAAACAAGGAAGTCCACCTTGATTGTGCTGCCCTAGACGACTGGCTAGTTCGCCTATGCCTAGAAACGGCCTTGTATAAAAGATTAAAAAGATTCAGTGGCCATTCTTGATATTACACTTTCATTATTAACAGTTTGCATAGTGCTAGCGGATATTTCAGATGAATAAAACTATTAAATAATTACAGATGCATAAATATTTGCAAAACTACTAAAACTCCAATGTAAGTAATGTTACTTAACCAATCTGATGTAATTGGATGAATTTTTGTTGCATAACTGACAAGAGACGGAGATGTCGGTTGATGTTCTCTCCAGTTTGGGTAAGGTCCCATTAGTTGCCATCAATGCCATGGCAGCTCCATTGCCACCAGTGCTATACTGTATGCTAAAAACACAAGTTTTATTTATATAGCATCTTTCCAAAGCTCATGAACCTTTACAAACATTATTTCCATATTTTTCCAAGTTGTTTATTTTCTGTGATGTAATAAGTATCTTACCTCAGAAAAACGAACTCTCCTGCCAGTCGCAGTACAAGTAAAAAGTGTCTCAGAAATATGCGTTGTCCTGTTTACCTGCTGTCCAACGAGATTCTGTCAGAAATCATTGTCAATAAACATTGGAGCGAGTGCACTATTGAGGATGATCACATGTTCCAGTTTTTAGGACTGCTTTTTTTCCTTAGTTTTACTCTGTTAATACACAGGAAAGACTCAGCCCATATCACAAAAATGAAAAGGTGAGAGGTTTACCTTCATGAGGGCTTGTGTATGCCACCAGACACAAACACACAAAGGTAAAAGTTCCCAGACTAGCTAAATAGGATATTTATTGACAAATCATAATATAAGTATTATATGAAAATAGTACAGCTCTGGAAAAACTTAAGAAACCACTCCAAATGTTTCTGAAATCAGCATCTCTACATGTATGGCAGCCATTCCATTCCAGTGTCTTGAATTCCTGCTTGAATTTTTGAGCCAGGAGTGTTATAAAATCACCCAACAGCAATGTGAAAGACTAGTGAAAGTGTGCAAAAATGCATGAAAGCTGTGACTGAAAATTAGGGTTATTCCACCAAATATTGATTTCTGAACTCTTCCTAAGTTAAAACAGTATATGTGTTGTTTATAAATGAATATGTACTTGTTTTCTTTGCATTATTCGAGGTCTGAAAGCACAGCATCTTTTTTGTTATTTTAACCAGTTGTCATGTTCTGCAAATAAATGCTCTAAATGACAATATTTTTATTTGGAATTTGGGAGAAATGTTCTCAGTCATTTATAGAATGAAACTTAAAAACTTAAGAATTAACTAAATAAAACTGTTTGCTTTGAGCAGTGTTATATTGGCATAGGTGATGCAGGCAGTCGCACAGGGCGGCAGCATTCACTCGGGCTAGGTAGTGTCTGATGTTACTATAATTTTTTTATTTATTTTGTTTTGTAGTGTAACTGCATCATTGTACAATGACAAGGCCAAAATTATCCTAGCAATAGCAACCAGTGGTACCCGGCGGTGTAATGTTGGCAGGCCCGATTCCAGAACCAAATCACTGAGGGTGCTCACTAATATGTAAATAAATATATAGACAATGGCTCCTAATCATTGGTGTCCTTAGCTATGTTTCACCCATTTCAATTGAAACGGGCCCTGCCCTCCAAAGGACCCCCAACTGACATGCCAGAATTGAATAATTCATCCACTTAAAAAAATTATATACTGTGTGTTTATATATAGAGAGAGCTATACTGTGGCCGTGGCGGCTGACTGGATTCCCGCAATCTTTTTTTTTTTTGTTGTTATTAACATTTTTATTGATTCATAAATTAACACAAAAAATACAACAACATATATATTTTGAATCAATAACTTTAAACATTAAACCCCCACTGTATCCCCTCCCCCTACCAAACTCCCACCCCACCCTGACCCCCCCACGAACACCCCTGTGGTCAATAGAATATAGACACACACACACAAAAAACACAAAACTAAAACAACAACAAAAAATAAAATAAAATACAATTATCAAGTATATATATAAAAAAAAAACTAAACTCTAAATTACTCCCTCCACCGCCCCTCCTCGAGGTTCCCTCAAAAATGCTAAGTAATTGCCCCATTTCTTATTGTAAGAATCCCTAACTCCCATCTTTATGCTCAACCCCTCCTCGAAGGCAGCCACCCCATCTCCGCACACCACTCCGGGAATGAGGGTGCTCCATCCGACTTCCAACTCCTCAAAATAACCTGCCTACCAATCATCACACTGGTCAAAACCCAGTGCTTCATGTACTTATCCTCCAAATCCATGACCTCCCCATCTCCCAAAATACAGAGTCTGGGGCAGAACGAGACCTGAGTGCCCAATACATCACACACAAAACTTTGCACCTTCAGCCAAAATTCTTGGATCTTACGACACCCTCAAAAAACATGGGTGGTGTCCCCATCTTCAGAATGGCATCGCCAGCAGATGGGTGTGTCCTTAAGACCAAGCCTATACAATCTAGAGTGGGTCCAATAAAATCTATGTAAAATCTTAAATTGCATAAGGCGAACCCTTGCATCTCTAGATGCAGACTTGATGTTTTTTAGAATCCTAGCCCACACTCCCTCCTCCAATAACAAATTTAAATCATCCTCCCATAATCTTTTGAGAGAATTTAAAGCTCCATCCCCCAGACTCTGAATTAGCAGGAAGTAATTCACTGATGCCTCATAACCCTTCCCAAAAGCAGCAATCACCACTCCCAGAGTATCTGCCACTCTAGGGGGGTACGTGCTACTCCCAAAAACAGTGCAGAGCAGGTGGCGCAGCTGTAAATACTTATAAAATTGAGATCTGGGAATCCCAAAATGTTGAATCAAATTTTCAAAAGATCTCAATACTCCACTCTCATATAGGTCACCAAGTGTATTAACCGCCCTCACAATCCACTCTGACCAACAGAAAGGGGACTTATTAATACATAGTTTAGGGTTCTGCCATATGCTCGAGGCTACATTTAAATAAATATCAGAATTAAACACTCTGGACACTTTTGACCATATCGAGTGCAAATGCAAATTAACGGGGTGCGACTTAACCTTTCCGGCTAGTTTAATCGAAAGGCTTTGCAGTGGCGAGATAGGGGCAAGAACTTCCTTTTCAATACAAAACCAGGGAGGGGCTCTCTCAGATGGAAGCGACCAATGAGCCAAATGTCTAAGATCGATTGCATAATAAAAAAACAAAATCTTGGGTAGGCCTAACCCACCTTTGTCAATTGGCCTATGTAACTTATTGAAATTTAAGCTGGGACGCTTACCATTCCAAATGAAATACTTCGCTATGCTATCAAATTGCTTGGAATAATAGAGGGGGGACATCTACAGGGAGAGACTGTAGCAGGTAGTTGAATTTTGGAATACAATTAATTTTAATAACATTAACCTTCCCAATCATCGATAAGTGTAACGAAGCCCACCTGTCCACATCATTCGAAAACTATTTATTAAAGGATCAAAATTAACTCTGACTAAATCAGACAAATTTGCTGGGAATAAAATTCCCAAATACTTAATTCCCTGTTTGGGCCACTGGAAGGCACCCGGCTGGAAGGCCGTTACTGGACAGTACGCTGTCAAATCCAAAGCTTCGGATTTAGAACAATTGACTTTGTATCCTGAGAATTTGAAAAAGGAGTTAATAATTCTGTGGAGGCAAGATCTAGTAGGGTCGGAGACGAATAATAAAATACCATCTGCGTAAAGCAGAAGCTTATGCATCACACCTCCCGCAATCACCCCTGGAAAATCATTCTCCTTTCTTATCGCAGCTGCTAATGGTTCCAGGGCAAGACAGAACAATAATGGGGAAAGAGGGCAACCCTGCCGGGTGCCCCTATCCAGAGTAAAATAATCTGAAATTAACCCATTTGTTTGTTTGTTTGCTACAGGGTGTCTATAAAGTAACTTAATCCAACCAATAAATGTACTCCCGAACCCATACATTTCCAAAATCTTAAAAAGATAATCCCATTCTACAATATCAAATGCCTTTTCCGCGTCAAGTGAGATGGCAGCGACCGGAGATTGATCATTCGCTACTGACCACATGATATTGATGAGACGCCTAATATTATCAGAAGATCTACGGTCTCGAATAAACCCCACTTGATCTATATGTATAATTGATGTCACTTAATCGATTAGCCAGAATTTTGGACAAAATTGTTACATCTAACTGGATCAGGGAAATTGTGCGGTAACTTTTACACTCGCTTGGATCTTTGTCCTTTATAAAAATCAGACTGATCCGGGCTTGCGTCATGGTTGGAGGAAGCTTTCCGTTCTTTAATGATTCCGTATAAACTTCTAACAAAAGTGGAGCCAGTTCTGTAGCATAAGATTTGAAAAATGAATGCCTTGCCTGTAGGCAAGGCCTTAATTACCTCATCAAGCTCCTCCAAGGTTATCTCAGAATCAAGAGAATTTTTTTGCTCAGTCGTCAGTTTAGGGAGATCTAATGGTTCCACAAAGTTCCTAATATTTTCATCAGTAGACGAAGATGTGGAGCTATAGAGATCAAGATAGAACTCTTTAAAGGTATTATTAATATCAATGGCCAAGGTAAATATTTCACCACCAGCAGATTTCACTGAGGGAATGGTAGAAAAAGACTCTCTCTGCTTTATATATCTAGCCAAAAGTTTTCCTGCTTTGTCCCCCGACTCAAAGTATGACTGTCTTGCCCTGAATAACCAAAACTCCACTTTCCGTGACAAAATAGTATTATATCTATATTTCAATCAGGTCATTCTCTGAGGCCATCAGATGACATACGGCACTTCAGCTCTGCCTTGGCACTTTTAATATTTCCTTCCAACTCCACAAGTTCTTGTGCTTTGGATTTTTTGGTGAATGAGGCATACTGTATGATCCGACCCCTAAGAACCGCCTTAAGGTCCTCCCAAGCCACGCCCACAGAGGATACTGAGGACCAGTTGGTCTCCACATAAACATTGATTTCAGTCTTTAACATTTGTTGGAAATCAAGATTTTGCAAAAGGGACACATTAAGGCGCCAACTATATGATTTCTTTTTCTCTGTATATGGCAACACCTTTAAACTCACCAGGGCGTGATCTGAGACTAAGATATTTCCAATTGGGCAATCAACAACAGATGAAATGAGGGATTTGGATATCAAAAAAAAAAAAAAAATCTATTCTAGAATAAATCTAATGGACTGATGAAAAAAATGTATAGTCCCTAACAGATGGTTTCAAAAGTCTCCAAATATCCGTAAGACCAAGATTTTTACACATCCTGTGAAGTGTCAATGTTGCTCTAGGGGGTTTACACACTTTTTCTTCACTGTGATCAAGGACTGAGTCCATCAAAAGATTAAAGTCTCCTCCCAATATTATATCATGAGGGGTGCCAACGGTTTGCAGCATCCCTTCAAGATCTATAAAAAAGCCCTGATCATCAGCGTTAGGTGTGTAAATATTAACCAAAATCAACCTTTGCCCTTGAATTTCAGCTAAAACAATAATGACTCTCCCTAATTTATCTTTAGTCTGTTTGGGACATTTGAATTGTAAATGTTTATTTACCAATATAATGACTCCCTTGCTCTTACTTGAGCCAGCACTAAAAAAACATGTCCACCCCATATCTTCCCAAATTTTTCAGCTTCCTGCGGGGAGAGATGTGTTTCTTGAAGAAACACTATATCATATTTCTTACATTTAAGAAAAGAAATAACCTTCCTTCTTTTTATGGGGTGCCCCAACCCATTCACATTCCATGTGGAGAGAGATAGTACACTCATATTAACATTTGACCTTTTGATATAGTAGAAAATATAAATTGTGCGTCAAAAACAAAATTATACAGACCACATTCCCCATTAGTGAAACAATCAAACCCCGAACGTCCCCCCGAACAAAACAAACAGAAAAAAGAAAAACGTGCGCATTAACCCCGTGCACGACAGCGCCAACCGGCGACAATCCCTCTAAACTCAAAAGGTCCACAAACGCCTACGAGCCCCCACGACAACTTTGCCATCGGATTGCTCAATTTTGCCTCACAAATTTGTGAGGCAAAATTACATAACAGAAAATACTTTGTAAAATAAACCCCAGCCAATAGGAAGAATGAACACAAAGAACGTGTAGATTCATTCACAGAACTGTCTCAAAGGTGTGATCTTCCACAAAACAAATTCCAGCTGATATAAAACTGTTCAGATTCCTCGGACAGTCAAACGAATGTTCAGTGAGCCGGTTGTTATGAGTTCAGCGGATGACGTAATCATTCCAATGTCCCGTAAAAATACTCAACAAAACAAACTCCAGCCAGCAGGAGGAATAAGCACGAAGACCGAACGGATTAATCCACAGCTGTTCCAAAGGAGTGTAATTCAATAGAACAAGCTCTAGCCGCTAGGCGGAACCAATACAAAAAGAAACAAAACCGGCATCCCGGTTCCTCGGAGTGTCAAGTCAGTTCACTCGGAGGCCGCATAAAAGTATATACCATGACTTACACAATCCGTCAACTTTATAAAAGACATCCTTTGTGTGAGCATGTAGATATTTTGCGGTCATCCGTAGAGTCCACTCTCAAACTGCCCGAGAACTTCAATGCAAAAGTGATCTTTCGTCAATGCAAAAGTTTCTTTAAGGAAAAGTGTTATTCACAAAACAAACTCCAGGCGCTCGGTGGAGCCAATGCAAAAAGAAAAAAGAAACCAAAATGACGACCAGCTTCCTCAAAAGCCAGAGTAAGTACAGCGAGTCGACCCACTCACATGAGAAACACCCAATGGTATACTCACCTTTTGATTCAATAAAGGACATTGCCTAATTGGGACATGTAAATACTTTGCGACCGTCCTTCGTTTCTATTCTCAGTTTAGCCGGAAACATCAGAGCAAAAGTGATCTTTCGCTGATGTAAGAGTTTCTTAAATTCCTTGAACCGATCGCGTTTCTCTCTTGTCAAACTCACAAAGTCTGGGAACAAGAAAATATTATGGTTCTTCCAAGAAAGCTTCCCTTTGCTCCTCGCCTGGCGTAACACAAGATCTTTATCGGATGATCTCAGAAATCTGGCCAGAATCGATCAGGGCCTATCTCCCTCAGCAAATCTGTGAGCTGGGACTCTGTGAGCTCGCTCAATTTCCAGCTTGTGGCCTGTTATGTCGAGCAGACTCCGAAAAAGCTCGTCTAGGAATTTCACCATATCTCTGCCCTCCTCATGCTCAGGAATTCCAACAATTCGAATGTTATTCCTGTGGCTTCTATTCTCAGGATCTTCAAGCTTTTCAAGGAGATGATCCAAATGAACTTTGGTCGCGGGCGGATTAGCGGTTAATTCCCTCTCTGAAGATTCCAGACAATCGATTCGTCTCTCAACATCAGTCACTCTTGTAACTAAATCAGCAAATTTTATTTCCATCGCCGTAATCGATCAACGTATAACTGCAAGATCCTCCAAGTCAGCAAGAACCTTCATCAACATCACCAACATGTTGGACAACTGACGTTGGATCACCTCTCCCGCTGCGCCATCAAATCGAGTCCCCGGTCTGTAGGCCTGTTGGGGCTTTCATCCTGAACACGTAAGTGTCTTTTAATGTCTCCAGAGCCCGAGGATTTTGACTTCTTTGCCATGTTTTGCCTCGAAGAGCAAATGTGTAACTGGGTGTATCAAATCTCTGACTTAGCTTGCTCCCCCTCTGTCTCTCCTTCTTTTCGCTCTCCGGGCCTGTAGTGAGATGTCTATGGAGCTGAAAAATCACAATGCGCAATTCATTGTCAACTACCATTAGTTTCAGATACTTTTAATTCCCAAACAAAATGTGTTCATGCTGTTGTTGTTCATTTAATATGAAGGAATTGTTTAAGCTGTTTTTATGTCAGCTGATACGTACATAACACATAGTGCTATTCAGTGCCGAATAGTAGTTGCCGAAGGGCGAGGCTTCTCCTTATTCCAAAGCAAAAATAATGGCATTGTTTCAGTTTTTAATTAAGGGAATTGTTTGGATTATTTCTATGCTGAGCTGTTGATGCTGAAAATGCACATAATGCATTTAAGGTGAAGTTTGAAAATATACCATATTGATGAAAACCAACTTGAATCTTTGCTTTTTTCTCTCTTTTATGTTTATTTTTTATTTTTTATGAGGGGTAGGGCCCCACATTAGCTCTTGAAACAGGCCCCCAGATGCTTAAGGCCGCCACTGCTCCAAATCATAACCCATCTGAAAATAGAACAACCAAACCAAACATGGTATTATCCACTGGGGTATGAAATGAAGGTTAGTCAAAGTGCCTTAATTTATTGTTCTGGGAGTATCTTCAACGATTCATCATTGTCTACATCGACGACATCCTCATCTACTCCTGGAATGAGACCGACCATCGTCAGCATGTGGCGTTCGTACTGGAGAAGCTTAGAGAACACCAACTGTACCTGAAACTAGATAAATGTGAATTTCATCAACCATCAATTCAGTTCCTCATATACATCATCAGTCCCAGAGGGATGGAAATGGCCCAGGGGAAGGTTAGTGCAGTTTACTCCTGGCCCAAACCCACCACAATCAAAAAGCTTCAAAGATTCTTAGGTTTTGCAAACTTCTTTTGACGCTTCATACGCAATTACAGTTTTATATCTGCTCCTTTAACCTCTCTTCTCAAATCTATGCCCAAGTCCCTGTCCTGGAACCAGCCCACCTTGGAGGCCTTCCAACACCTAAAAGAAGCATTCACGACAGCTCCCATATTAGTTCATCCTGATTCGGAAAGACCGTTCATTATGGAAGTAGATGCATCCACCTCCGGTGTAGGAGCAGTATTATCCCAGCGGCAGGGGAAGCTTCACCCATGTGCCTTCTTCTCACAGAAGCTAACTCCGGCGGAGCAAAATTATGACATCGGCAACCGGGAGCTACTCGCCATCAAGCTGGTTCTGGATGAGTGGCGCCCTGGCTGGAGGGATCACGTCATCTGTTTCTGTTCATTACGGATCATCGCAACCTTGAATACCTGAGAGAAGAGAAACGGTTGAACCCCTGCCAGGCCCGGTGGGCCTTGTTCTTTAAACGGTTCAACTTCTCTGTTTCTTTTCATCCAGAGTCCAAAAACACCAAAGCGGATGCTTTATCTCGACTGCATGCTGCGGAACCTCCTTATGGAACACCAGAGTCCATCCTACCACCAGCGTTACTTGTCAGTCCCAACCAGTGGGCCCTGGATGACCAAATAGAGGAGGCCACCCGGGAAGAACCTGCTCCACCGGGGTGTCGCGAGGGGCACAAGTACATCCCCTCATGCCTTCGGAGTTCCCTCATCACTTCCATCCACTTCTCCCTGGGCTCTGGTCATCCTGGCTACCATCAAACCCTCTCGCTTCTCCAAAATCGATACTGGTAGCCCTGTATGTCCCAGGAAGTCCAACGATACATCCAAGGCTGTCTGGAGTGTGCCATCTCCAAATCTCCACGCCATCTTCCATCTGGTAAGCTCCTTCCTCTGCCCGTTCCTCAGTGCCCCTGGTCACACCTGGGGGTGGATTTTATAACTGACTTACCCGCATAGATTCCTTCACCTGTGTATTAGTTGCTGTTGACAGATTTTCCAAAGCATGTCGTCTGTTTCCAATGAAGGGCCTCCCCATGGTGCTGGAGACTGCAGAAGCCTTATTTCATCATGTCTTCCTGAGCTATGGCCTCCCAGAAGACATAGTGTCTGACTGTGGTCCCCAGTTTATCTCACAGGTATGGAGGTCCTTCTTCTCCCTCTTGGGTGTATCAGTGTGGTTAACCTCTGGATATCATCCGCAATCTAACGGAGCAGAAGATTCATCAATCAGCCACCGGACTCACCCCGTTCCAGTGCGTGCTCGGTTTTCAGCCCCCTCTGTTTCCCTCTTCTGGAGATCCTTCGGATGTTCCAGCTGTGAGCCACTGATTCGAGGAAAGCAAAAGGGTCTGGGACTCAGCTCATGTCCATCTTCAATGGGCAGTTTGGCACCAGAAGAGCCAGGCCGACACAAGGAGATCAGAGACTCCTACTTACCGTCCTGTGCAGAAGGTCTGGCTCTCCACTCGGGACATCAGGCTCCCTTGTCAAACGTTAAGTCCCAGATACATTGGTCCATTCACGATACAACACCAAGTAAATGCAGTCACATACCGGTTACAACTACCCTCACATTACAGAATTCCATGTTTCTCTCCTCAAACCTCACTATCCTTCTCTGTCTCCTCCTTCCATAGAGCCCGGTGTGACTGAGGAACCCACTCAGTCTTTACTCCTGGAGGATGGTTTGGTTTATGAGGTTTGAGCCATCCTAGACTCCCGACGTCGGAGATGACATCTCGAGTACCTGGTAGACTGGGAAGGTTATGGCCTGATGAGATGTCTTGGGTTACACGAGATGACATCCTGGATGCCCAGCTCCGTGTGGATGAGGTCGGCCCCGATGTTGGAGACTCCGGCCCTCAGGAGCAGTCCCTGAAGGGGGGGGGGGTACTGTCACGGATCCACCGGGCTCTCTCTCTCTCCCTCTCCCTCACTGCCGACATTGCGCTCACTCTCCCCTGAGTTCTGATTACACACACCTGCACATCATCAGTGTCTAATCAAGGACTGCATTTATACCTCGCTCTCACACACATTCATTGTCTGTTCTCATCTATGTTCTCCCTAAGACTACGGACTCCCTAGTTTTGTCTATACTTAGCTGGTTTATTACTTACCTTGTTATTGTTCTCCTCATCTGAGTTTTATCTTGGTTCATCCTCCATTTATTCCCCAGCGCTTGGACTCTCCTGTGTTGTTTATGTTTCCTGCAAAGATCAAAGGATTGTTGTGAGTTAACCTTTCATCTGCACATCGCAATATTTCTCTGTTTGGATTTTACTCACCTGCTGTTTGCATCAAATCTGTTTCTGGATTGCCTCACCTGTTGTTTACATCACTGCTTCATTCACCTGTTTAATAAACCCCACGATTGAGTCCATCTCTCTGCCTCTCTGAGTTTCTACGTGACAGAGGGTGTTTGCCACAGATATTTCAGATAATATAGAAACTGTTGTATTGATCTAGTCGCGGGGGGTGCGACTCTATTTGTTGGTCGCGAAACGAGTCTCAATGTGTGCATGTGTGTGTGCATGCGTGTGCGTATGTATGTGTGTGAGCGTGTTTAAGTGCGGAGGAGACGAGGGAGCTTTTCAATCGAAATTGAAATAAAATTAGGATATTATAGACATTGTAATTCTTATCCAATGTACTTAACCAATGTCTTTGTTTTAATTGGTTATTTTGTTGTGGTAGCCTGTAGGATCCTTTGAAATAACTTAAATCATTTGGCAAGTGATATGGAACCGTTATGCAGTCAAGACCTGGAACTACTTAATAGCCGTGCGTTTATTTGAAAAATAATTGCACACCTTAGAACGTCCTTCAACCAATCAGAATCAAGCATCAACAGACCTGTGGTATAAGTTGATTTAATTAAGATAAGAGGTAATAAATTGTCAATCTTGAAAATCTGTTTTGATGATTCGAATAAATTGATGCATTTGACATAAATGGACGAGACATGTTTTAAATGATTGCGGGAAAAAATGCCCCTGACACTCAAATCCAGGGGTAAATATGGCCTCTTAGTTAATTTCTGACACTGCCTGTAAGTATGGTATTTTTGGTATTTTTGTCATTGAACGTCAAGTTGCTTTGGTACATGTTTGAAGGAGTTACAATATAATATGCTTTGAGGAAGCTCAAAGAATCATATTAGGTGATATTTTTTTCATACTGGATGTAATTGATTGTATCAGTTTCTGTTAACCCCTTACTGGGTGAAGGATGTTCAACCAATGCTGCAATACTGACTCATTTTCAGCTTTAACAAGCCTTTGAAATGTGCAATATTCATCAAGACAAGATATAATATATGTGTTAAAAAGGCCACTGTTCTCTGCCACACTAACCCTATTCTCTCAGAATGTACCTTTGCTGAGATGAGGTATGCACATACATCGCTCTCTGCATGGACCAATCGGTGCCCAGAGATTGGTTTCGCTGAACAGGATACAGAGACAGACACAAAGTTTGCATTAACTTTATAATTCTTTATATTTTGCCTTATTTGATGAGGAGTTGTGCGGGAATGCACAAAGTGAGTGTATAATCTTCGTTTGTTGTACTATTTAAATGTATGATTGTACATTTGCTCCTGTTTGCTTAATATCGTGCCTGTGAGGTAATTAGCTTATATAAAGGGTTGGGAGGGTTACTTTTGAAACATATTCCACTACGGATTACAGAATACATGCTGTAAAATGTCATTTGTAATGTATTTCGTTACTCAAGGTCAGTAATGTATTCTAAATACTTTTGGATTACTTGGATTACAAACAAGATTAATCAAACTGATCTTGTTTTAAGGATTTTTAGATATTTTTACAGGAAAACAATACAAAAATTATTATCAAGATTACGATTTTTGCCCTAATATCAAAGGTCTTACTAGAAAAAAAGAAATTATGATCCAACGTGAATTTTCTTGATAATAAAAATATGATCGTGTCTGGTAACATATGCATGTAAAATGGCTAGCAATAGCATTTGAGCTTAGTGTAAAGCTGACAATTTACACAAGGTTTATTTCTATTTCTTCTGCTCCAAACTTACTTCAAACTTACTTCTCTGTCTGCTCGTATGAATGTAACACATCATAAGAAAGTGTTTCACCACTGTTCAGATGCACTTTGAATCACATCATTTATATGTATAAATGTTTTCCATCTGAAAGGACTAAATATTAAATGAAACTAATGACAATAAAATGCAAAGTAATCTCTTCAGTAATCAAAATACTTTTTGAATGTAACTGTATTCTAATTACCAATGATTTAAATTGTATCTGTAGTGGAATACAGTTACTTATATTTGTATTTTAAATATGTAATCCCGTTACATGTATTTCGTTACTCCCCCACCCTGGTAGCCATCCAATTTTACAAAATAGGATGGTTTTAATTTTATTGAGAATCCACAAAATGCCATTATTTTTCCCTTTTCTGTGGCTCTGAAGTTCTTAATTTAAACAAAAATTACAAGCTTTGAGTAAGCAATCTGACAATGCAAAGTCTTCTTTAAATGGTACAAGACCAGGAAAAGTAGGCTATATACCATTATTAAATTATCTCAGAGTAACAGGTTTTATATAAAGGGATTTAAGGAGGGGAGGGGAAGGTTTCACTTCCTTCTGCGCTCTTCACTTCTGTCCAGTTGTTGGCAGTAAAGCACCAAAAGCCGTTTTCAATCTCAGAAGAAGAAGATCTGAAAGTTCGAGTGCTCATTTCGGTACGTGTTTAATGTCTTTTACATCATATGTGAGATTTATATTTGTTTTAATATGTAGTTTTCTGTTTATGTTGTTTTTGTGGTGTTTTAATTATTGTAAAATAATCTTATTATCGCCGTATGTGGCAGTTTTGTGACAGACGCTTTAAGATATTCAGTTTGAGGAGAAACAAGCAAAAATCTGAGAATATTCTGTTACATTTCTGATAAATGAGCTCGTTAAATTCAGCGACCAATTGTAAATTATTTCAATGAAGGCCGTTATATGTTGAATAAAGCTTGATATGGGCTAATATCTGATCATATCTCAGGAAAATGAAACCCAAACACAAAGCACACATTTATATTTATATAATCTCAGAAATACTTATTTTGTGTAACAGATCTGTCCTTGTGTGTAATAATTTAATAATGTTTTCAGGGTTGGGAGGGTTACTTTTGAAACATATTCCACTACAGATTACAGAATACATGCTGTAAAATGTAATTTGTAATGTATCCCGTTAGATTACTCAAGGTCAGTAACGTATTCTAAATACTTTGGATTACTTCTTCAGCACTGGTAGATTTTTTCACTTGTTTTGACTATAAAAACTGTCAGTACAGTAAGACAAAATACACATGTTAAAAATACATTCTCTGAAAAACCTAAATATCTTATGCAGTGTCGTTTCTAAAACAAGATAAATCGAATTGATCTTGTTTTACGTATTTTTAGATATTTTTACAGGAAAACAATAAAAAATTATTATCTTGATTACGATTTTTGCCCTAATATCAAAGGTCTTACTAGAAAAAAATGTATTATGATCCAACGTGAATTTTCTTGATAAAAAATATGATCGTGTCTGGTAACATATGCATGTAAAATGGTTAGAAATAGCATTTTATCTTAGTGTAAAGCTGACAATTTACACAAGGTTTATTTCTGTTTCTTCTGCTCCAAACTTACTTCAAACTTACTTCTCTGTCTGCTCGTATGAATGTAACACATCATAAGAAAGTGTTTCACCACTGTTCAAATGCACTTTGAATCACATCATTTATATGGATAAATGTTTTCCATCTGAAAGGACTAAATATTAAATGAAACTAATGACAATAAAATGCAAAGTAATCTCTTCAGTAATCAAAATACTTTTTTAATGTAACTGTATTCTAATTACCAATGATTTAAATTGTATCTGTAGTGGAATACAGTTACTTATATTTTGTATTTTAAATACGTAATCCTGTTACATGTATTTCTTTACTCTCCAACCCTGAGTGTTTTTGAGTTTGATGAATGTCAGTTCATTATAATGATGATGTTTTTGTGTTCAGATGTTCATCATGAGAGAGCAGGTGGATGTGATCTGCTGTAAATCAGTAGGAACTGATCTGTCCATGCTGGATATTGATGATTTCATCACAGAAATCTCTCAGCTGAAGAAAGAGTTGACATCACTGAAGACAAAACTGATGGAGAGAGAACTCTTTTCACACTGTACCCGTTTAGAGCGAGTTAAAGTTGAGATTGTAAGTAAGCTTTCAAATGATGTGATATGACTGTGACTCTGTGATGATGAATTGTACAAATGTGATTGTGTTGTGTTTGTCAGGAGCTGGAAAATATTTCCTGTCAATCTTCAGTGTGTGTGACTGATGGGACCTCCACAGAATGTCAAGATTCAGTGTGGAGCGGCAGAGATCAGTCCACACCACAGTGGCTGCTGGACAAACTCTCTGAACAGAGATCCAGAGACACACAGGACTCACAGCTCACTTTACTCTGTTCTACTGATGCTCAGGAGAGTGTGTGTAACAGTAATAAGTGTGTTCAAACCTCCACAGAGTCTCTGACTTCTGTCTGTAATACTGGAGAACAGCAGATGCTGCAGACACCAGTGAAGATTGAAGTGATGCAAAAGGAGCTTAAAGAAGAAAACACAGCAGAGGAACAATGGAGTGGTGAAGATGATGATGAACAGCAGATGCTGAAGACACCAGTGAAGATGTGTTCAGTGAAGCTGCTGGACTGCAGGAACCTGATGAAGATGAGAGGGAAGACTGAAGTGAAGCAGGAGGAGATAAAAGATGAAAACACAGTGGAGGAACAACAGAGAGATGAAGATAATCATGATTTTATTCCTTCAGGTATGCTTTTTTCTTTATTGATTTACATTTTCATGTCAATCGACTGTCATTTTAAAATCTCTTACAAGAAAGACCGTTTTATCACTCAAAAGTCACACTAAAATTCGACAAGTTGTAATGCTAAAATCTACTTGCCTATGTAGTGTTACAGAGAGCTCATTCCCGACCGCTACATATAGTGGATTAAAACACCAAATGCAATTAGAGAAATTGTTTTATTGTAAATGTAGTCAAATTAACTTAAGCAAAAGAAATGTCTAGGGGCTAAGACAAAACAAACATCTTAAGGAGCTGGTAGTTGCAGGTGAGCATCGAACAGGGAGTTGGACCTGTGACTCCCCTGGAGAGGTGATCCTACCCCAAAGAGAGAGTAGAGCAATTGAGCAAAAAAGGTAACTTTTATATACATACCCCCCGAATTAAACCAATTAAACAAATTATTCCCCCAGCCAACCAGCAACTGTCCCACTCTGTCACTGTGAGACAGAGAGAAAAAGGCCAGGGTCGTAACAGTAGTCTGTTTGCTCTGTTCTCTATCTGTCACTCACCCGACTTTGTGTCGATGTAGTGACACTAGGGGTCACTCTTGGGAGCCCGAAACATCTCTGGTCTTTGATAAAATGGCAATGAAAATTGGCGAGTGGTATTTGCATGCCACATACGGGTATAAAATGAGCTGGTATGCAATCACTCATTCAGATTTTCTCTTCGGAGCCGAACGGTCATGCTCATTGAGCTGAATTCTCACGACTGTTCATTCACCTCTGCTGGATCTGACGGCGCATTTCAGCAGCTTCTCCCTTTTGGATGCAGAAGCCTCAGCTGGGCTCCCCCCTTCGGGGTCGATTGCCCAGTCACAGGCTGATGCAGAGATGACGGACATGCTTTCCCGGGCGGCCGCGAGCGTCGGGCTAGAGTGGAACTCTCCACTCTCCCCTGAACCCTCGCGGCTCAATGATTGGTTCCTGGGCTCACGGCACCGCCAAATCAGCCACGCCCTGCTCCAGTGCCTTTCTTCCTGGAAGTGCACGAGGAGCTGACAAAATCGTGGGAGGCACCTTTTACTGCCCGGTCCTGTTTTCTCAGTTCCCCTGCCCTCACTACCCTCGATGGTGGGGCGGCCAGGGGCGATACGGCGATTCCCCTGGTAGATAAGGTGCTCGCGGTGCACCTATGCCTGCAGAGCGCCGTCACCTGGCGCGGACGTCCAAAGCTCCCGTCCAAGCCCTGTAGGTTCACGTCGTCCCTGACGGCCAAAGCCTACAGCGCTGCTGGACAAGCCACCTCTGCCCTGCACGCCATGGCTCTCCTGCAGGTCCACCAAGCCAAGGCACTAAAAGAACTGCACTAGAGTAGTTCCGCCCCAGATCTGATGCAGGAACTGCGCTTGGCGACCGACCTCGCTCTCCGAGCGACGAAGGTCACAGTGCGGTCTCTTGGGCGGACGATGTCCACATTAGTGGTCCAGGAGTGCCACCTTTGGCTCAACCTGGTCGAGATGGGTGAGGCCGACAAGACACCGTTCCTTGCTGCCCCCATCTCCCAGGCTGGCCTATTCGGCGACACCGTCGAGGACTTTGCCCAGCAGTTCTCAACGGTGAAGCAGCAGACGGAGGCTATCCGGCATATCCTGCCCTGGCATGGCTCAAGATCCCGCACCCCATCTTCTTGTCGCCAAGGGCATCCCCCTGCGGTGACTGCTGTCTGCCGACGGTCGTCAAAGCACCCCTGAGACGGGCGACCCAGGGTCAATGAAACCCACTGCATTGGAGCTGGTAGTAAGACCACTACATCCCCCAGTGGAGGGCCGGGTGGAGAAATTTTGTTGCCTTTTTATTTGGTTTCGCCGCATGCCCAAGTGGCTGCGGTACCCAACAGTTCAGCAAAAGAGCAGTTTCCTCCTCCCCTGAGTCACATACCCAGTGTGGACGGTCGTCATCACGACCACTGTCCACATGTTTTTCCTTGCAGGATTGGCACTCCAGCAGCAGTCTCCCCGCCCCTGTGCGCCCAGCTGTGGCACACATCTGCCCCCTATGTGACAGTCTCCACGGGTTGCGAGGACAGGCCTTTTCCTCCCCTGTCCCAGGCTGTTCCGGGGGTGGTCACAAGGAGCCAGGTAAGTGCTTCAATGTCCCTAGACTCAGCACAGCCACAACATGGTGTGGCACCTTGAGCTCTGCCACGCCACAAGGCCCCACCTGCCGGTACGTCCGACGACGTTGTCGCTTTGGTCCCCCTTGCGCGGAACTTGGAACACGGAACTCCCAAGAATCCTCCCACTGCCCGCTCTGGTACACCCTGACCGAGGCACCTCTCGGCATAGACGCGCTGGCACACAGCTGGCCCCCTGGCCTGCGCAAATATGCGTTTCCCCCAGTGAGCCTACTTGCACAGACTCTGTGCAACGTCAGGGAGGACGAGGAGCAGGTCATCCTGGTAGCACCCTACTGGTCCACCCAGACGTGGTTCTCGGACCTCACGCTCCTCGCGACAGCCCCCCCACCCCCCGGCGAATTCCCCTGAGGAAGGACCTTCTTTCTCAGGGACGGGGCACCATCTGGCACCCATGACCAGACCTCTGGAATCTCCTTGTCTGGCCCCTGGACGGGACGCGAAAGACCTAAGCAGTCTACCACCTGTGGTAGACACAATCACTCAGGCTAGGGCTCCCTCTATGAGGCGCCTGTATGCCTTTTAGTGGCATCTGTTCGCTAAGTGGTGTTCTTCCCGACGGGATGTCCCCCAGAGATGTGCAGTCGGATCACTGTCCTTTTCCACCTTGAAGGTGTACGTTGCTGCTATAGCAGCACACCACGACACAGTGGACGGTAAGTCCTTAAGAAAGCACAATCTGATCATCAGGTTCCTGAGAGGTGCCAGGAGGCTGAAACCCTCCAGACCGCACCTCGTTCCCTCATGGGACCTCTCTGTAGTTCTTCAGGGTCTACAGAGTGCCCCCTTTGAGCCTTTGCGGTCAGCTGAGCTTAAGGCACTCTCCTTGAAGACTGCCCTCCTGACTGCGCTTACTTCCATCAAGAGGGTAGGAGACCTGCAAGCATTCTCTGTCAGCAAAACATGCCTGGAGTTCGGTCCGGGCTACTCTCACGTGATCTTGAGACCCCGACCAGGCTATGTGCTCAAGGTTCCCACGACCCCTTTTAGGGACCAGGTGGTGAACCTGCGAGCGCTGCCCCAGGAGGAGGCAGACCCAGCCCTGTCGTTGCTGTGTCCGGTGTGCGCTTTACGCATCTATTTGGATCGCACGCAGAGCTTTAGGATCTCTGAGCAGCTCTTTGTCTGCTTTGGTGCACAGCGGAAAGGAAGCGCTGTCTCCAAGCAGAGGATCGCCCACTGGCTCATTGACGCCATAGCTATGGCATATCACGGTCAGGACGTGCCGCCCCTGGTAGGGCTACGAGCCCATTCTACCAGGGGTGTAGCGGCCTCCTTGGCCCTGGCCAGGGGTGCCTCTCTAACAGACATTTGCAGAGCAGTGGGCTGGGCAACACCCAACAACTTTGCAAGGTTCTACAACCTCCGGGTGGAACCGGTTTCATCCCAGGTAGTGGCACACAATACAATATGTTGGGGGAGGTTACGTGTCGGCCTGGTGCGCTGGCTACAAGGCACACAGTTGTCTGCCCGTCACACACCGCCAGTTCACGTAACACAGTTCAGCCAGTTGCGCCGTTTTGTATAGGGACCCCTAGTGTCACTACATAGACACAATGTCGAGTGCGTGACAGATAGGGAACTTGCATAACCTCCGTTCCCTGATGGAGGGAACGAGACGTTGTGTCCCTCCTGCCACAATGCTGAACTACCTGCTGAAATAACCGGACCTTGTCTCGGCTCCTCAGCATAAAACCTGAATGAGTGGTTGCATACCAGCTCCTTTTATACCCGTATGTCCGGGGGAGTGGCATGCAAATACCACTCGCCAATTTTCATTGGCCTTTTATCAAAGACCAGTGGTGTTTCGGGCTCCCAAGAGTGACCCCTAGTGTCACTACATCGACACAACGTCTCGTTCCCTCCATCAGGGAACGGAGGTTACGCAAGTAACCAGCACGTTTTCTTGGAGGTCTCCGTGCCGCCTCTCTGAGGAGGAGACTGGTTCACAGCTCTCAAAGTTGCATTGCTCTGTTGTGATCACAATTAAGTATTTATGAACCGTACTTTACATATGATATTGAATCGAGAGTGCCGTATCATAGGATACAATATTACAAACAAAACAAAAATTACACCCCTACTACTCACCCTCATGTTGTTTCAAACATGCATGACTTTCTTTCTGTGACTGTGGCTCACATTCAATATAAATTATTATAATCATGAAATGCAACTGTAAGCCAGAATTGAAGGTATAAATATATACATTTTGCACAGCAAAAATCACAAATAAATACTGAACAGCTGTTGTGTTCTGCCATTAAATTAGGTTTCAATTTGATGATTTAAATTTGTCCCATTTGAATTGATTTGTCAATTTACTGTGTTCATTGTAGAGCTGAATGAAGTGGAGGAGAAACTTCAGGATCAGAAACATCATGATTTCACAACTGGAGAAAAATCTCTGAGGGGCTCAAAAACTAACAAGAATTTCTCACCAGAAAAGAATCAAAGAAGAGCAGCCAAAAATACTTTCACCTGCTCTCAGTGTGGAAAGAGTTTCACATATCAATGCAAGCTTAATACACACATGAGATTTCATACAGGAGAGAGACCTTACTCGTGCCATCAGTGTGGAAAAACTTTCACTACTAAAGGACAACTTAATACACACATGAGAAGTCATACAGGAGAGAGACCTTACACGTGTCATCAGTGTGGAAAGAGTTTTGCAAATGTATACTATTTCAAGGATCATCTCCTCTTGCACTCTGGAGAAAGACCATTTGAATGTGATCAGTGTGGTAAAACATTTGTTTTGGATTCAGGTCTTAGAAAACATCTGAAAACTCACACAAATGACAAGCCTTACAAGTGTTCTTTCTGTGGAAAAAGTTTTGCACACCTGAACTATTTTAAAGAGCACCAGAAAACTCATACTGGTGCAGGCGCTCATATGTGCTTTGAATGTGGTAAGATCTTTACTACAGCTGGCAACTTGAAACAGCACCAAAGAATTCATACTGGAGAAAAACCTTACAAGTGCTCACACTGTGGAAAGAGTTTCACTCAGTCAGAACACCTGAAAAAACATGAGAGAATCCATACTGGAGAAAAACCTTACAAGTGTTCACACTGTGGAAAGTGTTTCACTCAGTCATACAGCTTGAAAACACACGAGAGAATTCATACTAGAGAAAAACCATACATTTGCTCACACTGTGGAAAGAGTTTCAATGGGTCACATAACCTAAAACAACACGAGAGAATTCATACTGGAGAAAAACCTTACAAGTGCTCACACTGTGGAAAGAGTTTCACTCAGTCAGACAACTTGAAAATACATGAGAGAATCCATACTGGAGAGAAACCATACCACTGCTCGTCATGTGGGAAATGTTTCAGAGCATCAAGTGCTCTATGGAAACATGTAAAAAAGTATTGCCCAGGTAGTCACAGTGAGCAGAAATCATCTTCAGGTCCAACAAGATCTTGTAAATAGTTGGAAATTCAGATAACTAAAAGACCTTTATAGCACATGTACAGTACATTACCCAGATGTCTATTTGATGTGTGTTTACATCTAGAAGACATATTTTTTGGGTTGTTTGTTCATCTGCAATACGTCTATAAGGTGTTCAGCAGATGTCTTTGAGATGTTTGGGATTTAGATTATTTGTAAATCTGATCTTTTTCACATGTTTAGCAGTTGTTAATTTGATTGTGATGCTTTCCAGATGAAAAAAATCTAAAACGGACTATTTAGGATGCATCTCCTGTGACCACTTGTGGAAAAAAAAAGGACATTTAAGGAACGTCTTTGTATTAATTTAGGAAACTTGTTTGTGTGTGTGTGTACTGTATAGTACTGTGCAAAAGGTTTAGACACTTAAGAAAAATGCTGTAGAGTAAACAAGGAAGTCCATCTTGATCGTGCTGCCCTAGATGACTGGCTAGTTTGCCGAGATGGAGGTGTCGGTTGATGTTCTCTCCAGTTTGGGTAAGGTCCCATTAGTTGCCATCAATGCCATGGCAGCTCCATTGCCACCAGCACTATACTGTATGCTAAAAACACAAGTTTTATTTATATAGCATCTTTTCAAATATCAAGAACCTTTACAAACATTATTTCCATTTTTTTTATGTTGTTTATTTGTTGTGATGTAATAAGTAGCTTACCTCAGAAAAACGAACTCTCCTGCCAGTCGCAGTACAAGTAAAAAGTGTCTCAGAAATACGCTTTGTCCTTCTTACCTGCTGTCCAACAAGATTCTGTCAGAAATCATTGTCAATAAACATTGGAGCGAGTGCACTATTGAGGATGATCGCATGTTCCAGTTTTTAGGACTGCTTTTTTTCCTTAGTTTTACTCTGTTAATACACAGCAAAGACTCAGCCCATATCACAAAAATGAAAAGGTGAGAGGTTTACCTTCATGAGGGCTTGTGTATGCCACCGGACACAAACACACAAAGGTATAAGTTCCCAGACTAGCTAAATAGGATATTTATTGACAAATCATAATATAAGTATTATATGAAAATAGTACAGCTCTGGAAAAACTTAAGAAACCACTCCAAATGTTTCTGAAATCAGCATCTCTACATGTATGGCAGCCATTCCATTCCAGTGTCTTGAATTCCTGCTTGAATTTTTGAGCCATGAGTGTCATAAAATCACCCAACAGCAATGTGAAAGACTGGTGAAAGTGTGCAAAAACGCATGAAAGCTGTGACTGAAAATTAGGGTTATTCCACCAAATATTGATTTCTGAACTCTTCCTAAGTTAAAACAGTATATGTGTTGTTTATAAATGAATATGAACTTGTTTTCTTTGCATTATTTGAGGTCTGAAAACAAGGCATCTTTTTTTTTTTATTTTGACCAGTTTAATTTTCTGCAAATAAATGCTCTAAATGACAATATTTTTATTTGGGAGAAATGTCCTCAGCAGTTTATAGAATGAAACTTAAAAAACTTAAGAATTAACTAAAAACTATTTACTTAGAGCAGTGGCATATTGGCATAGGTGATACAGGCAGTCACACAGGGTGCCAGCGTTCTCTCGGGCTGGACAGTGTTTGATATCACTATTAAAACCCATCTTTCATAATATGTGGATGTGTCTAGTGTTTGATTTGCACAGACAAATGTTAGCATGTGTATGTATAATATATACATTCACATTATAAAGCTTTTCCCATTTACTGTAACATTTATTTAACACTGACTTTTGTGTACATTCAGCTTAATTGTTTCTGACTCAGTTAGGTGATGCATTTAGTTCATGCAAATGATGACTGTTGACATGTCAAAGATTTAGGCCATTTTTAGGCTTAACATTTCCTGATTGAATGAACAAAAATCCCTACCAATTTGTATAAACATATATGCATCCTTATAGGAACTTATGAAGTAATAAGCGAAGCAAATCCTGTGTTAGTAATCTTAGATAAAACATTTTAAAAAAGTGATTTATGTAAGTGCATATATACATTCTGCATAAATGTCTCAGGTCACCAGCAACCACCTATACCTTTTTAAGCAGTTAGTAATTATGGCAATTTTCTTTTGCAATTTTGGTATGTTACACTATATGAGAAAGGTTGAAGAATACTAAAAATGTGGGGAGTATTACTCCAAAAAATGGATGAGGCAAACGGGGTGGCATGTGATACGAACATGACATAACCTTCCCAGAGAGGAAACATGACGCCACAGTTTCGCAGGATGGCGACCGACATGAGTATGCCGCAAGTGAATGACCCTCATGGTCAG
This sequence comes from Myxocyprinus asiaticus, assembly GCF_019703515.2. Lineage (NCBI taxonomy): Eukaryota > Metazoa > Chordata > Actinopteri > Cypriniformes > Catostomidae > Myxocyprinus > Myxocyprinus asiaticus. The sequence goes on from NC_059371.1 coordinate 39,532,877, forward strand.
CCACGAGGAGAACACTCAGAATATATATAGTTGAAGTCAGCCAAATACCTTTAAACTGTTCACAATTGCTGACATTTAATCATAGAAAACATTCCCTGTCTTAGGTCAGTTAGGATCACTATTTTAAGAATGTAAAATGTCAGAATAATAGTAGAGAGAATGATTTATTTCAGCTTTTATTTCTTTACAGATGAACGTGATACTTTCAGGCATTTAGAAATTGCTCCCAAGGATGAACGAGACTTGTGGAGGTCCACAGTTTTTTTTTTCTGAGGTCTTTGCTGATTTCTTGTGATTTTCCCATAATGTCAAGCAAAGAGGCACTGAGTTTGAAGGTAGGCCTTAAAATACATCCACAGGCTTATCTATTAGTGGGCAGGGCTTCACATGAGACTGAGAGAATTTAAGAAACATGAACAGGGTTTTAAAAAATGTCAGCGGCTGCCCAAGCACATTCAGTCACATTCACCTTGCGTTCTGCGTTTCAAAAGCACTCAATATGCTTCTCATCTGACACGTGCACATCTGTGTTTTAGTGTGCGCTATTTTCTGGAGCACGCAAGTGTGCGTGAATCCAGCGTGCTTCCTGATATTTTCAGGAGAGCGCAGAGCGGGATCACATGCGCTACTTAATTTTTGACTCAGGAAAAACCCTGAGAGAAATCATCTCCACAGAACGGGATGACACCCAAACAAGTAAAAAAAAAAAAAAGGAAGAGGAGCTTGTTATTAAAACAGGTGTGACATCTGTTGTGTATGTTCAGAAAACCCAACACAGAGCAGAAAAATATAATATGCAAACTGTGTCGCACAACGATAATTACACGTAATAAAAGCATTTTGTTTTACCTCAAAATGAAGCACATAAAAGAATATTATAAAAGCCAAAAGATGCGCTTCACATTAATTCGGCAATATATACATATATAATTTTTTTTTTTTTTTGTTTTTTGTTTTTTTTGCAAGAAGTGTATATTTATTTGATATTTACTTTTTTCTTATGTATTATTCTCTAGAAGATCTCGAGTTTCTTGAGGAAAGATTATTATAATAATGGTTAACAACATATCAGACTGAAATAATGTGAAATTTAGCATTATGGTAAGAATGATTTAAAACCAAGTTTTTTTGTTTTGTTTATTTGTTTATTTTTTGACTATTGTCAAGCTCCAAATAAAGAGAAAATTACAGTATATAAGAGGAATTATTTGAAAGTATTTACACTGACAGAATTACCCAGAAATAGACATTAAAATATGGTTATTTAATACATAGGACAATTTTTCTTGATTTTCAAAAAAAAAAAAAATAATAATAATAATAATAATAATAATATATATATATTGTTATTGTGATATAACATTACTTGTATCATGCTATAAGATTTTAGTCATATTGCCCACCCCTACTTGTATTTTGAATGTTAGTTTACAATGTTGTGAATTTTGTGATAAAATGTGTACCTGACATGACTAGTCATTTCATAATTACAAATGCAATATGACATCATTTGTACAGAATAGGCTACATGGCGTTTCTACATTTAAAAAGCTTAAATGTTGTTAAATCGTGAAAAACAAATATAAAATAAAATATACATTTTCACAAACTATATATACAGTTAAGTGCAGAATTTAGATACCCCTTTTGTTTTATACGTATTCACACCCCTTACAGAATGTCTAAAAATGTAAGATATAAAAGATTCAATTTTTTTATGTAGTACTGCCCATCAAAAGCAGCATAACACAAAATTTCCTCTAATATACACAAATAATCCTGTTCAAAAGTGTGCATCCCATTGGTTCTTCTTGTGTTTCCTTCTTGAGCATCAATGAATGTTTGCACATTTTGTAATAGTTGTGTATGAGTCCATCAATTGTAAAAAGTTGGATGTCTATATCATAAAGCCATGGTTGGGAACAACTCAAATGTGCAGAAGATGCTGGTAAACCAAAGAATGTACAGTAGTTGATGGATTTTTCTTAAGAAATGTGGGCAGCTTCACTACTCAGGACAAAGTAGGGAGTCATGAGCAATTATTACACAAACAGTTATTGATCTTTGAGAAAGCTGAATGTAAACTTTTGAACAGGATCAGTTACTAATTTGTGTTGTGAAATAGACAGTATGTGATGACTGTTATGTCAAATAGCTTCTTCAGGGCATAGTTGTTCTTGCAGCCGCTGAACAGCCTATTTCAGAGCTTCTTCAAGCTGGTTCTTCTCATCAAGCAGGCTGCTCACATGAATCTTACAGTCTTGCTGCTCCTAAAAAAAAATTTTTTTTAAATTAAAAAACAATTGGAATACCTTTTTTAAAATGGACAAATTAGAATCAGAATGAGCTTTATTGCCAAGTGTTCTCACGTACACAAGAAATTTTTATTTTTTTGTGATAGTAGAAGCAAGTCCACACAGAACATTACTGTGAGACAGAATATAAAACAAGGTAAGAGTATAAATAGACAATTAGTAGGACATATGCAGTGGTAATGTATGTGCAATATAGGTGTATGTACAGTCATTGAATTCAATATGTGAATTTACAAATGTACATGAGATATGTATTTACATTATTGCATTATGGGGGAGTCCTGAGGCAGTTTTATTGTTCATGTGGAAAATAGCCTGAGGGTAAAAACTGTTCTTCTGCCTGGATGTCCTGGCGTTCAGTGCTCTGTAGCACCAGGACATCCAGGCACTTGTTCATCCAGGCTGTTTGTTTAAGTCTTGTTTTGAAATGACTCTCTGTTCTTCCAACTTTTGCTGATCTTTCGCTGTCTTTTACTCTAGTGATTGCTGAGCTTTTGCTCTTTCTTCACCTACATGTTCCTTTGCTTTAGCTCTCTTTTCTTTGACCTGTTGCTGGGCCTTTAGCTGAGATTCAGCTTTCTTTTTATCTGCCTCTTGTTGGGTTTTGGCCCTCTTTAACTCATCCGTTCTACTTGCAGCTCTTTGAGGGTGTGAATCTGCTCCTTTACCGCTTTCACCTTATAATTGAAAGAGTCTCTCATCTGCCTCATCAAGTCTTTTTAAGTGTAATTTCTTCTAGCGTTTGCTCAGCATTCAGTGTATTTTCTTTGAGGTTTTGCTCAGCTTTTAGTGTCATTTCTTCGAGCATTTGCTCCGCTTTCACTCTCGTTTCTGCCTTTAGATAAACATTGGCTCTCTGTTCGTCTAATTCTTTCTGGTGATTGCCTCTCATCACATCCAACTTAAGCTGGGCTTCTTCTCTCTTCAGCTGGGCTTTCACACTTTTCTTCTATAAATGTTGCTCTGCATTAAGTTGATTTTCTTCGACCTGTTGCTATGTTTGGCCGTTATCTTCATCTCTCTCTGGGCTTCAGACATCTTCAACTCATCTTTGGTCCACTGTTTCTCTTCCTTTTGCCGAGCTTTGGCCATCTTCAACTCATCTTTGGCTCTCTGTTTCTCTGCCATTTGCTGAATCTTGACTTTCCATTCTACTTGCATCTCTTTGAGGGTGTGAATTTGCTCTAAAGCTTTCAGCTCGTCATCGAAGGAGTCTTTCATCTGCCTCATCAAGTCTTTTAAGCCCAAGATTGTGCCATCCCTCCAATGTAGTTGTTCTTGCAGCCACTGAACAGCCCTTTCAGAGCCTTTTCAAGCTGGTTCTTCTCATCAAGCAGACTGCTCACCTTAAGCTCACAATCTTCCTGCTCCTAACATAAAAATGTGAATTACTAAATCCATTTTTAAAATGGACAAATTATTAGACATATTTAAAACGGTTTGTTTAATTCTTGTTTTGAAATGGCTCTCTGTTTTTCCAACTTTTGCTGATCTTTCACTGTCTTTTACTGTAGCGGTTGCTAGGATTTGGCTTTCTTCATCTCTAAATTAAGCAGGGTCTTGTCTCTCTTTAGCTGGGCTTTCACTCTTTCTCTAAATGTCACTCTGCTTTAGCTCTCTTTTCTTCGACCTGTTGCCGGGCCTTTAGTTGAGCTTCAGCTGTCTTTTTATCTGCCTCCTGTTGGGTTTTCACAATCTTTAACTCATCTTTGGCTCTCTGCAGAACTGCCTTTCTCTCTGCTAGGGCTGTCATGATTATGAAATTTGGCTGATGATTAATTGTCAAACAAATAATTGCGATTATGATGAATAATTGTCTGTTTTAGGGATTTCACAATTAATTGTCATAATAAAGGTGTAGGCTCTATGTGTGCTTCATACACCCTAAGAAGTCATTTATTCATATTTCACATGTAATCATATAATACAATTTCCTTAAAGGCTTTAAAAGCTATGAATACATGAAAAATAATATTTTAAATATCAAAATATTTCCAAATAATATGTCTCTATTTTTGGTCAACTTTAGTCTTGTTCCATTTTGGAACTCAGCTAACCTGAATATGTCTTATGCTATGCTATGTTATATTATATTATATAAAAGTATGGAATAGTAAAATACATCCACAGCCGACACATGCATCACCACACTTCAGAAGCTGTTAATAGGTTTGTCTGAGATGCCAAATGCCTCGCCTTGAAAGTAGACGAGCGTAGGTGGTAGGGATGGGCACGAGTACTTGGGTACTCGGATGATTGATCATGAAAACGATGATCGATGGTGATCATGCATGATGTGACTTTTTTCCTCCCCAATTTGGAATGCCCAATTCCCAATTCGCTCTATGTCCTCCTGGTGGCTCTCTGCAAAATGTTTGCTAAACACGTTTTATTATCATTTAATGTAAGAACTTTGACTCATTAATGGATATTATTTAATAAAAGTGAATGTTTGTCACTGACTGTAAACCTCCCTGCCCTGGGTGCCGAAATGTTTGCGTGAAATAACACACACCTGCATCCCGACGAAATAGGAGTTGAAGATTTCCGCACAAGTTTTTCAAGTTTGAAGTCTGACATAAAGTGTCATTCTGTTGCACTTTCCCCAGTTGAAAGGTGGAAATTCCGACTCTCCGAGTTGAAAGCAACACTTCATGAATCATCACAGCAACAACAATACGGAGCATCGCGGATTTCCCCACAGAAGCGAACACTTGGGGAGACACACACACACCAGGCGTGTGTGGCAGTGGACTCAACGTGCTACGAGTGTTTCAAACAGCTAGACAGAGCGCAGCTAAATGGAAATAATATTCTATATTTAGTATACATTGATGTATCTTAATGATGATATTAGACATTAGAAATAGTTATGGAGCGTGTCCATTGTGTGACATTCTGTAAATATTGACTTCATTTTGAAGTTGTTTTCTTAAATGCTGTTGTAAAAGTCTATCAGATTTTAGAAAGATAATATCTTGACGAATACAGAGGTTAATGTCACAAAACAAAACAAAATAAGAAAGAACATATTTTATTCACATGTCACATTGTCATGTCCTTTATTAGAATACAAACAGGTGAAAACAATAATCCATGTGTATATTAATATCTTCAACTAATTATGAATGTACAAATTCCACACACAAATAAACTCTTGAGATTAAAATCAGAAGAATTTGCACTGTGTTGTTACTGGACTGCAAAAGGTTTTGAATCCCAGATTTTTAATTTGGTCAATATTATAATATATAATATAATATATTATTTGGCTCAAAACCTCCTGTAGAATTGATATATATGTGGTTATATTGTCTATGTATGCCAGAAGTGTAGCTGTGGACAGTTTTTCTGTCTTTATAATTTACTGTTAAATACCAGCAGGTGACCATATTTCAGCCTTTACGGGATGTCATTTTGATGCCTGTATATTTTATGGTTCGCTACTTTTTATATTATTAGTTTATATAAACTTGATATACTAACCTGATGGAACTATACAAATCTGCTTTTCACTTTAAAATGTGTTGTTAATCACTTTAGTAACTACAAAAGGCCACATGATGACTTAAAGTTCATCAAGAGTGACTCTGAGCAATAAGTACACTTGTAGAGACACATGAACACAAAACACCATCAGAGAAACACGTGACACTAAAATAATGCAATACATATTAAATAAACTACATCAAATGTACATAACAGATATTTAAAATAAGAAGAAACATAAATACCCATAAATATACCCATAAAATATAATAAAATGTGATGGATACTCTGGGAACGCCTGATTATTTTTTTTTCATCAGAATTTTAACAATAAAACCGTAAAAAGCACATGCATTCTTGTTACATTTTTTTTACTGTTAATTATACAGTAAAATAATACTTTTTACATCTACAAACGTATTTTTTTTCCATAAAATTGCATGTATTTAATATACTAAGACAAATATATTATAACTATTTTACCATTTTTACTGTATATGTTAAGGTAGGCTTAACCCAGTGCTATTCAAAACGCGGCCTGCGGGACGCATACGGCCCCCCAAGCGATCTTTTTTGGTCCACGTTATGATATCATCATCAGAAATATATTAATCAGCAGCCTATCTAATCTGTACGAATTGTGAGGTGTCCATTTACATGAGGATTTATGCTGAGACGCCTTCATGCAAATACTTTTTATGGAGCTTTTCCACTGCACGGTACAGCTCAACTCGACTCGACTCTGTTCACTTTTTGGGGGTTTTTCACTGTGGATAGTACCTGGTATCTGATACTTTTTTTAGTACCAAGCGAGCTGAGCCGATACAAAATGTGACATCAAAACCCTGCAGATTACTGATTGGTCAGAGAGAATCGTCACTACCAGAGTCACTGGATTTGCGACACGGGACATCAACCCGCTAGTTTTAAAGTTATCAACAGCGATAGCAGTATCATTTGTTCACGTGACTTTTGAATTGTAAAAATAAATGGCTGTGCGCAAAACCACGCCGTGGTCAATAAACGAGGTGCAGACGTTCCTCTCGTTAGCGACGAACGAAACGACGTGAAATGATAAAGTCTTTCAGGAAGTGTCTCAGCTGTTGGCTGCACACGGCTACCATTGGACCTACCAACAGTGTAGGGAAAAGTTAAAAAAACTTAAGTGACTACAGAACAATCAAGGACCACAACAGCCGGAGTGGTTCAAACAGAAGAAAGTGGAAGTGGTTCGACCAAATGGACGCTATCTATGGCAATAGTTCTGCGAGCAATGGGAGGGAGAGTGCCCTGGACTCGGCCACGCCGTTGTTGGAGTCCACGATGGAGGATGGTACGTTTTGTTACGTTAACTCTATATTCTGCTTGAAAGCTTCACTTTATTTGACCAGCTACTGGAAAGCTTGCTTCTAAAACAACCAGGCCAATTTAACAGTTACACTTGTGTAAAATCACCATGCAACAACTGCTTTAAGCAGCACAATGAGCTAGTAGCTAACAGCTAGCGGTCGTGTTATTGTTTATGGTCAGTAATGTTTGTGTCATGTTTAAGATAATGTCACTGCAGTAGAGGCGGCGTAACTATGAAGATCATCCTATAATCCCACCCACGTTGAGGCGGCACAAAACTGCAGTGGAAAAGCAAGCTCAGAAAAGTAAAGCAAGCAGAGTCGAGTCGTGTCAACTGTAACGTGCAGTGGAAAAGTGCCATTAGTGATCTACTTCGGCGCGTGCTCAGTGGCCACCCACACCATCTTCGCCTGCGGAATTTCGCCATGAGAATGTATGACCATGCCTTTATTGGTTGTTTTGCCGTATGGAAAATATTAATCATTGCATGTTATTCTAAATAATTCTTTCATCAAAATTGAATAACTTGCACCACCTCTGAAAACACTTAATTGATACTTATAGAAAACTTCATAGAAACAGCACAATCCATCGTTACTAGTTCTAAAGCAACAATTTTGACTTCTATTAAAAACTATACAACAGCTTCACATGTTTTTCGCTGTTAAAAGTGTGTCCACGTTTACCTCATATCACTGAATGAGTAACCATGGCAACAGAACTCTGGCGCTCTCCGCGTCTCCGTGACGATAAGGCGTCATAGAGGGTGTTTTGTGACGTCAACATCTGAAGGGTACAATAGCGCGTTTCTCAGCGCTCTTCCACAGATGACCGTCGGTAATTGCACAGATCAGACGTGGTGATGATGATGCACGCATCCAATAGCTTGTTCTCTGAAGATCGGCCGGCGACCGCACTGGAAGAGGAGCGGCGTGACTGTGAACAGGTGAGCAGGCTGAAAAACAATTGGCAAATGCTTGTTTGCAATGCTGTTTATTAATTAATTATTTTATTGTTGCTCTATATTTAACTTAATTTTAAAAGATTAATTAAATATATTTATTTGTCAAATTAAAAAGATTTACTTATTTACTGTTATACTTCACTACATTTTTAAAACAAGAAATAAATATATGTATTTGGGTCGTTGACAAAAAGGTTGCCCAAAGTGATAAAAATTAGAAATATTAATAATAAAAATAATAATAATAATAAGAAGAAGAATATAAGTTCGTAGACATGTGATCTTTGCATTCATGATGTTTTACAAATTGTTTGAAAAACATTTATAACATTTAAAAAAAAAAAAAAAAAATATATATATATATATAATGACTTTAAAAATGTCATGTGGTGCAACAAGCAATTAAAAGGGATTAAAATTGTTTCCTTGCACCTTGAAGACATGTGTTCATGAGTGTACATAACCTTTTTATTAAAAAGTTTTCAAACATATGTTTCAAGGTAAATTTTTTTGTTTTTTTACAGATATCATACATTTTTAAGTCAAGAATATCTAGAAGTTTTCTCACGGTTGCACCAAATGACCTGAACCAAATAGGCTTTTTCATGAAAATGTCAAAATATTGATATTTAATGATGACAAAATTATGAGTTGTTTTTAAATTTTCACACAGTCTTGTGGGTCTAAAGAGATCTTCTCTTTTTTATGACTATTATCACATGACAACAACATTTCTACCTATATGTTGGTTACACCACATGACTTTGATTTGGTGGACAAAAGTTTTTTAAATATTAATCATATTTTAAAATGAAATTGTTTCACTGTATTTTTTAAAAGAGGTAATTATAAATGATTATTCAGCACAACTCGTGCCAACATTTATTTATTTATTTATTTACTTTTATTTCAGCTTATTATGAGACTTAGAATTTTTTTACGGTGTCTTGATGGTTGCTCCACATGGTGTTTTAGACTTTAGGCCCCAGAAAAAAGATAAAAAAATGAGTAATTGAAAACGTGTTTGTCATAAAAGGGGTGCATTCAAGCAATTGTTTTGTGTGAATTGCATTTGTAATGTAATTTTGAATAATTTATTAGACATTGGCAAAAATAAAATACAAATAAGCGTAAAAAAATGAGGGTATATTGACCCATCTGTCAAATTAAAATAATGTATTTATTGTTATATTTAACTACATTTTAAAGCATGAATTAAACAAACCGTTTTAAATCTGTCTATTAATTTGTCCATTTAATAAAGGTATTTAATAATTCACATTTTTTATGTTAGGAGCAGCATGACTGTGAGCTTCAGGTGAGCAGCCTGATTGATGAGAAAAACCAGCTTGAAGCTGCTCTGACGAAAGAAAAAAAGGCTGTTCAGCAGCTGCAAGAACAACTCCGTCAGAGGGATGGCACAATCTTGGGCCTAAAAGACTTGATGAGGCAGATGAAAGACTCCTTCGATGACCAGGTGAAAGCTTTAGAGGAGCAAATTCACACCCTCAAACATCTGCAAATAGAGTGTAAAATCAAGGCTCAGCAAAGGGCAGAGTTAAATATGGTCAAAGCTCGGCAAAAGGCAGAGAGACAGAGGGCCAAAGATGAGTTGAAGATGGCCGAAGCTCTGCAAAAGTTGGAGGTGAAGAGAGCTGAAGCTGAGCAAAAGGCACAGAGACAGATGGCAAAAGAGGATTTGAAGATGGCTGAAGCTCTGCAAAAGTTGGAGGCGAAGAGAGCTGAAGATGAGCTAAAGGCACAGAAACGGAGGGCCAAAGAGGAGTTGAAGATGTCTGAAGCCCAGATCAATTTAGAGATAAAGAGAGCCCAGGCCCTGCAAAAGGGCGAAGAAAAGCAACATAAAGCAGAGCAAAGTTTTAAGGAGAAAAGTGTGAAAGCCCAGCTTAAGTTGGATATGATGAGAGCCAAAAACCAGAAAGAATTAGACGAACAGAGAGCCAAAGGTCAGCTACAGGCAGAAAAGAGAGCGAAAGCTGAGCAAACGCTCAAAGAAATGACACTGAAGGCTGAGCAAAACCTCGAAGAAATGACACTCAAAGCTGAGCAAAAGACAGCAGAAGCCGTCGTGGAAAAAGGGAAGGTTCAGCTACAGGCAGAAATGAGAGCAAAAGCTCAGCAAACGCTCAAAGAAATGCCACTGAAAGCTGAGCAAAAGGCAGCTGAAGAAGACAAGGAAAGAGGGCTGAAGCGAAGACATATTGAGGCAGATGAAACCTAAAGGCAGCCGGTATAGAGGGAGCCTAAAGTCAAACAGAAGTCCAAACCAGGCCGCTTTGAGCACATGAAGATGTCTCCAGTCAGGTGATGTAAACTACAAAAAAAAGCAGATAATGGGAGCATTCAACAAAAAGAAGCTGTGCATAAGAAATTGAGCATCAAAAAGTCTATGCATCAAAAATCTGTGCATTAAAAAGACAATATTGCACACACATGCTCGTACTGTTTCATTGAACTAGAGAAAAAACAAAATCTCAACATTTCTTTATGGACAAGTGAAGCCAGAGATCTCTCAGTCTCTAATTCAGCAAGAGTTTACAAGGGAAAATGCTTCTATTTTGCACTCTTTTATAATTTTATACAAATATTTTCATTTCAAATGATATTTTTTACTGTTCAATATTTGTATTATCCATACCATGATATATCCTTTACAATATATATATATATATACAGTACTGTGCGAAAGTCTTAGGCACATAAGATGTTTCACAAAAGCATTTGTCTTAAGATGGTTATTTATATCTTCAGCTTTAGTGTGTTAGTAGGAAATATAAATGTTAGACTCCCAAACATTACTTTTGCAAATAGAAAAGATTAGAATAGAAGGACAGGGAGCCCTGCAACAGATGTCATGGCCCCCACAGAGCCCCCCACTGAACATCGTATCAGTCTGAGATTACATTAAGAGACAGAAGCAATTGAGACAGCCTAAATAGATAGAAGAACTGTTGTGAATTCTCCAAGAAGCTTGAAACATCCAATCTGCCAACAACCAAGAAACACTGTGTCCATGTGTACCTAGGAGAATTGGGGCTGTTTTAAAGGTAAAGGTGGCCACACCAAATATTGATTTAGCTTTTTTATGTTTACTGGACTCTGTATGACATTAAGTGATAAATGAAAACTATTTATGTCATTATTTTTGAAGACATCCTCACTATGCAACATTTTGTGCCTAAAACTTTTGCACAGTACTGTATACCATGCATATTTTCTGTGCATTTCTACTGTTTGTGTACTCACGTCCTGCATATAGTGTGTGTAGGATGTGTGCATATCATTTTATTGAGATGTCATCTACATTATATGTCCATCAGCATTATATCTTATAACTTACTGCTCATTGCACTATTCTGCTATTCTATCACTTTACCATAATTTATTTATATGTATATTACTATTTGCACTTCTGTTTAGGTGCTAACTCTATTTTATTGGCTCACTATTCTGCAAAACGACAATAAAGTTGACTCTTAGAGCCATTTCTTTTTAAAGTTGCATTTAGTATTTCATTTAACAATGAAGGAGCAATTTTACTATATCTATATCTATATATATATATATATATATATATATATGTAAACATTCCAGCAGCATTACAAACTGTAACTCCAATAATACACATGAATTGTTACATTAATAATAAGCAGCTATTAAAAACACGGTGTATAAACTCATCTAATAACACATTAAACATTTATTTCAATACACTCCCAATGTTACCAAAACTTCGGTGGAAAAAATTATGGACATCTGGGAGGTGAAAGGTACACAATCAGTGATATGCACACATTTCTGTATGGAAACGGCTTAAGGGCAGATTTATTATATGCACTGCACTGCTGCCACATGATTGGCTGATTAGATAATCGCATGGATGATTGTTGGTGCCAGATGGGCTGGTTTGAGTATTTCTGTAACTGCTGATCTCCTGGGATTTTCACGCACAATGAAAAGTAATCTAATTACACTAAATAATTACTTAGTAATGCATTACACACTCAACACTGCTAAGACCTATAGCTTTAACATCACATTTAGGCAAATGGATAGAAAAGATAGTTGTACAATGACTTTCTTACTTACTAGAAAGAAAAGGTTTAATCAATGGGTATCAACGTGGATTCTACTACAGATGCACTTGTAAAAATTAGTAATGATATAGAAAAGACTCTTATTATAAAAGAAAACATGCTTACAGTTTAGGTTATCCCTAACCCTGACTAAACAATACTTTATTCCTCACGAATAAAATAAAAATGGATAAATGCAGAATATGTAGTAAATGTAAAGAAAATGTTGAACATGTGATTTATGAAGTGTATAAAGTAAGGAGAGATCTAAACTTGCAGATACAATATCTAAAGTGGGAAGAGAATGGAGTGTTAAGGGAATTCTAGGAACAGGAGAGAAACAAAATGAAGTAAATAGGACTATTTTTAACCCTTGTGCGACCTTCGGGACATTTTTATCTTTTTCATGTTTGTTTTTTTGATCATTTTAGCTGTGTTAATGCCAACGGCATAAAATTTACCAAAGGCGTGCATTTTTGGGGGAATTTTGATATTTCAACCTCAGTTCCTATAATACATCTATAATACACTGTGTACACAAAATAGTTACACTCAGGACCTTCAGGACAAAATTGTCCCCATTGAAACCCATTAAAATGGCAATATTTGATCCCATTGTCATTAAAGCATAAAATCGTGAATTCTATGATATTATGCTTTCATTCTGGAGCCCTGGCTTCAAAATTTACATTTTTAATATTTTTCCACCAGATGGCGCCACTTTCTCATGTTTATCCTATGGAGCAAATACATGCTTTTTTCCAATTTTCTGTTTGCTGTATTATCCCCCTTTTTTCTGGGGGTCTTACTAGGGAAACGAATGTGAGTGGGACTTCCGACGGAAGTCGTTCTAAAGCATTCACTAGCTCTGGCTGCAGTCATTTTAGACCCTGTTTACAGCTGGTAATAAGACATGTTTTGGACTATCCAATCGCAAATGGTCAGCATTAAATATAGTTGTAAATGGAGTGTAAAATGTTTTATGATTGGATCGCAAAAAACACATACAGAGGTAGTCAAAAACCACATTTCATTTGAGGTTTAAAACGCCGTCCTGATGCGTCCCGGATGGCAGCGAAGCACCACCTCTCACCAGTCAATCACCTGCCGAACAAATGTTTAAACTCACGTGTGGATTTAAAAGGAAATAATCGTCCAATCGGAAAACTTGAAAAAGCGATTACATACCCAAGTATGAGAACTTCACAGCTCTTCTTCAGTGTGTCTGTCTGATTTGAACATGCAGGGTGACAAGATGACAAGCACACATATCTGAAGCTGAACTAACACAGGTACTCCACTAAAACAACCAATAATTTTGCTCGAAAAGTTGCATTTGTGCTTAGATTAAATCTCAGCTGCATCTGGGAGAAACAGCGTGCCGGTTTTGTTCGTGATTTCTTTGTTTTTATAACTTTTTTGCAGTTCATTATCTTTCACTAACACACTAATATAGTGAATGATGCATGTCCTCATGAAATCATACATGCTCTCCTCAAAATCCCTACACCGTAATGAAAGAATGAATGGATGTACACTGCAACAACAACTGTGTTTACTTGATAACGGAAGTAACGCCCACATTTTGCGCTAAGCATCACGGGACGTAGCAAAAAGGTGGATAGAGCATTGCACTGCAGAATAAATGATGCAGCTAAAATTGTGTGGGTGTGTTGGTATGGATATCAGAGTGTGTTTTGTATATGTGTATTGAGAAATGTGTTTGCGTGCGTGTGTGTAACAAACCACAGTGGCATTATGTAAACAAACTGGCATTTAAAGGGTTAAAATCCTGAAAATAAATGACTATTTGGTAGTTATGATCAGGACTGATGTTGGTTAAAAAAATGTAACTCACTGAAAGTGGAAAATAATATTAATATATAATATTATTATGGCAGTTTTTTGACGCGGACATTTTTGTCCTCTAAGGACCTCTGAGTAACTTTTTTAAATTGATGCACAAGGGTTAAATTACTATAAGAAACAGTTACAAATCAGAATATAAAAGTAGGAGAATGAAGCTTTGCTGCTACACACTCCGATGTAGTAGGTGGCGGTATACACCTTTTTTTACGCTGGTTTGTATTCCGCCATAAAACGGAAAGAAGAAGAAGAAGCAGGAGGTCTTAATGGGTGCGACTTCCGCCGAATGACGTCTTTCTGTAGCACTCGCGAGCTGCGTCTGTTTTGTTCGAGTTGTTTCGGTTGCAGCACGTTACGATGTCCTTACGGAGCTCAGGGACAACATGTGCGGTTCATGGCTGTACACACAACCGGGTCAAGCTGAACCTGTGGCTTAAGCAAGAGTGTTGCGTGCACAGACCAAAAACTAAGGCGGACTGCTCCTGTCAGCGCTGGTACAGTTTTCATCGCCTCCCAAAGGAAGATGAAGCTAAACGAGCATGGTTAACAAACCTGAACTTAAAGAAGCCTCCCAAAACGCTTTATGTGTGCTCGTTTCATTTTGTGGATAAAAAGCCGACGCAGGACAACCCATACCCCACGCTGTTTCTTGGTTACGAGAGGCCACCAGAGAAGAGGCGCCGAGTCACGAGGAGGGAAGACGAATGTTTCTTAACAGGTAGACAACATATATTATTACGTCACACACATTTCAGCATTTGAACAAAGAACCATTTGATTGAGAGAAAATTATGTGGTTGGTTGGGACAGGATTTAGGTAGGAAAAGGCGCACAGCCAGGGGCATAGTTTCCAGGGGGGATGGGAGGGAGGTAACCTCCCCAGTATTTATACCATGATCAATAGAAAGATGTAGATGCTTCACGCTGCAACCCCATTTACCTAACCAGGTATTATAATAAAAGTTCATGTTCACTGGTCATATGCTAGAGGCGAACAGAACAACAACAAAAAACATTAGTTGGCGATTTGCCGGTCAGTGACTAAAATCAAGCACTTTTATTTGTTAACAGATACTAGTGTTTTATATAACCTAGGCAAGATAATTTCTACATTTTAATATAATTGTGTGAACACATTAAAAATTACTTTGCACACATTATTAGATAAACAAGAGTGGTTCAGTTATATAAAAACAAATTTTAGGGTATCATTTAGACATTTGTATTCAGTATACATGGTGGACAGTGTTGGGTAAGTGACTAAAAAAGTAAGTAATTACTAACCTCTAATTACATGTACAGTGTAATTAGATTACTGTACTAATTTCTCTCTCAAAAGTACTTATTACTAATTACATCTTCTACAGTGTAATTAGATTACTGTACTAATTTCTCTCTCAAAAGTACTTATTACTAATTACTTTCTAAAACCCTTTTCAACCTCGATCAGATGAAAAATACAAGGATAGACATGAAACTGTTCTTTTAATTCTTTCAAATAAATCACATAAAATCTAATAAATTATTCATGAACTGGCCAAAGAATTTAAAGGAGCAGTGTTAAATTAGAAAACATATTTTTTTAACATTAGACGTTTCATTTCGATTTTAAATTGACTATTGTTTTATATAAAATTGTTTTATAGTCTATACAGTATTTAACACAATTACATCAGAAGTAACTGTAATTAAATTACTAAAAAATTAAGAGTAATCCCTTACTTTCAATGAAAAAGTCATTTAATTACTCAGTAATGCATTACACCTAACACTGGTGGTGGATAAATAGGCTCACTTGTCTTTCTGAACAAGAATAACTGATGAGCTGCAACAGGTAATTTCACTGTGAAAACAGTGTCCTTTTTAACATTATTTGCTGTAGTTTTACTATGCCTCAAAAGTGCAGGCACATTAGCCCTGCCCCTTTCCTCGAATTCGTCCAATGGGATTGAAGCAGTGCGTGCACGACCGTGCGAAACTGAGCTTTGCGGAGGCCAGGCGAACGCCGTGATGACGTCACTTTGTGTGCATGAACAAGCAGCTGCGTCGAGTATAAACCAGGCATTAAAAGTAAAAATGCCCCCTGATACTTAAATCCAGAGGCAAATATTGTCTCTTTATGTAAAAGTATATTTCTGACACTGCCTGTAAGTGTGGGATTTTTGTATTAAACTATATATCAGTTGCCTTGGTACATGTTTGTAAGGTTTACAAAATTAATTTGATCAGATTCAACTAGAGCCCGACCGATACCGATTTTAGAGATGGAAAATTCACCGATTACCAATATGGTGACCGATATATTTAATTTTTGAGCTGGAATGAAAACAGACCTTTTCTATGTGGATTTGGCACCGATATGACTACGCAAATGTACTCGGAAGGCTGCTTTCTTAAACAAATATTTTTGTCAAAGAACATTTGACATTATTATTATACGTTGTCAACAAATTCTAGAAATGAACACTGAGAAAATAAATAGATAAAAATACAATAAATAACTAAATAAACATCAGTACTGTATGTTTAGTATCAGTCAATTGAATACCATTAAAATAAAGAATACATAAAAATAAAATAAATAGCTAAATGAACATCAGTACTGTATGCTTAGTACAAGTCAATTGCTGACCGTTTAAATAAAGAATAAAAATACAGTAAATAGCTAAATAAACATCAGTACTGTTTAGTATCAGTCAAATGATGACCATTTAAATAAATAATAAATTAAAATAAAATAAATAGCTAAATAAAAATTAGGGGCCGGTTGCACCAGCTATACGTACGTTACAACTTAGCCTAGTTGTGGCGTAAATGTGCACTAAGTCACAATTTACGCTGTAATAAATATTTGAGCATTGCATCATTAAACCTAGGTAGAATGTAACCCTACGTATAAACTAAATATATACGGCAGCCTCCGACCAGGAGTAACTGATGGAATAAAAAAGCAGACTGATATTTAATGACATCAATGAGTTTATGTTTTGGTTGACAGGCATCAATCATTTCGACATATGATGATGTTGGCATTTACACTCATTTACATTTACGAGAGAGAGAAAAAAAACTTAAGTGGCTCTTCAGCATGAAACCGTTCTAACGGTGCAGTTTTTAGTGTGCGTCGCCCGGTGACAAGTTTCAACTCATTCAAAAAATATATATAAAGGATATTAAAATGAATAAATGTCTATTTTTCCAGCCTGTTGTATTAGTATGTATCACCCCTAATTTATTTTAGTTACACTTCCTATATATTATTATTTACACAGGGCAAATATACTATTTATTAAATCTACTTTTATTACGTATCCTATTTTAATGTCTGGAAAACCAGACATTTAAAATATTACATTTTGTAAATGCAGTGACTGGAATTCTTCGGTTGAAGGGGGCACCAAACTGTGAATCCTGAACACAACAGTTTGGTGAATACATGTTTACACATTAGCTTCCACTCAGCTGACAACAGTGAAAGTAGCTACGTGATTAGCTAGTTCGCTATAAGCTCGTTGTCACGGAGAGTAAAAGATGGACTTTATTTACTTTCCAATATTGTGTCTCACCAACTAGGTAATAACATAGCGTGAAATCAACACTCAACAGACACAATCCACCACCGCACCGTTGTCTACTGAGCTGCAAAAAGATGCTCTGATGTTTACCTTTCAATCTGCAACATTACTGACTGCAGTGACAAACTATAGCTGGCAGAGAGTAAACGGATGTGATAAACATGAGTGACATGGTTGTCAGGGACAGGGTTAACGTTGTATTAGTTATATAAAATGATGGGGTAATTTTTTATTAACTTTCCAGTATGTATTTCACAAACTAGTTAGCAATTTAATGAAAAGAGATCGTTCAATGACTCACATTAGCATGTGCACAGAAAATATATACATTTACATTACAAAATGTTTCGTTATTGATTTTATGATTTTAATGCATTAATTAAAAAAACTTAAGGATCAAACTAGTGTTGTCATTGTACCAAAATTTCAGTAGTCGGCACCAATACCTGTGAAATGTCAGTTACCAATTTCGATACCACAAAAATATGATAATGTGCTACTGAACACACCAGTTTAGTTATTTTTAATAATATTATAATAATTATTATTATTTTCCAGAACTCCATGTTTTAAAGATTCATTTAATTTCATCATCAAAATTAAATTAATTCTTAAAACGTTTAACAAGTGAAAATAGAACTTTTCAACATGTCATTGCATTTATTTTGCCAAACTTTTATTCAACAACAGTCTTGCTTGTGATATATTGCTTAATAATAATAATAATTGTATTATTATTACAGTGAATATTACATTTTACTATACAGTTGTAATATTTCTGTTCTAGCTTTTATTTTGAATCGTGCTTTTATGACGATGTGTGGTTTTTGCCGGAAGCTTCACTTTGCCGGATAAACAGATCACGACCGGTATTTGTTCGCAACACGGCCCAGTCTGTTGGATTGGAACACACCTTGTGATCATTGAAGAATTTTAAGTCACGTCTGAAATCTCCTCTCTTTACACTGGCTTTTAAGTCTGACAAATGAAATGTAGAACACAGTTTTGAAGTGTTTGTATTTTAGATTATTGGTGTTTGTGTGCGTGGTAAGTTTTAAATGTTATGTTTTAAATTGTATTACTATGAAACACTTTGGTCAACGCTGTTGTTTTAAATGCTATATAAATAAAGTTGAGTTGAGAGATTAAAGCGCAAATGCTGTGATTTCATTATATAAATACATAGTTTGCATGCGCTGCGTAGTTCACAGTGGATGAGTGCTCTGCTCTGTCATCTCATACAACGCGAATGATTCTCGATGTCTGTGGAGTTTCCAGTGTTTGAGCGGTCGGATTTATACAATACGCAGCTCATCCACAGGAAGATTGCAGCCGTTAGCTGTTTAATAAATCACACTAGGACATGTCACGATTTCAATTTGATTAATTGTCCATTTCAGTGTAAGATGTAACAGAGCACGTGCTCAAAATGAGCATTTTAAAGCAGTTGTGTGTCAATCATACTGCGCACTGGTACCGGATTGAGTCGGTGCTTGGTACTACCAGTACTGCTAAAACACTGGTATCGGTACATCTTTTTTATTTTAGTATCGACTTTGTACCGAATTACCGGTACTTTTGACAACACTAAAACAAACACACACGCAGTTCAGTTCGTGTTGTGTTCTAAATAATTTGTGAGATTCAAATTAATTTTTTTATTTTTTCTGTGGATATTGTTTTGCTCTCTTTGGTGTTTTAATGGTTGTGAACAAAGCTTATCATTGTCAAATGTAGTGGTTTTGTTACGGACGACTTAAGATATTCAGTTTTGGGAGAAACAATCAAAAATCTGAGAATATCATGTTTAAATCCTGATAAATGCGCTCGTTAAATCCAGCGGCTGATTGTAAATGAGTTCAATGACTGCTATTAGATGTTGTATTTAGCTGTTTATAGATTTTTCAAGGTTAAAATGGTCTTCGTTGGTGGCTAACAAACATGATTATCATTGTTAATCACGTAATTTTAATAAATTTATATTTAAAGTTATGTGGTTGTATATAATGTTTACATTGGATACAAAACTTATTTTGATCATCTAAGCATCAGAAATATTGTGAATTTAAGAAGTTTTTTCTTTTCTTTTTTACTTCTAGGTATTGTGGAAAATCAAAATAAGGTAAATTTCATTATCTTTTTTTCTATTTGGTTTGTTATATTCTGACTGTGCTTGAATACAGACCTTACTGAGTTGAAATTGTGATTTTAGTGAAGACGTTTGTTACTATATCTTAACAGATATTACAGTAATTCTTAACAATTTATGTCATCTCTATGAATATTTGAGGCAAACATCATTAGAACAGAACATTTATTACACTGTAGGACAACTTTGTTCATGATATGTCCGTTGTTTTAGGAGGTCTAGACTTTAAAGCCCTTTATTCTACAGGAGACAATAGCAGAAATATCTGAATATCATGTTTTATTTCTAATATATGAGCTCGTTAAATCCAGAGGCTGATTGTAAATCATTTTAATGAAGACCATTGTTTAAAAAAAAAAGCCTGTTAGCAAGTCTAATATCTGATAATATTCCTGCAGTCAGGTAATTAAAACCAAAGCACACATTTATATTTATACCATCTCAGAAACAAAGTTTTTTTTTTTTTTACAGAGCTGTTCTTGTGTATAATCATATAATAATGTTTTTGAGTTTATTGACTGTCAGTTCATTATAATGATGATGTTTTTGTGTTCAGATGTTCATCATGAGAGAGCAGGTGGATGTGATCTGCTGTAAATCAGTAGGAACTGATCTGTCCATGCTGGATATTGATGATTTCATCACAGAAATCTCTCAGCTGAAGAATGAGGTGACGTCACTGAAAACAAAGCTGAAGGAGACAGAATTTGTTTCACCCTCTGCCTGTTTTGAGCGAGTTAAAGTTGAGATTGTAAGTAAGGTTCAAATGATGTGATATGACTGTGACTCTGTGATGATGAACGGTACAGATGTGATTGTGTTGTGTTTGTCAGGAGCTGGAAAAGGTTTCCTGTCAATCTTCAGTGTGTGTGACTGATGGGACCTCCACAGAATGTCAGGATTCAGTGTGGAGCGACAGAGATCAGTCCACACCACAGCGGCTGCTGGACAAACTCTCTGAACAGAGATCCAGAGACACACAGGACTCACAGCTCACTTTACTCTGTTCTACTGATGCTCAGGAGAGTGTGTGTGACAGTAATCAGGGTGATCAAACCTCCACAGAGTCTCTGACTTCTGTCTGTAACGCTGGAGAACAGCAGATGCTGCAGACACCAGTGAAGATTGAAGTGAAGCAGGAGGAGATAAAAGAAGAAAACGCAGCAGAGCAACAACAGAGAGATGAAGATGATGATGAACAGCAGATGCTGCAGACACCAGTGAAGATTGAAGTGATGCAAGAGGACATAAAAGAAGAAAACACCACAGAGGAAGAACAGAGTGATGAAGATGATTTTTTTCCTCCAGGTATGTTTCTTCCTTTAATGTTTTACATTTTCTTGTCAGTTGACTGTAATGTTAGGATTTCTTGCAAGAATAATGGTTTTTGTCAATTAAAAGTCACACTAATTGTTCCTCACTGTTTTAATTGTCATTTGTGAAGTTCTCAGTTGTCTTTAAAGAATGTAAGTCTTTTTATTTTAATATTTCATCAGTCAAAACAGTTCTGTAGATGACTGAATGAAAATATATGAAACCGATATGAAATCATTGTGGGCCCTAAAAAAAAAACCTTGAGGTCAAAGCCACAGGCCTCACCATGCTCTGGTGAAAATTATTATTATTATTATTTTTGGCGATTAACATTAATTCGTAACCTTTTAAGAGAGCTTTTTCTAAAGATAGGTCCAGGTGAATTTTCTTAGTCATTTTTAGGTGTTTTTTTTATTTTATTTTTGTACAGAAAACAGTATGAAATATAGAAAAAGCTGTATACACTATGGCTGGGGTGATATGTAAAAAATTATTTTATCGATAATCTCCTTAACAAATATTGCGATATATGATTATATCGTCAACCCCCCTGCCGAGGGTTGGAGAATTTTTTGCTTTATTGATTTTTCTTTAAAAATTTAATTCATTTATTGAAACACCAAAAACGTAAACAGAAGACATTTCTAAATTCAAATTGGACTTTAAATTAAACGGAAAAAGCAATAAAATAACAAAGTGATCAAAAAATCTTATTTAACCAACCACCTCCCCAAATCCAAACATTTACCATCACGCAATATCAGTCAATGACAACAGGTGGAAAATTTCTAATAGCCTACAGATTAAGAACTAAAGACAGTTATAAATGTGAAGACAATAATAATCATAATAAATAAGCCTAATAAATGCCCTTGTGTTCCCAAAATAATGCTGCCAAATGTGAGTTCTTATCAAATCTGTGTTTGTATTGCGTTTTTGCTGGGGCAGCCCCCGACCAAAGATTTGCCTAGTTGACTGGGGGGGGGTTAGTTTACCAGTTAGTTAGTTTAGTACGAAAAGTGCAAATCAATCCCAGAACAACAGCAAAGGAACTTGGTGAAGATTCTGGAGGAAACAGGTAGACAAGTATCTATATCCACAGTAAAACGAGTTCTATATTGACATAACCTGGAAGGTTGCTCAGCAAGGAGGAAGCCACTGCTCCAAAACCGCCATAAAAAAGCCAGACAACAGTTTGCAAGTGCACATGGGGACAAAGATCTTACTTTTTGGAGAAATGTCCTCTGGTCTGATGAAACAAAAATGGAACTTTTGGACCGTAATGATCATCATCATGTTTGGAGGAAAAAGGGTGAGGTTTGCAAGCTGAAGAACACCATCCCAACCATGAAGCATGGGGGTGGCATCATCATGTTGTGGGGGTGCTTTGCTGTAGGAGGGACTGGTGCATTTCACAAAATAGATAGCATCATGAGGAAGGAACATTATTTGGATATATTGAAGCAACATCTCAAGACATCAGCCAAGAAGTAAAAGCTCGGTCGCAAATGGGTCTTCCAAATGGACAGTGACCCCAAGCATACCTCCAACATTGTGGCAAAATGGCTTAAGGACAGAATTTGTGGGCAGAACTGAAAAAGTGTGTGTGAGCAAGGATGCCTAAAAACATGACTCCATTACACCAGTTCTGTCTGGAGGAATGGGCCATAATTCCAGCAACTTATTGTGAGAAGTTTGTGTAAGGCTACCCAAAACGTTTGACCCAATTTAAACAATTTAAAGGCAATGATACCAAATACTAACAAAGTGTATGTAAACTTCTGACCCACTGGGAATGTAATGAAAGAAATAAAAGCTGAAATAAATAATTCTCTCTACTATTATTCTGACATTTCACATTCTTAAAATAAAGTAGTGATCCTAACTGACCTAAGACAGGGAATGTTTTCTACGATTAAATGTCAGGAATTGTGAAAAACTGAGTGTAAACGTCTATGTACACTGGCAGCCAAAAGTTTGGAATAATGTACAGATTCTGCTCTTATGGAAGAAATTGGTACTTTTATTAACCAAAGTGGCATACAGCTGATCACAATGTATAGTCAGGACATTAATAACATTTAAAATTACTATTACAATTTGAAAAAAAAAAAAAAATCAGAACTTCTTAAACTACTTCAAAGAGTTCTCATCAAAAAATCCTCCACGTACAGCAATGACAGCTTTGCAGATCCTTGGCATTCTAGCTGTCAGTTTGTCCAGATACTCAGGTGACATTTCACCCCACACTTCCTGTAGCACTTGCCATAGATGTGTCTGTCTTGTCGGGCACTTCTCACACACCTTACAGTCTAGCTGATCCCACAAAAGCTCAATGGGGTTAAGATCCATAACACTCTTTTCCAATTATCTGTTGTCCAATGTCTGTGTTTCTTTGCCCACTCTAACCTTTTCTTTTTGTTTTTCTGTTTCAAAAGTGGCTTTTTCTTTGCAATTCTTCCCATAAGGCCTGCACCCCTGAGTCTTCTCTTTACTGTTGTACATGAAACTGGTGTTGAGCGGGTAGAATTCAATGAAGCTGTCAGCTGAGGACATGTGAGGTGTCTATTTCTCAAACTAGAGACTCTGATGTACTTATCCTCTTGTTTAGTTCTGGCCTTCCACATCTCATTCTGTCCTTGTTAGAGCCAATTGTCCTTTGAAGACTGTAGTGTACAGCTTTTTATGAAATCTCCAGTTTTTTGGCAATTTCAAGCATTGTATAGCCTTCATTCCTCAAAACAATGATTGACTGACGAGTTTCTAGAGACAGCTGTTTCTTTTTTTGCCATTTTTGACCTAATATTAACCTTAAGACATGCCAGTCTAATGCATACTTTGGCAACTCAAAAACAAAGACAATGTTAAGCTTAATTTAATGAATCACACAGTTTTCAGCTGTGTTTGATATAATGGCAAGTGATTTTCTAGTACCAAATTAGCAATTAGCATGATTACTCAAGGATAAGGTGTTGGAGTGATGGCTGCTGGAAATGGGGCCTGTCTAGAGTTTATCAAAAAACAATTTATTTTCTTTCAAATAGTGATGGTGCTGTGTTTTACATCAGTAATGTCCTGACTATACTTTGTGATCAGTTGAATGCCACTTTGGTGAATTAAAGTACCAATTTCCTTTTGGGCGTGTGTGTGTACACAAACATACAGTGGTGTGAAAAAGTGTTTGCCCCCTTCCTGATTTCTTATTTTTTTGCTTGTTTGTCACACTTAAATGTTTCAGATCATCAAACAAGTTTAAATATTAGTCAAAGATAACACAAGTAAACACAAAATGCAGTTTTTAAATGAAGGTTGTTATTATTAAGGGAAAACAAAATCCAAACCTACATGGCCCTGTGTGAAAAAGTGATTGCCCCCTAAACCTAATAACTGGTTGGGCCACCCTTAGCAGCAACAACTGCAATCAAGCGTTTGCGATAACTTGCAATGAGTCTTTTACAGCGCTGTGGAGGAATTTTGACCCACTCATCTTTGCAGAATTGTTGTAATTCAGCCACATTGGAGGGTTTTCGAGCATGAACTGCCTTTTTAAGGTCATGCCACAGCATCTCAATAGGATTCAGGTCAGGACTTTGACTAGGCCACTCCAAAGTCTTCATTTTGTTTTTCTTCAGCCATTCAGAGGTGGACTTGCTGGTGTGTTTTGGATCATTGTCCTGCTGCAGAACCCAAGTTCGCTTCAGCTTGAGGTCACGAACAGATGGCCGGACATTCTCCTTCAGGATTTTTGGTAGACAGCAGAATTCATGGTTCCATTTATCACAGCAAGTCTTCCAGGTCCTGAAGCAGCAAAACAGCCCCAGACCATCACACTACCACCACCATATTTTACTGTTGGTATGATGTTCTTTTTCTGAAATGCGGTGTTACATTTACGCCAGATGTAATGGGACACACACCTTCCAAAAAGTTCAACTTTTGTCTCGTCAGTCCACAGAGTATTTTCCCAAAAGTCTTGGGGATCATCAAGATGTTTTCTGGCAAAAATGAGACGAGCCTTAATGTTCTTTTTGCTCAGCAGTGGTTTTCGTCTTGGAACTCTGCCATGCAGGCCATTTTTGCCCAGTCTCTTTCTTATGGTGGAGTCATGAACACTGACCTTAACTGAGGCAAGTGAGGCCTGCAGTTCTTTGGATGTTGTTGTGGGGTCTTTTGTGACCTCTTGGATGAGTCGTCGCTGCGCTCTTGGGGTAATTTTGGTCGGCCGGCCACTCCTGGGAAGGTTCACCACTGTTCCATGTTTTCGCCATTTGTGGATAATGGCTCTCACTGTGGTTCTCTGGAGTCCCAAAGCTTTAGAAATGGCTTTATAACCTTTTCCAGACTGATAGATCTCAATTACTTTCTTTCTCATTTGTTCCTGAATTTCTTTGGATCTCGGCATGATGTCTAGCTTTTGAAGATCTTTTGGTCTACTTCACTTTGTCAGGCAGGTCCTATTTAAGTGATTTCTTGATGGAGAACAGGTGTGGCAGTAATCAGACCTGGGTGTGGCTAGAGAAATTGAACTCAGGTGTGATAAACCACAGTTAAGTTATGTTTTAACAGGTGGGGCAAACACTTTCACACAGGGCCATGTAGGTTTGGATTTTGTTTTCCCTTAATAATAACAACCTTCATTTAAAAACTGCATTTTGTGTTTACTTGTGTTATCTTTGACTAATATTTAAACTTGTTTGATGATCTGAAACATTTAAGTGTGACAAACATGCAAAAAAATAAGAAATCAGGAAGGGGGCAAACACTTTTTCACACCACTGTATATAAAGTGTTAGGTGTAATGCATTACTAAGTAATTAATTACTGTAAGTTACTTTTTCATGGAACAAGGGATTACTCTTAATTTTTCAGTAATTTAAGTAGTTACTTCTGATGTAATTGTGTTATACTGTATAGACTATAGAACAATTTTATATAAAACAATAGTGAACTTAAAATCGAAATTTAATGTCTAATGTTAAAATGTATGTTTTCTAATTTAAGCCCCCTTAAATTCTTTGGCCAGTTCATGAATAATTTATTTGATTTTATGATTTATTTGATAGAATTAAAAGAATGGTTTCATGTCTATCCTTGTATTTTTCATCTGGTCGAGGTTGAAAAGGGTTTTAGAAAGTAATTAGTAATAAGTACTTTTGAGAGAGAAATTAGTACAGTAATCTAATTACACTGTAGATGTAATTAATTAGTTACTTTTTCAGAGTAACTTACCCAACACTGTGCATGCACGCGCGCGCACACACACACACACACACACACATAAAATACAGTACTGTGCAAAAGTCTTAGGCACATAAGATGTTTCACAAAAGCATTTGTCTTAAGATGGTTATTTATATCTTCAGCTTTAGTGTGTCAGTAGGAAATATAAACGTTATTACTTTTGCAAATAGAAAAGATTAGAATAGAAGAACAGGGAGCCCTGCAACAGATGTCATGGCGCCCACAGAGCCCCCCACTGAACATCGTGTCAGTCTGAGATTACATAAAGAGACAGAAGCAATTGAGACAGCCTAAATAGATAGAAGAACTGTGGTGAATTCTCCAAGAAGCTTGGAACATCCTATCTGCCAACATCCAAGAAAATCTGTGTCCATGTGTACCTAGAAGAATTGGGGCTGTTTTAAAGGTAAAGGTGGCCACACCAAATATTGATTTAGCTTTATGTTTACTGGACTCTGTATGACATTAAGTGATAAATGAAAACTATTTATGTCATTATTTTTGAAGACATCCTCACTATGCAACATTTTTCACAAGTGCCTAAAACTTTTGCACAGTACTGTGTGTGTGTGTGTGTGTGTGTGTCTATATATATATATATATATATATATATATATATATATATATATATATATATATATATATATATATACAGGTGCATCTCAATAAATTAGAATGTCGTGGAAAAGTTCATTTATTTCAGTAATTCAACTCAAATTGTGAAACTTGTGTATTAAATAAATTAAATGCACACAGACTGAAGTAGTTTAAGTCTCTGGTTCTTTTAATTGTGATGATTTTGGCTCACATTTAACAAAAACCCACCAATTCACTATCTCAAAAAATTAGAATACATCTTAAGACCAATAAAAAAAACATTTTTAGTGAATTGTTGGCCTTCTGGAAAGTATTTTCATTTACTGTATATGTACTCAATACTTGGTAGGGGCTCCTTTTGCTTTAATTACTGCCTCAATTTGGCGTGGCATGGAGGTGATCAGTTTGTGGCACTGCTGAGGTGGTATGGAAGCCCAGGTTTCTTTGACAGTGGCCTTCAGCTCATCTGCATTTTTTTGGTCTCTTGTTTCTCATTTTCCTCTTGACAATACCCCATAGATTCTCTATGGGGTTCAGGTCTGGTGAGTTTGCTGGCCAGTCAAGCACACCAACACCATGGTCATTTAACCAACTTTTGGTGCTTTTGGCAATGTGGGCAGGTGCCAAATCCTGTTGGAAAATGAAATCAGCATCTTTAAAAAGCTGGTCAGCAGAAGGAAGCATGAAGTGCTCCAAAATTTCTTGGTAAACGGGTGCAGTGACTTTGGTTTTCAAAAAACACAATGGACCAACACCAGCAGATGACATTGCACCCCAAATCATCACAGACTGTGGAAACTTAACACTGGACCTCAATCAACTTGGGCTATGAGCTTCTCCACCCTTCCTCCAGACTCTAGGACCTTGGTTTCCAAATGAAATACAAAACTTGCTCTCATCTGAAAAGAGGACTTTGGACCACTGGGCAACAGTCCAGTTCTTCTTCTCCTTAGCCAAGGTAAGACGCCTCTGACGTTGTCTGTGGTTCAGGAGTGGCTTAACAAGAGGAATACAACAACTGTAGCCAAATTCCTTGACACGTCTGTGTGTGGTGGCTCTTGATGCCTTGACCCCAGCCTCAGTCCATTCCTTGTGAAGTTCACCCAAATTCTTGAATCGATTTTGCTTGACAATCCTCATAAGGCTGCGGTTCTCTCGGTTGGTTGTGCATCTTTTTGTTCCACACATTTTCCTTCCACTCAACTTTCTGTTAACATGCTTGGATACAGCACTCTGTGAACAGCCAGCTTCTTTGGCAATGAATGTTTGTGGCTTACCCTCCTTGTGAAGGGTGTCAATGATTGTCTTCTGGACAACTGTCAGATCAGCAGTCTTCCCCATGATTGTGTAGCCTAGTGAACCAAACTGAGAGACCATTTTGAAGGCTCAGGAAACCTTTGCAGGTGTTTTGAGTTGATTAGCTGATTGGCATGTCACCATATTCTAATTTTTTGAGATAGTGAATTGGTGGGTTTTTGTTAAATGTGAGCCAAAATCATCACAATTAAAAGAACCAAAGACTTAAACTACTTTAGTCTGTGTGCATTGAATTTATTTAATACACGAGTTTCACAATTTGAGTTGAATTACTGAAATAAATGAACTTTTCCACGACATTCTAATTTATTGAGATGCACCTGTATATATATGTATATATAATTTCTTGTTGCACTCTAATCTGTCTTGCATAGTATTTTTCTGATGCAATTGAAACTTTGTAATGCAGCACTTTTACTACTACTGTCTCCTTAAGATGAATCGATTGTGTTGTATTATTCCTCTTTTGTAAGTCGCTTTGTATAAAAGCATTTGCCAAATTAATACATGTAAAACTATTGTTTTCAGCATATGAAAAGCTTATAAATTAACGGATAGAGCAAAAACAGTATATTGAAAAATTTGTGTTTTTATAAAAGTGTGGGTCCCAGGAAAACACAACTTCTTATTTGGGCCAAGAACTTTTAAGAGCCTTTTCCTTGGGGCCTGGGTAGCTCAGTGGTAAAGACGCTGGCTACAACCCCTGGAGTTCGCTAGATCGAATCCAGGGCGTGCTGAGTGACTCCAGCCAGGTCTCCTAAGCAAGCAAATCGGCCCGGTTGCTAGGTAGGGTAGAGTCACATGGGGTCACCTCCTCGTGGACGCTATAATGTGGTTCGTTCTCGGTGGGGCGCGTGGAATTGGGCATTCCAAATTGGGTGAAAAAGGGGAAGTTTTTGCTATAATTGATTTTACGATTTGAATGCATGAATTTAAAAAAACGTAATGAAAAATACACACACATATACAGTCCAATAGGAGGCAGAAAAGCACCAGAAGTCGTTTTGCCAACTGCTATTAAACAAGAACTCGCAGTTTGAGCGCTCAGTTCGATGTGTTTGTGATTTACATAATTTACGTTTTTCTCTCTTTGCCGTTTTAATGATCGTAAAATGAGGTTATTATCGTTTGTGGTGGTTTTGTGATGGAAAATATTGAGTTTTAGGAGTAACAAGCAGAAATCTGAGAATATCATGTTTAATTCTTGATAAATGCGCTCGTTAAATCCAGCGGCTGATTGTAAATGAGTTCAATGACTGCTATTAGATGTTGTATTTAGCTGTTTATAGTTTTTTCAAGGTTAAAATGGTCTTCGTTGGTGGCTAACAAACATGATTATCATTGTTAATCACGTAATTTCAATTCATATTTAACGTTATGTGGTTGTATATAATGTTTACATTGGATACAAAACTTATTTTAATCATGTAGGCATTAGAAATATTGTGAATTTAAGAATTTATTTATTTTTCTTTTTTACTTCCAAGGTACTGTGGAGAATCAAACTAAGGTAAATTTCATTGTAATTTTTTCTTTTGGGTTGGTTTTAATATTCTGACTGTACATGAATACACACCTTAAGTCCTTTTCATACCAAAAGTGTCGCGATATCGAGAGGCGAATCACCAGATAATGGCCCTTTCCCATAGATAGCGAAGCGAATGATCGCCGTTAGCACATTCACGCCTTAACAATAGGTGGTGCTAATCGACAAGCAATTTTACCGCAGTATAATAGGTGGCTCAGAGCACCTTTGAGCTGGTCTGCCCTCCGCCCATGACGGTCCATGAGAAGAGGAGTTACTTGACAAGCAGATCGAAAAATGAAAACTGATTTCTCTACAAGCTGCAGAAATTAGGAGTTTGTTGTCGATTTGCTCAACGAGAAAGAAAACATTCGAGACACTTCAGAAACTATTTCAGTTCACCTGCTGGACTTTTTTTGAACTTTTGAACTTATTCCTGATCTTGCGTGTGTATCTAAATTGGCTGAAAACAAGACATACAATGCACTGCAAGTCACAGCCTTCATTTTATTAATGTTTGGGAAATAAAAACACTTAAGATCCATACCGTTGTTTATTAAAAAAGGTGATACAATGGCAAATATGCCGCCATATATGTTATATTCGTGATGTAAGATAACTCGCATGAGATTAAATGCAAAGGAAAAAAATACAGCATTATATGAAGACAATCCATGTAAGATCAGAGAGCTTTTTAAAGGGGATGCAAGGCAGTGATGCAGCAATATCATTTACATGTTAAGAGAACCCATAGGAGAAAAAACGTTCATTTTTTTAAGGCATTTGATGCAAATGAAACGCATGTCCTCACTACTTCAGTGTTTAATGTCTGAGGTCAAAACAGCTTTCTGCATTTAAGCACTACCTGTTCAGCTGGTTTTGGGAACTACAGCAGCTCCTGACATGTGATGCACAGCTCATATTTGATTGGTTGGGGGGTTTCTTTGCTGGGCGGTGGAAAAAATATTGACACTCACTGTAAAAAAAAAAAAAAAAAAAAAAAAAAAAAAACGACGTTCGTTCCAGGTGTGAAGGGCTTGTTAGGAACCCATTGTTACCGTAAAAAAGGTTAATCACGGCGAGAAATCGCATTGAACTTTTGCTTTTGATCACCAAATTCTTAACCAGTAATTCTTAACGATTTAAGTCATCTCTATGAATATTTGAGGCAAGCATCATTAGAACAGAACATTTATTACACTGTAGGACAACTTTGTTCATGATATGTCCGTTGTTTTAGGAGGTCTAGACTTTAAAGCCCTTTATTCTACAGGAGACAATAGCAGAAATATCTGAATATCATGTTTTATTTCTAATATATGAGCTTGTTAAATCCAGAGGCTGATTGTAAATCATTTTAATGAAGACCGTTATGTTTAAAAAAAGAAGAAAAAAGCCTGTTATAGGCTAATATCTGATATTATTCCTGCAGTCAGATAAACAAAACCAAACTCAAAGCACACATTTATATTTGTTCTTGTGTATAATCATATAATAATGTTTTTGAGTTTGATGAATGTCAGTCCATTATAATGATGATGTTTTTGTGTTCAGATGTACATCATGAGAGAGCAGGTGGATGTGATCTGCTGTAAATCAGTAGGAACTGATCTGTCCATGCTGGATATTGATGATTTCATCACAGAAATCTCTCAGCTGAAGAAAGAGGTGACGTCACTGAAGACTAAACTGATGGAGAGAGAATTTGTTTCACCTTCCACCTGTTTTGAGCGAGTTAAAGTTGAGACTGTAAGTAAGGTTCAAATGATGTGATATGACTGTGACTCTGTGATGATGAACGGTACAGATGTGATTGTGTTGTGTTTGTCAGGAGCTGGAAAAGGTTTCCTGTCAATCTTCAGTGTGTGTGACTGATGGGACCTCCACAGAATGTCAGGATTCAGTGTGGAGCGGCAGAGATCAGTCCACACCACAGCGGCTGCTGGACAAACTCTCTGAACAGAGATCCAGAGATACACAGGACTCACAGCTCACTTTGCTCTGTTCTACTGATGCTCAGGAGAGTGTGTGTGACAGTAATCAGGGTGATCAAACCTCCACAGAGTCTCTGACTTCTGTCTGTAACGCTGGAGAACAGCAGATGCTGCAGACACCAGTGAAGATTGAAGTGAAACAGGAGGAGATAAAAGAAGAAATCACAGCAGAGCAACAACAGAGAGATGAAGATGATGATGAACAGATGCTTCATACACCAGTGAGGACTGAAGTGATGCAGGAGGAGATAAATGAAAACACCACAGAGGAAGAACAGAGTGATGAAGATGATGATTTTTTTCCTCCAGGTATGTTTCTTCCTTTTAATGTTTTACATTTTCATGTCAACCGACTGTCATGTTAGGGTCTCTTGCAAGAATAATGGTTTTTGTCATTTATAATTCACACTGAATATTCCCTGCTGTTTTTAGTGTCATTTTCGAAGGTCTCAGTTGTCTTTAAAGAAGGTATTTTAATATTTCCCCAGTCAAAACAGTTCTGTAGGTGACTAGATTAGAGTTTCTGCATAGTCTTATTTAAAAAAATTTTTTTATAATATTTATGGCTTTAAAGGTATAGTTCCCCCAAACTGAAATTTCTGTCATCATTTACTCACCCTCATCTTGTTCCAAACCTGTATGACTTCCTTTTTTTATCGTGGAACACAAAGAGATGTTAAGTACTGTTATTCAAGAAACAAGCTACTACTCTTACTACCTAAACTACTTTTTTTTTTTTTTTTTTGAGACTTGCCACAAATATGTACTGGACTAGAGGTGGGTAAAAATTAGGGATGTAATGATCCATCGATCTGGATCAATGCATCGATCCAATGACCAACGATCCAGTGTAATAGATACAATGGTAAATATCGATATATTAGATGTACCTTTATTTTAATACACTCATGTCAACCACGGCCGTACGCATTTCTGTCAGGCGATGAAGCAACCTTAATACATTCGTTTGACTGAGTGCTAAATACGCTTTTTATGAGGGACATGGATGTGCGAGGTGTCTTTGAAGCCAAATTGTGCTCTGCTATCCGTGCGTCCATTGCGAGCTCCATTGACGGGATTCGTGTGAGCGCATCATCCGGGCACTAAAATGTGAGCTCTCGTGACAAACGCAGAGCTGCTCACATGCGTGATTAATTCGGGCTTCCATCGATATCGTTGCGCATGCGAACCATTTGAATTTTACATGAGAATTTGCTATTTTAAAGTACCATGGAGAAATTCAGCTGTGTGAAACATCTTGACAATGCTGACGTTCTGGACAGCAATAATGAGGGAAAGAGAAACACCTGCTCAGTTCCAGCATCAGTTATAAGACTTCACACATCAACACCTTTACTAACATTTATCCCAGTTAACTGTAACAGAATTTTTCATTACATCTGTGGAAGTAAGAAAACCATGGATAGCACTGATAGTTGGAAACAAGTAATGGGTATGTAAGTACTTCGAATTGGATTAAACTGAAAAATTAGCTGTCATCAAACGAGTGATGATCACTTGTGTGTGAATTTATTTTTTTATATTAATATCTGTATAATTTTTTTCAACGCCTGAAGTACCTTATTTTATAGGGAAATATGGACTCTAAGCGCAGCCATACAAAAGATAAATACACAATAAATAAGGCGGCCTGGGTAGATCAGTGAGTATTGACGATGACTACCACCCCTGGAGTCGTGAGTTCGAATCCAGGGTGTGATGAGTGACACCAGCCAGGTCTCCTAAGCGACCAAATTGGCCCGGTTGCTAGGGAGGGTAGAGTCACATGGGGTAACCTCCTCGTGGTGGCGATTAGTGGTTCTTGCTCTCAGTGGGGCGTGTGGTAAGTTGTGCGTGGATTGCGGAGAGTGGCATGAGCCTCCACGTGCATTGTTGTGCACAGCGAGCCATGTAATAAGATGCGTGGATTGACTGGCTCAGAAGCGGAGGCAACTGAGGTTTGTCCTCCGCCACCTGGATTGAGGTGAGTAACCGCGCCACAACGAGGATCTACTAAGTAGTGGGAATTGGGCATTCCAAATTGGGAGAAAAGGGGATAAAATAAAAAAAATACAATAAATATATGCACAATGAATCCTGAGTGGAAAATGCGTTTCAATGTAACTGGAGTGCATGGCTTCAGAACTGCATAACTAAGATTATTGTGGATGCACAACATGTAGTTTAAGGCATTCGATCCATATTCACAAGCTCTCGATTCGATATCGATTCAGATGGATTCATTTCAGTTTTAATGTCCCTTTTGCTTACATATAAAAGAAATAATCTCCCAGCTAATGCTGTTAATTATACAGGGGACCTTTTAACTTTGTACATTAGGAAAATACTAATTTTACTAATTATACTTTATTACTTTTACTACTACTCGAGCAATGCTTTTAATAATGATTTAAGACCCAATAGTACACTTATATGTACCGTGCGCTGTCAGCACACTTAAACATTACAAAAAGCTGCATCTTTGAATTTATCCTTTTAAAAGCACTACAGCTAAAAATATTAAACTCACTAGTCGGTTGTTGAACGTCCGTAACCATAGCAACAGCTCCAGTACCCACACATGCACAAGAATTTTTCACATTTAGGCTTACAAAATCTTATAACTTTTATATGAAATATTTGTACATTATAATATTTTTGCAACGTGTAAATAAAGCATCTCATGGTTTTTAACCGTAGATTCTAAATCAAATACATTAAATTAATCGTGACTTAATCTAGGTTAATAGTGAAATCATATAATCGCGGCATACCATGTGATCTTAATTTGATGCACAGAGTAAATAAAGTCCAGAGTAAAATACCCAAAAGGGTTGTGCAAAATTTAGAACTTCAGAATTAAGACATTCAACGAAGTTACACAATGTCATTTGTCCAAGACACATTTTGTGACAAAATTACATTATCATTTTTGACCAGGTATACTTGTTTATTTCCTAATAGGTAGAATAAAAAGAATGCACTTAGACATACCATTTCTCTCAAAATAAATAAATTAATAAAATTTACATAGCCATCAAAAGATTTAGTTTTTGCTCTGCTGCACCAGAAATGGTCCACCATATTGTATTTAGATAACCTTATTAAAAAAAGATTCAAAATGTGAATCCATTGATTGTTTAATATATTGTGCGAATTTGATTATTCCTGGAAATGAAGTGTTCTTTCGCCATGGTCCATAAAACGCAAAAGGTATTAAATATAGTGAAATAAATGAAATACAAATTTCTAAATGTGGCATTTTAAACATTATATTTTATTATTTATTATTAATTATTAGTACTGTAAAAAGTAATGTGTTTGTAGGACTTAAGAAATTAAATTTGCTTTGCTTTTTAATATAGTTGAATTAATCCTTCATTATGAGTAAATTAACTAAATGAACTGAACTTAAAATGTCACCATGCCATGACTTCTACGATTAGCTGTACATATTCAGAGTAGGGCAGCAAGGCCTTCTCTGCTGGCCTAGAGATTGTCAGAATCAGAAAATTATAGAATTAATGAAATATGTATTTCACAAAGTTCATTCCCATCAGTCTATTAATAGTATTAACGTCATTTCATTGCTGCCCTCTCCCTCAGTTGCGCAGCGCGACTTGCACTACTTCCAGTGCAGCTCATTTAAATTAGAGCTTTTATCCAATCAGATTTTCCACCTGTGCTGTCTCCGGGTGAAAAATCTACCCTGAGGCCTTCAGAATTTTGAGTTTATCCCGTCTGCTGTTGAAGCAAATGGGGATGATGTTGTTGATTGTCATCTTTAACCAATCAGATTTCGAGTTTGCCATGTTGGGCGTATTCTTTGACACACCGGAGACTTCTAGACGCCTACGTCAGAATTTTTCATGTGCCTTGATCGGAGGACCATTAGCTAATTGAAACTGAAGTACAACTAGCACAAACTTTCTTTCGTGTGACGTTTATATGTTTAGATGTAGTGCTTTTAGATTTTTTGTTAGATTTTTACTCAGCCCTGTTGTTTTTTTGTTTTTTTTAACACACAATGGCTGAAGGAGGAGAAGAAATGGATTTGGTGGTGGATTTACTGGCAAAGCCTTTTTCGAGAAGGACCTTTCAAGAAAAGCTTGAAATTGTGAGGAAGGGTCGACCAACCCCTCAGCTAGCAGGCCTGTCCCAGCCAGGAAAAGGATTTGTGCGGCACTTTCAGTCGACCAACTATGAAAGATACACCTGGCTTACAGCGTCGAAGGAACATTGCAAATTGTATTGCTGGGAATGCCTGTTATTTGCAACAGACCGATTTGGTGTTTGGAGCCATGCTGGGTTTGCTAACCTGAATTGCCTAACCAAGGCCGCAACAAGACACCAAAGCACGGCAGGACATTTGCAAGCAACAGTGCTATTGAAAACATTCGGAGACACCCGAGTGGATCTAGAACTCAACGAACAAATGCGAAGGGAAACGGAGCTCCACAACGAAAGAGTCAAGAAAAATAGGGAAATACTGAAAAGACTGATCGATTGTGTCATCTTTCTGGGTAAACAAGAGCTCTCATTTAGGGGACACGATGAAAGCATGGAGTCCACAAAAAGGGGTAACTATGTCGAGCTTATTTCCTTTCTGGCCGAGCACGACAAAGATTTACATTACCACCTTTCCACTAATAAAGTGTTTACTGGGACTTCAGGCAAAATACAAAATGACTTGATTAGTGCTATAGCTGAAGTGATGGGAGAGGAGATAAAAAGGGAGATCAGTAAAGCACCTTTTGTCGCAGTTATGGTGGACGAAACTACAGATGTGTGTACTGCAACCCAGCTGGCACTGGTGCTCCGTTATGTGACAGACACTGGTGTCAAGGAGAGGTTTGTCAGATTTGACAATGTTACAAGTGGCAAGCGGGTTGATGACATTGCTGCTCTTGTTATCCGATTCCTGGAGGAACACAAATGCCTGGATAAAGTTGTGGCACAGTGCTTTGATGGTGCTGCCGTCATGGCATCTGGACTAAATGGGGTGCAGGCTAAAGTTAAGGTGAGGGCTATGGCTTTATTTATACATTGCTATGCACATCGACTTAATTTAGTATTGACTCAAGGGGCTTCGAAGCTTAGAGAATGTAGGATCTTTTTTGCACATCTCAATGGCCTAGCTGCATTTTTTTCCAGATCCCCTAAGAGCACGCAGCTGCTTGACGATATCTGCCAGCGTCATCTTCCTCATGTGGCACCAACAAGGTGGCAATATAGTTCTAGATTGGTCAGCACAGTCTTAGAGAAGAGAGTTGCCCTAAAGGAGCTATTTGAGCACATATTAGAACACCATGATGAGTACGACGAGGATTCTGTGCGCTGTGCTGACGGATACAATGCTTATCTGGATGATTTTGAGTTTTGTTTTTTGCTTTCCACTTTTCATGTGATTTTTGAGTATTCGGATGTGCTTTTTGGAATACTGCAGAACAACACACACGATGTGCAATTCTGTCTGGCAAGAATGGTCGAGTTTTGTGACACCATTGAGAGGAAGAGAGGGCAATTTGGTGAGATTTATGAATCTACTCTGCGCGAAACAGGTGCGCCAAGCACACGGAGAGGCCAAGCGCTGGAGGACGTTCGCGCAAGGTATCAGAAACTCTACAGCGACATTTTGGACAACATCCTTGCCCAGATACGGAACCGGTTTAAAGACCACGAGAAAGTCATGTTTCTCTCCCTCCTCGACCCTCAGCAATTTCAGACATACCGGAAAAAATTCCCGGATGCGGCCTTCTCCAGGTTGACGCAGAGCCACGGAACTTTCTTCGACCTGCCCCGGCTTAAAACAGAACTGACTGTAATGTATGCCATGACTGATTTTGAAGGAAAAAGCCCTGCTGACCTCCTCGCTTTCCTTCAGCAGAAAGATCTATGCGGGAGCATGCGTCAACTTTACGCATTGGCATGTTTGGCGGTGACCATCCCAGTATCTACGGCCTCTGTCGAGGGTAAATGTTCAGCCCTAAAACGCATTAAAACTTATTTAAGAAATAAGACTGGGCAGGCTCGACTGTCAGCACTGGCCTCCATGGCAATCGAGAAGGACCTTTTATTGGAACTGAAACGCACCGATGTTCTGTACAACCGTGTCATTGAACGCTTTATAAAGAAAGAAAGGAGGATGGACTTTGTCTTCAAATGATGAGCAGCTTTGGTAAGTTTGATGGATTTTTATGTATCTTTACTAGACGGGCTGTAAAGTTGTAGTGTTGGAGGTGCCACGCTGTCCATGGTACTGAAACACAGCAGAGGAGATCGATAGGCAGACAGATTTCATCCTGGTGCCGGGCCTGTTACTAGCTATTTATTATTATTATTGCTTGCTGTAGATCGTTGCTGCTGGTGTGAATGATGTTCAGATTCAGTGGCCTCACTGTGCCTTTGAGTGTGCATGGTGGCATGTGCGTTTAGGCCTAGCAGTTTGAATCCTGATTGTGTTATTTGTGTTTTATGGCATTTTTGCTTGCTTAGTGGTCATAAGAGTAAATGTGACTTGTGAGTTAATTCTTGTTTCTTTGTTAATGATGATTTGGGCTATGCGATGTTTGTGATGTAGCATCCTGTCATACTGCATAATAGTGGTACATCCTTGATGATTTGATGGTATCCTCCCACAATTCAAATTAAAATATGGGGTGGTTGCGTCGAATGACAATAGCGGCTATTGAATAGCCTGTAGCCCTAGTGTCATGGTGAGGTTTTTCTGAAGGCGGTTTAATTGTGGGAGAATAGCACTGAAGGCCTAGGTGTTAAAATACACGGCCCGCCAAAGTTCTCAAAATTTAACAAAACGTTTTTATATTAAAGGGTTCATGAAATGGAAAATCTAATTATATGTGACCCATTTAAAATACTTAATCTATTCCAAATCCGAAGCTAAATTCCACTGAAAAGGGGCATTTATCTGCGATGTGCTTGCCTTGCATTGTGATCATTGTACATTAAATATAGAACATGACACACATTCACTGAATCAACGTTAGCGAATATTTATCAGGCATATTTATTGAAAACAATTGAATGAATAGTGCAGGACCAATAGAGCAACCCAGCCTGTTCTAGACAGAATTCACCAAGTAAAAGTTACTTAACATATTAGAACAGTCAGGACATTGTTGAAAATAATTAACAGGTAGACTATGCAAAATATACGAGAAAAATGCGCTGAAAAGTTGAGTGTATTTCACGATGTGCAGTCGTGCGTTAGCCATTGATCTAATGTGACAGCTGTTCGGTTAAAAATGTTAACCAATAACAGTTACGATGTGCAAAAAAATCAAATAAAAATAAGTAGCCATAGGATAGAAAAAAAATAGCCCTGTGATGTAGCCTACAATAAGCCGAATGTATTCTAAACATGACGTGCACAGAATAAAAGAGAGTTTAACATGTTAAGCAGTCGGCACCTTGTTGAAAATAGCCTTTTTTTTTTTTCTTTTTTTTTTGCCAATGTGTGAACCTCAGCCGTCCTGCCATTTACACATGAGTTTTTAAGTGAAGAGTTCTGTTGTGCAGATGATGGGTTTTCGGTCACCCGTTTAGTCATGCTGTCATACAACTTTTAGCCATGTGTAGTGTATTCACACATAGGATCAAAGATTTAATCACTGAGTTAAAGATTTGATTATTGGCTGAATGTAATAAACGTATTAATCCCTGAGAAGAGACTTGCTACCAAATCGGTTGTGACATGTAATATACATTAGGGAGATATTAGGCCTAATCTGTGAATTAAGAATGTGTATATAACATTAAATCAGACAACCTAAAGACCAACACAGACTGATGCACAAAGCACAAAATACCTGTATGCTCCAGAAATGAGACATGTAACTGGTGTTTCATGAGGATAATATGAAGTAGACTGTTTTGAATATTCATCTTCACTCTGCAGCTGAACAGCTCTGATAATAATAGCCATAGTGATCTTGCTTCTTTTCCTATCAAACACCATTATAATGTCAAATTAATGATTACGTTTTGAAACTAACCTAATTAAATCTATACTTTTTGGATGCAGAGCAGCTCATGATTTCTAGGCACGTGTATAACTGGGGTTTAACAAAGTTTATTACGTTTCATTCGGCGCTTCATCTCTAAAGGCGAATTCATGAGAGATAATTTGCTCTTTTCGCAGTGGGAATAAAACTAGCGCTCTGTCCCTTTACGAGAGCACACGCAGGTTAAACAGTCTACACTGCACAGAGAAATATGATGATGAGACATATGCATGGAGAGACATGGATTTTCAGTCCTATAGAATGAAACTGTTGATTTCTTGTGTTCCAATGTGTGGATTACTGCTTTTCACCAACATGTAAAAATGAAAAATGTGGGGAGTCCGCGCACTGTGATCACGGAATGTGCGGGGATATTTATAATGTTGCACAAGACGTGCAATCCCGCTACGGAATTCATTAAGTGGGTTTTTATCCTTCTATTTTCCACACATTGGTAATAGCTGCTGCTAAGACACTTGGAAAAGAGCGAGGACAGTGCTAGGAGAGTGCGCTCTGTGTCTGCACGCGACTGTGCCTTGGCGCGTCCAGTATATTATGCGCTCGCGCATCTTTGTGGGCTAAATAGAATCGCGCTCGCTCGTCGGTTAGAATACTTGGTTCACTCAGTGTAATTGTTGTGCTCTCTCGCTTGTTGTTTTCTTGCACTAATGTTATAAATACAGCACTGGTCCGATTGGGCAAGTGACCGTTCTAGCAACTGGCCTGAATCTCTCTCACACTGGCCCCGGGCCATCGGGCAATCCTTATTGTCGAGCCCTGCTAAAAGTCAGGTATACAGGATACATTTTAGCAAATACACTGGTTTCTTATTCGTAGTACAACATATGACATACAAAACATACAATAGTGCAACATTGCAGTACAACAGTAAACTGTCTGGCAAAGTTTGGTAGTATGTAGCTGTATGTGTGTATCAGTATGCTGTGTTAGCTGATAAGTAGTTTTAGTTTAGTCTCAAAGTTTGCAGTAAAACAATCAAAACTGTCATTTTAATTATGCTACCTCATCTGTCAGCATGTTGCCGGTGAATCACGTTCAGTCTCTTTGTACGTTACATCATTGTTTTGGCCGATGCTCGGTAGCTCGCGTCCCTGTGGAGTGTGTGCACGAGCGCGAGCAACAAGTAGCTGGCTGCAGTTCACTTAACGGCCACAGGTGTCATTAATAACAAGGATTTCTGAATCTTACATGCTGCACCTTTAATCAGCAGATTAAAAAATGGCATACTTAGCCTAAAACTGTCATTTTCTAGGCTACTTACTCAAAAGCATATTTTTTTTGATGAGCAAAATTAACACGTCGACATGGTCACCTGAGGTGGCTATCCTGCACTTGAAAAAGCCTGCACAATGGAAAAATAAAATACAAGCACGCACAGATTTAAAGAAGACTCAAATGTGAAAATATCCGCAGGGACTTTCAAACGTTTGGAAATCCGATTCCTGCACCACCACCACCAAAGTGATTTCATAACTACTTTGCTGAGTTTGCTTGTCTAGCAAGAGGACATTTTCCTGCACGCGCGCCGCGAATGAAAGAGGTAAGAAGCACGCGCAGCCTGTGGTGAAATGAAACTTTATCTACTCCAGATATCCTCTTTTTTTTTTTTTTTTTTTTTTTTTTTATCCCCTTTTCTCCCAATTTGGAAGATAAATACTTAGTAGGTCCTCATGATGGCGTGGTTACCTCAATCCGGGTGGCAGAGGACAAGTCCCAGTTGCCTCCGCTTCTGAGACCGTCAGTCGGGGCATCTTATCACGTTGCTCATTGTGCATGACACCGCGGAGACTCGCAGCATGTGGAGGTTCATGCTACTCTCCGCGATCCATGCACAACTTTTCACGCACCCCATTGAGAGCAAGAACCACTGATCGCTACTACGAGGAGGTTACCCCATGTGACTCTACCCTCCCTAGCAACCGGGCCAATTTGGTTGCTTAGGAGACCTGGCTGGAGTCACTCAGCACACTCTGGATTCGAACTCGCGACTCCAGGGGTGGTAGTCAGCGTCAATGCTCTCTGAGCTACCCAGGCCCCCTCAGATATCCTCTTTTTAAAATAATATTTGTATTATTAATTCTATTTAAAATATGTAACATTAATATGACAGTAATTTAAGCGCAGCCTCTGTAAATATAAAGCCAAACGTAATTGTGTAGAAATGTTGATCAGTTTAATGGGGGGGAAATATTAACCAACAAGTAATTCCAGTGTCGACTAGCAGCATCAGAACCATTTAGTCGACTAGTCTAGCACATCCCTAGTTCCCACTCAAATGAAACGGCTCGATTTGAAAAGTGTGAATTTGTGATGTCACTAGTTATTGGTCGGTTGTATTTACACGCCCCACAACATGTCATCGCACCCGTGGCCACGTCCACTGGTGGTCAGTTCGTATCGTAAACAGAGAGGGAGAGAGACCGACCTAGTGTTACCAACTATTCTTGAACACAAAATTGACTCATCTGGACAATTTTTAAGTTTTATTTATTTTTTTGCATATAACGTGCATTAGACAACCATCTCTTACTGTTGTAATATTTATCGCGTCACTTTTAAAAGATGCGGTGTCAGTTACAACTCAGAAAAGGAGACTTCGCCCATCTGCGCAATTTTTAATCATTGGTGTATGTTTATACATGGTGGCTAAAAGGGTTGCAGATAATCCTTTATCTGGTCCACTGAACTTGATGACGAGACATATGAACGAAGAGAATTTTAAGCGCATTGAGAGACTCATCAACACAGCATATCACATCGTTAAGAATGAAGTTGATGTGGGATCTCAGTACCACACAGATGTTGCATGTCAGAGGTAAGCAATATTTAGTATTACATCTCTGTCAGTGTCATTAAAACAGCTTCATTCATTTTTATATGATTTCTATGTCAGAACATTGCAGTTTGACTGTAATAAGAGAAATCGGAGCCTCAGACCATTTACATAAAGGCTTGCCACAGTACAAGAAATGATAGAATAGCCATAAATAATGTATAGTCGTTTTAAAAAATTAAGTAAAATTCAAAGTTTGAAATCGAACTGCGTTCTGTTATTTACTTTTTTTTGACTATTGTGCAAAAAATGAGCCCATAGCATCACCTAGCTTCCAACCAGCGGCAAGTCTAGTTTGGATAATTATTAATGACATTTAACTAAATTACAAATAATTACAAATTATTAAGTCAGCTAAGTGAGCCACCTTTTGTTAATAATTTAGTACGGCATTAAAATATCTGCAAACAGCGTGAAATGCTGCTGAAAAGCAGTTGAACAGGCGAAGCATTTGTATGCAGTATTCGTATTATATAACTTATATTCACACGTATAGGACAAGTTAATTATTTGCATTGCTTATAATTGAATATAAAACTTAATTAGGGCCAACATATGCCACTGTGATGTAATTTTATACAGTTATATTTGGCTTTTGACACATTATTTAAATATGCAGCTAAGAAATAACTATTTAATTTTTTTTGGTGGGGCCAGTGAAAATTTTGGCAGGGCAAGTAAAAATCTGAACCACTGGCCCAACCGGGCCACTAGAAAAAATCCTTAGCGTTGAGCCCTGCATGACCTCAGTATGTTCTCTTGTCCATGTGTTTTAAGTTTGAGAATTTTGCTCACAAAATTGTGTTCACATAAACCATCAGAATGTGGTAAAAATGTAATTTGGACCATGGCATGATTGTTGGTGCCAGACGGGCTGGTTTGAGTATTTCTGTAACTGCTGATCTCCTGGGATTTTCACACACAACAATCTCTAGAATTTACTCGGAATGATGCCAAAAACAAAAAACATACAGTGAGCGGCAATTCTGCGGATGGGATGAGAGAAGTCAACAGAGAATATCCAGACTGGTTCGAACTGACAAAGTCTACAGTAACTCAGATAACCGCTCTGGTCAAATGAAAATCTCTCACTGCTGATGGATGAAGCTGTAGTAAACATGTGACACGCAGTGCAAGTAGCGATAACGTGATGATGTCATGACTTAACGCAATTGATTGTTGTTGTGGTGGTGGTTCGAGATCGATGCAGTGATCCATGTAAAATACAGGAGAATATGGTTGTGCGGTAAAATGCACGCAGTTTAATCAGGATAAAATTAGAAAAGCCGAAAAACTGATGTGCGTGTTAAAATGGGAGAGATTAAAGATTAAATGCTGAAAATGGAAAGATAAGCAATGCTAAGCAGGTTACAAACAGACTCAAGCTAAGCGCCAACAGGAAGTCTTGTAATTGTTGTTTGTGCAGGGCAGGTGTTTTCTCTTTCCCTCATCTTTGTTCATAATGTTGGGACTGTCTAGCCGTTTGACATGGTTGAATTGTTCCATAGCTCTTTAAAATAGAAAATTGTCATTTAGAATTTAATCGTGCATGTGATTGGCTTCACCAAGAGTGCTTCGCCTGCGTGAGAGATTCTGGTGGATGGTGCGACACAAAAGTGAAACAAGGCTTCACTCACCCCGCACACAAGCGTGTCCCACATTAGAAGCATATTTAGCACTTGCAAAACAAATTTAATATCATAAAATTTGTTTCGGTGACCCTAAATTTACCTTTAGTGGCCGACAAACTTTTCATTGCAGGAACAACCCTATCTTAGAATGTCTGATGTCAAACATGACTAGTTCGAACATTCAACAGAAGGAAACTTACCCCTAATTCAATAGCTCTAGACCTCCAATAAAATATAATATCAGCTGTAATACAAATCTAGGTGGGGACCAAACCCACAACTTTTGGAACTGTAGTCCAGTGCTTAACAAATTGTGCCACTCAGTTGAAATGGCTGACTGGTGGCAAAATGGCATGA
This sequence comes from Myxocyprinus asiaticus, assembly GCF_019703515.2. NCBI lineage: Eukaryota > Metazoa > Chordata > Actinopteri > Cypriniformes > Catostomidae > Myxocyprinus > Myxocyprinus asiaticus. The sequence continues at coordinate 39,577,536 of NC_059371.1, forward strand.
CAAGTTCAGATTCAGCACACAAGTGGGGGTTATCTTTTGAACTGTATTGTTTCAATTTTGTTTCACATTTGTGTTGTTGAAATCCTTATGACCCACAGAATCCACAGACAAAAAAACCTCATGATTTTAGGACATACGGTTTAAAAGTTACGGGCAAAAATGGCTATTTCCCATAGGTGGTGCTGTCTCCAAACTGTGGATGGACCTTCAGATCATAGTCCTGATGAAGCATACCAAGTTTCGTTTCAATAGGACATTTGGAATTACCCGTCAATGTTTCACAAATCTGCAAAATCGAGTGAAGTGATTGTGCCCCACTAAAAATAATGAGCTTGAGACACCACTGGTAACAATGCCTTAACCACAGGTCAGACCATGGATGGCTCCTTATTACTATGGTTAGACTGATTTAGATTAGATTATCTTTTATAAAAGACAAAATAAACTATAGCAGTGATTCCCAACCTGGGATATGCCTACCTTAGGGGGTACATAAGCAGGACCCAGGGGGTATGTGAAAAGAATTCAAATGGGTCACATAAGTTTTGTGATCTCTGTCGCAATATCGAGTGTTTTGCTCTGTGCTATCCCAGATCTCTGGCTATCCTATCTATGGAGCATGCTGATATTTGTGCTGTGCTGGTTTGTGTGCAGGGATGCAAACTCATGAGAGGTGAAAGGTCAAAGGCCAATAGTCAAAGCAGGTGTTCCTTGGGTGTATTTTCAGTTGACTTGTTTGTTGTATTTAAAGCTTTAAAATAGTTGAAGCTCAAAGCTACACTACTTTGTGCTCTCTAGCGACATCTGTGGTTGAAACTTAAAATTGCAAGCAATTTGTGTAAGAACGCTTTACGTCAGTTGTGTTTCGGCACTGCTCTTCTATCGGATGAATCTCATGATTTGAGGTTACTTGGACATTGCCTGTGTGTGATCATGACCGGGAGACATTCAGTGCCGGAGTCATAACGTGCTATTTTCATGTTATGTTATACAATTAAACATTTAAAACTGAAATATTACTTGCTTTGATGATAAGCAACAGTCTTATTTACATATTTTTGAATGAATTTTACATTTATAGCGCTTTTCTGACACAACACTCAAAGCGCTTTTACATAGAAACCAGTGTATTTTAAAATGATTATTCGTGTTTTATCTACTATTAATGTTTGTATTATACTACACATCAATTTAAGAGGTGAACCTTGAGATATGGCAGATATGAGTTTAATGAAATACTTCATTATTATTATTATATTGTATTGTACAGCCTCAGTTGATATTGCAAGTGAACCATAATACTACAAAAGTACGTCTATGCAATGCACACAATGACACTGTAAATTAAAAACATAAAGCAAGGATTCAATAATGATGGGGATAAAATATACTTTATTAAACATGAAAATAATATGCTTAAATATGCAATATAACAATTACAAGTCAATTTCAGAAGTCATACATACTAGTAAACATCACACAGTAACTTCACCGGACAATGTAGATACATCGCGATCGGTTAACTCAAGTAATGTTCGATTCACAGAAGCATGACAACCCTACCAAAAAACATCCAAGCATTATAGCAGGTAAACAACTTTGCTAAATGGATAACAGATATACATCTATCCAGATTGCAGCAATGCTGTCCTGAACTGTGTGAGTGTGGCTGAACTGAACAGCCAGGGTGGGTTTACGATTTCTGAGGCCCCAAGCAACCGACCATCCCCATTTTGAAAATGTTTGCTTAAATGACACAAAATTGATTTTAAATCATAATTTTAAATTAATCCTATCAGCCATTGTAGCCATGTACATACAAAAATTAATATATGTTTTCCAGTTTTTCCACATTACAGTGATTTTAAAAAAGCAATATTTACCTACATATATTTAAAAAAAATTGTTTTTTTTTTGTAAACCGTTTGTGCAAAACTACTTCACCCAATAACATTTTGGAGTTTCATTGTTACAGCATATATTAACCCAACAATTATTTATTGTTATCCAGTTTGCCATTATAATATCATACAGTATTATTATTATTATTATTACTTTGATGACTTATATTTCTGTCTTATTTACTTTCATCTGGAGCTTATATTCTGATGCTGCAGTGTATTGTTCATGTTGCAAAAGGCTGTATTTTATGTAAGCATCGTAGGCAACATAACTGTAATCGTAAACATACAAGGCATGGCGGCCCCTCAGCACACTTTAGCAGAAGGGAAAAAAATATTGCCATTTATCATGCACTGAAACTTTGCTTGGTGCAGAACAATCTGGAATAATGTTAAACATTGTAACAGTCACCTCTTTGCTACCTGAACTTGTTCAGAACGTAAAATCTTTGTGAGACCTGCGCTAAAAACAATCTAGACACAGCACAATGAATGAAACAGAACGCAGGTGTCTCAATGCATTTTTGAGACCTGAAGTTCTTTTTAACTTGACACCATATTTAAAAATGTGCTTGTCCTGCGTGAGATACTGAAGAATGCGAGACGCGGCGCAGCAGTAATGGAAGTTCGTCCAGCGCGTTTACATAGAAAAACATTGGAAAACAGAACAGATGCACACAAAAACCCTTTTGATGTGAATTGCCCCCCAACTCATTCGTTTGCGTGTATCTGGGTGAGTGAAAGCATGTGGGCGAAACAAGTTCGGAAGGCCTGTATATTTTTTAGAAATTACAAACCCGAACTCAAAGTCCTACTGACCTGAACCCGGCGGCTTCGAGAACCCCTCTGAGACCGCAGACAACAGCGTATCCACATGTGTACTCGGAACAACATGTCACCCCTAAAGTGGATTTTGCAGAGCTTTCCAACCTGGGCCCCCGCGACATACGGTGGTTAAAACAGTTACTGTGAACATCGTAGTTTCTCCAGCCGGAACACGTGACAGCCATTTCTTCTTTGCTGTGTTTCCGGACATGACGTAATGACTCAAGGATGAACGACAAAAGCCTGTGATTTTTGCATGAAGTCCGATCTGACAGCTCAAAATGCAAATAATTTGTATAGGCTTACCTTAGCAAATTGGGATAATGTAAGGACATTGTTTTGAACACTTATTGTTTATGTAACAAATCAATAATGGCAATTTGTAAATTTCTAACCAAAAAATCGTACGTAATGTTTCGGGTTTAATGTCAAGCCCTGATGACTAAAATCATAAAATACTGTTATCGGGCATAATTGACTGTATAAATCAAGTTTATACAGCAAAAATCACAAATCAATACTGGACATTTGTTGTGTTCTGCCATGAAAAAAGGGTTCAATTTGATTTATCTGCATATTTTTGCCTCTTGAATTGATTTGTCAGCTTACTTTGTTCATTGTAGAGCTGATGAAAGGGAGAAAGGAACGTCGAAAGCTGAATAAAGTGGAGAAGAAACTTCAGTATCAGAAGCATCATGATTTCACAACCGGAGAAAAAGCTTTCAGTGGCTCAAATACAAAAAATCATTTCTCACCAAAAAAGCATCAAAGAAGATTAGCCAAAAATCCTAACACCTGCACTCAGTGTGGAAAGATTTTCATAGGTAAAAGCAGGCTTATCATACACATGAGAGCTCATACTGGAGAGAGACCTTACACGTGCCATCTGTGTGGGAAAAGTTTACTTTATAAAGAGCAGCTTTATGTACACATGAAAATTCACACAGGAGAGAGGCCTCATACATGCAATCAGTGTGGGAAAAGTTTCTCATTTGCTTACAGTCTCAAGAATCATCTCCTCTGTCACTCTGGAGAAAGACCATTTGAATGTGATAAGTGCGGGAAAACATTTGTTGCGGCGCAGTATCTGAAAAATCATCTGAAAACGCACACAAATAAGAAGCTTTACAACTGTTCATTTTGTGGAAAGAGTTATTCAGACCTGTTCTATTTTAAAAAGCACCAGAAAATTCATACTGGTGTGGGGACTCATGTGTGCTTTGAATGTGGAAAGACCTTTATTACAGCCGGCTCTGTGAAACGGCACCAAAGAATTCATACTGGAGAAAAACCTTACAAATGCTCGCATTGCGGAAAGAGTTTCACTCATTCACACAGCCTGAAAGCACATGAGAGAATCCATACTGGAGAGAAACCTTACAAGTGTTCACAATGTGGAAAGAGTTTCTCTCAGTTACAACACCTGAAAACACACTTGAGAATTCACACTAGAGAGAAATCATATCACTGCTCTTCATGTGGGAAAAGTTTCTGCACAGCAAGTAATCTACATAGACATGTAAAAAGTAATTGCTCAAGTAGTCGCAGTGAGCAGAAATCATCTTCAGGTCCAAAAAGATCAAGTTACTAGTTTGAAATTCAGATAAACCCAAAGATGGAATTTCTCCCAATAGACCATTTCAAGCAGGTAAACAATAGCAAGGAATTCGAACACAAGTTTTCTTGCTGCACATCCAGTATCATTACTGGATCCTTTTAAATAAGGCTCTGGGTTAACATATTTTCCTTAAATAACATCAAACATTCACCTGAAGTGGCTTATCCAGTGGTGGTGTTGATACTGAGCGTCTGTTCGTGAGAGGCGATTAAATTATAATGGTAGTTTAGATAGGGATTGATCACATGTGTTATAACAAAGTCTTTTTAGGCAAGTCAGGTCACTCCACAGCCATCTTTGGAATGCTCTCGGGCAGGGCTCGACATTAACGCTTGTCCTGGACAAGTGGATTTTTGAAGGGTCAAGTGAAAGAGAATTTTACTTGCCCGACCGGACAAGCATAGCAGACTGATTAAAATGTTAATAACGGAAAAATAACCGGCTATATTTGTGATGGGCTAGGCCTGTGTCACTTATTACAAAGTTCATATTCAGCTGTTGAAAACAGTCCAGAGCACGTAATTTTATAATTCGCTAGCGAGCTAGTAACAGCTGCGCCCTGTTTGTTTGACATGCGGCACGTGTGTGTGCTCCGATCATGAACGTGTATTCCGAAAATGCTGGCGCTAATGCGCGCCTGAACGGTCAAATACATTTCAACATTTCTCAGAAATGCCTGTCTTGGTGCGGTATTCATGTAAACACAGAGAGTGATGTCTAAAGTGAACGTAACAGTGGAGGAAAAAGCACATTTGTATTAAAATGTCGGATTTGTAAGTATAAATGTAAGCTAATAGACCTGCTGCTGTCTAGTGTGTCATTATAATAATCAAACAACCAGAACGAGAAAACCACTCTGCTCTTGACTGAGTAACATTAGTAGCTTTAAAAAGTATTAATGTATTATAATGATACAGTGAAGACCGGTAGTAGTTTTATGTTGCATTTCATTCTGAATGTTTCCTTGAATACTTGATAGCCTACTGCTGTTAAAAACTTTTAAAGCTGTTAAAAAAGCACTGAATTTTCTATTAATTGCTGTTTTTATTTTATTATGGACTGTTTACTAGTCTTGAATAATTACTGAAAAACTTAACCATTCTTCCATAATTTACAATAAGCAAATTAAGTTAGTTACATAAGTTAGTTATTATTTGTTGTGGTTTTTGAAGCTGGTATTGAGAAACGTCAAATTTCACCACAGACTACTGAAATTTCGGTATTGTGATAATGTAAGGGCTGTTTTTCTTGACCTCAGAATGGCTTTTGACATGGTAAACCATAGAATACTTAATAAACTATCTTCCTTTTAATTTTTCAGCTGATTCACTTTAATGGATAGAATCATATTTAAATGGAAGAACACAATATGTTAAGGTTCATAATCATAAATCCACTGTTCTTAACACCACTACCGGTGTCCCACAAGGATCTATACTCGGACCACTTTTATTTAGTTTTTACATTAATGATTCTGTTTGTCCTGATGTAGAGATCCAGTTATATGCAGATGATACAGTAATGTATGCACACTGTTGCACAAAGGAGTAAGCTGCTTCTAAACTTATTAGTGCAATGAGCCATATTACAACATGACTAAATCGATCATGTCTCAAGCTAAATGTAACCAAAACTGTAACCAAAACAAAAATGGTCATGCACTACTCCAGAGACCGATATAATGATATCTCCGCAAAAGTTGCAAGTTGTGACTGAGTTTAAGTATTTGGGTGTCTGGATTAATTGTAATCTTTCCTTTAAAACTCACGTAAAATAAAATATGTCAACGAGTTAGGATTCATTTAAGTACATTTAGATTTGTCAGAAAATCACTGAGCTATGAAACCGCTATAAGATATATAATGAATGCTATGTTCATTCCACATTTCACATATTGTTTGACAAGCTGAGCACCGGCTAACAAATCGACAATGAAACCACTTGAAATTTTACATAAATGTACCCTCAAAGTTCTAGATCAGAAACCTAACAGCATTCACAGCTGTCAAATTTTAAATAAACAGACTTCTGAGCTGGGAAAATGTAGTTAAATATGCTCATTTTTGTCTAGTTTTTAAGATATTAAATAATAATATTATGATTTTTTTTTTATGTATGTAGTGTTGCATTGTTTGTTTGGTGGGTGTGCATTGTACTGGTTTGGGTATTAGTTTGTATGTATTATCTGTATATGATATTTGTGATAAGTTTATTTTTAGTTTTAGATTGCCTTTTTAAGAACTGGTCAAGGACAACAGATGAAAATTACCCTAACTCTGGCTCATTTACATTCATTTTTCTGTTGATCAATGAGTGCTGTCCCTGTCAAATAAATACAAAAATAAATAAATAATAAAAGGTGAATGATGAAAGATGTTTTTCTTTTTCTTTTTTCTTTTGGAATATTCTTGTGTTATGAGACATAATCACTTATAAACTGTTATGAAATCTTATTCATGCATCCACGTTCTTGAACTCATTTAGACATTCAGAATATCAACGAATGTACTGTATGTAGGGTTGGGGGGGTTACTTTTGAAACATATTCCACTACAGATTACAGGATACATGCTGTAAAATGTAATTTGTAACTTATTTCGTTAGATTACTCAAGGTCAGAAACGTATTCTAAATACTTTGGATTACTTCTTCAGCACTGGTAGATTTTTTCACTTGTTTTGACTATAAAAACTCTGCCAGTACAGTAAGACAAAATACACATGTTAAAAATACATTCTCTGAAAAACCTAAATATCTTATGCAGTGTTGTTTCTAAAACAAGATAAATCAAACTGATCTTGTTTTAAGGATTTTTAGATATTTTTACAGGAAAACAATACAAAAATTATCATCAAGATTACGATTTTTGCCCTATTATCAAAGGTCTTACTAGAAAAAATAAATTATGATCCAACGTGAATTTTCTTGATAAAAAAATATGATCATGTCTGGTAACATGTGCATGTAAAATGGTTAGAAATAGCATTTTATCTTAGTGTAAAGCTGACAATTTACACAAGGTTTATTTCTATTTCTTCTGCTCCAAACTTACTTCAAACTTACTTCTCTGTCTGCTCGTATGAATGTAACACATCATAAGAAAGTGTTTCACCACTGTTCAAATGCACTTTGAATCACATCATTTATATGGATAAATGTTTTCCATCTGAAAGGACTAAATATTAAATGAAACTAATGACAATACAATGCAAAGTAATCTCTTCAGTAATCAAAATACTTTTTGAATGTAACTGTATTCTAATTACCAATGATTTAAATTGTATCTGTAGTGGAATACAGTTACTTATATTTTGTATTTTAAATATGTAATCCCATTACATGTATTCCGTTACTCCCCAACCCTGAGTGTATGTTATACAAGTTACTTGTGTTGACCTTGGTGATCCCTAGAGACCTCTCATCCTGTGTTGACATGTTTATATTTCTCTTGTTTAAATACTCTTGTGCTTTTTACAAATAATAAAATTCTAGGAAATAGATGCCGTTACTACTTTGCAGTATTTTTCTAATATCATTCATTTATGTGCATCTGCAGATGTGGGTATTTTCCTTTTGCCTCATCGCACGTATCTACAATTATACACCTCTTCAGACAGAAAAATTTGACTGTCACTGACCTTCCCTTTTAAGCAGTGTTGTATAAAGTTTCCATTTGTCGTAAGTAAAAATAAAGATACCTTAATGGAAACTGACTCAAGTAAAAGTTGGAATAGCTCATAAGGAAAATTACGACACAGCTCATTATACCCGTGGCAACTTATTTGATTGGTGGTGCCGTGCTAGAACCTATGTTAGGAGTTAACTCCAGAACTACTGTGACCAATTCAGTCAGCAAGTAAATGTACTACTCATCTGGCACAGAATAGCAAAGTAAACAATATGAATTATTGGTGCGTTCATGCCATGAATTATAGTATTTATAAGCACAAATGAACGGCACCATCAGAATAAGCTTTATTGCCAAGTATGCTTACACATACAAGGAATTTGTCTTGGAGACAGGAGCGTCCAGTGTACAACAATACAAAAACAGCAGCAAGACAGATAATAATAAAAAAGAAAAAATAATTATAGACATACGTACAGACACACGCATACATACACACATACACATGGGTAGTGCAAATCTAATACAATCTGTTATGTACAGTGCAAATGTTTTTTTCTTTTTTTTTTCTCAGAGGAATGAAATGGCATAAGAGGTTGGATGTGTTGGATAAATACAAGAAAGACTAAGCTGTGTATTGCACATAATTATGCAATAATTAATACTGCATAGCAATGTTCTAAAAACTTGGAGAACAACACAGCAACAGCATAGCAACAACCTGTCAACCACCCGGAACAGCCTATCAACTGCACAACAATTTGCACATATCTGCATAGCAGCAATCTGGCAGCTAGGGATGTGCGGAACGACTAATTTCACTGACGTTTAAATGAATATTTTTAAGTGTAATGACTCTGGGCGGACACTTTACAAAGGTTCTGCCCTCCCATCAAGTGTTCATGCTGTATTAACTGTAAATGTGTTAATCGTGATTAAGAAAAATTAAGGTGTTAAACTTTTAAAAATGAATCGCAACCCTTTTGACATGGAGTGCCATTTTTCATTTTCCTGGTCAATGGCTACATTTTTTGATGAGCAAAATTAACATGTCCGGTGAAAGACGGGACTTGACTCACCTGAAGTGGCTATCCTGCTCTTGAAAAAGCCCGCTCTGTGGGAAAATAACAAGCATGCACAATTTAAAGAAGACGCAAATTTGAAAACATCCATCTTTCAAGCCAACGTTTCGGAAACCCGGTACCCGCACCACCACCGAAGTGATTTCATAGCTACTTTGAGTTTTCTTGTCTAGCGAGAGGACATTTTCCTGTGCGCATTGCGAGTGAGAGAGGGAAGAAGCATTTAACCACAAGTATTTAGAATCCATGGTTAAGAACCGTGAAGTGCTTTTTTTAGACGTGGCAAAAAGAAATATATATAATGTATAAATATATAATATAAAAGAGTTTTTCATAAGATTTTTGTAAGCCTAAATGTGAAAAAGTCATGTGTGGGTACTGGAGCTGTTGCTATGGTTACGGACGTTGTTTAGCCAGGTGTCGAGGACTGAGCGTGAACTTTCAATTCAAGTGGAACAGGAGCTTAAACACACGAACTCCAAAATATAACAGAGGAGTTCGATATATCAGACTCATATCCACCAAAAAAGCAGCTGTTTGTCAGCATTTAAATGACTGACTGAAAACAACGGATGTAAATTATGCAGACAAAGTCATAGAAAGATACACAACAAACTAGTAAGTTTAATATTTTTTTGCTGTGGTGATTTTAAAGTGATGAATTCAAAGATGCAACTTTTTGTAATGTTTAAGTGTGCTGACAGCGTGCATTGCGTGTAGTTACTATCAGTGAGTAAACTTTGAAAAGTTGCATCTTTCGTCCTCATTGTTTAAAGCATTGCTTCTGTACAAATGAATCGCGTTCAACAAAAAATTGAAATTTTAGTCGTTATCAGACTTTAAATTGACTGCTGTGAGCAATATTACCATTATTATGCGTAGTCCACAGGTTTATTTGTAAGATGTTGTGGACAGTATTTTTATAGGCTCGAGTCTGTTGCCGATACTTTATGTTGGGGTGTCTGACAGACAACGAATTGCTTTAAACTGTTGCAGAAGAAAAAAACTGTTGGATGCCTTGAACTTGGCTATATGTTGCGCACCCACAGTAATCTTGCATTTACACTTTTAAAGCTTTCTGGTTACATTGAAGCACATCACTGAGCTCGGGATGCGCATAAGTGGTGTTGTGCCCTAGATTGGAGCATCCGTTATTATATTCCTACTATTTATTTGTTGTGTATTTATCAGTTTTCTTATTGTAGAGCTGCTCTTGTCGTCCACATATCCCCCAGAAATACGTCCACTAAGACATTCAGTTGTAACATGCATTTTTTGCATCATGTTGTATAATAAGAAAAATAGGTTAACCATGATTTTGTCTAACAGTTTTTTTTTATTTTTCACCTTTTTCCTCCCAATTTGGAATGCCCAATTCCCAATGTGCATTTAAGTCCTTGTGGTCGTGTAGTGATTCACCTCAGTCTGGGTGGTGGAGGACGAATCCAGTTGCCTCCACGTCTGAGACGTCAACCCATGCATCTTATCATGTGGCTTGTTGAGCGTGTTGCCACGGAGACAGCACATGTGGAGGCTTCACGCCATCCACCGTGGTAACCACGCTCAACTCACCATGCGCCCCACTGAGAACGAACCACATTATAGCGACCACGAGGAGGTTACCCCATGTGACTCTACCCTCCCTAGCAACTGGGCCAATTTGGTTGCTTAAGAGATCTGGCTGGAGTCACTCAGCACGCCCTGGGATTCAAACCAGCGAGCTAGCGAACTCCAGGGGTGGTAGCCATCGTATTTTACCACTGAGCTACCCAGGCCCCCTGTCTAACAGTAATCTCACCATCAAAAACTCTCACTGCAGCATTGCTAAATCCAACACAATTGGTCATAAGAGACTCATATTACCAGGTGTAAATGTTTATTGTTCCTATTAATACGCATCTTAACGCATCTTAAAACCAGGGAATAAACGGCAAACACGCACAGTGGGAATATTAGAGACAAAGAGTGAAGTCAAAACTGATTCACTAGGTTAAAATGTGTTTCTTTTTTATCAGTCAAAATGACAGAGAGCATTTGGAATTATCCATCAATGTATGAAAACAACATTGAAAACAAAAAGTGATTTTTTTGTGCCCCACCAGAAATAATGAGCTTGAGACGCCTCTGATTACAAGGTCATAACCACAGGTGAGACCATGGATGGATCCTTATTACTGTGGTTAGACTGATTTATAAACCAGGTTATGCGTACCTCAGGGGTAAATTTGGGTGTAATGCTTTACTAAATAATTAATTACTGTAATTAAATTACTTTTTACTTGAAAATGTAAGGGATTACTCTTCATTATTCAGTAATTTAATTACTGTTACTTCTGATGCATTATTTTGTATTTTGCATTTAATTGCATTAAATACTGTATAGAGAACAGAACAATTCTATATAAAACAATAGTCAATTTAAAATCGAAATTTAACTTCTGATGTTAAAATGTATGTTTTTTTTATTTATTTAATGCTGCCCATTTAAATTCTTTGGCCAGTTCAAGAATAATGTATGTGATTTTATGATTTATTTGAAGAAAATTAAAAGAACAGTTTCATGTCTGTCCTTGTATTTTTCATGTGGTCGAGGTTGATCAGGGTTTTAGAAAGTAATTCATAATAAGTAATTCAATTAATTTTCAGACAGAGTAATTAGTACAGTAATTTAATTACATTGTAGAAGAGGTAATTAATAGTTAGTAATTAATTAATTGTTAGATTAACTTACCCAATAAGCAGGTCAAAGGGTACACAGAAGAAATTGGATTTTTCTTTGAATTTATAAAACAAAAAGTATCACTTAAAAATAACAGAGATTAGGCTGTTTAAAAATAAAGATTTTCCAATTAATCGCAATCTACATTTAAAGACGTTCTGTGGTTTATCCCCGAAGTGCTTTTCATCTTAAGTGCAAAGTGCGCTTCCCATTTGAACAGCGTGGCGTGACTCAAGCGCGTCCTATAGCTTGCGGAGCGGATTACACTAAACGGTACGCAGACCACAAAACCTGTGAGATTCATTTGAATTAAACTGACAGTTTTCTGCTTTGAGCACTATGGTGAGTGTCAGACATCTCATAAGGCCAGACTGCCTCAACATTCTGAATAGCATTGATGACTAGAAAACATACTGTGTGCCATTACTGTAGCAACACTAACTATTGTTTTTTTGATTAAATCTATATGAGAGAAAGAAGTCTACTCTGTTTGTATAATGACGGTGACAGTTTTAGACATTCTAAATGTGTTTAGGCTACTGTTTTTCCATAACAAAATGTGATTGATTGTTTTATGCAATAGTTGCATTGACCTACTCCTTGAGCCATGCATGGTCTAACCTGTGGTATTTCTTTCAAATAAAAAAAAAAAAAGTAGAATCAAGGGCTTCAAATCCTTCTTCAAAGCTATCTCCATGAGCATGGACGAAGCTCCTGTGCAAAATCTGATCTGTTCTAATGCTGTCTGATTGTAGGAGAAAAAATTCAAGTGGTGATTAAAAACATCATTAAAAATGTGTTGGGGTGTTCCTCCTAAAGTCCACAATCATCTCCACCGTTTTGAGCGTGTTCAGCTCAAGGTTGTTTTGACTGCACCAGACAGCCAGCTGTTCAACCTCCCTTCTAAATGCAGACTCATCGTCATCTCGGATGAGGCCGATGACAGTGGTGTCATCTGCAAACTACAGGAGCTTGACAGAGGGGTCCTTGGTGATGCAGTCATTGGTGTAGAGGGAGAAGAGTAGTGGGGAGAGCACACATCCCTGGGGGGGCACCAGTGCTGATTGTACAGGTGCTGGAAGTGAGTTTCCCCTGTCTCACAAGCTGCTGCCTGTCCGTCAGAAAGCTGGTAATCCACTGACAGATAGACGTGGGAACAGAGAGTTAGTGTAATTTATTCTGGAGTATAGCTGGGATGATGGTGTTGAAAGCCGAACTGAAGTCCACAAAAAGGATCCTTGCATAAGTCCCTGGTCTGTCCAGATGTTGCAGGATATGATGCAATCCCATGTTGACTGCATCATCCACAGACCTGTTTGCTCTAAGCAAATTGAAGGGGATCTAGAAAGGATCAAGTGATGTTCTTCATGTGGGCCAACACCAGTCTTTCAAATGATTTCATGACCACAGACATCAGGGCGACAGGTCTGTAGTCATTAAGTTCTGTGATTTTTGGTTTCTTTGGGACAGGAATAATGATTGAGCATATGAATATCAATTTATATATACATTTCTTTGGTTTGTGTTGATGAAGGGGTACTTGAGCCTTACTGATTGTGCTGTGGGGTTCTTATGGCATAAAAGTTTGGGAAACACTGAACTATAGTATTTCTTATGAAAAAAATAAAAGCCTAAACACATATAACCACAACTTTTACTAATGTAATAATAGTGAAGTCTGAATAAAAATAAATATAACTGCAAGCAGCAATGATCAGGGCCAAGCCCTAAAGCCATACACCAAGGACAATGCAAAGAGCTATGGCAAAACAGAAGCACAACATTTAAACCAGCTGAGATGGGGATTGAACCAGCATTTGTCCAGTCTTTTGGATGGAAGCCTAAAGCTCTAACCACTGTGCACTTTCCATAACTATATTGTCACAGGTAAGTTTTTTTTTCTTCTTTTAATTGAAACAGTAATTACACACAGTACAGTCTGCATTATAGTAAACACAACATGAAGACTCAGAACTCAACCGAAGTACAATTTTTAACCCTGCTCTTTCCTGGATTTGAACTCACAACCTTTTAAGTCATGTACCAAAATGTTAACCATTGGGCCATTCAGTTAACACCACATTCAAGTGCTGAAGATACATTCCAAGCTGAGAGTCAGCAGGTTTTAAATAAAAAAATTAATTAATTTAGACATTTCTCTCAGAAGAATTAGAATAAGGAACCAACGATGCATTAAAAATTTTGTTGAAACTGACTACACAACTTTTTAATTTACAAGGTGCCCAGAGCTGGGTTTGAACCGGTATCCTGTCAATATCTACGGCTTGCAAATACAGCAAACTGTACTAATACACCACACATTGTATTGGTGCTTAAGAGACATACCAAACTTTTATTTTAGAGTCAGCAGGTTTTAGAGTCATAAGTCCAATGCTTTAACCACTAGGCCTATCAGACAAGTTTAGATTGAGCACACAAATGCATTGATTAGCATACTAACTGATTAGCATGCTAAGCTAATGTTGCCCTATGGATAGCATTGTGATCAAATAGACTTATAAAACAAAAAACAACAGTTAGCATGCTAACCGATTAGCATGTAGCATGATAACAAGGCTAAATGTTCTTTTGAACAACACTAAGACAAAAAAGAATATGTATACGTGCAAATGGAAATTATCTGTGATAAGCCCTGCAACTATTCAGTAAACACAGTACAAAGATCTCCAGTACAATATTACATCAACTTTAACCTTGGTCCACATGGGAATTGATTCTATGACCCTTTGAATTATAAACCAGTACTTTAACCCACTAAGCCGACATGTTCAATGAGTGTCAAAGAGACTTAATGAGGTTAGAGTTATTTTTTTAACTATAGGTGCAAATGTCTCCAAACTGCTCAAGTATCATCAGGACTTGATGTCGATGATGCATATACATTTTCTTTGAAATCTGACAATGTAATTAAAAGATATGTCATTGTTTAATTTCAATATGGTGGAGAGGCAGTATGGTTGATATGGAAAAAAGTTATATTGTTAAAATCCTCATGACCCATAGAATCCATAGACACCAACCTCATAATTTTAGGACAAACGGTTCAAAGGTGACAGGCAAATATTTTTCACATTTCTTGAGCCATAGGTGGTGCTCTCTCCAAACTGTGCATGTACCCTCAGATCATGGTCCTGTTGAAGCATATCAGGTTTTGTTTCGATAGGACAAATTGTTTCCAAGATACAGCCTGACATCCTATTTCACATCAACATCGTTAACTTTGAATTAGTGCAACTTTTCAACAGTTGCATAAATCAAAATGTGGTGAGGTGAAGTCTGTGCGGCTATGTCTGTAGACTATTTTGAGCCATTGTTTGGGCAAATCAGACGAAGTTTGAAGGATATGAAAAGCTTGAACTGTAAACATCATAAGCCCAGATGGCAGCTACTGTAATGGGCGGAGTTTTAACATAAGGAGTCCATTGGAATCATCAGGAGGAGAGTACTCTGATGCAAAATTTTAATTGTAGGTCAAACAGTTCAAAAGATATACGCAAAAGAGAAGTGAGTTTTTGAACTGGTTGTCATGCTATGGAGTTTGGCCTAGGGATCCCAAATGTGCCATGGTGGCTAGTCATGCCCATCCCATCAGTGTGCCAAATTTTAGCATTTTCCTTCTTATGATTAATAGGGCTGCCATAGACTCCAATAGAGGAATAATAAAAATAAATATAGCTGCAACCAGCGATCACAGGACTAAGCACCAGCATGGCAACCACTGCACAACCCAAAGAGCAATCACACACACTGCAAGTCACCCACAGATGCAAACCTACACCTTTCTGTTTCACAGTTCAGAGAACAGTCCACTGCACCAAACAGCCACAACTTTTTTTTTTTCATGTACCAAAGGGCCTTACACAGCTTGGAGAAACACAGCCAAGTTCATATTCATGCAACTTTTCAACAAAGAAGCAAATCACAATTGATTGGGGACAATCCCAGCAACCATTTAGTTAGCACAATACAAAAATCTACAGAAATGGCAAATGCAATAATTGCTGAGGTGGGGATCAAACCAACAAATCTTGGTACAATAGCCAAGAACATTACATACTGTGCCGTAATTACATACTAAGCCACTCTGTTGAGACACTCAGTAAGTGGCAAAGTGACAACCTGAGTTAAGAGTCAGCAAAAAAAGTGTGGGTTAACTATAGGTGGCACTGTCTCCAAACTGCTCAGGTATCCTCTGGACATGATGTTGAAAAAGCATACCAATTTTTTTCAAAAGATTTATTGCTTTTTATCAAATTCAATATGGCGGAGAGACAGTATGGTTGATATGGGAAAAGTTGGTATCGTTTAAATCCGTATGGCCCAAGGAGTCCATAGACACAGTGATCATGATTTTAGAACATACAGTTCAAAAGTTATTCCTGACCCATATGTGGTACTGTCTCCAAACTGTGCAGGTACCCTCAGGTCATGGTCCTGATGTAGCACACCACATTTCAGTTCGATTGGAAAAAGCATTGCTGAGATATAGCCTTAAATGCATTTTACGTCAACCTCATTAAATTTGATACGTAACTTTTTCAACAAAGTCGAAAATCAAAATTCAAGATTTGAGCCATTGTTTGTGCAAATCCGATGACATTTCAAGGAATAGTAGGGTAAACATGTTAAACATTTTAATCCAAGATGGCTGCCACTGGTATGGAGTTTTAATGTAAGGGGTTCATTGGAATCAACAAGAGGAGAGTAAAAATAATTTTGCTTCTAGGCCAAATGGTTTAAAAGATACACACAGAAGAAAAGTGAATTTTTTACATGGTGGTGGCACTATAGAGTGTGTCCTAGAAAACACAGATTTTGTGTGGGGTCTATTCATACCCACCCCTATCAGTGTGCCAGATTTCATAATTTTCCTATGTAGCATTCATAGGGCTACCATAGACTCCCATATGGGAATAATAATAACAATTACAATAGGTGTCTTGCACCATCAGTGCTTGGCCCCTAAAAAGAAAAGCTACAAAAGCAATAGGGGCATACACCCTTTGGGTCTTGGCCCCTAAATAAATAAAAAACTAAAATTATTTATTTATTTTTTTTTTTAAAACTGTAACCTAGTTTCCATCCACTTTTCATGCTGTTTTGTTAATGACAAAGTGAAATGCGTAATTTTTTTTTGCAAAATTTGCTGTCTTCTGCCTGTTTCCATTCAAATGGCCTTTTATCGATAAAAATAGTGTGCGTGATGACGTCATGCTTAAAAAAACACTTTGTTTTGGTTTATCGGATAAGAAATCTGCCCTTATGCCGTTTCCATAAAGAAATATGTGTATATCGCTAGTTGTGGACATGTGGTGTGACGTAGTGGGCTAAAGCATATAACTGGTAATCAGAAGGTTGCTGGTTCAATCCCCACAGCCATCACCATTGTGTCCTTGAGCTAGGCAGGTTGCTCCAGGAGGATTGTCCCTGTAATAAGTGCACTGTAAGTTGCTTTGGATAAAAGCATCTGCCTAATGCATTAATGTAAACGTGTACCTTTCACCTCCCAGATGTCCCTAATTTTTTCCCCGCCAAAGTTTTGATAAAATGAGGAGACTATTGATACAATTCATTGAAATTAACCAGCTTACTGTCATTTTAATTTCACATATAAATGCAATCAGAAGACGAGGAATTGCAATCTAAAGGGAGCTGTTGCCCTTCTGATAGGACTGTAAAATTGGTCCTGATGTTGCACCCACCGCAGGTTGCCACCGGATCCGACCCGAAAGCGAATCGTCATGCCCTGTTCAAGCTGGCAACCTGCACCAAGTAGTGGGGAAAACGTTCGGTCTTAGTATAAGGACCATCCATCGATGTGTATATGCTGTGTGCACAGCTATTAAAGAAAAATGTATACGGTGTAATATCAGGGTGTACAGATATGATACGTTCCTGATATTCAATAGGCTATTTTGAACAATCATGTAATCTAAAGCATTGCCATCACAACTGCATTATGTCCTGTATATTTGTCCAGCAACTATTAATGACCAACTGAATTTGATTATCATCTAAAATTAATTTTAGTGTCATAATACAATTTACATTTTCTGAAGAAGCTCAGCAAATGCGATCCGAGGTAAAGAGTGTTAGATTTAAAATATTAAAAAGTTTTAAAATGTTCAAAAGCTGGTTTTCTTGAAGTGAACTCAGCATTGGACAAATAGTTTTATCTAGTCTTGAAAAAAGTGTAGAACATTCTGAAAATGTCATTCAGATGACTTTTTTCATCTACAGAACAGGGTAAGGATAATTTAAGTTTGTGTAAAGAAAAGGCAATTATATAGGCCTAACAATATAATTTTTCATTTGGTAACTTGTTTTTTATTTTATTTAATGCTTTATTCGTTTGGTAATTTATTTTATTTAACATAGGGAATTTTGCCGGCATTTTTTCAAAAGTAAGCTAAACAATATTTTTATAGAACTGGGTCATATGTTAGTGTTCCAAAAAGCACACAGAAGCTTTTCTCCTAGTATTGTGTATTTATTTTTAATATCTTTGTGCATAGAAATGATATGTTTTTTGTATTATGGGCTAATTCCGTGACTGCCGTCTATTATTTTGAATGGTGTGGAAAAGCAACTTTAATAAATTAACGGATGGCTACCATGATTAAATTAATTGCAAAGAGTGGCCATTCATTTGTTCTCCGTGCACTTGTCCGTGTGCATGATATGAGATATTTGTGTTGGCACACCTGGAAGTGTCATGACGCAAATGTGTTTGCAGCATCAGATCTGTGCAGGTATGCCATTAAGACCAATCCATAATATTGTGAGTAATGTTTCACGTACAATAAATTGGCTTTCAGTGATGTATACCTTGTCATGATTAATACAGGCTAACAATTGGGGTAAATTCTGTCACGTGACACAATTTTTTTGCATTAATATCTATTTTCTCATCAAAAAGTGTTTCCAAACCAGTTTTTTGCGACATTTGAAGTATCGACATAGAGTTTATGCGCTAGAGTTAAACGGGAAAATATTATACAGACCCTTGTGAAATTTTTTGGATGGAAAGGTAGTTTGTGTAAACTCTTTTATTAACTTATTTGATGTATACTTGTCTTATGAGTATGTTGTGAACTGTCAAGAGTTCACTGCAAAACCAGTTTCCCTGCAAGGATAAAATTTCTATTCTATATGTTCACCCTAAATGATTTAAAATTAATCTATACAGTAATCAGTTTGAAGTTGATGTTTGTCTCTTTACCTCATCAGTGCTGTTTATAATGTCATTTGAGATGTCTGACTTCTGGTGCACTTTAAAATGGAACATTCTCTGTAGAATTCAAATGGGTCAAATAAGTTTTATGATCTCCGCCGCAATATTGAGTGTTTTGCTCTGCACTGTCCTATCTCTGGGAACCACACTTCATTCACCCCTCGCTACTGATATGAGTGGAATATTTAGTTTTTATAAATCGCTGAATATGAGATGAATACAATTATAATTGCTTTGGGTGTGGCTCAACTTTCACAGAATTTTAAATACAGAAAAAAACCCTGAAAATGTCACTTGCCAAAGTGACTAGAAAGAGTAACAGAGTTACCCATCACTGCCGATTTCTACACGCATTTTGCGGGTGTTAATGTCAGGCTCTGATGACTATAATCATTAAATGCAGTTATCGGGCATAATTGACAGAATAAATAAATACCGTTTGCACAGCAAAACTCACAAATCAATATTGGACATTTGTTGTGTTCTGCCATTGAAAACGGGTTGAATTTGATTTATTTGCACATTTGTCCCTCTTGAATTGATTTGTCAATTTACTGTGTTCATTTTAGAGCTGATGAAAGGGAGAAAGGAACGTCGAGAGCTGAATAAAGTGGAGAAACTTCAGTATCAGGAACATCATGATTTCAGAACTGGAAAAAAATCTTTGAGTGGCTCAAAGACTAAAAAGAATATCTCTCCAAAAAAGCATCAAAGAGGAGCAGCTAAAAGTCCTATCATTTGCTCTCAGTGTGGAAAGAATTTCATACATAAAAGCAGGCTTATCATGCACATGAGAGTTCATACTGGAGAGAGACCTTACACGTGCCATCTGTGCGGGAAAAGTTTTCATTATAAGGAACAGCTTCATGTACATATGAAAATTCACACAGGAGAGAGGCCATACACATGCAATCAGTGTGGGAAAAGTTTTGCATATGCATACCATTTCAAAGATCATCTCCTCTGTCACTCTGGAGAAAGAAAATTTGAGTGTAATAAGTGTGGTAAAACATTTGCTTTGGCACAGTATCTGAAAAACCATCTGAAAACACACACAAATAAGAAGATTTACAAATGTTCTGTTTGTGGAAAGAGTTATTCACACCTGTCCTATTTTAAAAAGCACCAGAAAATTCATACCGGTGTGGGGACTCAAATGTGCTTTGAATGTGGGAAGACTTTTACTGCAGCCAACAGCTTGAAACTGCATCAGAGAATTCATACTGGAGAAAAACCTTACAAGTGCTCACACTGTGGAAAGAGATTCACTCATTCACACAGCTTGAAAGCACATGAGAGAATCCACACCGGAGAGACCCCTTACAAGTGCTCACACTGTGGAAAGAGTTTCTCTCAGTCATACAACCTGAAAACACATGAGAGAATCCACACTGGAGAGAAACCATACCACTGCTCTTTATGTGGGAAGAGATTCACCACAGCAAGTAATCTACAGAAACATAAAAAACAGAATTCTTGTCACAGGAAGAAAAAATCATCTTCAGGTCCAATAAGACCAAGTAAAGAGTTTGAAATTCAGACAAACACAAAAATTTAATTTCTCCCAATAGAGCATCATCATCATCATCATCAAAAAGAACAGCAAAGAAAACTTCAGGAAGGTCTTGTATTAATTGAGAACATGTTTGTGTATCTGTATATTCCGTAATGTGCAAAATGTCTCAGCACTTCTGAAAAATGCTGTAGAGTAAGGATGTTTTTAAAATGCCATGAATAGTTTTCATAAATTGTGAGTGGTGGTGGTGTAGTGGGCTAAAGCACACAGCTGGTAATCTATGTTCCCACAATTCCCACAGCCATCACCATTGTGTCCTTGAGCAAGGCACTTAACTCCAGGTTGCTCCAGGGGAATTGTCCCTGTAATAAGTGCACTGTAAGTTGCATTGGATAAAAGCGTCTGCCAATTGCATAAATGTAAATTGTTTAATTGTTTATAAATTGCATAATTGTATAAACCTTTGGTGAATGATGAAAGATGTTTTATCTTTTTATTTACTTTATGTTGTTATGAGACATAATCACTTATAATCAGTTATGAAGTCTTGTTCATGTATCCACATTCCTGAACTCATTTATCTATGCATTCAGATTATCAACATATTCAATATGTACTGTATGCTGTTATGTTATACAAGTTATTTGTGTTGACCTTGGGGGTCAAGAAATGACTTGCGTGACTCCTGCAAAATATAAATATCTAAAAAGTAAAATAGAAGTTCCTCAAATGTATTTCATGTATTTAAGGTACAGAATGTTATTTGTGTTATTTGTCTAATGCACAAGAGCAACAACAACAACAACAACAAAAAATAACAATTTACAGGTGCAGGGTTGTTGGCTAATTCATACTAATTCTTCGTGTTCCATGCAGTTGAAAGTACCTTAGTGCTTTGGATGTTAACATTCTCTTCCGTTTTTTTTTTTTTTTTTCAAATGGGAATTGTAAATAAATAGCATTTGATACTGGAGCGGTACAGAATCTTAGGGGAGTGAGACTGAAAAATGTGCGCAGACATCTACCTGCGGGCGGGAACAGGACAAAATATTACATATTTTTTGTGGGAGCGGGACAGAATCTCGTGGGAATGGGTCTAAAAAATCCATCCCACAAAGACATCTACTTTATAATTCAG
The DNA here is from genome assembly GCF_019703515.2 of Myxocyprinus asiaticus. NCBI lineage: Eukaryota > Metazoa > Chordata > Actinopteri > Cypriniformes > Catostomidae > Myxocyprinus > Myxocyprinus asiaticus. The sequence continues at coordinate 39,599,218 of NC_059371.1, forward strand.
GTCCAGTATTTCACGAACACCCGCAGCGTGATTTTGGGGAGCTGAGGTGGAGGGAGAGGGAGATATTTGATAGAGAGAGCCTGTAGTATATTAACATCAGCCACATGGCCTTTGCTGCAGATGCCACCAGGCTTCTTTATGGGCACTAAAAACCTATGCATTGCACAAAAATAACTCAAATGACATCTCTGCTCTCTGGTTTGCAGCAGCCGAGTGTGTTGTTGCTTTTGACCAATGACAAAAATAGAAAATACTACACATTGCTGGTGCTGTTTTGTGATCGGTTGGGTGGTCTACAGCCCACACTCAATGTTTGCAACACACAGCCCACCCCATTTTGCTTTTAACCAATGCACAAATCGTAAATAAAATATATATATTTTTAAGCCATGTTTCCCAAATGTTTGATTGGGTGGGCAAGACTCACGTTTGCCCATGCCTACATCTGACCCTGTGCGCGTCCCATTTGAACAGTGCTGCATTACTCGCTTACGCATCCTCTCGCTTGTGTGGACGCGTCATGAACAAGGCTTGACTGAATGTGCGGAGCAGATTACACTTTGTGCAGACCACAAAACCTGTGAGACTCATTAGAATTAAACTGACAGTTTTCTGATTTGAAGCACTATGGTAAGTGTCAGATATCTCATAAGGCCAGACTGCCCCAACATTCTCAGAAAGACATTTGAGAGTTGATCTTAGTGCATGGGTGAGCACTGATTGTGCAATATCTTTGTTTAAGGTTAAACAATGCTAATGAGGAATATGAGGGAGGGGGAGTATTGTTTAAGCAAAACCCTTGAAAAGGATAAACAATGCTTATGAGGAAAATGAGGGAGGGGGAGCATCATTTGTGCATCAAAGCTTGCAATGTATTTGAGTCCTGAATTGTTTGAACAATTATTTGTGCAATACCCTTGAAAAGAGTAACCAAAGTTTTGAAGAAAATAAGCCCTGAATTGGGCGAGCCTGATTGTGCAATACCCTTGAAAAGAGTAACCAGTGCTTGTGATGTATTTGGCCTGGATTGGGCGAGCATTTGGTCATGCAATACCCTTGAAAAGGATAACCAAAACTTTGAATGCATATGAGGGAGGGGAGCATTGATTGTGCAATACCCTTAAAAAGGATAACCAATGTTTAAGAGGAGTATGAAGGAGGGGAAGCATCGTTTGTTCAATACCGTTGAAAAGGATAAACCAAGGCTTGAGCGGAGGAGGGAGAGTGGACCGTATTGTGCAGTTGAATTAATTTGACGCAGATGCTGCACCTAGACAACTCGTTTGCGCTGCATGGGAGACCTGCAGTTGCAAAGTCATGCTTCTTTCAGCTACGTTGGAGCAAGACATTATTTATTGATCCCAATAAAGTAGCACAAATACCTTACCTCCAAATACCTTAATTACCTGCTAAATATTACTGCCCTGACCACTAGCACACAAATTATTAGTGAAAAGAGCAAAATAACCAAATTGTCTTGAAACTTAAGGCATGAAGCAAGCTTAGTAGAGTATTAGTAGGGAGCTTGTGTTTTTACCAGCTTTCTTTTTTATCTGAAAGAAGAAGAAATGTAAATGAATAATGCAAACTATTGTTGTCAAAAGTACCGGTACTTCTGTACCAAATCGATACTAAAATAAAAAAGATGTAACTATACTAGTGTTTCTGCAATATGGGTAGTACCGAGCACCGACTCTGTCCGGTACCAGCACACAGTATGACTGACACACGACAGCTTTAAAATGCTCACAGGCTTATTTTGAACACATGCTCTGTTACTCCTTTTACACTGAAATGGAAAATTAATCAGATTAAAATTGTAACATGTCCTAGTGTGATTTATTAAACCACTAATGGCTGCAAACTTACTGTGGATGAGCTGCATACTTTGAATGTATAAATCCGACCACTCAAACACTGGAAATGCAACACACATTGAGAATCATTCGCATTGTATTAGATGGCAGAGCTTTAATCTCAACTCAAACTTTATTTATATAGCATTTAAAATAACAGATTTGACCAAAGTGCTTCACAGTAATACAATTTAAAACATAACATTTCAAAATGATCACATACACAAACACAAGTAATCTAAAATCCAAACACTCCAAAACTGTATCCTACATTTAATTTGTCAGACACAAAAGCCAGTGCAAAGAGATGAGGTTTTACACTGGGCCGTGTCGTGAAGCTCTGGCAAAAAACACACGTCATAATAAAAGCACAATTCAAAATAAAAGCTAGATGCTTGAAATTGAAATTGTGAAATTGAAATTGTGACCGAAATATATAACAACTTTATAGCAAAATGTAATATTCACTGTAATACTATTACTACTACTACTACTACTACTACTACTACTATTACTAATAATAATAATAAAGAAATATATCACAAGCAAGACTGCTGTTGAATAAAAGTTTGAAAAAAAAAATGCAATGACGTTGAAAAGTAAAATATTTACTTGTTAAAAGTTTTAAGAATTAATTGATTAGACACCATCTTGATGATAAAATGTAATTAATAATAATTATTCAACTATAATTATTAAAATAATTATTAAATTATCAAAAATAACTAAACTGGTGTGTTCAGTAGCAAATTATCGAATTAGCATATTTTTGCTGTGGTATCGAAATTGGTATCGAGAACCATGAAATTTCACTGGTATCAGTACCGGCTACTGAAATTTTGGTACCATCACAAAACTAATGCAAACATAAGCCTGTATATTGCTGTACAACAATGCTACTGTTGTGCCATACCCTGCAGAAGGAGCCCCTGTGAATGGGTGAGCCTTATTTGTGCAATATTTTTGCAGAGGTTAAACAATGCTTGTGAGTGAGACTTTGCTTGGATTGAACCCTTTGCGAAAAGGTGGGCATGGTTGTATAATGCCCCTGCAAAAGTACAAAACAACATTTTGCATTTGAGCCTATGAAAGGATGAAGTCACCTATGCAATACAGCATCAAAAGGACAAACAACATTGCGTTTGAGCCCTACGTAAAGGGCAATGTTGCTTGTGCAATACCCCTGCAGGAGGACAAAATACCTTATGTGTTCATCCCTTGATAAGGGCGATGTTGTATGTGCAATCCTTTGCAAAAGAATAGCAACATTTTGTGTGTTTACAACATTTACGTTAAAACATTTGCGTTGAGCTCTGCAATGAGGTCGAGCATTATTTGTGCAGTACCCCTGCAAAGATAAACAATGCTTTAATGACTTGTGACTCCAGCCAGGTCTCCTAAGCAACCAAATTGACCCGGTTGCTAGGAAGGGTAGAGTCACATGGGTTAACCTCCTCGTTGTCGCTATAATGTGGTTCGCTCTCGGTGGGGCGCGTGGTGAGTTGTGCGTGGATGCCACGGTGGATGGCGTGAAACCTCCACACACGCTATGTCTCCACAGTAATGCGCTCAACAAGCCATGTGATAAGATGCGTGGGTTGACGGTCTCAGACGCGGAGATTGAGGCGAGTCGCTATGCCACCACGAGGACTCAGAGCATACTGGGAATTAGGCATTCCAAATTGGTGAGAAAAAAGTGAGAAACCCCCCCCAAAAAACAATGCTATGACATGTGAAGGGAAGTTAAATACTTTTCTATACCTCCCTAATACCTCTTCCAGCAGAAACCTTAGTTTTCCCAGGAGATCTCCCATCCAGGTACTGGCCAAGCTCAACCCTGCTTAGCATTAGTGGGCAACCAGGCAGGAGCAGCAGGGTAATATGTCTATTGGTGACAGTTGAAGTTTGTCTCCTCTTTACCTCATCAGTGCTGTTAATAATGTTGTTTGAGATGTCTGACTTCTGTTGCGCTTTAAAGTTAAACATTCTTTGTAGAATTTAAATAGGTCATGTAAGTTTTGTGGTCTCTGCCGCAATATTGTGTGTTTCCCAGACGGTTTAAATAAATACAGTTTGTACAGCAAAAATCACAAATCAATACTTGATTTGTAAATTTGTTGTGGTCTGCCATTAAAAAAAGAGTTCAATTTTATGTCCCTCTTGAATTGATTTGTCAATTTACTGTGTTCATTGTAGAGCTGATGAAAGGGAGAAAGGAACGCCGAGAGCTGAATAAAGTGGAGGAGAAACTTCAGGATCAGAAACATCATGATTTCAGAATGAGTGGATCAAAGACTAAAAAGAATTTCTCACCAATAAAGCATCAAAGAGGAGCCAAAAATCCTAACACCTGCACTCAGTGTGGAAAGAGTTTCATACATAAAAGCAGGCTTATCATACACATGAGAGTTCATACTGGAGAGAGACCTTACACGTGCCATCTGTGCGGGAAAAGTTTTCATTATAAGGAACAGCTTCATGTACATATGAAAATTCACACAGGAGAGAGGCCATACACATGCAATCAGTGTGGGAAAAGTTTTGCATATGCATACCATTTCAAAGATCATCTCCTCTTTCACTCTGGAGAAAGAAAATTTGAGTGTAATAAGTGTGGTAAAACATTTGCTTTGGCACAGTATCTGAAAAACCATCTGAAAACACACACAAATAAGAAGATTTACAACTGTTCTGTTTGTGGAAAGAGTTATTCACACCTGTCCTATTTTAAAAAGCACCAGAAAATTCATACCGGTGTGGGGACTCAAATGTGCTTTGAATGTGGGAAGAACTTTATTACAGCCGGCATCTTGAAATTGCACCAAAGAATTCATACTGGAGAAAAGCCTTACAAGTGCTCACACTGTGGAAAGAGATTCACTTATTCACACAGCCTGAAAGCACATGAGAGAATTCATACTGGAGAGAAACCTTACAAGTGCTCACACTGTGAAAAGAGTTTCAATCGGCCAGACAGCTTGAAAACACACGAGAGAATGCATACTGGAGAGAAACCTTACAAGTGTTCACACTGTGAAAAGAGTTTCAATCGGCCAGACATCTTGAAAACACACAAGAGAATTCATACTGGAGAGAAACCTTACAAGTGTTCACACTGTGAAAAGAGTTTCAATCGGCCAGACAGCCTGAAAGCACACGAGAGAATCCATACTGGAGAGAAACCTTACCAGTGTTCACACTGTAAAAAGAGTTTCAATCGGCCAGACAGCTTGAAAACACACGAGAGAATTCATACTGGAGAGAAACCTCACAAGTGTTCACACTGTGGAAAGAGTTTCTCTCAGTCATACAGCTTGAAAGCACACAAAAGAATACACACTAGAGAGAAATCATATCACTGCTCTTCGTGAAAGTTTCACCGCAGCAAGTAATCTACATTGACATTAAAAAATATAATTGTAGTCACAGTGAGCAAAAATCATCTTCAGGTCCAACAAAATCATGTTAATAGTTATTAGTTTGAAATTGAAATAAACCCAAAGATGGAATTTCTCCCAATAGAGAAAATTATGAAAGGTCTTGTATTAATTGATAACTTGTTTGTGTATGTGTATATTCAGTACTGTACAAAATTTTTCGGCACTTCTGAAAAATGCTTTAGAGTAACGATGTTTTTAAAATGCCATGAATAGTTTTAATAAATTGTATCAATTAACTTCTGATGAATGATGAAAGATCAAAGAGTTTTTTCTTTTTTTTTACTTTACCTATGGAATATAATTATGTTATGAGACATAATCAGTTATAATCAGTTATGAAGTCTTTTCATGTATCCACATTCCTGAACTCATGTATCTATACATTCAGATTATATTCAGTATGTACTGTATGCTGTTATGTTAAACAAGTTACTTGTGTTGACCTTGGTGGTCCCTAGAGGCCTCTCATCCTGTGTCAACACATAAAGATATGGTATGTTTATACTGTATTTCTTTTGTCTGAACACTTTGTGCTTTATATAAAGAATAAAATTTTAGGAAACAGTTGCCTATACTACTTTGCAGCATTTTGCTGAAATCATTAATTCAGGATGTACAACTGCAGATGTGTTTTTTCCATGACCTCATCGCACCTAACCACAATTTTACACCTCTTCAGACAGAACAATGTGACCTAGTCGCTGACCTTTGCTAATTTATTCCTAACTTGCACACCACTAAGAATAAATAAAGTATGCCCCCCCCCCCCCCCACACACACATGATTTCAGCCTAAATAGCATCACAACCACTTCCTTTACCCATTATCGCACCTGCCTACTTGGGCAGGTTCCCAAGGCGATGATTCCCTGCCTTAGGTTGCCTCCCGCTGGCCAAAAGTGAGTCTTACACGTTACGTCCCGTGTTATTTAGTGTATTTCTGTTTTGTGTTCTTTCTCTTTCTTTGTGTGTGAGTATTTTGTTTCAGTTTCTCCCGACTGCAAATTGGTCGCTCCACCTGCACAGAGGCAATTGGTGATTCCTGATGGCCTGCTTAAAATCCAGTTGCTGCTTGTGAGATGCGATCTGTCATGACTCTGGGACGGTCGTGCTGTTCCAGACTCTTCACCATCTGCCAGAATAAACCCAGTGTGCTCTTCTCTGTTTGTGTTAGTTCTGAGAGCAGTAACTTCATATGCAGTTTGTGATTTAACACTTGAAACCACGACTAGTGTTTTGCCTTTAAAGCAGTCAGGTTTGTAGGGGTGACCTGCCTGTTTAGTTGGATTTAGTTTACTTCTGTTTATGTTTGAGTAGGTAGGTATGTTTATCTGTATATTTATTTTTATATTTCTAGGTTAATTACTTCGATTTATTTACTAGATTATTATGTTTGCTATTTTGGGCCAGAGGTCATCCTGAAGTCCTTTTTCCTGCTGCTTTAAAAAAAAAAAAACTATTCACAATAATACATTATTGCTGAATTTATACTCAGGTCTGACGGTTGAGCGGGAGTTGTTCCCTCTTATTTTTATTGTAAACTACCCTTAGGGGATGTAATAAATGGGGGCTCGTCCTTGTCCTATTGTTTAATTCATTTCACAGTTTGTTTTGGCCTTCGCTTTGTAAGTATACCATTCTGGTGAGTATTTTTCTCTTTTTCTGTTATGCAGTTTTTACTTGTATATACTGAAATTTGTGCTTCAATACAAAGTGAAACTCGTGAATGTTTTTATTGTTGTCAGATTGGACAAAATAAGATAACTTGTCTCCCAAGTGACAGTCACTGAAGAGTTTTGTTTTTGTTTGTGTTGTTAGTTTGCAGTCTCGTTCATATAGATGATAGTATTGTATTGATTCTGTGCATGAATGCTCACTTCACTTCACAAAGCTCACTTTACAACTGCGAGCAGTTTATTTGGTTTATGAGCCATTTCTTTTTGATGGCATGGCTTTTCTCACCGGCCAGGTAGAAAAAGTCCCTGTTCGAATCTTCCGAGATACTTCGAATCTTCAGTCGTTTGTTCTTGACAGAATTTTGGACACATACTGCACTGTAAAAAAAAATCCTGTTATTTTTACAAAAAAAAATAAAAAAATAAAAACTGGCAGCTGTGGTTGCCAGAATAATTATGTAAATAATACAGTAAAAATGTAAACAACTTTACAGGACAACCTGTACATTTTACAGTTTAAAACTGTTGTAATTTACATGACCATGACGGCACTGTAAAAAAAAAAAAAAAAAAATCTGTTAAATTTACAGTAAAAAAAAAACATCATAAACTTGATATTAGCCTTCTGAAACTGTAAAAATCTGCTTTTTTACTTTATAAGGTATTTGTTAATCACCGTAGTAACTTCAGAAGAGCACATGATGACATGAAGTTCACCAATAGCAGCCCTTCCAGGAGCAATGACCAATAAACATGTAGAGACAGTGCTCAATGTCACTCACACAAACACTAAACACCATCACGGTAACACATGTGAAATTAAAATAATGCAGTAAACATTAACTAAACTACATCAAATATAAAACAGAACACCCCAATGTACGTAACTGATATTAAAAATAAGAAGAAACATAAATATTCCCATAAAATATAATGAAATGTAATGGGTCACGCAGGGAATTCTGGGAACACCCGATTACTGTTTATTACTGTACTTTTAACAATAATTTACTGTAAAAAAAGCACATGTATTCTCTTGTTAAATATAATGTACATTTTTTCCATTAGTTATACAGGAAAATCATACTTTTTAAATCTAAATTTTTTTTTAATTTTTACAACATTTTATTGTAAAAACTACTGTATTGTCTTTTAAAATATATTAAACATTTTTACTGTATATTTTACAGTTAATACTCGTTAATCAATTAACGTTTTATTTCCGTAGCATTCTACGCACAGTCTTTTACTGTAAAAATTACAGACATTTTTTACAGTGTGTGGTTCAGACATGTCAGTCCAACAGATTGAGTTGGGTATCCTGAAAGTTCCCTGACATAATTTGCACGTTCAGTCTAATTTGATTTCTGGTACCGTTAAAATTGATGTGTGTTCTCAACTGCCAGATGAGGGGGTCGATTTGATTCTCGTCAAAGAGATCTTGCTGGAGGAAAAGTGCTGCTGTCACGTGAGGAAATTAAAGATCCACTCTCTGAATGTAAAAATTCAGTGGATTTGGCTTTCGGATTCGCTGCTGTGTCTTCTGCTTGCATGGTTGCGTGACTTTGATGACATAATTGATCTAAGATTTTTCTGAATTCGACTGACAGTTTTGTTACTTTTCAAAAAGTACATCTACATGATGTTTCTGCACAGAAAGTCTCTGTTTCTGAACGGAAGCAGCCAGTGATGCTGTCCACTACCACCGGTGCTGAAACTGACCTCTCGCTGTCTATTGACAGGGCGACCCTTGTCAATGAACAAAAACATGAAGCTTCTCTCACTTGCTGCATTTTGGAAAAATGGATTATTCCTGCAAAAATGGTCACCAGCAGTTTCTGAGCCTGAGCTCTATTCGGCTGTCACTTTTGCAGTCATTGTGCTTTTGCTGTTGTTTGCTTTGTTACACTCTGCAACAGTCATTAGGTTTCAGTTCGGCTCATTTAGTTTTTTGCGATTTTGCTTGTTCTTCATTTTCTTTTGAAGAAAATGAAGACTCGTTTTGATCTCAGTAAGTTGAAATTGTAGTTTGTACTTTGATTCAGTGTTGCAAGCTATATCTTATGTAGTGGAGTCAAAGCTCAGTGCGACCTATGATATATCATCTGCACCCTTAAAATGAAAAGGAAAATGCGAAGTGATCCTAGTGATTGTTTGCGGTATTGTTCAAAATTTGCCTTTATGTTTGAAGCCCTTCAAAGTGACATTGCCTAGCCCAAGGTAAATCAAAGACGTGCTGATTCTTAGTGGTGGGGGTGTTATGTCCCGTGTTATTCCATGCTTTTCTGTTTTGTTTACTTTCTCTTTCTATGTGTGTGTGCGGGTGTGTCTCGTTTGCACTGAGTGTTATGTTTCAGTGTCTCCTGATCGCAAATTGGTCGCTGTACAGAGGCCCTAACCCTAACCACAGATGAAGTTACTGCTCTCAGAACTAACACAAACAGAGAAGAGTAGCACCTTCTCTATTTGTGTTAGTTCTGAGAGCAGTAACTTCATATGCAGTTTGTGATTTTACACTTGAAACCACAACTAGTTGGGGGTGACCTGCCTGTTTTGTTGGATTTAGTTTACTTCTGTTTTTGAGTAGGTATGTAAGTTTCTCTGTATCTTTATTTTCATATTTCTAGGTTAATTCTCTTTATTTACTAGATTGTTTTGTTTATTTTCTGCAAGGGGTTATCCTGAAGTCCTTTTTGCTGCCTCTTTTTAAAAAAATATCTATTCACAATAATACATTATTGTTTAATTTATACTATGTGTTCTCTGGTCTCTGGTTGAGCCATAGAGTTCAGCCGTGTCAGGACAGAAGTTTACATTTATGATTTTCACGTTAATGTTTTGTTATTTGATTGGGACCTACAACATTTAACTGCTTTGTTTACATCATTAACATGTTTATTTATATCCTTTAATATGATTATTAAAATGTTTTGTCCACACATTAATGATATTTTGAAATGATTCTACACAATATATATATATATACAGGTGCATCTCAATAAATTAGAATGTCGTGGAAAAGTTTATTTATTTCAGTAAATCAACTCAAATTGTGAAACTCGTGTATTAAATAAATTCAATACACACAGACTGAAGTAGTTTAAGTCTTTGGTTCTTTTAATTGTGATGATTTTGGCTCACATTTAACAAAAACCCACCAATTCACTATCTCAAAAAATTAGAATATGGTGACATGCCAATCAGCTAATCAACTCAAAACACCTGCAAAGGTTTCCTGAGCCTTTAAAATGGTCTCTCAGTTTGGTTCACTAGGCTACACAATCATGGGGAAGACTGCTGATCTGACAGTTGTCCAGAAGACAATCATTGACACCCTTCACAAGGAGGGTAAGCCACAAACATTCATTGCCAAAGAAGCTGGCTGTTCACAGAGTGCTGTATCCAAGCATGTTAACAGAAAGTTGAGTGGAAGGAAAAAGTATTGAAGAAAAAGATGCACAACCAACCGAGAGAACCGCAGCCTTATGATTGTCCAGCAAAATCGATTCAAGAATTTGGGTGAACTTCACAAGGAATGGACTGAGGCTGGGGTCAAGGCATCAAGAGCCACCACACACAGACGTGTCAAGGAATTTGGCTACAGTTGTCGTATTCCTCTTGTTAAGCCACTCCTGAACCACAGACAATGTCAGAGGCGTCTTACCTGGGCTAAGGAGAAGAAGAACTGGACTGTTGCCCAGTGGTCCAAAGTCCTCTTTTCAGATGAGAGCAAGTTTTGTATTTCATTTGGAAACCAAGGTCCTAGAGTCTGGAGGAAGGGTGGAGAAGCTCATAGCCCAAGTTGCTTGAAGTCCAGTGTTACGTTTCCACAGTCTGTGATGATTTGGGGTGCAATGTCATCTGCTGGTGTTGGTCCATTGTGTTTTTTGAAAACCAAAGTCACTGCACCCGTTTACCAAGAAATGTTGGAGCACTTCATGCTTCCTTCTGCTGACCAGCTTTTTAAAGATGCTGATTTCATTTTCCAGCAGGATTTGGCACCTGCCCACACTGCCAAAAGCACCAAAAGTTGGTTAAATGACCATGGTGTTGGTGTGCTTGACTGGCCAGCAAACTCACCAGACCTGAACCCCATAGAGAATCTATGGGGTATTGTCAAGAGGAAAATGAGAAACAAGAGACCAAAAAATGCAGATGAGCTGAAGGCCACTGTCAAAGAAACCTGGGCTTCCACACCACCTCAGCAGTGCCACAAACTGATCACCTCCATGCCACGCCGAATTGAGGCAGTAATTAAAGCAAAAGGATCCCCTACCAAGTATTGAGTACATATACAGTAAATGAACATACTTTCTAGAAGGCCAACAATTCACTAAAAATGTTTTTTTTATTGGTCTTATGATGTATTCTAATTTTGTGAGATAGTGAATTGGTGGGTTTTTGTTAAATGTGAGCCAAAATCATCACAATTAAAAGAACCAAAGACTTAAACTACTTCAGTCTGTGTGCATTGAATTTATTTAATACACGAGTTTCACAATTTGAGTTGAATTACTGAAATAAATGAACTTTTCCACGACATTCTAATTTATTGAGATGCACCTGTATATATATAAACTTTGACACTTAAGAGACCCTTCTACTGACTCTGAAAAACATCAAAAGAAAGATGCCCAGGGTCCCTGCTCATCTGCGTGAACATGCCTTAGGCATGCTGCATGGAGGCATGAGGACAGCAGATGTGGCCAGGGCAATAAATTGCAATGTCCGTACTGTGAGACACCTAAGGCAGCACTACAGGGAGACAGGAAGGACAGCTGATTGTCCTCACAATGGCAGACCACATGTAACGACACCTGCACAGGATCGGTACATCCGAATATCACACCAGCAGGCAGGGTTAGGAGGGTTACTTTTGAAATTTATTCCACTACAGATTACAGAATACATGCTGTAAAATGTAATTTGTAACGTATTCTGTTAGATTACTCAAGGTCAGTAACGTATTCTAAATACTTTGGATTACTTCTTCAGCACTGGTAGATTTTTTCACTTGTTTTGACTATAAATACTCTGCCAGTACAGTAAGACAAAATACACATGTTAGAAATACATTCTCTGAAAAACTGAAATATCTTATGCAGTGTTGTTTCTAAAACAAGATTAATCAAAATGATCTTGTTTTAAGGATTTTTAGATATTTTTACAGGAAAACAATACAAAAATTATCATCAAGAATATGATTTTTGCCCTAATATCAAAGGTCTTACTAGAAAAAAAGAAATTATGATCCAAAGTGAATTTTCTTGGTAAAAAAATATCGTACCTGGTGACGTGCATGTAAAATGGCTAGAAATAGCATTTTAGCTTAGCGTAAAGATGACAATTTACACAAGGATTATTTCTATTTCTTCTGCTCCAAACTTACTTCAAACTTACTTCTCTGTCTGCTCGTATGAATGTAACACATCATAAGAAAGTGTTACACCACTGTTCAAATGCACTTTGAATCACATCATTTATATGGATAAATGTTTTCCATCTGAAAGGACTAAAAATTAAATGAAACAAATGACAATAAAATGCAAAGTAATCTCTTCAGTAATCAAAATACTTTTTGAATGTAACTGTATTCTAATGACCAATGATTTAAATTGTAACTGTAGTGGAATACAGTTACTTATATTTTGTATTTTAAATACGTAATCCCGTTACATGTATTTCGTTACTCCCCAACCCTGCCTGCGGGACAGGTACAGGATGTCTGCAATAGGCTGAGAGAGGCTGCACTGAGGACTTGCAGGTGTGTCGTAAGGCAGGTCCTTACCAGACATCACCGGCAACAACATCACCTATAGATACAAACCCACCATTGCTGGACCAGACAGGACTGACAAAAAGTGCTCTTCACTGATGAGTCGTGGTTTTGTCTCACCGGGGGTGATGGTCGGACTGGCGTTTATCGTCGAAGGAATGAGCATTACACCGAGGCCTGTACTCTAGAGCGGGATCGATTTGGAGGTGGAGGGTCCATCATGGTCTGGGGCAGTGTGTCACAGAATCATCGGACTGAGCTTGTTGTCATTGCAGGCAATTTCAATGCTGTGCGTTACAGGGAAGACATCCTCCTCCCTCATGTGGTACCCTTTCTGCAGGCTCATCCTGACATGACCCTCCAGCATGACAATGCCACCAGCCATACTGCTCATTCTGTGCATGATTTGGTGGCTGAACCAAATCAAACAGTTATAGATGTACACAGGACAGACTCAATGACGGCTGAGTAGAACTGTGTCAGCAGCTCCTGTGGCAGGTTGAACTTCCTCAGCTGGCAAAGGAAGTACAACCTCTGCTGAGCCTTCTTCACAATGGAGTCTATGTTGGTGTCCCACTTTAGGACCTGAGAGATGGTAGAGCCCAGGAACCTTAATGACTCCACTGCTGCAACAGTGCTGTTCAGGATGGTTAGGGGGAGAGTGCGGGGGGATTGCTCCAGAAGTCCACTATCATCTCCACTCTTTTAAGCGTGTTCAGCTCAAGGTTGTTGTGACCGCACCAGACAGCCAGCTGTTCAACCTCCTGTCTGTATGCAGACTTGTCACCATTGCGGATGAGGCCGATGACCGTGGTGTCATCTGCAAACTTCAGGAGCTTTGACAGCAATTCATGCAAACGCCGCTAATGTCACATGCATTGCCGTCCAGAAAACAGATGGTGGGAGACATTATGCTGAGATCTGCGCCAAGCCTTTTACCAGTGTAGCATAGCAGTAGAACATACCCGCAAAGCACAGACAGAGCTTCTAACATTGTAACATCATTGCAGCGGCAATAAAGCTGCCATTTGAACACCAGCCTTGCACTGTGCAGCGAGGCAAAAGTTGCGAGGCGAGAGCGCAAAGTGAAAGTGCATGCACGAGGCGATGGTCTGCATTCTGCAACTGCTACTAGGTCCTTGAATAACATATAACATGCGAGTAAGGGCAGCCGGTGGAGTTTCTGGTGCCCCCCTAGGGAGTTGGTGCCTTACGCAGACTGCGTAATATGCGTATAGGGAGCGGCGGTACTGATTACTGGCTAACAGAAACCCTGCTGCAGTCTCCAAGGTTCTGTCACAGTGTATATGTTTGATAGTGCACTAGACAATGCAGAAGTTGGAGACATTGGTGGAACCTTGCATGTAATCTACACTGTCATTAACCCATTTAATCCCACTGGTTACAATAGTGACTGGGGTCTAAAAGGAGTTTTGATGTATTTTGCACAGAGTTGTCAATTGAAAATGACAGTGCAGACTTTTTAGCATGTCTGTCAAAACTCCATAAAAAGAAGCAAATAAATCCTGTCATAATGCACTTACAACTACTATATTTTGTACATAATTTGAATTGAATTGTGCTGTTCATTTTCTGTTGTTCTGTTGGTGGGGTAAGTTTTGTGTGGATGACTGAAAAATACATCTGGATGAAGCATATTTTGTCCACTCATGTTTATAAAGATATTGCAATCGATCGCGATTAACTACAAAAAAAATATGGAATTAATCGTGATTAAATATTTTAATTGTTTGACAGCCCTAATATATATATATATATATATATATATATATACACACACAGTGCATTCACAATGTATTCAGACCCCGTAATTTTTTCACATTTTGTTGTTGCAGCCTTATGCTAAAATGCTTTAAATTATAATTTTTTTCACATCAATCTACACTTCATACCCCATAATGACACAGCAAAAAACATTACTTTGCAAATTTATTAAAAAGAATAAGATGAAATATTATATTGAAATAACTATTCAGACCCTTTGCTGTGACACTTGAAATTTATCTCAAGTGCATTAAATTTCTCTGGATCATCTTTGCGATGTTTCTACACTTTGATTGGAGTGTAGAATGAATATATATGATGCATGAATCTCAAATTCTCTTTCTCAAAGACTCTTCCCTCTTTCCAGGAAATCTAGAGAATCTCCTGATGATGTCATGTGCAGCTTTAAGAGAGTGTTTAGAGCCTTCTTTCGCAGTTTCTTGGCCAGACAACCTGTACCTAGGAGAACTTGTGTGGTTTTAAAGGCTAAAGATGGTCACACCAAATATTAATTTTGCTTTTTTATGTTTACTGTATGAAGTTAATTGATAAATAAAAGCTATTTATGGCATTATTTTGAAATCTCCACACTGTACAGCATTTTTCAGAAATGCCTAAAACTTTTACAAAGTACTATATATTAAACTTTTCATAAACAGTTTAAAGCAGTTCAGAAACGTTTAAAAGCTAATACATTGACACCATCTTCTGGACAATAAAGGAACTACATTATATAATTGTACAACAATGTAATTCTTAACCACAGCATATCAAACTTATAAGGTAAAATGGTAATATGTATTTACACATATGTGTGTGTGTGTGTGTGTGAGAGAGAGAGAGAGAGAGAGGGAGAGAGAGAGAATAAAGCACTTGCTTCATTCCTGAGGATAGCTTGTGTCTGTTTGGGTATATATCATTTATTTAATAAATGTCTGTGCAATGCATTAACTTACATGCAGTTAAGGCTTGCCAGCTATGTTTCTGATTTCCACGGGACAGTCAATAGCTGTGTCTCCTTTCAAAGGCTGCGCGCTAGCTAGGACGCATCCTTTGAAAGCAGTGGTATACCGAGCATCCTCCTTTAAACAAGCCTTGTTTAAACGAGACTGCCTTCAAAGGACAAACAGAAACAGAACTGATCATGGTTGCTGTGGCTGACAACACGCCACTCTTTAACAAGCGTGAGTGCTTTAAGTGAGAAGGGAACAAATTCCTTTAGGAAGGGAATGTATGATGTAAATTTGTAGAGAGAAAAGAAAATAGATTTTACTGGTGTACTTTTAGTCTATAATACTTTATTTTTATTATATATTACTATAAGTATACATATTATATACTCTGCACCCATCTACTGAGGTACTACAACTTGGGAATTAGCATTACTTGTGTTTGAACATAATATTTCTGGGCAACTTGGCATCATTTTTATTTATTTTTTTTAAGACAAATGATGTTCATTTCCATAGAAGCAAAGAATTATGAGCTGTGAGAGACCACGAAGGATACACTTCATGCAACCACCAGTCGCATTCGGAGTGTCCTACTCGCTTTTCTGAAACGAGACAGCCTCGATGACATATGCGGCTGACAAATGCGATCTCCAGAGGACACAGCCTTTGAAAGGAGAAACAGCTAATATATTTATAATAATATAAGTCAAATGGGGGCCTGGGTAGCTCAGCAAGTAAAGACGCTGACTACCACACCTGAAGTCACAAGTTCAAATCCAGGGTGTGCTGAGTGACTCCAGTCAGGCTTCCTAAGCAACCAGTTGGCCTGGTTGCTAGGGTGGGTAGGGTCACATTGGGTTAACCTCCTCATGGTCGCTATAATGTGGTTCTCGCTTTCAGTGGGGCACGTTCATGGCCATGGTGGCCGTTCCCCCGTCACTGCCAGTGCTCATGACAATGGAAGTTGTTCCCCCGTCACTGCCAGTGTTCACGACCATGCAGTGGTGGGTTGTGCATTTACAGTCTAGGCCTTCAGTGTGATTCATGCCATTACGAAAACATAGTTACACAATGAATAAGACACCCTATGCCTTTGGACATCATACATTATGTCGCAGCTAACTAGTAATACCAACTGACATTTTAAAAACACGTCCACACACGAAAGCCAGAACTTGAAATGACACTTAATGCTCAAGCAAGCCAAATTTTAACTGCAGCATGACTGTTTTGTGAAATGAAGGTCTCCCGAACAGACATTCAAAATTCAAAATTTTTCATATGAATCTACCAAGGAGGTCTATAATACCTGGAAAAATCTATCTAATAATATTTACGATTTAAATGTTGTTTGCCATAAATTTCACTTCATCAGGGTACACGGTTACGCTGCATTCCATTTAAGTTTTATGTGGGATATTCCTACTTGATATCTCTGACCATAAATGCATTCCATTATCCCGATATTCGGAACTGCAACGCTCCCGTTAGCTTAGCAGGGGTTTGACTCTTATTAGAGATGTCTCCTAGCAACCCAACTGATAAACATTGCTGCAGCGCTAGCATTTGTGCTTCAGGTGTACGATTATCAAAAGAGATTATAATGTTTTATACACCTGTTCCTGCAGGCGTTTGTTAAGCAAGCTTTAATATCATGTAATGTGGAAACGTACACATTTATCGATATTACTTAATAAAGTGAATTTTTATAACTTACTTTGTATATCTCCCTGAGTGTGGACATGTTTGTGTGACATCATGCCCCTGCATCTCGGTGAAATCGGAGTTGAGAATTTCTGCATGAGCCTACAAGTTGTAATTCTGACTTAAAGATGCATTCCATTGCACTTTTCCTAGTAGGAAGTTGTAAAATCTGACTTTCCGAGTTGAATAGAACGCAGCACTACTTTTCAAAACTTGATCCGACACTGAATGCTCAAGCAGCCTAATTTACACTTAGAAAACTCCTGATGTTGCTATAACAGTGCAAAAAGCACTTACCAAATTACTTGAAGTGAAAATCAGTCCTCCTTTCCTGTTTAATAAATTAAGCAATCACACGGTCATGCAGAACATCTCCTGTTTTTAAATCCATAAGGATCTCTTTCTCAATGATGATGTGGCTGTGACAGCTGACTCGTCAGCAAGATCTCGTGCTTATTGCTTTCAAATTATGTACATCACTTAAAGCGTGATTTAGTCACTCAAGGCCAGCTAGGCCTCGACTGGGATATATCCTAAAGATCACACCCACCAAGAACAAATAAATCAATCTGATTGGCTGATGAATCTGACAGTCTGACTTCAGTCGCTCATTCATTTGCACTGCTGAGGGATTTTGTAGAAATTCTGAAGGCCTGAGGGGGTGGAGCTCAGACTTACGTGCTGCTTCGTGCATGCAATTTGTGAAACAGTTGTCACACTTTGCTTGTAAGCATCAAGGAACAAATTCTGACTGGATAAACTTTTTGTTTTTCTCTGTTTGTTTGTAGATTAATTAAGAGTGGAAAGCGGTTAAAAATACATAGGCAAAAAGGTGACTGAGAATGAAAGAATGAAAAATATTTATTTATTTGGCATGTTAGGCCAGCAGAGAAGGCTTTGCTGGCCCTGAGAATTTGCCACTGCGACCACGGAGGTCGTTCCCCCTTCACTGCCATTGCCCATGACCACGGAGGTCATTCCCACGTCACTGCTAGTGCCCATGACCACGGAGGTCGTTCCCCTGTCACTGCCAGTGCCCATGACCACGGAGGCCGTTTTCCAGGCACTGCCAGCACTCCCAGCCACGGAAGCTATTTTCCAGTCGCTGCCAGCATCCCTGACCACAGCGGCTCCGCCCTCAGAGTCTTCTGACAGCAGCTCTGCACTCAGAGTCTTCCGCCAGCGGCCTCAGAGTCTTCCGCCAGCGGCTCTGCCCGAGACTCTTCCAGGGACTCCTCCCACTCTATTTGGGATTCAAATCCCTGCTTTCCTTGCGGCTGCACCCACTCCACCTCCGGATCCTCCTCCTGGAACTCAATTTCCTGCTCATCCTGCGGCTCCGCCTCTGGATCCTGTTCCTGGAACTCAATTCCCTGTTTCTCCTGACCCATTCCCTGCCCTGTGGCCGCCTCCCAGGCCTCCTGACCCTGTCCCGGCCCTGTGGTCACCTCCCAGGCCTCCTTATCGTCCACAGGCTACTCCCTGGCCTCCTGATCATCCACCAACTCTTCCTTGGCCTCAGAATCATCCTCCGGAACCTTCCTGGTCTGCTTGGCCCTGCCTCCCTTCCCATCCATCTTTGGGCGTCAGGAGCTGCAAATTAAAAGCGGTACTGTCACGAACTCCATTGTGTTTGTCCCATCTCCTTCCCATTATATCTTGTCTATTAGACTACACTTCCCATGATGCACCTGTTGATCACATTCATCTATTCCCCATCTTTGTTCCCTGGTGTTCTGTGTTTTGTCATTACCATTGTGTGTGTGTATAGCCCTCATGTTTCCCTTAGTCTTGGTCGGTTCATGTTAGTTTGCTTGTTTGTTAGCCTGTTAGTGTATTTGTTATTTTAGCCAGCAATCTTCTGTTATGTTTGTTTTCCCTTTTGCTCCAGTGTTTCAGTCCCTCTTCTTTGTCCTTTGAGTTCCTTAATAAATGTTCTGCAATTGGATCCACACTCTCTCATCTCATCCTTCCCAGTCCTGTAACAATTACTGTGCATTTTATTGTCATTTGTTTCATTTAAAAAAAATTCCTTTCATATGGAAAACATTTATACATATAAATGATGTGATCCAAAGTGCATTTGAACAGCGGTGAAACACTTTCTTATGATGTGTTACATTCATACGAGCAGACAGAGAAGTAAGTTTGAAGTAAGTTTGGAGCAGAAAAAATGGATATAAACCTTGTGTAAATTGTCACTTTACGCTAAGCTAAAACAACTTTACCCCTCGCTCAACTTTTGGGCCTTCTCTTCCCAGTCCGCCCCTGTGTATGTATATGTTGTACAATGTATAAAGACGCTGGCTACCACCCCTGAAGTTTGTTAGTTCTAATCCCAGGGCGTACTGAGTGACTCCAGCCAGGTCTCCTAAGCAACCATATTGGCCCGGTTGCTATGGAGGATAGAGTCACATGGGGTAACCACCTCATGATTGCTATAATGTGGTTCGCTCTCAGTGGGGCGCGTGGTGAGTTTAGCATGGATGCCGCGGTGGATGGCGTGAAGCCTCCACACGTGCTATGTCTCCGTGGCAATGCGCTCAACAAGCCATGTGATAAGATGCGTGGATTGACGGTCTCAGATGTGGAGGCTGGGATTCATCCTCCACCACCCGGATTGAGGCGAGTCACTACGCCACCACGAGGACTTAAAGCACATTGGGAATTGGGCATTCCAAATTGAGTGAGAAACCCCCCCCCCCCAAAAAACAATGCTTTGACATGTGAAGGGAATTTAAATACTTTTCCAAAATAAATAAATATATATAGTATATATAAATATATATATATATATATATATATATATATATATATATATATATATATATATATATATATATATATATAGATACACACACACACACACACACACAGTAAATCGAATATTGAGAGCTATAGGGAGCTTTACCAGCGACGATATGGTGTTTTATCTCAAGGCTCAAGAAGGCTGGAAAAGATGGATGTACACAACTGGCCATGATTTAACTAAAATGATGGAACGAATTAATAAAATTTACTCACGTATTAATAAGTTGTGGGAACGATTTCATAATTCGTGGTCGCGGTATAAAAAAAATTCCACGCATGTCAGGTGCCGGGCTCCATATCTCTTATTAGAAAATGCTGTTGCTAATATTAAGCACAATTCTCCATTATTGAGCACATGTGTGCCTCTCCCTTGTGATTGGTGCATTGCACATTTGTAACGTATGCTGGAACTGCTGACAAGGATGGCAATGACGAAGACGTGAACGATGATGAAGATGAGAACCCAAGTGCAGTTTATTTATAAACGTGAACCAAAAAACCCTAACTAGAAACGTGAAACATAAATCATAAACATGGACTTGACTATGGCTTGACTGTGGCTTGACTGTGGCTTGACTGTGGCTTGACTGTGGCTTGACTGTGGCTTGACAAACACATACAATCACATTCACATTCAATACTAGACCCCTACACAATGGAAAACATGAGGCTTAAATACAAGACATGGGAGAACATAAACCAATGAACAAACAGAACTCATAACAAGCTAATTAAACAATAAACCAATGAAAACATGACACACGAACATGGAGGGAAAACAGAAATCACATGACAAGGGAAACAGGAACTAAACATTTCAAAATAAAAGATATGAATCAACAGAATACACATGACAGCATTAAGAATTTGATTGATAAATGGTGTTCATAAAGAGGACGTTGTGTTTGCTGTCTTCCCTGTAAACTATTTAGTGCTTCTCTTGCATTTCGTTTGCAAGAGAAGCAGCAGGATCAACCCTGCATCTTTGTTCTCTCTCTCCCGGTTAGTTGCATGTTTGCTATTTATTCTTGCACCTGTACCAACAGTACAAATATAAATCTGTTTATATTGTTAGGTTGAAGTGCGTTGATGTGGTGAGCTTAGTGAAGATCTAACCGAAGGTAAGTTATTTATTTAGTGGGGGTGTTTATAAAGGGTTCCAAATGTTTTAAGTATATTCATAATACATTTGCCATTGCAGGTGTGGTGTGGCTCTGTATAATGCTAGCTGCATGTTTCTTCATACCTCTTAATATCTGTTCCAGTGTACTGTTTCATCATATTTGTTTGTTTTGCCAGACTTGTTGCACTACATTTGTCTTGTTTCTGCATTGTACAGTGCAAAACATTAAATTAAAGTTAGTGAAAAAAATACTTTATTATAAATAACATAAGTGTGTACTGTCATGTTCAAGAAATGAAAACCTGACAGATGTATACATACAAAAAATATTTTATAATGAATGCTTGCCAAATAAGAGTGATCTCTAACGAGTTGTGCTCAGGTGCATTCAGTAAGGCAGAAAATCAGATCCAGATCAGGTTTCGTGATAATAATGTGGGAAATTGCGCTATAAAAGTAATTGAACTTACACTTACATTTACATCAGCACGTATAATCCACATTAAGTAGAACTGAAACTGGAGCTGGCAGGTCAAAAGATGTGAAACTAATGCTGACTTCTACCTTATCTCCAGAAGTTATGGTTATTCGTTTGACATTTAGTTTCTCCTACCCGCTCTCTGGAGCCGACAATTTTACACGATATCATTAAAACAATTAGGTTAAAGAATATATGACTTTACAGGCATAAAACATTAAACTCATATGGTCAGCGCTTGTTGTAGCTAGAGAATTATGCCTAAAAATGCATATGGGTTTTCATGGACTAGTGCTTGTAAGGGAAACTCTGAAAATTCCACCCACAGTACTACAATACAGTGTCCAAGTATTCATTTATTAATTTGTTCAGTTAAAGTGTAAGTTATCCATACAATTAAGAATGTGTTTTTTTTTTTTTTGTTGTTGTTTTTTTTTAATAAAAGTGTTTAAGACAGAACATGAAAGGCAGTTGCACTGAACACTTTAATTCCAGTGATGTTTTAGCACAGTGTGTGTACTTTTCAGACGATCTCTTTTGCACTATAAGCGAATAATAAATATTGAACTTAAATTCAACTTTACCCTGCTAAATATTATGTAGTCATAATGCATTGATGTTTTGTTTAAATATAATTTGTTAGGTCTAGTTATTATGATGTGGGGTCACTAAACTCAGTGGGAGGGAAAATGAGAATACTCTTACCATTCTACCAGTCCAATTTAGGGGGGCCACTGGGGGGCCAGAGCCCAGTTGCATAAAGCACCTTAAGTTTTCCCCTTAAATATGACACTTAAAGTGTGATTTCCCCTTTACCTAAGGGAATGACTTGAAGGCGTTTCATATAATCCCTTAAACACTTCTCTTAGGTAAGGGAAACCGTTAAGTGATTTACTACCACCATAAACATGGATTTACCGTTAAAAAATTCTACTGTTACCATGGACGCGCTATATGTTAACCCAGTAAGCGGTTAGTTTTGACAGAAACCAATGTAAAAATGGATAATGAAAATAAAAAAAGAAAACCAAATTGGACAGAGGAGAAATGTATTCTTTTAGATGAGTAAGGGAAAATAAATTTTAAAAAGCAAATTCAATCCAGTTGTAACTGCTGCCAAAAAACAGACACTGTGGGAGGAATCAACAGTAGAAAATTACGCAAGGAATCTCTGCGTGAAGAGGACTGTACAGGAGGTCATAAAAAAATATGAAAATGCGTCTGCGGTCGCGAAAAAGAACCGAGCTTTTATAGGAGGTAGTCCAGCAAAACTGGTAAGATAAAACTATACTATACTTTAAGTTTGTATTATCGTCACTGCACCGTAGTGGTGAGTGCGTTTACTTGCTGCCATACCAAAGAGAGCTAACATCAACAAAATTAATAAACAGGTGGAGGGCCACCCCATCTGAGTTGACAGACTCTACCAAGATGGTGCAAGACATCCTTGGGGTGGACTCACCTGTCCTGGCTTGTATACCTGGCGGTTTAGAGAGTAAAGCTGAGCCAGTAGATCAGTGTAACACAGAGTGAGACAACATTATTGTCTCGTATCAGCATTGCATAAAATTAAACTTATAACTAGTGGCTCGGGTTCGGTACCACGGTGCTCTCCCCAGTCTGCATGACAGCTTTCACATTACCAATTTTTCATGCAAACCGTGCTGTGTTTCGAACTAAACTGCCAGTGTGAAAGCACCCTAGAAAGAGTGTGTTCCAAAAAATCGCACACACCCTCTTCAGCCTCTATGTGAGAAGAGGTGGTGGAACTAAAGAGAGAGGTCCGGCTGCTACACAAGGAAAAGCTGCAATTAGAGCTGGAAAATCAGGAGCTGTACAACATCATTCTGAGCAACAAACTTTTGCAGCTACAATGTGAAGGGAAAATAACAATTACACCAATTGAGGAATAAATAAATTTAATGACAGATCTGAAAAGCCTTGTGTTTATGTTAATTATAATAATAAATATAATATACTAACAATATATCAATAATAATAACAACAATAACAATAAAACTATTAATAACAACAATATATAATAAATAAATCAATTAATAACACTAATATTTCTACTACTATTACTATCACAATGAGGCTGCGTTCATTGTGACCGGGGACTTTAACAAAGCCAACTTCAAGTCAATAGCACTGAAATACCACCAACACATCAGTTTCAACACACGAGGGGACAGGGTTTTGGACCATTGCTACTCTCCCTTCCAGGATGGCTACAAATCCCTCCCCCGCCCACCATTTGGCAAATCGGACCACTCTTCCATTCTGCTTCTGCCCGCTTACAGGCAGAAACTGAAACAGGAAGCACCCACCCTCAGAATGATCCAGTGCTGGTCAGACCAATCAGACTCTATGCTACAAGACTGTTTTGATCACGTGGACTGGGAGATGTTCCGGTCCGCCTCTGATGACGACATCGAGCTTTACGCTGATAGCGTAACGTGTTTCATCAGAAAGTGCGTAGAGGATGTTGTTCTGACCAAAACAATACGAATCCACCCCAACCAGAAACCTTGGATTAATAGCGATGTTCGCACGGCACTTGATGCGCAGAGCTCCGCTTTTAATTCTGGGAACTTGGAAGAGCATAAACAAGCCATTTATGCCCTCCGCAAAACTATCAGAGCAGCAAAACGCCAGTACAGGAACAAGATTGAAGGACAGTTTAACACCACCAACTCTAGAAGCATGTGGCAGGGAATTAATATCATCACAGACTTTAAAGGGAATAAAAACTCTGCCGTGAACACCGCTGCCTCTCTCCTGGATGAGCTAAATACTTTTTATGCTCGTTTCGAGGGAAATAACACCGCCCTTGCAGAGAGAGAGCTCTCGCGGCTGAAACTACAGAGGTTAGTTCACTCTCCGTCTCTGTAGCAGATGTAACCCGATCCTTCCGACAGGTGAATATCCGTAAAGCCGTGGGTCCAGACGGCATTCCGGACTGCGTCATCAGATCGTGCACAAAGCAACTGGCTGGTGTTTTTACGGACATTTTCAACCTTTCCTCTCCTTGTCTGTGGTCCCCACATGCTTCAAAACGTCCACCATTGTGCCTGTACCAAAGCAATCCAAAATCACTTGCTTAAATGACTGGCGTCCTGTTGCTCTGACACCCATCATCAGCAAATGCTTTGAGAGACTAATTAGAGATTACATCTGCTCTGTGCTGCCTCCCTCACTGGACACATTGCAGTTTGCTTACCGCAAACAACCGCTCCACTGATGATGCCATTGCATCTACACTACACACTGCTCTCTCCCACCTGGAAAAAAGGAACACTTATGTGAGAATGTTGTTTGTAGACTACAGCTCAGCATTCAACACCATAGTGCCCTCCAAGCTTGATGTGAAACTCCGGGCTCTGGGCTTAAACAGCTCGCTGTGCAGCTGGATCCTGGACTTCCTGTCAAGCAGATGCCAGGTGGTTAGAATGGGCAGTAACATCTCCTCATCACTGACCCTCAACACTGGAGCCCCACAGGGCTGTGTTCTCAGCCCACTCCTTTATTCACTGTACACACACGTCTGTATGGCAACACACAGCTCCAATGCCATCATTAAGTTTGCTGATGATACGACGGTGGTAGGTCTGATTACTGACAGTGATGAAACAGCCTACAGAGAGGAGGTGCACACTCTGACACGCTGGTGTCAGGAGCACAACCTCTCCCTCAACGTCAGTAAGATCAAGCAGCTTGTGGTGGACTTCAGGAGAAGAGAAAGAGAACACAGCCCATCACCATCAATGCAGCACCGGTGGAGAGAGTCAGCAGCTTCAAGTTCCTCTGTGTCCACATCACTGAGGAACTCATATGGTCCGTCCACGCTGAGGCCGTTGCGAAGAAGGCTCATCAGCGCCTCTTCTTCCTGAGACAGCTGAGGAAGTTTGGAATGAACTGCCACATCCTCACACGGTTCTACACCTGCACTGTAGAGAGCATCCTGACTGGCTGCATCTCCGCCTGGTACGGCAATAGCACCGCCCACAACCGCAAAGCCCTGCAAAGGAGGATCATCAGAGACTCCAGCCACCCGAGCCATGGGCTGCTCTCACTGCTACCATCAGGCAGGCGGTATCGCAGCATCAGGACCTGCACCAGCTGACTTCATGACAGCTTCTTCCCCCAAGCAATCAGACTTTTGAACTTTTGATCTCTCACAATCAAAATACATCAGCACTGCACTTTATTAATCTTATTATCTCACACCAGACTGTCATAAATTATATTCTCTCTTAACAACACACTGGCAACTGACTATCAACCGACAGCCTGAATGTCAGTACATTACAATACAACCTACTGTATATTTTATATATACTATATATACTATTTTTTTTTATTGTATAATGTGTATCTATATTGTGTGTATTGTATACTGTACATTGTATGTTATTATTTGTATATTGCATTGTAATTATGTGTATATTATACACTGTATATTAGACTTTAAATTGTGCTGTGTTAATTTGATGTTATTGTAATTGGTATATGTCTCATCACTGTCACGACTGCTATGTTGCTCAGAACTGCACCCAAGAATTTCACACACTATTGCACTTGTGTATATGGCTGTGTGACAATAAAAGTGATTTAATTTGTTTGACTTAAAACAATAATAATAATTAATTTTATTATTATTACTACTAGTACTACTTCTACTACTACTTAGTAGCATCACTGACAGTATATCTAGCCTTTTGTAAATCTGCCTGTTGGTGAGGAATCGGATGCTCTTCTTCTGCTTCATGGCCCTCTTCTTCATCATACTTTTCTAAATGTCTTTTGAATAAATGGTTACTTTAGATAGATAGATAGACAGACAGACAGAGAGATAGATAGATAGATAGATAGATAGATAGATAGATAGACAGACAGACAGACAGACAGAGAGATAGATAGATAGATAGACAGACAGAGAGAGAGAGAGAGATAGATAGATAGATAGATAGATAGATAGATAGATAGATAGATAGATAGATAGATAGATAGATAGAAACCTTGATGTGACGTTTCGTTCTCTTCTAAAATGTTAGATTTTTGTATCTTTATTATGATGCTTTTTCTTTATTAAATTAAAAATGGATGGAGAGACATGTCTTATTGGCGAAATTAAATAACAGGTACACTGGGTGTCTTTTTTAATCATATTTTCATTTTAAAGCAACAGAATTTATATTATATCCACTTTATCAGCAACAGCGCATGAACGTGAATCCCGCGATATCTGCCTTTGATCTCGAAGGTGTCTGAACCAGTACGAGAAGTGAGAATTGTCCGATTTGACAGCACGCATTTTATTCCTCACCTGACTGCAGCCGTCTATTCTCGTCTACTTTCAAAGCGAAGCGTTTGGCATCCCAAACGAGTCTATTAATACTCTGAGGCGAGTGGAAAAAGCGTCAGAGCATCATAATAGAATGCGCATGCGCGAGAACTTGAGAGGGATCCCTTCTGAACACGACACAGTAGAAACTGAGTTATTTTCCCAACCAATAAAATACGAGATTAAACAAGAGCTGCTGACGGTTTGAGCGCTTAGGTACGTTTTTAATGTGTTTTATATAATTTATGTATTTATGTATTTATGTTGCATGTAAATGAAGATCTATGTTGATATATTTTTCTTTGCATGTTGTTTTTCTCTCTTTGGCGTTTTAATGACCATAAACAAAGATTATTATCTCCACATGAAGCATTATTTTGTGACGGACGCTTTAAATATTCAGTTCCAGTAAAAACAAGCAGCAATCTGAGAATATCACGTTTAATTTCTGATATGAGCTCTTTAAATACAGCGGCTGATTGTGAATTAGTTCACAGTATGTGATAATATATTGTATTGAATATAAGCCTGTTATGATAGCTGATAATATTCCTGCAGTCAGGAAAACGAAACCAAACACACATTTATTTTTATACCATCTCTATACCATCAGAATTTTCTTGTTTGTAATCATATAATAATATTTTTGAGTTTGATGAATGTCAGTCCATTATAATGATGATGTTTTTGTGTTCAGATGTTCATCATGAGAGAGCAGGTGGATGTGATCTGCTGTAAATCAGTAGGAACTGATCTGTCCATGCTGGATATTGATGATTTCATCACAGAAATCTCTCAGCTGAAGAAAGAGGTGACGTCACTGAAGACAAAACTGATGGAGAGAGATCTCGTTTCATGCTGTACCTGTTTAGAGCGAGTTAAAGTTGAGATTGTAAGTAAACTTTCAAATGATGTGATATGACTGTGACTCTGTGATGATGAACAGTACAGATGTGATTGTGTTGTGTTTGTCAGGAGCTGGAAAAGGTTTCCTGTCAATCTTCAGTGTGTGTGACTGATGGGACCTCCACAGAATGTCAGGATTCAGTGTGGAGCGGCAGAGATCAGTCCACACCACAGCGGCTGCTGGACAAACTCTCTGAACAGAGATCCAGAGACACACAGGACTCACAGCTCACTTTACTCTGTTCTACTGATGCTCAGAAGTGTGTGTGTGACAATAATCAGGGTGATCAAACCTCCACAGTGTCTCTGACTTCTGTCTGTAACACTGGAGAACAGCAGATGCTGCAGACACCAATGAAGATTGAAGTGAAGCAGGAGGAGATAAAAGAAGAAAACACAACAGAGGAACAACAGAGTGATGAAGATGATGATGAACAGCAGATACTGCAGACACCAGTGAAGATTGAAGTAAAGCAGGAGCAGATAGAAGAAAACACAGCAGAGGAAGAACGGAGTGATGAAGATGACAATGAACAGCTGATGCTGCAGACACCAGTGAAGATGTGTTCAGTGAAGTTGCTGGACTGCAGGAACCTGATGAAGATGAGAGTGAAGACTGAAGTGAAGCAGGAGAAGATAAAAGAAGAAAACACAGCAGAGGAACAAAAGAACGAAGATGATGATTTTATTCCTTCAGGTATGTTTCTTTTTTCATTTTGATGACAATTAACTGTCATATCAGAATCTATTACCAAATGATTTCATTACTCAAAAGTTGCACTTGGGGGCCTGGGTAGCTTAGCAAGATGTTGACTACCACCCCTGGAGTCACAAGGGTCTGGGCTCACCTGCTGAGCATTGGAACAATAAGCAGTCTAGACAGAGAGGACTTCGGAAGAGATGGAGGCCATGTAGTGTTTGTGACGTCCTGCAAAGACACACCATTTGTCCATGCCCATGAAGAGGCAATGACTCTAGTTGAATGCTCTTTCACACTAATAGGGCATCACATGCCTTGTGATTCATAAGCGAGGGTGATCACATCAACGATCCAGTGAGAGAACCTTTGCTTGGAGATGGATTTGCCTTTTGTGCATCCTCCATAACAAACAAAGAACTGATCCGACAACCTAAACTGGCGGGTGCGCTCCACATACACATATAATGTCTGCACAGGGCATAACAAACAAATGCATCAACTGCTTCTCATACAAATTAAATGGTTGGGCAAAGAAGGCTTGTAGGTGGACCACCTGAGCCCCGGAGGGCGTGGATAGAATCTTAGGCACATAGTATTCTGAAAGACTCAGCCCGAATACCAGGCATGAGCTCTCAACCGACAGCACCTGCATATCACCCACCTGTTTAACTGAGGCCAGAGCCAAAAGGAGTGCGGTCTTAGACAAAGCATACGCAACTCAACAAATTCCAATGGTTCGAACAGGATGCCTTCAGCACCAGGTTTAAATCCCAAACTGGGACTGTAACTTTGCTCTCTTGAGGAACTGAAAAATAGAACATCTCTGCCCATGGAGGAACCAGCCTCTGGGGCATTGTATGCAGACATAGTTGCTACATAAGTGTCGATGGGGTGAGAGCCACGTCCAGCCGCCACTTAGCGCATCGAGGCATCTCGCGGACAGCGCTGTAGCTTTCAGAATGGCATTCACCCCAGCAGGGCATGCTATTTATGTAAGCTACTACTGTCATGTTGTCCAGTCGAATCAGAACGTGGTGATTCACTACTTTGGAATGCAAAGTCTTCAAGGCTGAGAGACAGCTAGTATTTCCAGACGACTGAAGTGCTAGGTGCCAAAGGCTAGGTACCCGCCGCACAGTGCGCCTCAGCCTGCACTGAACGCATCCGTGATTACCACCTTTTGCCAGAAGACCTGCCCCAGCATGATGCTGTTAAAAGTCTGTAGCTGTCCAAGGTGCTAGAGCAGCTAGATAGCGGTGAGTTATGCCAATGCGCATGCGCCCCTGGCACCAGGCATGCTGCCAGCGTTGGAGAGATCTCATGTAAAAGACCTAACAGTGTAATGGCAGAAGCTTTTTTTGTTTGGCATTTCCATTTGCATTGCCTGATCTGTTGTCTACATGTCTACATTTAGATCTATTTACGCAAATCAGCCCAAGGGCAGATGCACGATAAGATTTGTTCTAAGATACAGTTTTGAATGGGCGCTTTGCGAGCGTGTGATTAAAGCATATCGGATCTAAAATGGGTCGAAGCCCGCCATCTCGCTCGCTAAAGGAGATAAATCACTGCTCGCCACTGGGAAGCGGTTGTGCAGAGAGTGTGTGGGTAAAAGAAGCAAAGAGGGCTTCTTCGAGAGTTTGTGCACCTCGTGTAGTGCAACGAGCGCTTTTCTCTTTATGAGAACACCTTTTATTTAAACACAACATGCAGAAGCAACATTCTGTGTAATATCCCAGGCCCAACAAACACCAGCGGGGTGGGGGAGAGAAATGAGGATGTTTGTGAGTCTCGTGAAGGCTCTTTTTTGTTTTTGTAAAAATCATTCATTTAGCACCACACATTGAATCGCCCAGTCAGGTGTGACTTAATTGCATAAATCCTGCCATACTACATTTTCAGAAATCCATGATTAGAATGTTGCATAAATAATCAAAGATATGTAGAAAAATAATATTTGTTTCTTAGGCATGCTAACTGCATAGAAATAGTCCCAGACACCACCCAAGTTTGGAACGGGCCATCTGACCGACGTGAAAAGCAACCAACCACGGCTTGCTTTTTTTTTTTTTTCGTGATGTTTATGGGCATAAATATAAAAAAAGTCTGCACCTTCATGTTGTTGCTGATTGACGATGTGGACAAACAGCTCTCTAAAATGTGAGTAAATCACTTGTAAATGTGACCAGATTTAATGCTAGGGTACAAAAAATAGACATCGCCTAGTAAATGTGAAGTGGCGAAGAAGTTTAGCATCGAGATCCAACTGTGTTGTCACACTGAATGCGAGTTCCTTGAAATGTATGTCCATCAAAGATAAGATCCACGCAGTCCATTTTCATTGAATAATATCTCTTAATTGTATTTCTGTTCTTTACAGACAGTTGTTGGTCAGAAAGTAAAAAGAAACATTAGTTTAAATCACACATAGCACGGATGCTGTGAAGAAACTGTGCAACTCTTCTCTCAAAAGACATCAGAAGCTCGCTGCTGGTTTTCTTAAAGAGACAGTACCATTTTAGCTTTTGTTATACCAATGAATGTTGACTCAATATAAATACTGTTAAATTGTATAAATGATTTCAAACAGTGACAGCTCATATTATTAATTCATATTCAATCTTCAGTGTGTGTGACTGATGGGACCTCCACAGAATGTCAGGATTCAGTGTGGAGCAGCAGAGATCAGTCCACACCACAGCAGCTGGTGGACAAACTCTCTGAACAGAGATCCAGAGACACACAGGACTCACAGCTCACTTTACTCTGTTCTACTGATGCTCAGGAGAGTGTATGTGGCAGTAATTGGGGTGATCAAACCTCCACAGAGTCTCTGACTTCTGTCTGTAACGCTGGAGAACAGCAGATGCTGCAGACACCAGTGAAGATTGAAGTGAAGCAGGAGGAGATAAAAGAAGAAAGCACAGCAGAGCAACAACTGAGAGATGATGATGATGATGATTATATTCCTTCAGGTATGTTGCTTTAAAGTTTCATATTTTGATGCAAAGTGACTGTCATGTTAAAATCTGTTTTAAGATAGAGGTTTTATCTTTCAAAAGTCCCTCATTGATGTTATTGTTGTTTTAGAAGTTCTCCATTGTCTTTTAAAAAGGTATATCTTTTTATTTAAATTTTTCCAAGGTCATAATTCTAGATTAAGGATTTCTGCTTCTTAATTTTTAAGTCTTAATTTGGTCTTTTTACAATTTTGGCATTAAAGGAATAGTTCTGCCAATAATGAAAATTACTCACCCTCATGTTTTTGCAAATATGTATGAATTTATTTTTGTGACTGTGGCTCAGATTCAATCTAAATGACTTTAATCATGAAATGCATTTATCAGCATGGGCTGCGTTTCCCAAAAGCATTGTAAGCTTATGTTGATTGTAGAGACCATTGGCGCCAATGGTTTCTATGATCAACTTAGCTAACGATGCTTTTGGGAATTGCAGCCTTGGACTTTTGGTTTGTTCTGTCATCACATTAGGGTTCTTTTTTCACATTTGTCCCTCTTGAATTAATTTATGTCAGTTTACTGTGTTCATTGTAGAGCTGATGGAAGTGCAAGAGGAAAGTCAAGAACTGAATGAAGTGGAAGATAAACTTCAGGATCAGAAACATCATGATTTCACAACTGGAGAAAAATCTCTGAGTGGCTCAAAGACTGAGAAGAATTTCTCACCACGTAAATGCCAGCCTAATATACACATGAGAATTCATACAGGAGAGAAACCTTACACGTGCCATCAGTGTGAAAAAAGTTTTGCCTATGCAGGCCACCTCAAAGATCATCTCCTCTTGCACTCTGGAGAAAGACCATTCGAATGTGATAAGTGTGGTAAAACATTTGTTTTAAATTCAGTCCTAAAACAACATCTGAAACTGCACACAAATGAGAAGCCTTACAAATGTTCTTTTTGTGGAAAGAGTTTTACACTCTTGTCTTATTTGAAAGAGCACCAGAAAATACATACCGGTATGAGAGCTCATATGTGCTTTGAATGTGGGAAGACATTTATTAAATCCAGCGACTTGAAACAACACCACAGAATGCATACTGGAGAAAAACCCTACAAGTGCTCACACTGTGAAAAGAGTTTCACCCGGACAGAAAACTTGAAAGCACACAAGAGAATCCATACTGGAGAGAAACCTTACAAGTGCTCACACTGTGAAAAGAGTTTCAATCAGTCAAAAAACTTAAAAACACACAAGAGAATCCATGCTGGAGAGAAACCTTACAAGTGCTCACACTGTGAAAAGAGTTTCACTCAGTCACAATACCTGAAAACACATGAGAAAATCCATTCTGGAGAGAAACCTTACAAGTGCTCACACTGTGGAAAGAGTTTCAGTGTGTCAAAATACCTGAAAACACACGAGAGAATTCATACTGGAGAAAAACCTTACAAGTGCTCACACTGTGGAAAGACTTTCACTCTTTTACACAATCTGAAAACACACGAGATAATTCATAGTGGAGAAAAACCTTACATGTGCTCACACTGTGGAAAGACTTTCACTTCGTTACAACACCTGAAAAAACACGAGAGAATCCATACTGGAGAGAAACCTTTCAAGTGTTCACTGTGTGTAAAGACTTTCACTTCGGTACACCACTTGAAAAAACATGAGAGAATCCATACTGGTGTGAAACCTTACAAGTGTTCACACTGTGGAAAGAGTTTTGCTGAGTCATATAACCTGAAAAAGCATGAGAGTATCCATACTGGAGAAAAACCTTACAAGTGCTTACAGTGTGGAAAGACTTTCACTGCGGTACACCACTTGAATAAACATGAGAGAATCCATACTGGTGTGAAACCTTACAAGTGTTCACACTGTGGAAAGAGTTTTGCTGAGTCATATAACCTGAAAAAGCATGAGAGAATCCATACTGGAGAGAAACCTTACAAGTGCTCACACTGTGAGAAGAGATTCACTCAGTCAGAAAGCTTGAAAACACACAAGAGAATTCATACTGGAGAAAAACCTTACAAGTGCTCACACTGTGGAAAGAGTTTCACTTCGTTACAATACCTGAAAATACACGAGAGAATTCATACTGGAGAGAAACCTTACAAGTGCACACACTGTGAAAAGAGTTTCAGTGCATCAAAATACCTGAAAATACATGAGATAATTCACACTGGAGAGAAACCTTACAAGTGCTCACACTGTGAAAAATGTTTCAGTGTCTCAAAATACCTGAAAAAACACGAGAGAATTCATACTGGAGAAAAACCTTTCAAGTGCTCACACTGTGGAAAGAGTTTCAGTGTGTCAAATAACCTGAAAATACACGAGAGAGTCCATACTGCTCCTCGTGTGGGAGGAGTTTCAGCATAGTAATTATGTAGTTACTCATATGAAAAAGTGTTGCCCAAAGTGATCAAAGAGAGATGTTCAGCTTCAGGTGCAGTGCTTCAAGTATATACACTATATTGCCAAAAGTATTCGCTCATCTGCCTTTAGACACATATGAACTTAAGTGACATCCCATTCTTAATCCATAGGGTTTAATATGACGTCGGCCCACCCTTTGCAGCTATAACAGCTTCAACTCTTCTGGGAAGGCTTTCCACAAGGTTTAGGGGTGTGTTTATGGGAATTTTTGACCATTCTTCCAGAAGCGCATTTGTGAGGTCAGACACTGATGTTGGACGAGAAGGCCTGGCTCGCAGTCTTCGCTCTAATTCATCCCAAAGGTGCTCTATCTGGTTGAGGTCAGGACTCTGTGCAGGCCAGTCAAGTTCTTCCACACCAAACTCGCTCATCCATGTCTTTATGGACCTTGCTTTGTGCACTGGTGAGCAGTCATGTAGGAACAGGAAGAGGCCATCCCCAAACTGTTCCCACAAAGTTGGGATCATGGAATTGTCCAAAATCTCTTGTATGCTGAAGCATTCAGAGTTCCTTTCACTGGAACTAAGGGGCCAAGCCCAGCTCCTGAAAAACAACCCCACACCATAATCCCCCCTCCACCAAACTTCACAGTTGGCACAATGCAGTCAGACAAGTACCGTTCTCCTGGCAACTGCCAAACCCAGACTCGTCCATCAGATTGCCAGATGGAGAAGCGTGATTCGTCACTCCAGAGAACGCGTCTCCACTGCTCTAGAGTCCAGTGGTGGCGTGCTTTACACCACTGCATCCGACGCTTTGCATTGCACTTGGTGATGTATGGTTTGGATGCAGCTGCTCGGCCATGGAAACCCATTCCATGAAGCTCTCTACGCACTGTTCTTGAGCTAATCTGAAGGCCACATGAACTTTGGAGGTCTGTAGCGATTGACTCTGCAGAAAGTTGCCGACCTCTGCGCACTATGCGCCTCAGCATCCGCTGACCCCGCTCTGTCATTTTACGTGGCCTACCACTTCGTGGCTGAGTTGCTGTCATTCCCAATCGCTTCCACTTTGTTATAATACCACTGACAGTTGACTGTGGAATATTTAGTAGCGAGGAAATTTCACAACTGGACTTGTTGCACAGGTGGCATCCTATCACAGTACCACGCTGGAATTCACTGAGCTCCTGAGAGCGGTTGTAGAAGCAGTCTGCATGCCTAGGTGCTTCATTTTATACACCTGTGGCCATGGAAGTGATTGGAACACCTGAATTCAATTATTTGGATGGGTGAGCGAATACTTTTGGCAATATAGTGTAGTTGAAAATTCAAATAAACTTCTGTACAATCTCTTGATGCTTCAGCCTTGAAACTGCCTGGTTTACAACCTGCTCTGCCTTCCAAGTGCAGCCTGTTTGTTGATCAGCCTTCACAGAGTGGGCTGTCGATTCCTTAAGCTCTAAGACCAGCCTGGTCTTGTCCTGCTCATAGCTTAAGCGGATGGTCTTTAGTGGCAGCTGTATGGCACTTCTTCCTGTTATGGTACCAAATGTCAATAGTCAGTACTGATACCAGTGAAATTTCACGGTTCTCGATACCAATTTTGGTACCACAGCATAAATATGCTAATATGACAATGTGCTATTAAACACACTCATTTAGCTTATTTAAAAATTTACATTTCAGTGTAATTATAAAAGAAATGCATGTTTTTTTTTCAAGTGGTTTTCAATCAAGGACGCATTGCTTAAATATTTTTAAGTAGCACCCTACTGAAATCTGTTTTATTCTTTACCAAATCAGGTTGTCCTTTTTGTTTAATATTATTATTATTATTAATATTACTAAACTCCATGTTTTAGTTTAATTTAATTTCATCATTACAATGGTGACTAATCAGTTCATTCTAAAAACCTTTAACAAGTGAAAATAGAATTTTTCAACATGTCATTGCATTTTATGCTAAACATTTATTCAACAACAGTTTTGCTTGTGATATATTGCTTTATTATTATTATTATTATCATTACAGTGAATATTACATTTTACTATACAATTCTGTCACAATTTCAATTTCAGGGCTCTAGCTTATATTTTGAAACATGATTTTTATTATGACGTTTATTCTTTTCCCTTTTTTTATGACTTTTATTTTGAAATTACGCATGGTAGCACTTTTTTGTATGTGCTGTGTATTTTTTTCCTGAAGCTTCACTTACCGGATAAACATTTTGTGACACTGAGTCTTTTAAATCTCTTTACACTGGCCTTTATGTCTGACAAATGAAATGTAGGACACAGTTTTGGAGTGTTTGTATTTTGTTTTAGATTACTAGTGTTTGTGTATATGGTAATTTTTAAGTGTTATGTTTTAAATTTTATTACTGTAAAGCACTTTGGTCAACTCTGTTGTTTTAAATGCTATATAAATAAAGTTGAGTTGAGAGATTAAATCGCAAATGTGATTAATTCTGTAAGTATATAGTTTACATGTGCTTCGTGGCTCACAGTAGATTAGTGCTCTTCTCTATCATCTGAAACGTGTCGTGAATGATTCTTAATGTCTGTGGAGTTTCCAGTGAATGAGCGGTCAGACTTATGCATTCATTCAAAGTACGCATCTCTTCCACACTAAGATGGAAGATACCAGAACATGATCAACACCACCACAGACACTCGCAGCTTGTTTAGAACACCCTACTCTTTCCTCCCCTTCCACCGCCTGACACATCACTGACAGCAGACGTCTTCGCCACATTTTTTTCTAATAATGTTACAGCCATCAGCAATACATTCTCAACACCACACCCTGTCAAACACCCACCTCCTGTATGCAGCTCTTCTGTCTCTATGTTCTCTCTGACTGACACTGAGGTCTCTAAACTCCTCCTCTCCAACCACCCCACAACCTGTTCCCTTGACCCCATTCCTTCTCACCTCCTCCAGGCCATCTCTCCGTCCATCCTACCTGCACTCACACACATAATTAACACATCTCTACTTACAGGCATTTTTCCCACTACATTTAAGCAGGCTCGAGTAACCCAGCTGCTGAAAATACCTGCACTGAACCCCACACGAGTAGAACACTACAGACCAGTCTCTATCATCCCATTCATGGCAAAAACACTTGAAGGGGCAGTTTTCAATCAGATCTCTGCCTATCTCTCACAGAACAAGCTGCTGGATGACAATCTGTAAGGCTTCAAAAGTGGACATTCCACCGAGACTGCCCTGCTGTCAGCTGCGTTGCTGAGACAGGCGAAAGCTGGATCCAGATCATCCATCCTGATTCTACTGGACCTTTCTGCAGCCTTTGACACAGTCAACCATCAGATCCTACTCTCCACCCTCTCTACTCTGGGCATCACAGGAACTGTGCTTGACTGGTTTAATTCCTATCTCTCAGGTAGGTCCTTCAAGGTAGCCTGGAGAGGTGAGGTGTCCAAGTCACATCAGCTACTTACTGGGGTACCTTAGGGCTCAGTGCTTGGGCCACTTCTCTATATACACAACATCACTGGGACCCATCATTCAGACACATGGTTTCTTTTACCAATGCTACGCTGATGACACAGCTCTACTTGTATTTCCAGCCCAACGACACCATGGTGACTGCTCGAATCTCTGCCTGTTTGGCAGACATCTCGGCCTGGATGAAGGAACACCACCTGCAACTTACCTCAGCCAAGACTGAGCTCCTTGTTTTTCCAGCCAACCTTGCTATTGAACACAACATCACCGTGCAGCTGGGTTCAACTACAGTAACGCCTTCCAAAACAGTCAGAAATCTAGGGGTAACCATTGATAACCAACTTAATTTCACAGACCAAATCTAAAAGACAACACGATCATGTAGATTTACACTATACAATATCAGGAAGATAAGATCCTTCCTCTCTGAACATGCCACTCAACTTCTTGTTCAGTCACTTGTCATAACTAGACTGGACTACTGTAACACTCTCATTGCAGGCCTCCCTGCATGCACAATTAGACCCCTGCAAATGATCCAGAATGCAGCAGCACGTCTGGTCCGAACAGAGGGTGAATGCTCGTCCCAACAAATAGTAGCTGAGAGTGAGGACTGCCCACTTGATGGCCAAGCACTCCTTCTCTATGGTGCTGTACTTCATCTCTCTCATAGAGAGCTTCTGACTAATGTACAGTACCGGGTACACCTCCCCCTCCACCACCTGGGACACTACAGCACACAGCCACCTGTCCTATGCGTCCATCTGCAAAACAAAAGTAAGAAGTCAGGGAAATGCAGAAGCGGTCCACCACAAGGTGCAGTTTTTATCTGCATGAATGCTTGTTGACACGGCTCCGTCCACTGAACTGGGTCTGGAGCTCCCTTTTTAGTGAGATCAATCAGTGGGCTGGTGATGTCTGAATAATTAGGCACAAACCTTCGATAATAGCCAGTCAGCCCCAGGAACTGTCTCACCTCCTTTTTGGTCTTAAGTCTCAGGCAGGTTGCAGTCGCTGCAGTTTTATCAATTTGGGGCCGCACCTGACTATGACCCATGTGGAACCCCAGAAACTGTTTCTCCACCACCCAATTGCGCACTCCTTCGGGTTTGCTGTGAGTCACAGTGATCTCAGAACGGCCCCCAGATGCTGCGGCATACGCAGCGTGCAGTATGAGGACCCTGTCCATAAGATGCTGAAACATAGCCGGGGCCCCAAAGAAACTAAACGGAAGGGTCACAAATTGGTGTAAACCAAATGGTGTGGAAAAGGCAGTTTTTTCATGGGACATCGGCATTAAGGGGATCTACCAATATCCCATTGTTAAATCCAATGTCAAATAAAAGCAAGCCATGCCCAACTGATCAAGCAGTTTGTCAACATGAGGCATTGGATAAGCATCACATTTCGACACCATGTTAACTTTCCTATAATCCACACAGAACCGGGCAGAGCCATCGCTCTTAGGTACCAGAAAAACCGGGCTGGCCCAATCACTGAGGGATTATTCTATTACCCCCATATTGAGCATGGGCTTTAATTCTTTGTGTAATACCTGTTTCTTGTGTTCGGGTAAATGGTAGGGACGACTATGTTCCACTAACCCTGGGATTGTCTCGATGTGGTGTTTTATGAGAGCAGTGCAGCCGGGGACAAGCGAGAACACATCAGAGAAATTCTTTTGCAACCTGGCAACCTCAGAACATTGTGACTGCAATAGGTGATCTCCACAAAGGAACTGATTGGCTTTTTTAGATTTTTTAGATTCACCTCCGGTCCGAGCTCCTCCCTCTCCGGAACTACCATCACCAAGGATATTGGGACTGCCTCTCTCCATGGTTTTAGTAGGTTGAGGTGGTAAATCTGACGTGCCCTGCCCCTTTCTGTATGCACTACCTCAGTCGACTTCCCCAACACGCTGTGTGACCTCAAAGGGCTCTTGCCACTTCATGAGTAATTTTGTGTGCAAACTCCCATTCTCGAGCTCCCCTGTTATACAGCCGGGACTGTCGTTCTTGTGTCTGTAGCAAATTCTCCTGTGATAGATGCCCCAACGTGTGGAGTTTTGCTCTCAGGTCAAGAACATATTGAATAAATTTTTTGCTCTGTAAAGGTCCCTCCTCCCAATTTTATTTTATGACATTTGAGCCACTTATCCCAATTCCAAGCATCTTCGTGCACAAACTTACAAATAATATTCTTTAAAGTCTTATTTAATCGTTCGACCAAGCCATTTGAGGATGGTTATATGTTATATGGTTATAATAATTCATACAGCTTGTGTATTGTGCGTGACATAAAAGTCTTGCCCTGATCAGTGAGGATTTCTCTCTGAATCCCCACTCGGGAGATCATTTTGAAGAGTGCCTCCACAACACTATGTGCTGAGATGTTGCACAGCGGCACTGCTTCCAGATATCGCGTTGAGTAATTCACTAGGACTACCGCAAAGTGATGCTTGTGTGCTGTCCGTTCTAATGGCCCGACGAGGTCCATGCCAATTCGTTCGATAGGAACCTCGATCAATGGAAGGGGACACAATAGGGCTTATGGAGAGGCCGGCGGATTCACCAGCTGACATTCACGTCATGCCGCACACCACCGGACGAACATCCCCATGAATTCCTGGCCAATAGAAATGGGCCATGAGATGGCTTAGTGTTTTCCCCCTGTCCCAAGTGACCTGCTATTGGATTATGATGAGCTTTAAGTGCCTCCCAAGCCAGAATAAACACAAAGAGCATGTAGATTCATTCACAGAACTGTCTCAAAGGTGTGTTCCTCCATAAAACAAGCTCCAGCCTCTAGTGGAACTAGCACAAAAACAAAAAAGGGCCGTTCAGTTTCTCGGACAGTCAAACGAATGTTCAGTGAGCCGGCAGCAGATGACCTAATCCTTCCAACGTCCTGCACAAAATACTCCACAAAACAAACTCCAGCCAATAGGAGGCATAAACGCAAAGAACGAGCAGATTCATCCACAACTGTCCCGAAGGAACTCCAGCCACTAGGCGGAACCAGCACAAAAAGAAACAAAACAGGCGCCCAGCTTCCTCAGATGGTCAAGTGTATGTACAGTGAGACAAGCTTACTTGGAGGCAATGTAAGAAACATACCATAATTTCCTCAGTCCATCAATTCTATGAAAAGATATCGTTTGCTGTGGGCATGCAAATACCCTGCGGCCATCCTTAGTATCCATTCTCAATTTGGCTGGAAAAATAATTGCGAAAGCGATCCTCCGTCAATGCAAAAGTTTCTTGAAGGAGTGTTATTCCACAAATCAAACTCAAGCCGCTAGGCGGAACCAACACAAAA
This sequence comes from Myxocyprinus asiaticus, assembly GCF_019703515.2. Taxonomy (NCBI): domain Eukaryota; kingdom Metazoa; phylum Chordata; class Actinopteri; order Cypriniformes; family Catostomidae; genus Myxocyprinus; species Myxocyprinus asiaticus. The sequence continues at coordinate 39,639,916 of NC_059371.1, forward strand.
AGAAGCAAAAAAAGGCGCCCAGCTTCCTCAGACAGTCAAGCGTATGTACAGCGAGACGAACTCACTTGGGGACCAAATGAAAATCACCAAATTTCTTACTCATCCCATTGTCTCTATGAAAGACAATGCTTGCTGGGGACATGTAAATACTTTGCGGCCATCCTTAGTATCTATTCTCAGCTTGGCTGGAAACATCAGTGCAAAAGCAATCTTCTGTTGATGTAAGAGTTTCTTGCATTCCTTGAATCGATCACGTTTCTCTCTTGTCGAATTCGCAAAGTCTGGGAACAAGAAAATGTTGTGGATCTTCCATGAAAGCCTTCCTTTGCTCCTCACCTCACGTAACACATGATCTTTATCAGATGATCTCAGAAATTTGGCCAGAATTGATCGGGCCTGTCTCCTTTGGAAGATCTCCAAGCCGGGGACTCTGTGAGCTCGCTCGATTTCCAGCTTATGGCTTGTTATGTCGAGCAGACTCAGGAAAAGCTCGTCTAGGAATTTCACCATATCTCGACCTTCTTCAGGCTCAGGAATTCCAACAATTCGGACATTGTTTCACCAATTACGATTCTCTAAATCTTCCAACTTTTCCCAGATGCGTTCCAAGTCTGTCTTGTTTGCTAGCGGATTAGCAGCTAATTCCCTCTCTGATGACTCCAGATAATCGATCCACCTCTTGACATCTGATAATCTTGTAACCAACTCAGAGAATACCACAATTGCCTTAATAGATCGATGTATTACAGCAAGATCCTCCAGGTCCGCTACAACCTTTGTCAGCATTACAGACATGCTCGACAGTTGCTGTTCAATTTCTCTCGCCGCACCGTCCAAACCGAGTCCCTGGTCTGCGGGCTTGTCAGAGGTATCAGCTTGAGCAGTAAGTGTCTTTTAATATCTCCCATTTTTAATTCTTTGCCATGTTGACTTCATAGAAAAGTTATGTAGCAGGGTGTATCGAATCTCACCGGTTTATGACATAAAAATAATTAAAAACTATCAAAGTGTGCAGAGCTCATCGTTTACACCTCTGACCCCTGCGTGGCGCCATGTGACTCCCCCTACTAAGACTTATTTAACATACAACAATGACAGACAATGGTTTATAGCAAAACTCGGGCAGCTTCATCAGACTAAAGAGGATGGTTACAGAAGTGGGGATAAAATCTTGTATAATCAGGCCAAAAACACACTGACAAAGGAGATTAGAGCAGCTAAACAAGCTACTCTGAAAAGAACACTGTAGGGAATCAACAGCTGGCTGACAATTTCAATGTGTTTTACTGTAGATTTGAAAAGCCCAGTCTCACACCCCACACTTGCTCTGACCTTCACACAAACACCAACACCTCCTGCAACCCTCCTCCTCCCTCCCTATTGGCCTACTGTAGATTCCTCTATATATTTATCTGTTGTATCTTATTTTTTATTCTTATTTCACTGTTTATGTATATATGTATATTTCAAATGTTTTTTATCAATTAACGTCATACAAAGTCCAGTAAACATAAAAAAGCTAAATCTGTCACCATCTTGCTAACTGTGCCTCCCCTGACTCTGTTTGTCTCATCTGAATGTTTTCCCTGTGTTTGCCCTGCCTCTCACGCCATCTTGTGTCTTGCAGGTGCCACGTCGAGTTGGCTAGCTCCAGTTGCCTTGGCAATGATTGTTACTCCAATCAGATGATCATCAGCAGCATCTGCTACACCAAATAACTCTCTGTATATCAGCTTCTGTCTCTAGTCCTGTGCTGAATCATTTTGAGTGTTTTTTTTTTGTTGTTGTTTTTTTTTAGTGTGTCAGTCTGTTTCCTGAGTCTGTTAGTTAGCTTTTAAAGCTTCGGTCGTTTCTAGTATTTTGATTAGTTTTGTTTTCAGTTTTCCTTTTTCTCCATTGTGAGATTTTTGTTTGTATTTTTACATTTAGTTTAATAAAGCTCATTTTGGCCTCATCTCTGCAACTGGGACCTTCTTCCATGAGACAACCGTGACAAAATAAATATTTGGTGTGACCACCATTGCCTTCAAAACAGCTCCAGTTCTCCTAGGTACACCTGGACTAAGTTTTTCACGGTTGTTGGCAGATGGGATATTCCAAGTATCTTGGAGAATTTGCCTCAGTTCTTCTATCTGTTTAGGCTGTCTCAATTGCTTTTGTCTCCATGTAATCCTAGACTGACTCTGTTTAGTGGGGGCCATGCCATTATTGCAGGGCTCCCTGTTCTTCTATTCTGTGTTATTCTATTTGCAAAAGGAATGTTTGTGAGTCTAAAATGTATATTTTCTATTGACACAATAAAGCTGAAGATATAAATTGCCATCTTAAGACAAAGGTTTTGGTGAAACATCTTATGTGCCAAAAAACTTTTGTGAAGTCCTGGATATGTGATTGATTTGATAATGACTGGACAAATACTTGTATTTTATACCAATTTGCGACACAAATGTTTTCAGGCCTTATTTTGTTATTTTATGCAACTAATTGCAAAAGTGATGGGGTTCTCTGAAAAGTTCAAATTCTGTTTCCGTTTGTCCTACGAAAGCCGTCTCGTGTAAACTGTGGTCAATTGTGCAGCACAAACATCAAGCAGAACTGAAAGAATTACAATTATTGTCAGAGCTGCAGGAAAATACTTTGATATCAAAGAGGTAACAGTAGTATCAATTAAGGAAGCACTTATTGTCGTCCTACTGGAACACAAGCAACAAGTTGGGAGATTTTGTAATAGGGACGGAAATAATACAGTGGAATGCGAGGAGTCTTATAGCGAATGGGCAATAATTAAAAAAATTAATTGATGTTTTACAACAAAAGCCAAATGTTATTTGTGTACAGGAAACATGGTTAAGACCACATCTTGGTTTTGTATTACATGGATATGCAGCTGTAAGAAAAGACAGGGAAACAGGAACTGGATGAGGAGTAGCGATGTTCATTGGGGAAAGTTTGAATTATAGAGTAAATAATGATGAATAATCATTGTAGAAATATGCACAGAACAGAAAAAAGGAAGTATTGGAGTGAGTTCTGTAATAGTACTGGACGGGAACACAGATTTCAGATATTTGGGGTTTGATCAGAAAGATTGGTGGAATCCAAAAGAGTTTTAAAATGCCTGTACTAAGAAATAGAGATGAAATTGCCATTTCAGATAAAGAAATGTTTGGTAAAAATGCAGAAATGTTAGGTAAAATATTTGATAAAATACATAGCAGCAGTAAGTTGACCGAAGAGGTAAAAAAATCCAGACATACATGAGAAATGTGACACAAATGAAAGTTCTCTAGATGTGAATTTTTCAATATTTGAACTTAAAAGAGCAATTAATAGAACAAAAGAAACATCTCCAGGGGAGGATGAGATTTGTTATAGTATGATAGCAAAACTGTCGGACGAAGCACTCTCAGTTGAATTGAAGTTATTCAACAAAATATGGATATTGGGCAATCTTCCAACATCATGGAAACATTCAATTATTGTCCCAATTGGAAAGCCAGGCAAAGATCACTCTGAAGCGGCAAGCAATAGGCCGATACCATTAACATCAAACATGTGTAAAATAATGGAAATAATGTCTACAAGTAGGCCTACATATGTATTAGAAAGTAGAGGACTTTTTTCCCCATATCAGAGAGGAGTACGAAAAGGCAGAATGACTATGAACTCTGTACTCTGTCTAGAATCAGAGATAAGAAAAGCACAAGTGAGCAAAGAGGCTGTAATAGCAGTCTTCTTAGATGTGGAAAAAGCATATGACATGCTATGGAAGCAGGGGCTACTAATTAATCTCAGAAGTATGGGTATTGGTGGAAGAATATACAACTGGATTCTTGAATTTCTAATTGGACGAACAATTCAGGTTAAAGTGGGAGCATCTTGTTCTAATGTGTTTACAGTTGAAAATGGAAGACCTCAAGGAAGTGTATGTAGTCCTCTCCTGTTTGATATAATGATAAATGATATATTCAGTCAAGTAGAACCAGGTATGGGAAGATCGCTGTATGCAGACGATGGTGCGCTTTGGAAAAGAGGGTGGAATATTCAATATACAGTTAAGAAAATGTAGGTAGCAATTGATATTGTTGAGGAATAGGCTCAGAAATGGGGTTTCCGTATGTCAATAGCTAAAACACAAGTACTGTGTTTTACAAAAAATAAAAATGTTAAGGTTAACCTAACACCTAATCAGCATCTGGAGAAAGTAGCAGTGGTAAAATTTCTTGGAATTTGGTTGGATTCAAAACTGACGTGTTCACATAAAAAAGGTGCTGACTAAGAGCAAGAAGGCTTTGAATGTAATGAGATGCTTGGTGGGGATGTGAATGGGGTGCAAGTCGCAACTCATTCAGGAACACCTATTGCACCACTATTAGATCAACACTAGATTATGGATGCATGGCATACGGTTCATCAAGTAAGTGAGTGCTTAAGAAAATAGAGGTTGTACAGACACAGACCTTAAGATTATGTCGCGGGACATTTAGAACTTCCCGTATAGCTGCTATTCAAGTAGAAATGGGATAAATGCCTTTAGAGTAAAGACATAAACAACTCGAAATGGTATACTGGGTCTCCCTTAGAGGACATAAGGATATACACCCAACTAAGTCGGTATTTGCAGAATGTTGGGAGCAAGAGAGAGGGAACATCAGGAATATAGGATGGACAGCAGAAGGAATAGCACAATTAATGAGTCTAATTAATAAAACATATAGTCACACTGTGTAACTGTCCACAGTACCACCATGGATGTTTGTAATGCCATTAACTGGCTTTCAACTATTAGAGGAGGTAAAGAAACAGAATTGTGTTTCAATAGAATAATGTGTTAGTCAATATATTAAGCACAAATATACAAATATGACGCAAATATATACAGATGGTTCAAAGGATCCAGAATTTGAGAAAACGGGCAGCAGATTTTCTGTTTACACAGTAGAGTTGGTAGCTATTCTCTTAGCTCTCTAGTGGGTGGAGGATGTACGAATTGAGAAAGGAGTAATATGCTCAGATTCCCTGGTAGCCTTAAAAAGTATACAGTCTGGACAATCTGAATGCAGACAAGATCTTGATCTAGAAATATTGCAAGGACTATATAAGTTACATGATCAAGGGGCTAGTATCTAATTTCTCTGGGTCCCAACCAGGGGCGGTACTAGGGTCAGTGGACATTTGAGGCTTAGCCCAGACGTCTGTGGATATGGGGCCATACTTTGATGAAATATCAGACTGTAATACACTTTATAATAAAAACATGAATACATCTATGATGTGTCATTTATATAGTAAACTAAAAAAGTCTCACTAACTTTTGTCTCAGATACGCTTGAAGATTAGAAATTGTATGCTTTTAACATCTATACTTTAAAACGCGATTAAAAAAACACTGTTTTGTCCCTTTCGGCTTTCCGTAGTTTGACACATTGTGTACGGCTGTCATAAAGTGTATGACTTTAAAGTTAGCAAATTCCTCGAATTCATCTGTATATATTACTCCTTGTTTTCAGGGATATACTGTATATCTAAATATTTGGTACTTACTGCGTCTGGATGGACCAACTCAACACAGTTTCCAAGACACAGCCGCAATCATGTGCCTCAAACCCTCTTCTTGCATGCACACACAAAGTTTACATGAGAGCTGGAAAGCAGCTGCCGACAAGACAGCTAATGGGTACTAAATTGAGTCTGTATTTGGTGTTGTCAATACCATAGAGAGACAGGAAACATTCATTTATATACAGTATATTACCCTAAATTTAAAATGTAATGTTAACATAATAAAATGTAATATGTTTTCATATCAACTTTCATACCCAAGCACTGGTACTTATGACGTCACTACAAAAAGATGATCAAAACCTTCTGGGCTTTACGGAAAACATTCGTGGCTTAAGCCCTGGTAGCCCAGCCCTGGAGCCGCCCATGGTCCCAGCACATGTAAGGAAGGCAGTAATTAGATTATGGCAAAACCTGTGGGACAAGGATGAGAAAGGGAGGCATTTATACAGAATACAAAGAAATATAGGAATCAGTGGAAATATATATATATATATATATATATATATATATATATATATATATATATATATATATATATATATATATGTATATATTTTTTTCCCTACGTATTGAAGCTTCACACTCCAGTTCAGTAGGTGGCAGTAATGCACCATAAGCTGGTTTGCTGTTATAACCGCCAATAAACAACTACAATAGAAGAAGAAAAAGAGACTTTAACGTGAGAGGGATCCCTTCTGAACACGACACAGTAGATGACAGAAACTAACCTTGAGTTATTTTCCCAACCAATAAAACACGAGATTAAACAAGAGCTGCTGACAGTTTGAGCGCTTAAGTACGTGTTTAATGTGTTTTTACATCATTTATGTATTTATGTTGTATGCAAATGAAGATCTATGTTGATATATTTTTCTTTGCATGTTGTTTTTCTCTCTTTGGCGTTTTAATGACCATAAACAAAGCTTATTATCTCCACATGAAGCATTATTTTGTGATGGACGCTTTAAAATATTCAGTTCCAGTAAAAACAAGCAGCAATCTGAGAATATCACGTTTAATTTCTGATATGAGCTCTTTAAATACAGCGGCTGATTGTGAATTAGTTCACAGTATGTGATAATATATTGTATTGAATATAAGCCTGTTATGATAGCTGATAATATTCCTGCAGTCAGGAAAACGAAACCAAACACACATTTATTTTTATACCATCTCTATACCATCAGAATTTTCTTGTTTGTAATCCTATAATAATATTTTTGAGTTTGATGAATGTCAGTCCATTATAATGATGATGTTTTTGTGTTCAGATGTTCATCATGAGAGAGCAGGTGGATGTGATCTGCTGTAAATCAGTAGGAACTGATCTGTCCATGCTGGATATTGATGATTTCATCAAACAAATCTCTCAGCTGAAGAAAGAGGTGACGTCACTGAAGACTAAACTAAAGGAGACAGAATTTGTTTCACGCTGTACCTGTTTAGAGCGAGTTAAAGTTGAGATTGTAAGTAAGTTTCAAATGATGTGATATGACTGTGACTCTGTGATGATGAATTGTACAGATGTGATTGTGTTGTGTTTGTCAGGAGCTGGAAAAGGTTTCCTGTCAATCTTCAGTGTGTGTGACTGATGGGACCTCCACAGAATGTCAGGATTCAGTGTGGAGCGGCAGAGATCAGTCCACACCACAGCGACTGCTGGACAAACTCTCTGAACAGAGATCCAGAGACACACAGGACTCACAGCTCACTTTACTCTGTTCTACTGATGCTCAGGAGAGTGTGTGTGACAGTAATCAGGGTGATCAAACCTCCACAGAGTCTCTGACTTCTGTCTGTAACGCTGGAGAACAGCAGATGCTGCAGACACCAGTGAAGATTGAAGTGAAGCAGGAGCAGATAGAAGGAAACACAGCAGAGGAAGAACGGAGTGATGAAGATGATGATGAACAGCAGATGCTGCAGACACCAGTGAAGATGTGTTCAGTGAAGCTGCTGGACTGCAGGAACCTGATGAAGATGAGAGTGAAGACTGAAGTGAAACAGGAGGAGATAAAAGATGAAACTGCAGCAGAGGAACAACAGAGTGAAGATGAGTTTATTCCTTCAGGTATGTTTCTTTGTTTGTTTGTTTGTTTGTTTGTTTTAATTTTGATGACAATCATCTGTCATGTCAGAATCTATTACCAAATTATTTAATCACTCAAAAGTTGCACTTAAAAGTTTTTCGCTGTTTTTATTGTGGTTTTACAAGTGCTCAGTTGTCTTTTAAAAAGGTACATCTGCTTTCACTGCCCTGTGACAAATATATGATCATATACACTGATTAGCCACAACATTAAAACCACCTGCCTAATATTGTGTAGGTCCCCCTCATGCCACCAAAACAGTGCCAACCCTCATTTCAGAATAGTATTTTGAGATGATATTATTCTCACCACAATTGTACAGAGTGGTTATCTGAGTTACCGTAGACTTTGTCAGTTCAAACCAGTCTGGCCATTCTCTGTTGACCTCTCTCATCAACAAGACACAAACAATCATTCCATTGTCCAAATATTATCTTTTTCCCCATTCTGATGGTTGATGTGAACATTAACTAAAGCTCCTGACCCGTTTATGCATGATTTTATGCACTGCACTGCTTCCATACGATTGGCTGATTAGATAATCGCATGGATTATTGTTGGCGCCAGATGGGCTGGTTTGAGTATTTCTGTAACTGCTGATCTCCTGGGGTTTTCACACACAACAGTCTGTAGAATTTACTCAGAATTGTGCCAAAAAATAAATAGAATACTCTGAATACTAATCTGAGATGCGGGATGGCGCTGTTTTGGTGGCACGAGGGGGACCTACACAATATTAGGCAGGTGGTTTTAATGTTGTGGCTGATTGTATGACCGCATATATACTGTATTAATTGATCATCCCTGTGCCCTGGTCCCCTCAAAGACTTTACCTTCCACTGAGTTTTAGAAGGCTGAAAGGTATAATAAAAAGGATATTCTGAACTAATAATTCTTATAAAAAATTCTGATTATAATAATCCTACAGCTTGGCCATTGTTGTTTTCCCTTTGAAGTGTCCTTTGTAGGTATCACAAAGAATGATGAAGAAAACGTATCCGGTTACAAATGTAACCTCGGTTCCCTGAGATGAAGGGAACGAGACATTGCGAGAATCGCTATGGGGATTTCTTCGGACAAATTAGTTGAAGCCCATGTACAATAACGGCAATCCTGAGATTGGCATGGTGTTTGAGCTAGGGCTGGGCAATATGTAAAAAATATTTTTGTGATAATCGACTAAAAAATATTGTGATATCCGATTACATTGTCAACCCCCCTGTCCAGGGTCTGTGAATTTTTTTGCTTTATTGATTTTACTTTAAAAATGTAATTCATTTATTGAAACACGAAAAATTTAAACAAAAGACATTTCAAATTTTCAAATTGCACTTTAAACTAGACAAAAAAAGAAATCAAATAATAAAGTGATCAAAAAAAAAATCTTATTTAACCACCTCCCCAAATCCAAACATCTGCTGTAAAGCATATGTCCTGCAAGGACACACCATTTGTCCATGCCCATGAAGAGGCCATGACTCTAGTTGAATGCGCTTTCACACCAATAGGGCATCTCACGCCTTGTGATTCATGAGCAAGGCGATCGAATCAACAATCCAGTGAGAGAACCTTTGCTTGGAGATGGACATGCCTTTTGTGCATCCTCCATAACAAACAAAGAGCTGATCCGACAGCCTAAACTGGCGGGTGCACTCCACATACATGTGTAATGCCCACACGGCATAACAAACAAATGCATCGACTGCTTCTCATAAGAATTAAACAGTAGTGCAAAGAAGGCTTGTAGGTGGACCACCTGAGCCAGGGAGGGCATGGATAGAACCTTAGGCACGTAACCTTTCTGGGTTGACGGTGGTTTTGAAAGACTCAGCCCGAATATCAGGCATGAGCTGCCGACCAACAGCACCTGCATATCACCTACCTGTTGAACTGAGGCCAGAGCCAAAAGGAGTGCGGTCTTAGACAAAGCATACGCAACTCAACAAATTCCAATGGTTCGAACGGGGGGCACCTTCAGCACCAGGCTTAAATCTCATGCTGGGACAGTTGCAGGGGGTTTAGGAGCCTTGCTCCCTTGAAGAACTGAAAAATAGAACATTTCTGCCCATGGAGGAACCAGCCGCAGGGGTGTGATATGCAGACATAGTTGCTACATAAGCATTGATGGGTGAGATTCGCGTCTAGCCGCCACTTAGCACGTAGAGACGCCTCGCAGACAGCGCTGTAGCTTGCAGAATGGCATTTACCCCAGCGGGGCATGCCATTTATGTAAGCTACTACTGTCATGTTGTCCAATTGAATCGGAACGTAGTGATTTGCTAACTCGGAATGGAAAGCCTTCAAGGCTGAGAGACAGCTAGTATTTCCAGACGACTGAAGTGCTAGGTGCCGAAGGCTGGAAGCCCACTGTACAGTGTGCCTCAGCCTGCACTGAACACATCCGTGATTACCACCTTTTGCCAGAAGACCTGAAACAGCATGATGCTGTTAAAAGTTTGGAGCTGTCCAAGGTGCTAGAGCAACTAGACAGCGGTGAGTTATGCCAATGTGCATGCACCCCTGGCGCCAGGAGTGCTGCCAGCATTGTAGAGATCTCATGTAAAAGACCTAACAGTGTAATGGCGGATACTTTTTTTTGTTTGACATTGCATTTGCACAGCCTGGGCCTCAGAGTAGTAAATTCCCGTGCTTGCACAACAGAGCCTTGGATTGGGCTAATAATAGCCCATATTCGAGGTAGTTCAAAATGTGCATGCCACTCAGCTTCAACGTAGTGAGCGCTGCATCGATATACTTTGAGTGTGGAGAGCCAAGGACTCTGAATTAATAAGCTGTTCCCTCGAACGCGAATCTCAAAATAGCCTGGGACGAGGTGCAACTCGTACATGAAAGTACGCATGTGTCATTTTGATCTATTGACGCAAATCAGCCCGAGGGCGGATGATACTATAACCCAATAGTTGCTGACTTGGAGGATCTCGCTGTAATACGGCGATCGATTACGGCGATGGAAACAAAATTCACAAGAGTGAAAGAAGTTGAGAAACAAATTGATTATCTGGAATCATCAGAAAGGGAATTATCCGCTAATCCGCCCGTGTCCAAAACACACTTGGAAAACATTTTGGAAAAATTGGAAGATCTTGAAAATAGAAATCGAAGGAACAATATATGAATTGTTGGAATTCCTGAGCATGAAGAGGGCAGAGATATGGTGAAATTCCTGGACGAGCTCTTCCCAAGTCTGCTCGACATAACAGGCCATAAACTGGAAATCGAGCGAGCTCACAGTGTCCCAGCTCGGAGATCCGCTGAGGGAGACAGGCCTCGATCAATTCTGGCCAAATTTCTGAGATCATCTGTTAAAGATCTCGTGTTGCGCCAGGCGAGGAGCAAAGGAAAGCTTTCTTGGAAGAATCACAATATTTTCTTGTTCCCGGACTTTGCGAATTCGACGAGAGAAACGCGATCGGTTCAAGGAATGTAAGAAAGTTTTACATCAACGGAAGATCGCCTTTTGCACTGATGTTTCCGGCCAAACTGAGAATAGACACCAAAGACAAAGTATTTTTATGCCCCAACAAAGCACTGTCCTTTACAGAAACTATGGGTGAGTAAACCATTGCATGTTACTTATGTGAGTGTACTGACTCTGTACATAACTCGACTGTTTAAGGAAGCTGGGCACCATTTTGTTTCTTTCTGCGTTGGCTCCACCTAGCGGCTGGAGTTTGTTTTGTGGCATGACACTTCCTTCAGGAAACTTTTGCATGGACAGATGATCGCTTTTACACTGAAGTTCCCGGCCAGATTGAGAATGGACACTATAGATGACCGCAAAATATCCACATGCCCACAAAAAGGATGTCTTTTATAAAGCTGACGGTCTGAGTAAGTCATGATGTATTTTTTTTTATGCGGCCTCCGAGTGAATTTGACTCTTGATCATCCAAGGAACCGGGATGTCTATTTTGTTTCTTTTTGTGCTAGTTCCGCCTAGTGGCTGGAGTTTGTTTTGTGGAATAACACTACTTCGGGACAGTTATGGATGAATCTGATCGTTCTTTGTGCTTATGCCTCCTGTTGGCTGGAGTTTGTTTTTGTGGAGTATTTTCGTGGGACATTGGATTGATTACATCATCTGCTGCACTCATAACTGCCGGCTCACTGAACACTTGTCTGTCTATCCGAGGAAACTGAACGGCTCTATATCAGCTGGAATTTGTTTTGTGGAGGAACACACCTTCAAAACAGTTCTGTGAATGAATCTACATGTTCTTTCTGTTTATTCTGCCTGTTGGCTGGGGTTTGTTTTACAAAGTATTTTCTGTTATGTACTTTTGCCTCACAAAATCTGTATAGAATCACCGGACTTGAGCAGCCCGATGGCAAAGTTGTTGCGGGGGTTCTCGTATGCGTACACGGACCTTCTGAGTTTAGAGGGATTAACGCCGGTTGGCGCTATCGTGCGCGGGGTTAATGCGCACATTTTTCTTTTTTCTGTTTGCTTTGTTCTGGGGAAAGTTCGGGGTTTGACTGTTGCATTGATGTTGAAAAGTGGTCTTTATAATCTTGTTTTTGACACACAATTTATTTTGTCTATTATATCAAATGTCAAATGTTAATATGAGTGGGATATCTTTCTCCACGTGGAATGTGAATGGGTTGGGGCACCCCATAAAAAGAAGGAAAGTTATTTCTTAAACGTAAGAAATATGATATAGTGTTTCTTCAAGAAACGCATCTTTCCCCGCAGGAAGCTGAAAAATTTGGGAAGATATGGGGTGGACATGTTTGCTTTAGTGCTGGCTCAAGTAAGAGTAGAGGGGTCATTATATTGATAAACATCTACAATTCAAATGCCTCCAACAGATTAAAGATAAAATAGGAAGAGTCATTATTGTTTTAGCAGAAATTCAAGGGCAAAGGTTGAATTTGGCTAATATTTACGCACCTAACATTGATGATCAGGGCTTTTTTATAGATCTTGAAGGGAAGTTGCAAGCTGCTGGCACCCCTTATGATATAATATTGGGAGGAGACTTTAATCTTTTGATGGACTCAGTCCTTGATCATAGTGAAGCAAAAGTGTGTAAGCCCACTAGAGCAATGGTGACACTTCACAGGATGTGTAAAAATCTTGGTCTTGCAGATATCTGGTGACTTTTGAACCCATCTGGTAGAGACTATGCATTTTTTTCATCAGTCCATAAGATTTATTCTAGAATAGATTTGTTTTTTATATCTAAGTCCCTCATTTCATCTGTTGTTGATTGCTCAATTGGAAACATCTTAGTCTCAGATCACAACCTGGTGAGTTTAGAGGTGTTGCCACATATAGAGAAAAATAAATCATATAGTTGGTGCTTTAATGTATCCCTTTTGCAAAATCCTGATTTCCAACAAATGTTAAAGACTGAAATCAGTGTCTATATGGAGACCAACTGGTCCTCAGTATTCTCTGTGGGCGTTGCTTGGGAGGCACTTAAGGCAGTTCTTAGGGGCTGGATCATACAGTATGCCTCATTCACCAAAAAATCCAAAGCACGAGAACTAGTGGAGCTGGAAGGGAATATTTGAAGTGTTGAGGCAGAGCTGAAGCGCCAAATGTCGTCTAATGGCCTCAGATATTTGACCCATTTGAAATATAGATATAATACTATTTTGTCGCGGAAAGTGAAGTTTTGGTTATTCAGGGCAAGACAGTCATATTTTGAGTCAGGGGACAAAGCAGGGAAGCTTTTGGCTAGATATATAAAGCAGAGAGAGTCTTTTTCTACGATTCCTTCTGTGAAATCTGCTGGTGGTGAAATTTTTACCTCGGCCATTGATATTAATAATGCCTTTAAAGAATTCTATTTTGATCTCTATAGTTCCACGTCTTCGTCTACTGATGATGATATTAGAAATTTTGTGGAACCATTAGAACTCCCTAAATTGACAACTGAGTAAAAAATCTGTCTTGATTCTGAGATAACCTTGGAGGAACTTGACGAGGTAATTAAGGCCTTACCTACAGGCAAGGCTTCGGGGCCAGATGGCTTTGCTGCTGAATTTTTTAGATCTTATGCTACAGAATTGGCTCCACCTTTGTTAGAAGTTTATTCGGAATCATTAAAGAATGGAAAGCTTCCGCCAACCATGACGCAAGCCTGGATCAGTCTGATTCTTAAAAAAGACAAAGATCCAAGCGAGCGTAAGAGCTACTGTCCAATTTCCCTGATCCAGCTAGATGTACAAATTTTATGACATCTCATAGATCAGGTGGGGTTTATTCGGGGTCGTAGCTCTTCTGATAACATTAGACGTTTCATCAATATTATGTGGTCAGTGGCGAATGATCAGACTCCGATTGAGGCATTTGATATGGTAGAATGGGATTATCTTTTTAAGATTTTGGAAATGTATGGGTTTGGGAGTATGTTTATTGGTTGGATCAAGTTACTTTATAGACACCCGGTAGCAGCGGTACAAACAAATGGATTAATTTCAGATTATTTTACTCTGAATAGGGGCACCCGGCAAGGCTGCCCTCTTTCCCCATTATTGTTCTGTCTTGCCCTGGAACCATTAGCAGCCGCTATAAGAAAGGAGGATCATTTTCCAGGTGTGATGGCGGGAGGTGTGGCGCATAAGCTTCTGCTTTATACAGATTATATTTTTGTTATTCGTCTCTGACCCCACTAGATCTATGCCTTGCCTCCACAAAATTATTAATTCCTTTTCCAAATTCTCAGGATACAAAGTCAACTGGTCTAAATCCGAAGCTTTGGCTCTGACAGCGTACTGTCCAGTAACGGCCTTCCAGCCAGGCGCCTTCCAGTGGCCCAGACAGGGCATTAAGTATTTGGGTATTTTATTCCCAACAGATTTGTCTGATTTAGTTAATTCATTTTAGTTCATTTTTACCCTTTAATAAAAAGGATTTCGAGCGATGTAGACAGGTGGGCTTCATTACATTTATCGATGATTGGGAAGGTTAATGTTATTAAAATGAACTGTATTCCAAAATTTAACTACCTGCTACAGTCTCTCCTGGTAGATGTCCCCCTCTTTTATTTCAAGCAATTTGAGAGCATAGCGAAGTCTTTTATTTGGAGTGGCAAACGCCCCAGATTACATTTTATTAAGCTACTGAGGCCGATTGACAAAGGTGGGCTAGGCCTACCCAAGATTTTGTTTTATTATTATGCATTCAGTCTCAGACATTTGGCTCATTGGTCGCTTCCACCTGAGAGAGCCCCTCCCTGGTTCTGCATTGAACAAGAAGTTCTTGCCCCTGTTTTGCCATTGCAAAGCCTTTCTGCCAGTCTAACCAGAGAAGTTAAATCACACCCTGTTATTTCACATTTGCACTCAGTATGGACAAAAGTGTCCAGAGTGTTTTATTCAGATATTTATTTAAATGTTGCCTCGAGCCTATGGCTAAACCCCAAACTATGCATTAATAAGTCCCCTTTTTGTTGGTTGGAGTGGATTGCGAGGGGGGGTTAATACACTTGGTGATCTTTATGAGAGTGGTGTGATGAGATCCTTTGAAAATTTGGTTCAATATTTTGGGATCCCCAGATCTCAGTTTTTTAGGTATCTTCAGCTACACCACTTGCTCTGTAGTATTTTTGGGAATAGCATACACCCCCCCTAAAGCAGCAGATACTCTAGGAGAGGTGATTTCTGCTTTTGGAAAAGGTCATGAGGCATCAGTGTATTACTCCCTGCTAATTCAGAGTCTGGGAGACTCTCTCTCAACCACTCTCAAGAGATTATGGGAGAAAGATTTAAACTTAGAACTGGAGGATGGAGAATGGGCTAGGATTTTAAAAAACATAAAAACTGCATCTAGAGATGCAAGGGTGCGCCTTATACAATTCAAGATTTTACATCGGTTCTATTGGACCCCCTCTAAATTGTATAGGCTTGATCTTAAAGACACACCCACCTGCTGGCAATGGCAATCAGCGGACAGAGATATAACCCATGTCTTTTGGGGGGGTGTTGAAATTCAAAAGTTTTGGTTAAAGGTTCAGAGTCTTGTGTGTGATGTGTTAGGCATTCAGGTATCATTCTGCCCCAGACTTTGTATCTTGGGTGATGGGGCAGTCATTGACATTGAAAGTAGACACATAAAGAGTTGGGTCTTAACTAGTGTCATGATCGCCAGGCAGATCATTTTGAGGGGCTGGAGGTTGGCTTTAGTGCCCTCTTTTCAGGAGTGGTGCTTGGAGATGGAAAGGGTTGTGGCCTTTGAGGAAGTAACATTCAGAGGAACAGGGAGGTATAAAGTGTTCGTGGAGAAATGGGGCAGGTATTTGTCATTTGTGGTTATGTGATTGTTGTTGAGTTTATCTGTTTATTTATTTATTTATTTATTTTTTTTGTGCATGTGTGTGTCTATGTCATTTGGGACCACTGTTATGTTGTTGGGATTAGGGTGGGATTGGGAGGGGTAGTAGTTGGGGTTAAATTTGATTCTATGTATATATGTTTTGTCTTATGAGTTACATATATGTGAATCAATAAAAATTGTTAATCAAAAAAAAAAAAAAAATGCTATGTGGAAAAATGTTACTTAGGCATGCTAATGGCATAGAAATAATCCCAGACACCACCCAAGATTGGAACGGGTCATCTGACCAACGTGAAAAGCAATCAACCATGGCTCATTTTTTTTATTTTTTGTGATGTTTATGGGCATAAAAATAAAAAAAGATCTGCGTCTTCGTGTTGTTGCTGATTAATGATGTGGATACACAGCACTCTAAAATGTGAGTAAAATGTGAGTAAATCACTTGTAAATGTGACCAGATTTAATGCTAGGGTATTAAACAATAGGCATCGCCTAGTAAATGTTCAGATTTCAGTTGTGAAGCACTGAACGCAAGTTCCTTGAAATGTATGTCCATCAAAGATATGATCCACACAGTCCACTTTCACTGAATAATATCTCTTTTAATTGTATTTATGTTCTTTACAGTCAGTTGTTGATCAGAAAGTAAAAAGAAACATTAGTTTAAAGCACACATAGCACAAATGCCGTGAAGAAACTGTGCAACTCTTCTCTCAAAACACATCAGATGCTCACTGCTGGTTTTCTTAAAGAGACAGTACCATTTTAGCTTTGTTATATAAATGAATGATGACTCAGTGTAAATACTGTTAAATTGTATAAATTATTTAAAACAGTGACAGCTCATATTATTAATGCAAATTCAATCTTCAGTGTGTGTGACTGATGGGACCTCCACAGAATGTCAGGATTCAGTGTGGAGCGGCAGAGATCAGTCCACACCACAGCGGCTGCTGGACAAACTCTCTGAACAGAGATCCAGAGACACACAGGACTCACAGCTCACTTTACTCTGTTCTACTGATGCTCAGGAGAGTGTGTGTGACAGTAATCAGGGTGATCAAAGCTCCACAGAGTCTCTGACTTCTGTCTGTAATGCTGGAGAACAGCAGATGCTGCAGACACCAGTGAAGATTGAAGTGAAGCAGGAGGAGGTAAAAGAAAACGCAGCAGAGGAACAACAGAAAGATGAAGATGATTATGATGATTTTATTCTTTCAGGTATGTTGCTTTAAAGTTTCATATTTTCATGCAAAGCGACTGTCATGTTAAAATCTGTTTTAAGAAAGAGGTTTTATCTCTAAAAGTCCGTCATTGATTTTGTTGTTTTAGAAGTGCTCAGTTGTCTTTTAAAAAGGTATATCTTTTTATTTGAACATTTCCAAGGTCATAATTCTAGATTAAGGATTTCTGCTTCTTAATTTTTAAGTCTTAATTTGTTCTTTCTTTTTAAAATTTTGGCATTAAAGGAATAGTTCTGCCAATAATGAAAATTACTCACCCTCATGTTGTTGCAAATATGTATGACCTTATTTTTTTGACTGTGGCTCAGATTCAATCTAAATGACTTTAATCATGAAATGCATTTATCAGCCTGGATGTTTGGTGTGTTCTGTCATCACATTAGGGTTCTTTTTTCACTTTTGTCCCTCTTGAATTGATTTATGTTAGTTTACTGTGTTCATTGTAGAGCTGATGGAAGTGCAAGAGGAAAGTCAAGAACTGAATGAAGTGGAAGATAAACTTCAGGATCAGAAACATCATGATTTCACAACTGGAGAAAAATCTCTGAGTGGCTCAAAAACTAAGAAGAATTTCTCACCACATAAATGCCAGCTTAATATACACATTATTCATACAGGAGAGAGACCTTACACGTGCCATCAGTGTGAAAAAAGTTTTGCCTATGCAGGCCATCTCAAAGATCATCTCCTCTTGCACTCTGGAGAAAGACCATTTGAATGTGATAAGTGTGGTAAAACATTTGTTTTGAATTCAGTCCTAAAACAACATCTGAAACTGCACACAAATGAGAAGCGTTACAAGTGTTCTTTTTGTGGAAAGAGTTTTGCACTCCTTTCTTGTTTGAAAGAGCACCAGAAAATACATACCGGTATGAGAGCTCATATGTGCTTTGAATGTGGGAAGACCTTTATTAAATCCAGCGACTTGAAACAGCACCACAGAATGCATACTGGAGAAAAACCCTACAAGTGCTCACACTGTGAAAAGAGTTTCACCCGGACAGAAAACTTGAAAGCACACAAGAGAATCCATACTGGAGAAAAACCTTACAAGTGCTCACACTGTGAAAAGAGTTTCAATCAGTCAAAAAACTTAAAAACACACAAGAGAATCCATGCTGGAGAGAAACCTTACAAGTGCTCACACTGTGAAAAGAGTTTCACTCAGTCACAAAACCTGAAAACACACGAGAGAATTCATACTGGAGAGAAACCTTACAAGTGCTCACACTGTGAAAAGAGTTTCACTCAGTCACAAAACCTGAAAACACACAAGAGAATTCATGCTGGAGAAAAACCTTACAAGTGCTCACACTGTGGAAAGACTTTTATTTCGTTACAACACCTGAAAAAACATGAGAGAATTCATACTGGAGAGAAACCTTACAAGTGCTCACAGTGTGGAAAGACATTCACTTTGGTACACCACTTGAAAAAACACGAGAGAATGCATACTGGAGAGAAACCTTACAAGTGCTCACAGTGTGGAAAGAGTTTCAGTGTGTCAGACAACCTGAAAACACACAAGAGAATCCATACTGGAGAGAAACCTTACAAGTGCTCACACTGTGAAAATAGTTTCAGTGCATCAAAATACTTGAATAAACACGTGAGAATCCATACTGGAGAAAAACCTTACAAGTACTTACACTGTGGAAAGAGTTTCAGTGTGTCAAACAACCTGAAAACACACAAGAGAATTCATACTGCTCCTCATGTGGGAGGAGTTTCAGTGCAGTAATCATGTAGTTTCTCATGAAAAAGTGTTGCCAAAGTAATCACGGAGAGATGTACATCTTCAGGTGCAATACTTCAAGTAAATAGTTGAAAATGTAAATAAACTTCTGTACAATCTTTTGATGCTTCAGCCTTGAAACTGCCTGGTTTACAACCTGCTCTGCCTTCCAAATGAGGCCTGTTTGTACTAGGGATAGGCATTTTGGTCATTTTCTCTACTTGAGTACTCGGACTAATTACTTGATTTCTCGAGGGGCAATGACATGTACATAACTGTAAATATAATAACATGTCTGACAAACATCTTTGGCTGCTGCATTGTGTCTTGTTGTTCCAGTGTATCGTCTATTCATTATTATAGGCTGTTATAAAATAATCTGTTACAAAATGTACAAAAGATTGCATAATCAAAATATAATGCATCATAATTTGTCATTATTTGAAGATTCGCTGCTCAATTCAATGAAGGAAAGTGAACAACGCATGTCTGTCTGTTCTTCCTTCAGGTTACCATAGTAATCTTAGTAAGCACTCACCAGTTTTTTTTAGTGACTGTCTGGACCATCTATTTTCAAATCGTGGTTGGATTAACAGGAGACGCCATAACCATCACGTTTTTATGCAATGTCATATGCGTGTTAAGTTGAAGTTCAGTTTTGAAGATGCTGAATTCTGTTCCATTTAGATGCGCTCTGTGAAGCTGTTTGAAACACTCGCCTGCTGTATATGTGCTGCTTCAGTTTATTGAGTCCACTGCCACATGCCGTGTGTCTGTGTGTGTGTGTCTCCAAGTGTTCGCTCCCGTGGTGAAAGCCGAGATGCTCCGTATTGTTGTTGCGAGTGATTCATGAAGTGTTCCATTCAACTCGAAGAGTTGGAATTCCCACCTTTCAACTGGGAAAAGTGCAACAGAATGACATATTATGTCGGACTTCTAACTTGGAAAGAAACTTGTGCAGAAATCTTCAACTCCCATTTCATCGAGATGCAGGTGTGTGTTGTTAACCAGGGCAGGGAGATTTACAGTCAGTGACAAATTCACTTTTATTGAATAATATCCATTAACGAGTCGAAGTTCTTACATTAAATGATAATAAAAATGTGTTTAGCAAACGTTTTACAGAGATAAGAGTTCAAAACACGGTTACATTCCCTTTTGATTATCAGAACAATAGTATTGCAGCATCGTATCAGTTTGGTTGCTATGAGACGTCTCTGACAATCAATGTACCCCTCAAAATCCCAACGTAATCTATCTCAAAATAAAAATAAGCTCCTTCTTTGACACGTGTGTGTAGTTATCAGGTAATTGCCACTGAATTTCAAATTAAGTGAAAAGTCACATCATGCATGATCACCATCGATCATTGTTTTCATGATCGATCATTGCTGCCACGCCCATCCCTAGTTTGTACCTGGGTTTGACCAGCCCTCACAGAGTGGACTGTTGATTCCTTTAGCTCTAAGACCAGCCTGGTCTTCTCCTGCTCGTAGCCTAAGCGGATGGTCTTTAGTGGCATCTGTAAGGCACTTCTTCCTACTGTTGTAACTGTAACAAAATGTCAGTAGTCAGTACTAATACCAGTGAAATTTCAACGTTCGATAACAATTTTGGTACCACAACATTAATATGATAATGTGCTATTAAACACACTTGATTAGCCTGTTTAAAAAGTTATATTTCAATGTAAATTATAAATTAAAAGAAATGTATGTTTCTTTCAAGTGGTTTTCAATCAAGGATGCATTGCTTAAGTGTTTTTAAGTAGCACCCTACTGAAATCTGTTTTATTCTTTACCAAATAATGTTTTCCTTTTTGTTTATTATTATTATTATTATTATTACTAAACTCCATGTTTTAGAGTTTAATTTAATCATCAAAATTGTGTCTAATCAATTCATTCTTAAATCTTTTAACAAGTGAAAATATAATTTTTCAACATGTCATTGCATTTTTTGCCAAACTTTTATTCAACAACAGTTTTGCTTGTGATATATTGCTTTATTATTATTGTTATCATTACAGTGAATATTAAATTTTACTATACAGTTGTAATATATTTCTGTCACAATTTCTTAAATTTCAAGGCTCTAGCTTATATTTTGAAATGTGCTTTTATTATGACGTGTATTTTTGCCAGAAGCTTAACTTTCCAGATAAAGAGTTTGCAACACTGAGACTTCACGTCTGAAATCTCCTCTCTTTACACTGGCCTTTGAGTCTGACAAATGAAATGTAGGACACAGTTTTGGAGTGTTTGTATTTTGTGTTTTAGATAACTGGTGTTTGTGTATATAGTGTTTGTGTATATGGTAATTTTTAAATGTAATGTTTTAAATTGTATTACTATGAAGCACTTTGGTCAACTCTGTTTTAAATGCTATATAAATAAAGTTGGGTTGAGCTTATGCTGTGATTTAATTCTATAAATACAGGTGCATCTCAATGAATTAGAATGTCGTGGAAAAGTTCATTTATTTCAGTAATTCAACTCAAATTGTGAAACTCGTGTATTGAATAAATTCAATGCACATAGACTGAAGTAGTTTAAGTCTTTGGTTCTTTTAATTGTGATGATTTTGGCTCACATTTAACAAAAACCCACCAATTCACTATCTCAAAAAATTAGAATATGGTGACATGCCAATCAGCTAATCAACTCAAAACACCTGCAAAGATTTCCTGAGCCTTCAAAATGGTCTCTCAGTTTGGTTCACTAGGCTACACAGTCATGGGGAAGACTGCTGATCTGACAGTTGTCCAGAAGACAATCATTGACACCCTTCACAAGGAGGGTAAGCCACAAACATTCATTGCCAAAGAAGCTGGCTGTTCACAGAGTGCTGTATCCAAGCATGTTAACAAAGTTGAGTGGAAGGAAAAAGTGTGGAAGAAAAAGATGCACAACCAACCGAGAGAACCGCAGCCTTATGAGGATTGTCAAGCAAAATCGATTCAAGAATTTGGGTGAACTTCACAAGGAATGGACTGAGGCTGGGGTCAAGGCATCAAGAGCCACCACACACAGACGTGTCGAGGAATTTGGCTACAGTTGTCGTATTCCTCTTGTTAAGCCACTCCTGAACCACAGACAACGTCAGAGGTGTCTTACCTGGGCTAAGGAGAAGAAGAACTGGACTGTTGCCCTGTGTTCCAAAGTCCTCTTTTCAGATGAGAGCAAGTTTTGTATTTCATTTGGAAACCAAGGTCCTAGAATCTGGAGGAAGGGTGGAGAAGCTCATAGCCCAAGTTGCTTGAAGTCCAGTGTTAAGTTTCCACAGTCTGTGATGATTTGGGGTGCAATGTCATCTGCTGGTGTTGGTCCATTGTGTTTTTTGAAAACCAAAGTCACTGCACCCTTTTACCAAGAAATTTTGGAGCACTTCATGCTTCCTTCTGCTGACCAGCTTTTTAAAGATGCTGATTTCATTTTCCAGCAGGATTTGGCACCTGCCCACACTGCCAAACACACCAAAAGTTGGTTAAATGACCATGGTGTTGGTGTGCTTGACAGGCCAGCAAACTCACCAGACCTGAACCCCATAGAGAATCTATGGGGTATTGTCAAGAGGAAAATGAGAAACAAGAGACCAAAAAATGCAGATGAGCTGAAGGCCACTGTCAAAGAAACCTGGGCTTCCATACCACCTCGGCAATGCCACAAACTGATCATCTCCATGCCACGCCGAATTGAGGCAGTAATTAAAGCAAAAGGAGCCCCTACCAAGTATTGAGTACATATACAGTAAATGAACATACTTTCCAGAAGGCCAACAATTCACTAAAAATGTTTTTTTATTGGTCTTATGATGTATTCTAATTTTTTGAGATAGTGAATTGGTGGGTTTTTGTTAAATGTGAGCCAAAATCATCACAATTAAAAGAACCAAAGACTTAAACTACTTCAGTCTGTGTGCATTGAATTTATTTAATACACAAGTTTCACAATTTGAGTTGAATTACTGAAATAAATGAACTTTTCCACGACATTCTAATTTATTGAGATGCACCTGTATATAGTTTACATGTGCTGCTTGGTTCACAGTAGATAGTGCTCTGCTGTGTCATCTGATACAACGTGTCCTGAATGATTCTCAAAGTCTGTGGAGTTTCCAGTGAATGAGTGGTCAGACTTATGCATTCATTCAAAGTACGCATCTCTTCCACACTAAGATTGCCGACTTTAGCTGTTTAATAAATCACACTTGGACATGTCACAATTTTAATTTGATTAATTGTCCATTTCACTGTAAGAAGTAACAGAGCACTTGCTAAAAATTAGCATTTTAAAGCAATCGTGTGTCAATCATACTGCGCACTGGTACCGGACTGAGTTGGTGCTCGGTACTACCATTATTGCAGAAACACTGGTATTTGTACATCTTTTATATTTTAGTATCAACTTGGTACTGAAGGACCGGTAATTTTGACAACACTACTTCCAAACAATGCTACATACGAAACACAATGTGGCAAGCCCAGCTTCTTCCTGATATAACTGTAGTCTTTGGTATTTGGTATCTTTGCCACTGCCTCTCAGGGTTGGGGAGTAATGGAATACATGTAACGGATTACGTATTTAAAATACAAACTAGATAGTAAAGTTTGAAGACAAATTTTATGCTGTCTTGACAAAGCCTTGTCTGAAAGTTTAAAATAGTTGGAAGAGTTGGAAGTTTGAAGGTCTTATAGTTAGACAGAAGGAACATCATACAGATAGACAGCCAGCTGCAAGAAGTCCTATGCAACCCTACCCCTTGCTTGTTTTTCTGAATGGCAATTTGGTTGCTAGGGTAACCCCATTTGGTTGCTAGGCAGTTACCAAGGTGATACTGAAAAGGCTCCTTGCTACCTTGAGTCAAATGAATGAAACCAGAAATCTCTACGATGTTCTGGTGCAGAGATAAGTGATTTGTTACTTGGTTGCTAGGGGCGTGGTCAAGCGTCCGTCCGGAGAGAAAGCGGTAAGGGCGCTTGCACCTGAGCTAAATTATGTCTAACACCTGTCTCTAATTACAGTGAGCATGAAGAGAGCGGCATAAAAGAGCCACACCGCCAGCAGACCAGAGAGAGAGAGCCTGGGTCCAGAAAGTGATTGTTGCTCAGCCAGGAGGCCATCCCAGCTGCGACTCCGGATACCCGCACGCCGTTGCCCCCGCCCGCGTTACAGAAGATGTGGACGGCGGACGACCCAGAAGCGTTCCTTGATCTTTTTGAGCGCACCGCCGAGATCTGGGGCTGGCCGCTTGGCCAGTGGGCGGCCCGACTTATTCTGCTGTTGTCCGGGGAAGCCTAGCTCGCGGCTCAACAACTGCCAGCAACGAGACTCCTGGCTTATGGTGACCTAAAAAAAAAAAAAATCTTGCAATGGGTGGGTCGGAGTCTGGAAGAGAATCGTCAACGCCTTCACCCAATGGCTCCGTGATGCCTGTCGGATATGGCCGCTAACGAGGGACTGTGGCGTCGAGGGGATCATCGACCAGGTGGTACTGGAACAGCTGGTACATCAACTGCTAAAAGGGATGGCGGAGTGGGTCCAGTGCCACCGCCCGGCATCACTGGAGGAAGCCGTCTGGCTTGCGGAGGACCACATGGCGGCGATCCCGAGGGTGGAAGAGCCCTCCTATACTCTCTCCCCTCCCCCTGTGTTTTCCCCTGTCTCATTCCCCTCCCCTCTCTCCTCTCGTTCTGCTCTCTACCCAGGGCCCGTTCCTGCCCCACACAGGCGAGGAGGACTTCCGCCACCGAGACCAGTTCCCCGGGCGTGGGAGGCGACACCTTGCCCTGCCCCGATGCCCCGCCGCTCTCCCTCTCAGGTGGGGGCGCCCGCCAACGCAAGTGCGGGCGTAGCGCTTGGGCCAGCATGCTGGAGGTACGGAGACCCGGGGCGCTTCTGGGATCAGTGCCCTCTGATGGAGCTGGGGATGGTGGTACAGGTCTCCGACATACCGTAGGTTGCCCCCGACCAGCCCGGAGCGTACCGGATACCAGTAAGTGTCAAGGGGGTTACTCACCAAGCGTTGGTGGAAAATCACGGTCAGCGGTTGTAATCAAACCACTATCCACCAATGTTTGGTTTAACCCAAGGCTTTGGGCACAGCTAAAACGGTAAGGGTGAAGTGTGTGCACGGGGATATTCACAAGTATCCTGTGGTGACTCTTACGATTAAATTCCGGGGGAAAAAGCATAAAGTGGAGGCCGCGGTTAGTTCGCGCCTCACCCATCCGCTGATTTTGGGGACGGATTGGCCTGATTTTAGAAATGTATTGAAGGGAATTTGTGCGGGGTCCTGCACTAAATTAAGGAGATGTGAAATATGCGATGCTTTGGCAGGGGAGGCGGAGCGGGGCCGTCCTCAACAGCTCCATGTCATGATGACGAGAGAGGGGGAGAGGCTATAGCCCCTCCCCTTCTCAGGGAACTCCCTGAGGGGGATTTCCCTTTGGAGCAGTCGCGAGACGAAACCCTCAATCACGCCTTTGACCAAGTGAGAGCGATCGATGGTCAACAACTCCAGCCGGACATCGCCCTTTCATATCCCTATTTTGCAATTATAAATGAGCGGTTGTATAGAGTGACGCAGGATGCTCAGACAAAAGAAGACACAACACAGCTTTTGATACCGTGGAGCCGTCGGGAAGTGGTATTCCAGGCGGTTCATTATAATCCCATGGCTAGTCACTTAGGATAAAGGAAAACACTGAACCGTCTAATAGCCCGTTTTTATTGGCCGGGCATTGGCGGCGATGTCCGCAGTTGGTGTGCGGTATGCCACGATTGTCAGCTGGTTAACCCACCGGCCACCCCAAAAGCACCATTGCGCCCCCTTCCGTTGATCAAGGTCCCCTTTGAAAGAATTGGAATGGACCTCGTCGGGCCATTAGAGTGGTCAGCACGCTGACATCACTTTGTGTTGGTCCTACTGGATTATGCAACGCGATATCCGGAAGCAGTGCCTCTTCGCAACATCTCAGCATGCAGTGTTGCAGAGGCACTCTTCAAAATAATCTCCTGGGTGGGGATTCCGAAAGAAATCCTCACCTATCAAGGCACATCGTTTATGTCACGGACACTACGCGAGCTGTACGAATTATTGGGCATTAAATCGATTCGCACCAGCGTGTACCATCCACAAACAGATGGCCTTGTGGAATGATATAATAAAACCCTTAAAAACATGATTTGTAAGTTTGTGCATGACGATGCTAGAAATTGGGATAAATAGCTCGACCCCCTATTATTCGCAGTACGAGAGGTCCTGCAAGCCTCCACTGGCTTCTCCCCATTTGAGCTGCTGTATGGGCGTGGTGTGCTTGATGTCTTGTGAGAAGCCTGGGAGGAGGGACCTTCAAATAGTAAGAATGAAATTCAGTACGTTCTTGATCTTAGAGCAAAACTCCACATTTCTGGGGCAACTAACACAGGAGAATTTGCTCCAAGCTCAAGAACGACAGCACCGACTGTATGACACGGGAATTTGCACCAGGAGATAAAGTGCTTGTATTACTTCCCACATTGAGCTCTAAATTACTCGTCAAGTGGCAAGGACCCTTTGAGGTCACACGACGAGTGGGGGATCTCGATTATGAGGTTAAACAAACCGTTAGAGGGGGCGCATGTCAAATATACCACCTCAACCTCCTGAAATTGTGGAGGGAGGCGGTTCCTGTGACGTTGGCTACGGTAGTTCTGGAGAGGGCGAAGCTCGGGCCTGAGGTGAATTCAAAAAATAAACAGTTCACCCCGGTCACTTGCGGAGACCACCTCTCACCGAGCTAACTTGCGAAGGTTGCCAGGTTGCAACAGGAGTTTGCGGATGTGTTCTCCCCTCTACCGGGTCGTTTGAACCTCATTCAGCACAACATCGAGACCGAGCCAGGGGTTGTGGTACGTAGCCACCCCTACCGATTACCCGAGCACAAAAAGAAAGTTGTTCGGGAAGAATAGGATGCAATTCTCGATATGGGGGTAATAGAAGAATCCCACAGTGACTGGTCCAGCCCAGTTGTTCTAGTGCCTAAGAGCGACGGGTCTGTACGATTCTGTGTGGATTATAGAAAAGTCAAAGCAGTGTCTAAATTTGACGCGTATCCAATGCCTCGCGTTGATGAGTTACTCAGTCGGTTGGGCACTGCTCAATTTTATTCGACATTGGATTTGACAAAGGGTTATTGGCAGATCCCCTTGACACCAATTTCCTGTGAAAAAACAGCCTTCTCCACACTGTTTAGATTACACCAGTTTGTGACACTTTCGTTCGGTTTGTTTGGGGCCCCGGCTATGTTTCAGCATCTCATGGACCGAATCCTCAGATTGCATTCAGCTTACGCCGCTGCCTATTTAGATGACATCATCATTTATAGCAATGATTGGCAGCGGCACATGCAGCATCTGAGGGCGGTTCTGAGATCGCTGCATCGAGCGGGACTCACAGCAAACCCAAAGAAGTGCGCGATTGGGCGAGTGGAAGTACGGTATCTGCGGTTCCACTTGGGCCACGGGCAGGTGTGTCCCCAAATTGATAAGATGGCGGCAATTGCGACCTGCCCGAGGCCCAAGACCAAAAAGGGGGTGAGACAGTTCCTGGGGCTGGCTGGCTATTATAGAAGATTCGTACCTAACTATTCGGACGTCACCAGCCTGCTGACTGATCTCACTAAAAAGGGAGTTACAGACCCGGTCCAGTGGACGGAGTAGTGTCAGCAGGCGTTCACGCAAGTTAAAGCCACACCTTGCGGAGGGACACTTTTACATTCACCCGATTTTTCTCTCCCAGACGGACGCTTCAGACAGAGGGCTGGGGGCCGTACTCTCACAGGTGGTGGAGGGGGAGGAGCGCCCGGTGCTGTACATTAGCCGCAAGCTCTCGTTGAGGGAAACTAAGTACAGCACCATAGAAAAAGAATGTCTTGCCATCAAGTGGGCGGTCCTCACTCTCCGATACTACCTGTTGGGGCGTGCCTTCACCCTCTGTTCGGATTGCGCCCCACTCCAATGGCTCCACCGCATGAAAGACACCAACGCGCGGATCACCTGTTGGTATCTGGCTCTTCAGCCATTTAAATTCAAGGTGGTCCACAGACCAGGAGCGCAGATGGCTGCTGCCGATTTCCTTTCCAGAAATGGGGGGGGGGGGGGAAATGGTAGGCAGGCCGGATGCCTCCATGGCCTAAGTCGGGCAGTGGTGATTTGTGGCAGCGGGAGCGTGGTCAAGCGTCCGTCCAGAGAGAGAGAAAGGGGTAAGGCCACTTGCACCTGAGCTAAATTATGTCCAACACCTGTCTCTAATTACAGTGAGCACGGGGAGAGCAGCATAAAAGAGCCACACCACCAGCAGACCAGAGAGAGCTTGGGTCCAGAAAGTGATTGTTGTGAAGCTGAAGAGATTATTGTGAACTAAGAATTTACTATTGTGAAACTGAAGAGAATAGTGTGTGAAGCTGTGAGCGCTGAAGTGTGGTCATTAAAATCCTTACCTGTGAGTGGTGGTGGCGTAGTGGACTAAAGCACTGAACTGGTAAGCAGAAGGTTGTTGGTTCAATCCCCACAGCCACCACCATTGTGTCCTTGAGCAAGGCACATAACTCCAGGTTGCTCCAGGGGGATTGTCCCTGTAATAAGGGCACTGTAAGTTGCTTTGGATAAAAGCATCTACCAAATGCATAAAAAATGTAAAAAAAAAATATATATATATATAATTTTTTTACTTCTGCCACAGATATTAATAAAGTTTTTAAAGAATTCTATTTTGATCTTTATAGCTCCACGTCTTCATCTACTGATAAGGATATTAGCAACTTGGTAGAGCCATTAGAACTTCCTAAATTAACGAGTAATTAAAAAACTCTCTTGAATCAGATATTACTTTGGAGGAGCTTGCCAAAAGGTAAGGCACCAGGCCAGATAGTTATGCCACAGATGTTTTTAGATAATATGTCACAGAGTCATTAAAGAAAGGTGAACTACTGCCAACCATGATGCAAGCCCTAATCAGTCTCATTCTTAAAAAAGATAAGGACCCAAATAAATGTAAAAGTTATCATCCAATTTCCCTGATCCAGTTAGATGTAAAAATATTGTCTAAAATTCTGGCTAATCAATTGAGTAATTACATTTATTATACATATAGATCAAGTGCCGTTTATTCATGTTTGTAGTTTTGATAATATTAGATGTTTTATAAATATTATGTGGTCAGTAGCGAATGATCAGACCCCGATTGCTGCCATCTCACTTGACGCAGAGAAGGCGTTTGATAGGATGGAATGGGACTATCTTTTTAAGAGTTTGGGAGCATTTTTAAGTTAGTTTAAAGTTAAGTTACTTTATAAACAACCGTTAGCAGCAGTGCAAATTAATGGAATAATTTCAGATTATTTTTCTCTTCCTAGGGGAACCCGGCAAGGCTGTGCTCTCTCCCTTTTATTGTTCTCCCTTTTACAGTGCATCTGGAAAGTATTCACAGTGCCTCACTTTTTCCACATTTTGTTATGTTACAGCCTTATTCCAAAATGGATTAAATTCATTATTTTCCTCAAAATTATACAAACAATACCCCATAATGACAACGTGAAAGAAATTTGTTTGAAATCTTTGCAAATTTATTAAAAATAAAAAATGAAAAAAATCACATGTATATAAGTATTCACAGCCTTTGCTCAATACTTTGTTGAGCACCTTTGGCACCAATTACAGCCTCAAGTCTTTTTGAGTATGATGCTACAAGCTTGGCACACCTATTTTTGGGCAGTTTCTCCCATTCTTCTTTGCAGGACCTCTCAAGCTCCATCAGGTTGGATGGGGAGCATCGGTGCACAGCCATTTTCAGATCTCTCCAGAGATGTTCAATCAGGTTCTAGTCTGGGCTCTGGCTCGGCCACTCAAGGACATTCACAGAGTTGTCCCGTAGTCACTCCTTTGTTATCTTGGCTGTGTGCTTAGGGTCGTTGTCCTGTTGGAAGATGAACCTTCACCCCAGTCTGAGGTCCAGAGTGCTCTGGAGCAGGTTTTCATCAAGGATGTCTCTGTACATTGCTGCATTCATCTTTCCCTCGATCCTGACTAGTCTCCCAGTTCCTGCTGCTGAAAAACATCCCCACAGCATGATGCTGCCACCACCATGCTTCACTCTAGGGATGGTATTGGCCAAGTGATGAGCGGTGCCTGGTTTCCTCCAGACATGACGCTTGCCATTCAGGGCAAAGAGTTCAATCTTTGTTTCTCATGGTCTGAGAGTCCTTCAGGTGCCTTTTGGCAAACTCCAGGCAGGCTGTCATGTGCCTTTTACTGAGGAGAGACTTCCGTCTGGCCACTCTACCATACAGGCCTGATTGGTGGAGTGCTGCAGAGATGGTTGTTCTTCTGGAAGGTTCTCCTCTCTCCACAGAGAAATGCTGGAGCTCTGTCAGAGTGACCATCGGGTTCTTGGTCACCTCCCTGACTAAAGCCCTTCTCCCCCGATTGCTCAGTTTGGCCAGGCGGCCAGCTCTAGGAAGAGTCCTGGTGGTTCCAAACTTCTTCCATTTACGGATGATGGAGGCCACTGTGCTCATTGGGACCTTCAATGCTGCAGAAATTTTTCTGTACCCTTCCCTAGATCGGTGCCTCGATACAATCCTGTCTCGGAGGTCTACAGACAATTCCTTGGACTTCATGGCTTGGTTTGTGCTCTGACATGCACTGTTAACTGTGGGACCTTATATAGACAGGTGTGTGCCTTTCCAAATCATGTCCAATCAACTGAATTTACCACAGGTGGACTCCAATCAAGTTGTAGAAACATCTCAAGGATGATCAGTGGAAACAGGATGCACCTGAGCTCAATTTTGAGTGTCATGGTAAAGGCTGTGAATACTTATGTACATGTGATTTTTTTTATTTATTTTTTTTTTTAATAAATTTGCAAAGATTTCAAACAAACTTCTTTCACGTTGTCATTATGGGGTATTGTTTGTAGAATTTTGAGGAAAATAATGAATTTAATCCATTTTGGAATAAGGCTGTAACATAACAAAATGTGGAAAAAGTGAAGCGCTGTGAATACATTGTTGTAGCAGGAGGTGTGGTGCATAAACTCCTACTCTGCGCAAATGAATATTATTATTTGTCTCCGACCCTATTAGATCTATGCCTAGCCTCCAAAAAAAATTATTAATTCCTTTTCTAAATTTTCAGGATACATTGGTCTAAATCAGAAGCTCTTGCTCTGACAGCATATTGCCCTAAAATGGCTTTCAGACCTGGCGCCTTTCAATAGCCCAAGCAAGGCATTACATATTTAGGCATTTTATTTCCAGCAAATTTGACAGATTTAGTTAGAGTTAATTTTGACCCATTAATGAAAAGGTTCTCGTGTGATGTGGATAGGTGGGCTTAACTACATTTGTCTATGGCTGAGAAGGTCAATGTTATAAAAATGAATTGTATCCCAAAATTCAATTATCTATTACAGTCTCTCCCCTTAGAAGTTCCTCTTTCTTATTTTAAATATCTAAGTCCTTTATTTGGAATGGTAAACTACCTCGGTTGCATTTCAGTAGGTTAAGTAGATCAGCTGGCTCAGGCCTCCCCAAAATTTTGTTTTATTAATATGCTTTTAATCACATTCACCTGGCCCATTGGTCTCTTCCACCTAAGATAGCCCCTCCCTGGTACAACATTGAACAAGCGGTCCTTGCTCCAATCTCACCATTGCAAAGTCATTCTATCAAACTGCCTAGAGAAGTAAAAATGCATCTCATTGTTTCACACTTACATTCAGTATGGACAAAGTTTTCCTGTATGTTCAGTTTTGTTATTTACCTAAATGTTCACTCAAGCATATGGCTGAACCCCAAATTGTGTATTAACAAGTCCCCCTTTTGCTGGAAAGAATGGTTTGAGAGGGCTGTTGCTACACTTGGTGACCTTTATGAAAACTGAGCTTTGAGATCATTTGAAAATATAACCGCAATTTGGGATTTATATGTCTCAGTTTTTCAGGTATTTACAGTTGCGGCATCAACTTTGTACTATTTTCTGTGGTAGTACACAGCCCCCTAAAGCTGCAGACACTCTCTGTATGGTGCTCACAGCCTTTGGAAAGGGCCATGATGCATTGGTGTGTTATTACTTGTTAATTCAGAGTCTTGGTGATGGGGCCTTTACAGCTCTTAAGAGGCTATGGGAAAGAGATTTGAACTTGGTATTGGAGAATGGGGAGTGGGAAAGTATTTGAAAAAATATTAAAACTATGTCTAGGGATGCAAGGGTACACCTTATTCAGTTTAAGATTTTGCATTGTTTGGTTGTTAGATTGTTTAGGCTTGGTCTGAAAGACACACGTACTTGCTGGCAATGTCAGTTGGAGGATGGAGTCATAGCTCATGCTTTGTGGTTCTGCGCAAAGATTAAAGAATTCTGGGTAAGAGTCCAGAATTTTATCTGTGAGGTTTTAGATACTCAAATTTCATTCTGCCTTATACTATGTATATTGGGTGAAGGGGTGGTTATTAAAGTAGGTGACAAATATACAAAGAGCTGGGTCCAAGCTAGTGTAATGATTGGCAGATAGATAATTCTTGGAGGATGGATGTCAGTTGCTACTACCTCATTTCAAGAATGGTTCACTGAATTGGGTAGGGTGACGGCATTTGAAAAGATGTAAAATAAACAGCTTGGCAAAATAGACACGTATGGTAAGAAATGGGACAGGTATTTGGCCTCTCTGAAGGGCTCTCAGTGAGGACCATGTGGCAAGAAACAGAATTGTGGTGGTAATAGTAAATTCTATTTTTTGTGGAATACTTTCTTTTCTCTTTGTTTGTTGATTTTTATATTTTTAATGTTCTCAAATATTTTATTTTGTTTGTTTGCTTATACTGTATGTGTATTATATATACAGATATTTGTTGAGGGGCAGGTTGGGGAGGGGGAGATAATGGGAGTTAAGTTGATTCTGTGTGTATATGTTCTGTTTAATCCATATTTCACATAAGAATCATTAAAAATGTTATTAGTAAAAAAATCACAGCTTTCATGCATCTCAGCATGCTCTCTATCAGTCTCACATTGCCGTTGGGTGACTTTATGCCACTCCTGGTGCAAAAATTCAAGCAACTCGGCTTTGTTTAATGGCTTGCGGCCATCCATCTTCCTCTTGATCACATTCCAGAGGTTTTCAGTGGGGTTCAGGTCTGGAGATTTGTCTTGCCATGACAGGGTCTTGATCCGGTGGTCCTCCATCCACACCTTGACTGACCTGGCTGTGTGGCATGGAGCATTGTCCTGCTAGAAAAACATAGGGTGAATGAGCCAATCTCCTCCTTGATGCCAGACAGCCAGAGTACCTACAGCCGGCCTTGCCCTACTGATATGTGGTTCTTCATTCACTGTGGGTGAGGTGGACATCAAGTCAGAGTTCCACGTCATTGGTCATGGTAGATGAGCCAGGGTCCCACGTCATGGTCGACGAGCCAGCGTCCCACGTCATGGTCGACGAGCCAGCGTCCCACGGCATGGACGACGAGCCAGCGTCCCACGGCATGGACAATGAGCCAGGGTCCCATGTCATGGTTGACGAGCCAGCGTCCCACGTCATGGTCGACGAGCCAGCCTCCCACGTCATGGTCGACAAGCCAGCATCCCGTCACAGACAATGAGCCAAGGTCCCATGTCATGGTCGCAGAGCTTGTGCCACCTTCTGCCCCTGATCCTGAGTCTGCTCCATGCCATATCACGCCTCGGCCTGCTCCATGCCATGTCACTGCCATACCTGAGTCTTCTCCATGCCATGTCACAGCCACGCATGAGTCTGCTCCATGCCATGTCACAGCCACGCCTGAATCTGCTCCATGCCATGTCACAGCCATGCCTGAGTCTGCTCCATGCCATGTCACAGCAACGCCTCAGCCTGCTTCATGCCATGTTACAGTAACACCTCAGCCTTCTCCATGCCATGCCAATGAGTCAGCATCCAAGCCTACCACGGCCAAGTCAGGATCTTGCCATAC
The DNA here is from genome assembly GCF_019703515.2 of Myxocyprinus asiaticus. Lineage (NCBI taxonomy): Eukaryota > Metazoa > Chordata > Actinopteri > Cypriniformes > Catostomidae > Myxocyprinus > Myxocyprinus asiaticus. Next base: position 39,673,853 of record NC_059371.1, read on the forward strand.
CATGTTACCATGTAATGCCATGTAACCATGTCAAGTCGCCACATTACCCCCCCCCTCCCAGCTCCCTCTTGAACTCTGTTTTTTTGTTTTGGGGCATCAGGAGCTGCTCCTAGTGGGGGGATATGTCATGGTTTTATGTGTTTTTGTTCATGTCTTTTATTTTGATAAAATAGTTCCATGCCATGTTTGTTCTTGTTTCATTGTCATGTGATCTTGTCATGTATTTCCCATGTTCTTGTGTCTTGTCCCTATTGGTTCATTGTTTCATTAGCTTGTTAGCAGTCTCATTATCTTGTTTAGAGTTCTGTGTGTTCATTGGTTATCATTGTCATGTGTTCTCCCAAGTCCAAGTATTTAGCCCTCATGTTTGCCATTGTCCATTGTCGAGTATTGTATGTTGTAACGTTGTTTGGAAGTCAAGTCAGGTCAAGTTATGTCAAGTTATGTTATGTCAAGTTATGTCAAGTCTAGTTTAGTTCATGTTTATGTTTACTGTTCACGGTTTCTGGATTTCACGTTTATGTAAATAAACTGCACTTGGGATCATCGCACTTCATCATCGTCTCTTCATTTACCTTGTTGCCAGCCAATGTTACACTTCCGAACTGCGCTGCCAAGCATACATCTAGTGAATCTCCGCTCACTTCCTAACAAAATGGACGAACTACTCCAAACCCGTACAAATAAGGACTTTGCTAACTCTGCTCTGTGCTTCACGGAAACCTGGCTGAGTAAAACCATTTCTGACAGCGCATTACATCTGCTGGGCTTTCAGCTGTTCAGAGCAGATCACATCGCAGATTTTTCAGGGAAAACAAGAGGCGGTGGAACACGTTTTTACATCAATGAAAGTTGGTGTACAGATGTAACAACATCAAAGAAGATGTGCTGTCCTAATTTAGAAGCGATCTTCCTCAACTGTAAGCCTTTCTACTAGCCACAGGAGTTTTCCTTGTTTATTCTGGTGAGTATTTACACCCCACCATGCACAGTGCTGCAACAGCTGGCTGATCAGATCACAGACACGGAACAACAACACCTGGACTCACTTATTATTATTCTCAGAGATTTAAAAAAAGCAAACCTCACACATGAACTGCCCAAAAACAAACAGCACATTACATCCCCCACCAGAGACAAAAATATACTGGATCACTGTTACACCACATTAAAGGATGCATATTGCCCTGTCCTTAGAGCAGCTTTGGAACTCTCTAATCATTGTCTGGTTCATCTTCTTACAACCTAGAGGCAGTAACTAAAATCAGCTAAACCTGTAGGTAAGACTGTAAAGAGATGGACCAATGAAGCAGAGCTGGAACTAAAAGACTGTTTTGACTGCACTGAGTGGCCAGACGGAGTGTTTTTGAATCTGTAGCCACTGACCTGGATGAGTTTACAGATACTGTGACATCATATATCAGTTTCTGTGAGGACATGTGCATTCCTACTAAGATTCATTTAACATAAAACAATGACAAACCATGGTTTACAGCAAAACTCAGGCAGCCTCATCAGACCAAAAAGGATGCTTACAGAAGTGGGGATAAAACCTTGTATAATCAGGCCAAAAAACACACTGACAAAGGAGATTAGAGAAGCTAAAAGAAGCTACTCTGAAAAGCTGGAAAACAAGTTTTCAGCTAACGACTCTGCATCAGTGTGGAGAGGCTTGAAAGACATTACCAACTACAAGACACCATCCCCAAACACTGTAGGGAATCAACAACTGGCTGACAACCTGAATGTGTTTTACTTTAGATTTGAAAAGCCCAGTCTCACATCCTACACCCGCTCTGACCTTCACTTCACACAAACACCAACACCTTCTGCAACCCCCCTCCTCCCCCCTCCTGCTACCCAACATGCACTTAAGATCTGTAAAGAGGATGTGTGCCAGGTCTTCCATAAACAAAAGACAAGGAAAGCACAGGACCCAGATGGTGTTTCACCCACTTGCCTAAAGCCTGTGCTAACCAGCTAGCCCCATCTTCAACACATCATTGAAGCACTGTGAAGTTCCCAGTTGCTTCAAATGCTCCACTATCATCCCTGTCCCAAAGAAACCCAAGACTGCTGGACTTAATGACTACAGACCTGTCACCTGTGGTCATGAAGTCATTTGAGAGACTGGTGTTGGGTCTGTGGATGATGCAGTCAATATGGGACTGCATTACATACTGAAACATCTAGATAGACCAGGGACTCATGCAAGGATTCTGTTTGTGGACTTCAGTTGGGCTTTCAACACCATTATCCCTGCTCTCCAATAGAAAAAATTAACCCAGCTCTCAGTTCCCACCTCTCTCTGTCAGTGGGTCACCAGCTTTCTGGTGAGAATGGAGTGAGAATGGAGAAATTCACTTCCAGCACATTTACAATCAGCACTGGTGCCCCCTGGGATGTGTGCTCTCCCCACTAGTCTTCTCCCTGTAGACAAATGACTGCACCGCAAAGGACCCCTCTGTCAAGCTCCTGAAATTTGCAGATGACACTACAGTCATTGGCATCATCCAAGATTTCAACGAGTCTGCATACAGAAGGGAGGTTTGAACGGCTGTCTCACTGGTGCAGTCAAAACAACCTGGAGCTGAACACATTCAAAACAGTGGAGATGATAGTGGACTTTAAGAGGAACACCCCAGCACTGACCTCGCTCACCATTCTAAACTGCACTGTGGCAGCAGTGGAGTCATTCAGGTTCCTGGGCACTACCATCTCACAGGACCTGAAGTGGAAGACCCACATTGACTCCACTGTGAAAAAGGCCCAGCAGAGTTTGTACTTCCTTTGCCAACTGCGGAAGTTCAAGCTGCCACAGGTGCTGTTCATCCAGTTCTACTCAGCAGTCACTGAGTCTGTCCTCTGCTCTTCAATAACTGTCTGGTTTGGTTCAGCTACTAAGTCAGATATCAGAAGACTTCAAAGGATAGTCCAGACTGCTGAGGGGATTATTGGTTCTCACCATCCCACCCTCTAAGAACTGTACACCTCCAGAATGAGGAAAAGGGCTGGAAAAATTGCTTTGGACCCCATTCACCAAGCACACCACCTTTTTGAACTGTTGCTCTTTGGCCAGCGCTACAGAGCTCTGAGCACCAGAACAGTCAGGCACAAGAACAGTTGCTTCCCTCAGGCCATTCACCTTATTAACAGTTAAAACTGACCCCAATACTCCCCATTGTGGCAATACAATCATGTGCATATTCAACTATTCATTCATATTTATATTCCATTTATATTTATTTGACATATTCTACCTCTTCTGCACAATACATTAAATCACCTTGCACATAACTTTATATCTGTTTTTAACATATTTGAACAACATTATTGCCATACTGTAGATTCCTCTATATATTTATCTGTTGTATCTTATTTTGTATTCTTATTTCACTGTTTATGTACTGTATATATGTTTATATGTATATTTCAAATGTTTGTGTGAATATGTTATATATGTAAATTTTTTGTATTCTCTTTGCACTGGAAGCTTCTATCACCATGACACATTCCTTGTGTGTGTAATCATACTTGGCAATAAAGCTTATTCTGATTCTGAAATAGTTTTCATTTATCAATTAACATCATACAAAGTCCAGTAAACATTAAAAAGCTAAATCTGTCACAGTCTGGCCTAATTGTGCCTCCCCTGACTATCTGTTTGTCTTGTCTGAATGTTTTTCCTGTGTTTACCCTGCCTCTCACGCCCTCTTGTGTCTTGCAGGTGCCTCATAGAATTGGCCAGCTCCAGTTGCATTGGCAATGATCATTACTCCAATCAGTAGATCATCTGGCACCTGCTCCCCCAGTTACCTCTCTCATATCAGCTCCCTTCGTCTCTAGTCCTGTGCTGAATCATTTTGTGTGCTTGTTCGTGTGTCGGTCTGTTTCCTGAGTCTGTCAGTTAGCTTTTAAAGCTTCGGTCATTTCTAGTATTTCGGCTAGTTCTGTTGTCAGTTTACCTTTTTCTCCATCATGAGAGTTTTGTTTGTATTTTGATATTTTGCTTAATAAAGCTCATTTTGGCCTCATCTCTGCAACTGGGTCCTTCTCTGAGACAACCGTGACAAAATCAATATTTGGTGTGACCACCGTTGCCTTCAAAACAGCACCAATTTCCTGGACACAGTTTTTCATGGTTGTTGGCAGATGGGATATTCCAAGTATCTTGGGAATTCACCTCAGTTCTTCTATCTATTTAGGCTCTCAATTGCTTTTGTCTCTTCATGTAATCCCAGACTGACTTGATGTGTGGGGACCATGCCATCTGTTGCAGGGCTCCCTTTTCTTCTATTCTAATTTATTCTATTTGCAAAAGGAATGTTTGGGAGCCTAAAATTTACATATTCTATTGACATACATTGCCATCTTAATACAAATGTTTTGGTGAAACATCTTATGTGCCTAAAGACTTTTGTAAAGTCCTGGATATGTGATTGATTTTATAAAGATTTGACTTGAAAAAAACATGAAGTATAAGTGTAACCAAGAATTTTTTTGATGGACTACAAATTAAAAGCAAAAATGTTCACTTCAGTGGTAAGAAATTAATTTCATGTTGGCCTATAAGAGTAAATGTTTATAAAAATGTAATGTCTGTCAATAATTTTCTGTTTGAAAAACACTCAACTGTGTTGAAGTCATTGGTTATTTGGTAGAATTTGCTTCAGTATCTGCATATTAATGTCCAGTGATGAGGTACAGGGATTTATGAAACCCAAAATCAAGGCTCAGATTTCAGTGTGGTATTGACGTGACTTGAGCAGTGTTTTATAGTTTATGTTTTATAAGAGTTTGTATGTCTTTGCCCACAGATGACAACAAAGATTAACCTCTTGTGCTCTGCAGGATTTTTGGGCTGCCGCCTGAAATATTTCACACTCAAATTTAAAAGCTCCCTGTTCACACATACAGTGGATTAATTTAATAAAAATTGTCTCATTTTACAGATAACCCCCTGCATTTTAAGAATAATTTATAAATAACATTGTGTAAGTTTACAATTTTATGATAAACAATGTTTTTTTTTGTTGTTTTTTTTGGTTGTGTCTAGAAGGGATCCCTCTCATGTCAAGTTCTCACACATGCACATTCTGTTATGATGCTATGGTGCTTTTTCCACTTGCCTCAGCGTATTAATTATGAAGAGCATTAAAAACTTCAATAATATGACATTACAACTATTATTACGCAGTGACCATTTACAGTTGTTGTTCATACCTGCCACACAATGCTGCTATTTGTGCTCAAATAGTCTGGTTAAAACAAAGAAATTAAAAACACGCTACATCCTCAGTTGCCACAATTGGTCATTGTGTAAGAACAGTGTTGATTTTTTCTCCACATGTGGACGACCTGGGTTCAAATCTGCCTTTTGACCCATTTTTCCCCATCCTGTTACCTGTCTCCACTCTTAATATTTTTCTTTAATACTATATAATAATAAATAAAATAAATATAAAGTTGAATTCCTCTCAGTGATTTGGTCACGATGAAGGTCAGGGAGTTGAATAAAGGTCTGATCCAGGTAATATAATGGAATGCTCATGAACTACTTTTAATTTGAAAAACATACGTTAAGTATACAATAATAAGAAGATGGAAACATATGTGCCACAGTGATGTACTTGGGGAAACGAGAATGGGCTAGAGGGCGGTGAGCACTCCTCTTTGCTGCGAGTTCTGCAGCTCATTCTCCTTTCCAGTCGAACTGCAAAGAAAAATGCAAACAAATGTGTCCCCATTCAAGATATACCGGTACCTCCAGTGAGGTGTGGATGCAATCTTTGCTCGTTAAAATGTAAAGTTCCACATGGGTGGATTAAAACCCGGAGCCTCTAATGCAAGTTAGTTTCCACTAGACACCCAATCAGACTCTTATCAAAAGAACTAACTGATGTACTTCTCCACTGACCAACAATATCTCATGGCCGACAGTAGCAGATGTAGAGCTGAAGTTATCAAATTTGTTGAATATTTATTTTAAAGCTTGAATTGGTCATCAAGAATGACTGTTCATCAAAACAGACCATTTAAAATAATCTTTTACGAGCGCTCCTTGTTGCTGTGTGACTTTATATTAATGCCGGGTAAGAATCTCACAAGATTGACGTGGGAGGGATCCCTGCTAGCCATGATCCCTTTTTTTTATTTTTAAAGTTTAAAAGCATGCCATTTCAGTTCTGAGTCCTCAATTTTCAAGCAGAAATTATGATTTTATTCCACTGGATGGCAGCAAGTACTAGAAGAAAAAAAAATCACCTTCCATCACATTATACTGATCTGAAATGTAGGTAGTGCTCTAACACATTTTAGCCCTCACTCACAGACAACACGTCTTTTTTTGAAGTGCTGAGAGCTTCCACACTGTTTTGTTGAATATCTTGGATTCTAACGTCTAGAAACCTATACAAATAAGTAAACAAGTAATTTCTTCAGCTCATTTTAAAGCTAACAATCCAAGGTAAGATTTGATATAAAGTCTGAGGCTATTTGGGACATACAGATCAGTGGTCAGCAAAGAAAAGAGACGTTTGCATTTTATGCCTTAATTAAATAAAATTTCAATTTGTGATATATTTTTTTAAATAATTCATAGTGTGGTATTATGGCAACAAAATAAATACAAAATAAAAATAAAACAAACACAAAATAAATACAGTCACCTTCCTGAGAATGAGAGCTTTCATTTGATTTATGACTTGTCTATTTAAAGATGCAGTATGTAAGATTCAGAAACCCTTATTATTAATGACACCTGTGGTCATTAAGTGAACTGCAGCCAGCTACCTGTTGCACATGCTCGCACTCGTGCACACACTCCATAGGGACGCGAGCGAGTGAGCATCGGCCAAAACAATGACGTAATGTACAAAGAGACTGAACGTGATCCACCGGCATCATGCCGACAGATGAGGTAGCATAATTAAAATTACACAGTTATGATTGTTTTACTACAAACTTTGAGACTAAACTAAAACTACTTATCAGATAACATAGCATACACACATACAGCTACATACTACTGAACTATACCAGACAGTTTACTGTTGCACTGCACTGTCATGTTGCACTATTGTATGTTTTGTATGTCATATGTTGTACTACGATCAAGAAACCAGCGTATTTGCTTAAACTAATCCTGTATATTTGACTTTTAGTATAAAGAGAAGATCATTGAAATTATTTGAAAGTTACGAAGTAAGGTAGCTTGCAATTCATCAGCGTTAGCAGTAGGGTTGCAACGGTATGAGATTTTCACGGTATGATAACCGTCTCAGAAAATTTCACAGTATACGGTATTACACAATTATTATTATCAGTTACAATGACCTTAAAGGAGTGAAAACAGAAGTTTTTTTTGTTGTTTTTTTGGTTGAACAAATTCTTTATTATAATTGAAACTTGAAACCATTTTTTTAAATGGATGTGTAAAAAAAAAAAAGTCTCCCTTTTGAAAATAAATAAAATAAATAGAATAAATAAGCTAACAGAATTACAATAATAAACCGAATTATAAACATGAAAAAAAAATAGCATGTAACTATAACATGATATATAACTAAAGCATGTTAGTTTACATGTTAGCATAGCATGTTAAATTAACTACTAAATGAAAAATAACATCAGCTGTGTGAGCTTTTAAAGTAATGTCCTATGATTATTAACAATTAACATATACTGTAGGTATGCTCCTGTTTGTACCTTTAACTCAGTGGTTCTCAACTGGTTTTGCTTCAGGACCCAGATTTTACATTGGAAATCAAGTGGCGACCCACCATAGTAAAAACATAACCTGTATTTAATGTATCCTGGGTCGCATTTTCTTTTATGTTGCATAGTTTTGTTCATGGTTTTCAAGTACAAGGACATGCATCAAGAGACATTATTTTTGTTGTTGACGTCAACAACAAAAGCGACAGGAAATTTTCTCTCCCCCTTTTAAAAATTCAAGACCATGTTTACATATATGAGCCCATTATTTTCCCATTTGTTTCTAATTTCAAACATAATTCAAACAGAACATACATATTACACAGGAGAAAAGGCTCCTCATTACCATGGTTAGGTCAGTGTAGCTAGTCTTAAATAATAGTATTAATAATAACAAATTATAGTATTTATGAAAAAATAAATATTAGCTGAAACAGATCTTGAAACTTTAACTACAACTGCCACTGTTGATATAAAATGAGGTCTAATAGATTCTACCTTTAGATTATTTCATATGAAACTAAAAAATTTTGTCAAAATATAAGTTACTTTTACTCGTGTAAAATTGTGATACAATTTTGTAAAGATGATGATGTATAATTAAAAAAAAATAATAATAATTAGCGGATAGCACAGTGTTGCTCTTTTCCTCCTCAGTGCTGTTTAGCATGTCAGGGCTGCCTACTGTGTGAGAGGTTCGACTTGACTTCCTCCGTATCTCTAAACTAGAAAAGTCTCATTAGAATTTAAATTGGTCACATCAGTTTTGAGGTCTGCACGCAGCAATATCGAGGGAAGCCCGGTTGTTGCACGCGTGCGTCAGAGAGAAGAGCAGATCATGATCACGAGCTGGTTCCGTTACACTCGTGCGAAAGTGCATATGAGAAGCCTTTAGCTGATTGAGAGATTATCATTAAATCTGCCTCAGCAGTCCTAAATAGGCTATCACTTGGGCGGCCACCGAAATATCTTCAATGGGAGAACCATGGCATTGTTCTTTCCCTGCTGTCCGCGACCCAGTCCGAATAGACCTGCGACCCACTTTTGGGTTGCGACCCACCAGTTGAGAAACACTGCTTTAACTCACACACACACTCACTTATGTCAGACCCCCTCGCTTCTCTCTGACATTTTCTCCACTGCATGTGTGTGTGTGGCACAAGTTGACGAGTCTGACAGGCAGTCGAGGAGGAAAGGAGATGTGCACGCGCAGGTGAGATTCTCCGTCCGGTTGCATTTTTTTTTTCAATACCGTAGATAAGCAAATATACATGGTATGAAAACAGTAAATTTTCATACCGTCGTATACCGTGAAACCGGTATACCGCTGCAACCCTAGTTAGCAGGCAAGATCAAGTTAGCTAAAATTACACAGATCAATCCTTATGGCACTATATTTCACATGCTTTGCAGTTATGTAAGCTTACCTGTCCAATAAGAAGAATGCCAATTCAGGGTCGGTTTTGATCCCCAAAACCGAACAAACTTCCCTCCAGGAATCAAATGCCCTGCCGATGTTCACTCTAGTTTTCGCTCGACCACGATCATGTTCCCGCTTAGCCAGACAGGATTCAGTAGAAGGCTCTTGGGAGCGCGCATATACATCACATCCCTTCGCATGAAAATCAGTCTACAGGCTTTAATAGGAACCTAAGATGTCAGGGAATGGCTAATTTTTCAAGTTGCAACAATGTAAAAAAAGATCTTCTAGATGTAAACACAGACATCATCTAGGTGATGTATGTGTGCCTTGCCACAGTCACCATTCTCTTGCTCACTGGGGTTCTAAATACAAATATTATTTAATTCTTTAATTCTTTATTTTTATACACAATTTGCAATCATATATAATCAAACTACACAGTGATGACTAAGACTTTATAGATATTACAGTTTCACTTTATGTTACAGCATGATTTTCTGTAAAGCTGCTTTGAAAAAATGTATGTTGTGAAAAGGGCTATACAAATTAAAATGTCTTGACTTTTAGGGTAAGCATCCAGGGACTTCAGGGTTTTAAATGTTAAAACGGCTTGCCATAAAGCTTTTCCCCACAGAGTTGATATATCGTTTTGTGACTGCATAGAATGATTAGTATAAAGCTAAACCAAATTACAACAATAATAGTCAATCCCACATTAGTCTTGCGAGATTCTTACCCAGCGTTCATTTGAAGTTGCACAGCAACAAGGAGCACTCGTTATCAAGATAGCACACGTAAGTCTCCAAGATGTCTGTTTTAGATCTTTTCATCTGGAAAGCATCAAAATCCAATTAACATCTGCTAAACATATCAGATTTACAAACATTCTTTTTGTTATTAACACTAATCCTAACCCCATTGTTTATTGATTCCATCCACAAAACAGATGAACACCACATAATATACAGAATCAGTTATATAAATTAAACCTCTTCCCCCGAAAGTGGGTGTGTCTTTAAGACCAAGTCTATACAATCTAGAGGGTTTCCAGTATAATCGATGCAAAATTTTAAATTGCATCAGACGCACCCATGAATCTTTAGATGTAGACTTGACGTTTTTTAGAATCCTAGCCCACACTCCCTCCTCCAATACCAAGTTTAAATCTCTCTCCCATAATCTCTTGAGAGAAGTTGAAGCTCCATCCCCCAGACTCTGAATTAGCAGGGAGTAATATACTGATGCCTCATGACCTTTATCAAAAGCAGTAATCACCACTTCTAAAATATCTGCCCCTTTAGGGGGGTGTATGCTACTTCCAAAAATAGTACAGAGCAGGTGGCGCAGCTGTAAGTACCTAAAGAACTGAGATCAGGGAATACTGAAATGTTGGACCCAATTTTCAAACGATCTCAACACTCCACTCTCATATAGGTCACTGAGCGCATAAACCTCCCTCAAAATCCACTATGACCAGCAGAAAGGGGACTTATTAATATGTAATTTTGGGTTAAGCAATATGCTCAAGGCAACATTTAAATATCTGAATTAAACACTCTGGACACTTTTGTCCATACCACGTTTAAATGCGAGATAATGGGGTGCGACTTAATGTCTCCAGTTAGTTTAATAGAAAGGTTTTGCAATGGCAAAATAGGGGCAAGAACTTTCTGTTCAATACCAAAACAGGGAGGAGCTCTCTCCTCTAAGGTTATGTCAGAATCAAGAGAATTTTTTTTGGCTCCGTCATCAGTTTAGGGAGTTCTAATGGTTCCACAAATTTTCGAATATCTTCATCGGTGGACGAAGATGAGGAACTATAAAGATCAAGATAGAAATCTTTAAAAGCATTATTAATATCAATGGCTGAGGTAAATATTTCACCACCAGCAGATTTCACTGAGGGAATGGTAGAAAAAGACTCTCTCTGCTTTATATATCTAGCCAAAAGTTTCCCTGCTTTGTCCCCCGACTCAAAGTAAGACTGTCTTGCCCTAAATAGCCAAAACTCCACCTTCTGTATTTTATCTGTATTTCAGTCAGGTCAATTCTCTGAGGCCATCAGACAACATTCAGCGCCTCGTCATTTATAATATTCCCTTCCAACTCCACAAGTTCTCGTGCTTTGGATTTTTCGATGAATGAGGCATACTGTATGATCCGACCCCTAAGAACCGCCTTAAGTGCCTCCCAAGTCACGCCCACAGAGGATACTGAGGACCAGTTGTTCTCCATATAGACATTGATTTCAGCCTTTAACATTTGTTGGAAATCAGGATTTTGCAAAAGGGATACGTTAAAGCGCCAACTATATGATTTCTTTTTCTCTGTATGTGGCAACACCTCTAAACTCACCAGGGCGTGATCTGAGACTAAAATGTTTCAAACTGAGCAATCAACAACAGATGAAATGAGGGACTTAGATATAAAAACAAATATATTCTAGAATAAATCTTATGGACTGATGAAAAAATATATAGGCCCTACCAGATGGGTTCAAAAGTCTCCAAATATCTGTAAGACCAAGATTTTTACACATTGTTGCTCTAGGGGGCTTACACACTTTTGCTTCACTATGATCCAAGGACTGAGCCACTAGACGGAACCAGCACAAAAAGAAACAAAAAAGGCACCCAGCTTCCTCGGAGGGTCAAGTGTATGTTCAGTGAGACAAGCTACTATAGTAGATTTTTCTATATCATATTATATTTTTATATATCAAACATAGAAAAGTACTAATATAGAATAGCCTGGACTTTGTATAACCCAGGAGAGGGCATATGAGGATATTGAGACTTTGTGTGACCAAGGAGAGGGCATATGAGGATATTAAAAGTGCTTATGCTGCAAGAAAATGCACAGTGCACTCAGCTGTAGCAAAAACAATGGTACCATGATACGAGAAGGCACTGGGAAACACAGCTAAGTTAAAGATTAACACAGCCAATGGTCAAAATAACCATATTATGCTTAAACTGTTATATTTTATTTACTCAAAATGTACAGTTTTATAATAAATGAATTTAAAAGATTATTTTTTAAAATAGACTAAAAACCAGTTCCCTATCTGTCACTCACTTGACGTTGTGTCGACTCTTGGGAGCCCGAAACACCTCTGGTCTTTGATAAAAGGCCAATGAAAACTGGCGAGTGGTATTTGCATGCCACTCCCCCGGATATGCGGGTTTAAAAGGAGCTGGTATGCAACCACTCATTCAGATTTTCTCTTCGGAGCCAAACGGTCATGATCACTGAGCTGAATTCCCATGACTGTTCATTCAACTCTGCTGGATCCGATGGAGCATTTCAGCGGCTTCTCCCTCCTCTGCACTGGTGCACTGCAGAGAATGTCCCTGGGCGCTTCGGCAGAAATAAGAGTATATTTCTCTAAAAGAGTATATTTCTCTAAAAGAGCAGCACACACGGAATGTCTTTTTAAAGACGCGTCTTTTTAAAGATGCCTATCCTTTGTGTGTTATTCCTGGTTGCGCTCGTTATCTCTCGCCTTCTGACGGTCACGATCACTGTCTTTCGTGTCTGGGCACTGCTCACGCGGAGACAGCGTTCGTGGATAGTCATGTACTCATTGCGAGGACATGTCCATGGCAACGAAGCAGTCGCGGCTCGCCTTCGTAAGAAACCAAGCCACCCCAGAGGCTCCCCGCCTCGGTCCTTTTACCCACGGGTATAAGGCCAGTGCGGCTAGCACTGGGAGTGATTTGGGGACCCTAATGGGACCGCCTCAGCCGGGTATCCCCCCACGGACCTCCCATTCCCCAGCACGCTCGTCTGCCCCGATCGGGCTTCCGGGTGAGTCCGCCGGCTCGTCTCACGGCGAGTTCGACCTCTTATTCGGAGCCCACGAAAGTGATGAGCTCTCGAGCACAACATTGGAGAGCGGGCTCATCCAGCCGGACACGGAAGCCTCAGCTGGGTCCTCCCTTCGGGTGCGGTCACCCGATCACAGGCTGATGCGGAGATGACGACATGCTTTCCCGGGCAGCTGCGAGCATCGGGCTAGAGTGGAACCCTCCACTCTTCCCTGAACCCTCGCGGCTCAATGATTGGTTCCTGGGCTCACGGCGCCGCTCAAAGCCACGCCCCGCCCCCGTTCCTTTCTTCCCGGAAGTGCATGAAGAGCTGACAAGGTCGTGGAAGGCACTTTTTACTGCCCGGTCCCGATCTTTTCAGCTTCCCTGCCCTCACTACCCTCAATGGTGGGGTGGCCAAGGGCTATTCAACAATCCCCTGGTGGATAAAAGCGCTCGCGGTACACCTATGCCCACAGAGCGCCGCCACCAGGCACGGGTGCCCAAAGCCCCCATCCAAGGCCTGTAGGTTTATGTCGTCTCTGACGGCCAAGACCTATGGTGCTGCTGGACAAGCCGCCTCCACCCTGCACGCCATGGCTCACCTGCAAGTCCGCCAAGATGCTAAAGGAACTGCACATGGGTAGTTCCGCCCCAGGATTGATGCAGGAACTGCGCTCAGCGACCGACCTCGCTCGGACGGAGGTCACGGCGCGGTCTCTCAGGCAGACGATGTCTACATTAGTGGTCCAGGAGCACCACCTTTGGCTCAACCTGGTCGAGATGGGTGAGGCCGACAGGACACGGTTCCTTGCTGACCCCATCTCCCAGGCTGGCCTATTCGGCAACACCATCAAGGAATTTGCCCAGCAGTTCTTGACGGTGGAGCAGCAGACGGAGGCTATCTGGCATATCCTGCCCCGGTGCGGCTCAAGATCCCGCACCCCGTCTGCTCATCGCCAAGGGCGTCCCCCTGCGGTGACTGCACTGGCTCCACCACAGCCCGCCCCTTCGGCCCAGCCCACCGCAGGAAGCAGACGCCACCCATCTCCCTTGAGACAGGTGACCCAGGGACGAAGAAACCCGCTGCTCTGGAGCTGGTAAGCAGACCTCTCCATCCCCTTGTCTAAGGCCGGGAGGAAAATCTTTTTTGTTACCTTTGCATTTAATTGTGCTGCATGCCCAAGTGGCTGCAGTACCCAAGAGTTCAGCAAGAGTGGTTTCCTTGTTCCCTGGGTCACGTATCCGGTGTGCATGGCCGTCATCACGACCACCGTCCACCACTCTATTTGGCAGGTTTGGTGCTCCAGCGGCGGTCTCCCGCCCCTGAGCACCCAGCTGTGGCACAAATCTGCCCCCGATGTGACAGTCTCCACGGGTCACGAGGACAGGCCTCTTCCTTCCCTGTCCCAGGCTGTTCCGGGGGTGGTCACAAGGAGCCAGGTAAGTGTCCCTAGTCTCAGCACGGCCACAACATGGTGTGGCACCTCGAGCTCCACCCCGCCACAAGGCCCCACCTGCCGGTACTTCCGACAACGTTGTCCCTTTGGTCCCCCTTGCACGGAACTTGGACGCGTGGCTTTCGCTTTCCAATCTGTCGCGATGGCTGGTTCGGACCGTCGACTCGGCTACGCGATTCAGTTCGCCAGGCGTCTGCCCAGGTTCAGCGGTATCCACTTCACCTTGGTGAAGGACAAAAATGCTGCTACCTTGCGCGTGGAAATTGCTACCCTCCTACAGAAGGGTGCGATAGAACCTGTCCCTCTGGCCGAGATGAAAAAGGGGTTTTACAGACCCGTACTTCATCGTACCGAAAAAAGGCGGTGGGTTGCGTCTAATCTTGGACCTGCGAGTACTGCACCGGGCTTTATATAGACTCCCGTTCAAGATGCTGATGCAAAAATGCATTCTGGCGAGTGTCCGGCATCAAGATTGGTTCGCTGCAGTAGACCTGAAGGAAGCGTACTTCCACGTCTCGATTCTACCTCGACACAGACCTTTCCTGCGATTTGCATTCGAGGGTCAGGAGTATCAGTACAAGGTCCTCCCTTTCGGCCTGTCCTTGTCTCCTTGCGTCTTCACAAAAGTCGCAGAGGCAGCCCTTGCCCCGCTAAGGGAAGTGGGCATTCGCATTCTCAACTTTCTCGACAATTGGCTAATCCTAGCTCACTCTCGGGACATGTTGTGTGCACACAGGGACTTGATGCTCTCACACCTCAGCCGACTAGGGTTTCGTGTCAACTGGGAAAAGAGCAAGCTCCTTCCGGTTCAGAGCATCTATTTCCTCGATTTGGAGTTGGACTCAGTCTCTTTGACAGCGCGCCTCAGGAACAAGCGTGCACAGTCGGTGCTGGCCTGTTTGATGGCGTTCAAACAGAAAACAGCGGTTCCACTGAAACTCTTTCAGAGGCTCCTGGGGCATATGGCATCCTCAGCGGTGGCCACCCCGCTCGGGTTGATGCATATGAGACCGCTTCAGCACTGGCTTCAGACTCGAGTCCCAAGATGGGCATGGCACCACGGGACACATCGTGATATCGTCACGCTGGTCTGTCACCGTCTTTTCAGCCCTTGGACCGACCTCTCGTTTCTATGGGCAGGTGTTCCCCTAGAACTGGTCTCCAGGCACGTCGTGGTCACGACGGACGCCTCCAAAATGGGCTGGGGCACTGTTTGCAACGGGCACGCATTGCAAAGATTTCAAACAAACTTCTTTCACGTTGTCATTATGGGGTATTGTTTGTAGAATTTTGAGTAAAATAATGAATTTAATCCATTTTGGAATAAGGCTGTAACATAACAAAATGTGGAAAAAGTGAAGCGCTGTGAATACTTTCCGGATGCACTCTATGTCACAACTTGCCCGCCGTCTCCTCCTCTGGAGTCAGCAGCACTTCAAGTCGCTGCGAGCCAGTCACATCCCGGGCAACCTCAACACTACAGTGGATGTGCTGTCATGGCAGGTTACCCTCAGGGGAGAGTGGAGACTCCACCCTCAGGTGGTCCAGCTGATTTGGAGTCGATTCGGACAGGCACAGGTGCACCTGTTCGCCTCCCAAGAATCCTCCCACTGCCCGCTCTGGTACGCCCTGACCGAGGTCCCCCTCGGCATAGACGCGCTGGCACACAGCTGGCCCCCTGGCCTGTGCAAATATGCGTTTCCCCCAGTGAGCCTACTTACACAGACCCTGTGCAAGGTCAGGGAAGACGAGGAGCAGGTCGTCCTGCTAGCACCCTACTGACCCACCCAGACATGGTTCTCGGACCTCACGCTCCTCGCGACACGCTCCTTCTTTCTCAGGGACGGGGCACCATCTGGCACCCATGACCAGACCTCTGTAATCTCCATGTCTGGCCCCTGGAAGGGACGTGGAAGACCTAAGCGTGGTGGTAGACACGATCACTCAGGCTAGGGCCCCCTCTACGAGGCGCCTGTATGCCTTTAAGTGGCATCTGTTTGCTAAGTGGTGTTCTTCCTGATGGGAAGACCCCCAGAGATGCGCAGTCGGATCAGTGCTTTCCTTCCTGCAGGAGAGGTTGAAGGTGTACGTTGCCGCCATAGCAGCACACCACGATGCAGTTGATGGTAAGTCCTTAGGGAACCACGACCTGATCCTCAGGTTCCTTAGAGGCGCCAGGAGGCTGAATCCCTCCAGACCGCGCCTCGTTCCCTCATGGGACCTCTCTGTAGTTCTTCAGGGTCTACAGAGAGCCCCCTTTGAGCCTTTGCAGTCAGCTGAGTTTAAGGCACTCTCTTTGAAGACTGCCCTCCTGACTGCGCTCACTTCCATCAAGAGGGTAGGAGACCTGCAAGCTTTCTCTGTCAGCAAAATGTGCCTGGAGTTCAGTCCGGGCTACTCTCACGTAATCCTGAGACCCCGACCGGGCTATGTGCCCAAGGTTCCCACGACCCCTTTTAGGGATCAGGTGGTGAATCTGCGAGTGCTGCCCCAGGAGGAGGCAGACCCAGCCCTATAGTTGCTGTGTCCGGTGTGCGCTTTACGCATCTATTTGGATTGCACGCAGAGCTTTAGAATCTCTGAGCAGCTCTTTGTCTGCTTTGGTGCACAGCGGAAAGGAAGCGCTGTCTCCAAGCTGAGGATCGCCCACTGGCTCATTGACGCCATAGCTATGGCAAATCAAGCCCGGGACAAGCCGCCCCCAGTAGGGCTACGAGCCCATTCTACCAGGGGTATAGCGGCCTCCTGGGTCCTGGGCAGGGGTGCCTCTCTAACAAACATTTGCAGAGCAGCAGGCTGGGCAACACCCAACACCTTTGCAAGGTTCTTCAACCTCTGGGTGGAACCAGTTTCTTCCCAGGTAGTGGCACGCAATACAAGCGGATAAGCCCGGAATAGCCGGCTGGGTGTATCGCTTGCACATAGTGCCTTCCACCTCTTTGAGCTGAAGACGTACGCCATTAATTCCCAGTAGTGTTCACAAACTATGTTCCCTGGTTGACTTCCTCCGAGCCCTGTGGCAGTTGAGTTTTCAGAGAGACTCGCTGCTGGCCCAGTACACGTGCTAACTAAGAGCCCTGTTCTGGGGTAGGTGTTCCACATGTGGCGGTTCCCTGTAAGGCAAACCCCATGCAATGTATATTTACCGCTAATTCGTTTCCCTGTTGGCAAACTGAGTCTTCTTGGGCAGAGCCCCTCTGCCCCAGTCTCCATGTTTGTAGTAACTCCTCCCCCGTTGGGTAGGATCTACCTTGAGACACTCCACATGGTCGGCAAGACCATGTGACGTATTTTTCCACTTAAATATCCCCCCCTCTCTTTGGGTGAGGTGTGGTCTCCACTGTGTCCTCCCCTTGGGAGCCCAGTCGGATAATCCCCCTTCTTTTTTAGGGAATGGAAAAAAAGAAGGGGAAAAGAGGCCACGACTGGGTTAGCCTGTCTCTATCTTTTGGGTAGTCGACTTGTCCCCAAAGGGCCGTTCGACACTCATAACTATGTTGGGGAGGTTACGTGTCAACCTGGTGTGCTGGCTACGAGGCACACAGTGGTCTGTCTGTCACAGTTCAGCCAGTTGTGGCGTTTCGTATAGGGACCCCTAGTGTCACTACATCGACACAACGTAGAGTGAGTGACAGATAGGGAATGTCATGGTTACTTGTGTAACCTCCGTTCCCTGATGGAGGAGATGAGAAGTTGTGTCCCTCCTGCCACAATGCTGAACTACCCGCTGAAATGGTCGGACCTTGTCTCGGCTCCTCAGCATAAAACATGAATGAGTGGTTGCATACCAGCTCCTTTTATACCCGTATGTACGGGGGAGTGGCATGCAAATACCACTCGCCAATTTTCATTGGCCTTTTATCAAAGACCAGAGGTGTTTCGGGCTCCCAAGAGTGACCCCTAGTGCCACTACATCGACAGAACATCTCGTTCCCTCCATCAGAGAACGGAGTTTACACAAGTAACCATGACGGTTTCCACCATTAAAAAGAAATCAGAGGTTCTGTGAAATAATGGTGGCAGACAGTATCCATTGACAACAAAAATAATGAGATGGGCGTATGCATGAGTAATACCAGATAAGAAACTGTATAAAAGACGAGGGTCTGTACCAAAAAGATCAGATCTCAGCTGACATCTCGGGTTTGTTGGATTGTTCAATAAACTCTAACTTTTGACACCTGGAACTCCTGACTTTGAGAGTTTTCTTACTGAGAAGGAAAGAAAAGTCTATCCACGCTCCACAACACTACTTGGAGGCAACGTGAGAAACACACCATGCCTTCTTCAGTCCATTGATTTTATGAAAGGCATCGCTTGTTGAGGGAATGTAAATATTTTGCAGCTATCCTTAGTATCTATTCTCAATTTGGCCAGGAACTTCAGTGTAAAAGCAACCCTTTGTCGATGCAAAAGTTTCTTGAAGGAGTGTTATTCCACAAAACAAACTCCAACAGACAATCAAATGTATCTATAGTGAGACAGCTCACTCGGGGGCCACATGAGAAACAACAAATGGCTTACTCACCTCATTGTCTCTATGAAAGACAATGCTTGTTGTGGGCATGTAAATATTTTGCAGCCATCCTTAGTATCTATTCTCAATCTGGTGTTTTCGAATATTCAGATGTTTCGCTAGACATTTTAGTTGGAGGCACAGCTCTGCTGTTCAAGAGACGCAGGCGAGAGAGAGGAGCCGGTGCGCTGGTCAAACTCCATCGGCACGGATTTCGAACAGCACTGCTGAGTATTCACTTAGCGAATCTCTGCTCTCTTCCTAACAAAACGGACGAACTACATCTCCTCACCCGCACAAACAAGGACTTTTCAACCTCTGCTGCCTTGTGCTTCACAGAAACCTGGCTGAGTAAAGCCATTCCGGACAGCGCGTTACATCTGCTGGGCTTTCAGCTGTTCAGAGCGGATCGCATCATGGAGTTAACGGGAAAAACGAGAGGCGGTGGAACATGCTTTTATATCAATGAAAGTTGGTGTACAGATGTAACAACGTTAAAGAGAATGTGCTGTCCTAATTTGGAAGCACTCTTTATTAACTGTAAGCCTTTTTACTTGCTGCAAGAAAATGCGCCACTGCAACAGCTGGCTGATCAAATCACAGACATTGAACAACAATACCCGGACTCATTTATTATTATTCTTGGGGATTTTAACAAAGCAAATCTCACACGTGAACTGCCCAAATAAAACAGCACATCACATGCCCCACCAGAGACAGGAACATACTGGATCATTGTCACACAACAATAAAGGATGCATATCGCTCTGTCCGTAGAGCAGATTTGGGACTCTCTGATCGCTGTCTGCTTCATCTTCTTCCAACCTACAGGCAGAAATTAAAATCAACCAAGCCAGTAGTAAGGACTGTAAAGTGATGGACCAATGAAGCAGAGCGGGAACTACAATCCTGCTTCGATTGCATGGATTGGAGTGTTTTTGAGGCTGCAGCCACAGACCTGGACAAGCTCACAGATACTGTTACATTATATATCAGTTTCTGTGAGGATATGTGCATTCCTACTAGGACTTATCTAAAGTTCAACAATGACAAATCGTGGTTTACAGCAGAGCTCAGGCAGCTTCGTCAGGCCAAAGAGGATGCTTATAGGGGTGGGAATAAAGTCTTGTACAATCAGGCCAGGAACACACTGAACAGGGAAATCAGAGTGGCTAAAAGAAGATACTCTGAGAAGCTGAAAAACAAGTTTTCAGCTAACGACCCTGCATCAGTGTGGAGTGGCATGAAACAACTCACAAATTACAGGACTCCTACCCCCAACCCTGTAGGGAACCAACAACTGGCTGACGACCTGAATGTGTTCTACTGCAGATTTGAAAGGCCCAATCTCACACCCCACACCCACACTGACCTTCACTTCACACAAACACCAACACCTCCTGCAACACCCCTCCTCCCTCCTCCTGCTACTCAACCTGCACTTAAGATCTGTGAAGATGATGTGAGCCGCGTCTTTCAGAAACAAAAGACGAGGAAGGCTTCAGGCCCAGATGGCGTCTCAACAGCGTGTCTTCGATCCTGTGCTAACCAGCTGGCCCCCATCTTCACACAGATCTTCAATAGATCACTGGAGCAGTGTGAAGTCTCATGCTGCTTCAAACGCTCAATCATTATTCCTGTCCCAAAGAAACCAAAAATCACAGGACTTAATGACTACAGACCTGTCGCCCTGACGTCTGTGGTCATGAAATAATTTGAGAGACTGGTGTTGGCCCACCTGAAGAACATCACTGAACCCTTTCTAGATCCCCTTCAAGTTGCTTATCGAGCAAACAGGTCTGTGGATGATGCAGTCAACATAGGATTGCATCATATCCTGCAACATCTGGACAGACCAAGGACATATGCAAGGATCCTTTTTGTGGACTTCAGTTCAGCTTTCAACACAGCTATAATCCACAATGGAGATCATTGTGGACTTTAGGAGAAACACCCCAACACTGACCCCCCTCACCATTCTAAACAGCACTGTGGCAGCAGTGGAGTCATTCAGGTTCCTGGGCACTACCATCTCACAGGACCTGAAGTGGGAGACCCATATTGACTCCATTGTGAAAAAGGCCCAGCAGAGGTTGTACTTCCTTTGCCAGCTGAGGAAATTCAACCTGCCACATGCGCTACTGATACAGTTTTACTCAGCAGTCATTGAGTCTGTCCTCTGCACTTCAATAACTGTCTGTTTTGGTTCAACTACAAAATCAGACATCAGAAGACTACAAAGGACAGTTCGGACTGCTGAGAGGATTATTGGTTGCCCCCTGCCCCCCCTTCAAGAACTATACACTTCCAGAGTGAGGAGAAAGGCTGGAAAATTCACTTTGGACCCCACTCACCCTGCCCACTACCTTTTTGAACTGTTGCCTTCTGGCTGATGCTTCAGAGCTCTGAGCACCAGAACCGTCAGGCACAGGAACAGTTTTTTCCCTCAGCCTATCCATCTCATGAACAGTTAAATTGCCCCATTGAGAAATAACTATGTGCAATACACAGTTTAGTCTTTCTTATATTTATCCAACACATCCAACCTCTTCTGCCATTTCATTCCTCTGAAAAAACAAAAAACATTTTCACTGTACATAACAGACTTGTATTTGCACTGTACATAACAGAATGTATTAGATTTGCACTACCCATGTGTATGTGTGTATGTATGTATGTGTGTGTCTGTACGTATGTGTATAATTATTTTGTATTTTTTATTTTTTATTATTATCTATGTCTCGTTTCTGTTTTTGTATTGTTTTTGTATTGTTGTACACTGGAAGCTCCTGTCACCAAGACAAATTCCTTGTATGTGTAAGCATACTTGGCAATAAAGCTGATTCTGATTCTGATTTTGCCCGGAAACATCAGTGCAAAAGCAATCTTCCATTGATGTAAGAGTTTCTTGCATTCCTTGAATCGATCACGTTTCTCTCTTGTCGAATTCACAAAGTCTGGGAACAAGAAAATGCTGTGATTCTTCCAAGATAGCTTTCCTTTGCTCCTCGCCTCGTGCAACATGAGATCTTTATTGGATGATCTCAGAAATTTGGCCAGAATTGATCGGGACCTGTATCCCTCAGCCGATCTCCGAGCCGGGACTCTGTGAGCTCACTCGATTTCTAGCTTTTGGCCTGTTATGTCGAGCAGACTCGGGAAGAGCTCGTCTAGGAATTTCACCATATCTCAGCCTTCTTCATGCTCAGGAATTCCAACAATTCGGACGTTGTTTCACCTACTAGTCTATTTTGGTCGCAAGACGGATTAGCAGCTAACTCCCTCTCCGATGACTCCAGATAATTGATCCATCTCTCGACATCCGACAATCTTGTAACCAACTCAGAGAATTTTGTTTCCATCGCAGTAATCGATTGACGTATTACAGCAAGATCCTCTAAGTCAGCAACAACTTTTGTCAGCATCACAGACATGCTCACCAGTTGACGCTGAATTTCTCCCGCCGCACCATCCAAACCGATTCCCTGGTCTGCGGGCCTGTCAGAGGTTTCAGCTTGAGCACGTAAGTGTCTTTTAATACTGTATCTCCAGAGATTTTGAATTCTTTGCCATGTTGACTTCAAAGAACAGATATGTAGCAGGGTGCTCCTGCATCCACACCTCAGTGGATGTACCGGGTGTATCTTGAGTGGGGACACATTTGTTTGCATTTTTCTTTGTGATTTGACTGGAAAGGACCGTGAGCTGCAGAACTCACAGCAATGAGGAGCGCTCGCCACCCTCTCGCCCATTCTCATTTCACCATGTACATCATTGCGGCACATATGTTGCCATCTTCTTATTACTGTATAACGCGTGATGTTTTTAAAATTAAAAGCTTCAAAAGGATCAAACCTTTCACTCAACTCTCAGACATTCATCGTGACCAAACTAAATTCCTCGATCACTGCGAGGAAATCAATTCATTTTATTTATTATTATACAGTATTAAAGAAAAATATTAAGAGTGGAGACAGGCAACAGGATGGAGAAAACTAGGTCAAAAGGCGGATTTGAACCCCAGTTGTGTGCATGGGAAAAAAAACAGCTAGATCGTCCTTACACACTGAGAACAATATTTTTTTATCTGGAACAATAAAAATATTTTATTCAAGAATAAATCTCTGTTTTATGAACATTGGCTCAATAATGGTTTGCTACTGGTGGATCAACTATTTAATAATCAAGGACGTTTATTCAGGTATTCAGAATTCCTTTCCAAATACAAAATACCAAAAACTCCTAAAGAATTTCCTACCCTTATGGGAGATATTCCTTCTGGAATGTGTATACTTTTTAAAAACAGTAGTCACTCCTCTGCTCTTGTTGCTTCCTTTCCTAAACTCCTGTTGGTCAATTTTGTTTTTCTGACTCGAGAACAAAAAAACATAAAATTAGATCTTTATTTCTTGAGAATTTTATTTCTGTTTCATCTGTAATCTCTTATTGAAATAACCTGTTTGATAACTTAAATTGGAAAAAAGTCTGGTCTTTACAGCAAAAATTGTCTCACAAATAAAATAAAAGAAGTATCCTTTAAGCTGATACATACAGTAGGTTTTACCCTGTCAAGAAATTCGTACAAAAGTTTAGAGCTGACATTGGTATAAAGTGCTCTTTATGTTTGAGTCTTACAGAAACGGTTGTGCATTTGTTTTGGTCATGTCACTACTCTCAGCGGTTTTGGAGGGATACATTTGTCAATTGTAACATTTTGCCAGACTTCTCAATACATCTAACAAACATAATATTTGGTTATTTCGATAGATCCCATAAAGGAAACTATATGTTTTATTATCAATTTAATTATTTTCCTGTGCAAATTTTACATTCACAAGTGTACATTTTCAAACTGCAAACCTGTTTTCTCTGTCTTCTTAAAAAAATTGAAATTACTTGAGCAATATCTCAGCCTCTGCTAATAAGAAAGCTATGAGAACTGTTACAATTTGTGCTACATTTGGGCTCTTCATGTAAAACATTTTTGTAATGAAAATAGCCCTCTTTCTACTTATTTTTATTTTATTAATTTTGTGTGTGTGTGTGACGTGATCTTTATGTTGTCCAGTGTTTTTTGATGCTTTGTGTTGTTATGTAGTGATGGATTGTTCTTTATGTCTCTGATATGTCACAGTATGTTCATGTTCTTGTTCTCGGCAATTAATAATAAAAAAATAAAAACAGTGATCATGGGATGGGAAAGTATCTTTAGACAGAGTATAATTAAAAATGATTCCATATTATTTTCTAAAGTAAAAAAAAATTAGTAACTGCTAGCTTCCGATCACCTGCTTTTTTCCACTTAGCTAACGCTAGACTGCTTGTTGTCTTAGCCAGCTAGCTAATAACATTAAAGCTACACTATGTAACTTTTGGCCCTGTAGCGGTTACAAAATAAAACTGCATGTGCCTTGCGGAAGAACATTGTTTTGGTTGTGCTTTGGCTCTTCTCCTCTGCGCGGATGAATGTGGCTCGAAGCACCGGTGTACACATGGATACAGTACATCTTATCAGAGCGAATGGACAAATAAATAACGAAACGGATATCCGAAAACATGTCATCTGAACAGGTAAGTGCCATATCTTATGCTGTTGTTCGGACTTATTGGAAACATTGATGTTTTGAAAAAAATGACATTACAAAAATTAGGCAATGTTCGTTAACATAAGACATAACGATTGCTTGTCTGATAAGGTCAAACACTGTAACATTTTTATAACTGCAGGATATTCTGGCAAAATAGACAACAATAGTAACTAATTTATAGATTGTCATTGTTACCAACCAGTGGTCAACATCGTTTCAAAACTCATATGGCAAGCCTTGGCAAGCATAGGACTTAAGGATTTATTTATATAAATTATTGCCGTTATAAAGAAAAATACACACGTGTGCTAGCAAGTGAAAAGGTCTGCACCGATTACAGTATAATTACTGTATTTCACTGTGTGATTACACAACTATACATAAACCATATCAATAAAATATCTTCCCATTAAGTAAGAAAAAAGCCATCTCTGGGTCGCTTTTAAATCCTTTCAGATCTCGGAGTTGTCACCACTTCTGAAAAGCCAAGCCGATGTTGGTTTGGGTTTTATTATGGACTCTGTCGCATTCCCTTTGTGCTTGTAGACTGCTCTGTTCAGGGTTTCTTTGTTTTTACAACCGGTGATTAATTGGAGGTTTGCCGTTTTGAATGATCCATGGTAAATTTTTCTCGTTCGTTGTGACAACAAACTTTCAGCTTCACGCTACTCCACACCATACACATGCTACAGTAGCAGGATCTTATTTTCTCTGTGTACAGATATGACATCAACACGCATGGGCGAATGAAATCCGTCCCGACAGCTCTAAAATATAAATAATTATTATAGGTTTATCAAAGTGTATTTGGGTAAAGTAAAGACATGGTTTGGAAGATGGACTTTTGTTGCACTCTCTCATTAATAACATTTTGTTATTTTTTAACAAAAAATGTTTATATAGTATAGCTTTAATTTACTGATAAGCTTACAATGCACAAATTTAACTTACCGAAAAACCTGCAATGATCCCTCAGATCCCTTAGGTCGGTTAGTACAGTTTACTGCAGAACAAAACATTTTGTCGGTTTAAAACAGACAATCACATTTATAGAAAGTTAAAAGTTAAGCTTAACGCTTCATCTCTTCCCGACATTCCCAAAAACAAGTCCGCAGGTGCCTCCGTGACTACTTCACTCAGAGAAGCTGTCAATCACAGCTGTCAATCATGACGTCACACCACCTTTTTATAGCATTAAATAACTAATTAAAAAATGAACACTTGAACATACATCAATGTGATAAGAACTACCTAAAATGACAGAAACCATCTTTGGGAAAAATCCCTCGGGACACCCCAGCGGAGCAGGTTCTTCTCTGGTGGCTTCCTCGATTTGGTCGTCCAGGGCCCACTGGATGGGACTGACGATCATTGCTGGATTCAGGTTTACCATTAAAAGTTTCCATAGCATACAGCCGAGATAGAGCATCTGGACAATGAGAAACAGAGAAGTTAAACTGTGTGAAGAACAAGGCCCACCAGGCCTGGCGGGGTTCAATCGTTTAGCTTCTCTCAGGTTTTCAAGGTTACGATGATCTGTGATGACCAGAAAAGGATGCCAGTGGCGCCACTCCTCCAGCGCCAGCTTGATGGCGAGTAACTCCAGGTTGCCTATGTCATAATTCTGCTCTGCTGGAATAAGCTTCCGCGAGAAGAAGGCACATGGGTGAAGCTTGGGTGGATCCCCCTGCTGCTGAGGCAACACTGCTCCAACGCCTGAGGTTTACTTCCACAACGAAAGGTATTTCCAGGTCAAGATGAACTAATTTGGGAGCAGTAATGAATGCTTCTTTTAGGCATTGGAAGGCTTCCAAGGCGGGCTGGTTCCAGGACAGAGACTTGGGTTTAGACTTGAGAAGAGAGATTAGAGGAGCAGACATCAAACTGTAATTGTGTATGAAGCGACGATAGAAGTTTGCAAAACCAAGAAATCTCTGAAGTTCTTTAATAGTGGTGGGTTCAGGGCAGGAATTAACTGCACTAACCTTCCCCTGGTTCATTTCCACCCCTCTGGGACTGATGATGTGTCCGAGGAACTGAGTATATGGTTGATGAAATTCACGTTTCTCCAGTTTCAGGTACAGTTGGTTTTCTCTTAGCTTCTCCAGTTATACCTTCACATGCTGACGATGGTCGGTCTCATTCTGGGAGTAGATAACGATATCATCGATGTAGACAATAACGAATCGTTGGAGGTAATCCTGGAACACCTCGTTCATGAAGTTCTGGAACATGGATGGGGCATTTGCCAGGCTATATGGCATGACCCGGTATTCATAGTGGCCTGTTGGGGTCACGAAGGCGGTCTTCCACCTGTCCTCCCTCCGGATACAAATGAGGTTGAAGGTGCTATGCAAGTCCAGCTTCGAGAACACAGTAGCTCCTCTTAGGAGTTCTAGAGTTGCTGGGACCAGGGGAAGGGGATACTGGAACTTGACAGTAACTTTGTTCAGTGCACGGTAATCGATGCAGGGTCGCAAGCCACCGTCCTTCTTGGCCACGAAGAAAAAGCTGGAAGTGGCAGGGGAAGTAGAAGTGTGGATGTAACCTTGCTTCAGAGCCTCTTCGATGTAATACTCCATGGCCTTCTGCTCAGGATGTGAGAGGATAAATCCGTCCCTTGGGAAATGGTGCTCCTAGCATATGGTCGATGGCACAGTCCCATGGTCGATGATGAGGTAAACTGGCTTTTTGTGGGCTGAAGACATCTTGGAATGCAATATATTCCTGGGGCACGTCTACTTGAAGCTTACTCGTAGGACTCTCTACTGACATGGCACACACAGATACAGCATCACTGGAACATTTTGGATGGGGAAGTTGAAAAACATCCATAAAAACATTCCTTACCCCAAGACATCGCTTCTCCTGTAGTCTATGAGAGCTGCGGTGAGTGCAGTTGTAGCCAAGGATGCCCTGGGATGATGTCAGCAGTAGAACCCTCCAGAATCATAAACGAAATTTCTTCAAAATGTGTGCAACCCACTTGAAGCATAACTGATTGCATCAGATGTGTGATGATTCCTCTTCCAAGAGTTTTTGGAGATCGGGGAGGAATATTTGATCATCTGGAGTTGGAGCCGGTGGCAGAGTTGTTCTGAGATGAAGCTGCCTGCTGCCCCGGAGTCAATGAGGGCCTTGACTGAGAGAGAAACATGTAGGCAGTTCACTGGGACTATAGTAGACAACGGAGCATGTATAAGAGGCATCGAAACAGCATGACTCACCGTACAGTGCATCCGGAAAGTATTCACAGTGCTTCACTTTTTCCACATTTTGTTATGTTACAGCCTTATTCCAAAATGGATTAAATTCATTATTTTCCTCAAAATTCTACAAACAAAACCCCATAATGACAACGTGAAAGAAGTTTGTTTGAAATCTTTGCAAATTTATTAAAAATAAAAAACGAAAAAAATCACATGTACATAAGTATTCACAGCCTTTGCTCAATACTTTGTTGAAGCACCTTTGGCACCAATTACAGCCTCAAGTCTTTAACCGCAAAATGCGACAAGGCTCAATCCAGTTTGCAAACTCCTCGTCCAAATGCTGGTATTTCATGCACGAGTAATTTTGCTCATCTACCTGCAACAGGTGGGTGACCTGTAAGATGTCCCAGAGTGGCACATGACAAGAAATTCTGTTAGTCACAAAGACATGCGCTTGAAGAAATTGTATTATATTTTATCATATAAGAACAGACAAAAGAAAAGCCGTCATTGCTTGTGTCAGATTCGCTGTTTGTTCAGAGGCGTGCAGTGGGACCCTGTCTCATGGAGCTCGCGCATGTAAAGATGTGTGTGTGTGTGTGTGTATGTATTAAACAAAGATGAAAGTGATTCAATCATAGAATAGTACAAGACACCTACATTTGAGTTCTATTTTATTTTCTTTAGGCAGCATTATCTGTATTACCAAAGCGCAATACAAACACATTCAATAAGAACACACATTTGGCAGCATTTTTTTGGGAACACATGGGAATTTATTAGGCTTATTTATTATGAGTCTTATTATTATTATCTTTACATTTATAATTGTCTTTTGTTCTTAATCTGTAGGCCATTAGTAATTTTCACATGTTGTCGTTTACAGACGCTTGCTTGATGGCAAATGGAGCAGTTGGAGATGGCAAATGTTTGGATTTGAGGAGGTAGTTATATATAAGATTTTTTAATCACTTTGTTATTTTAATTGGGTTTTTTTTTCCGTTTAAAGTGCAATTTGAATTTAGAAATTTCTTTTAAGTTTTTCATGTTTCAATAAATTTATTTCATTTTTAAAGCAAAATCAATAAAGCAAAAATATTCACTGACCCTCAGCAGGGGCGTTGACGATATAATCGGATATCAAGAAATTTTAAGGCAATTATCGTCAAAATAGTTTTTACATATTGCCCATCCCAAAAGGGAAGTTAACTTTTTAAGAACAATTGTTAAATTAAGTACTTTATGGAGACCCACATAAACATGTGTTCTCATTTCCATATTGCAACATTTTACCTATTAATTGTTGCATATTTGTTTGTTTTTGAGTAGTCTATGGGCATAATAAACATATTATTTAATTGGAAAACTTTGTTTTTTTGAAAATAGATAGTTATTAGTTTGTGCTATGGCTCTATGGAAAAAAAAATGCATCCACCAAAAATTTTAAAATTGGCTCCTTAGTGAAAAAAGGTTCCCGACTCCTGCCTTAAGGGAAAGAAAAAAACAAAACACATTGATTTGAAATAAAAATGTGGACATTATTATTCAGCGTAAATGAAATTGTGCTTTTAATAATACATTTTGTTTCAAAGTTATTGTACAGAGAATATTGATTTTTTGTGAGAGTACGAGTAAGGATTCGGCTGTCTCTGTAAGTACACAAGCTCGCTAGGACGGACTCTTCTGATTACAATCAATATCTGCTTTAAATACACAGAATTATCTACAGTCCTCATTAAAATATGTCCAACCTTTACAGCTATGAAAAACATTGGCAGGCGTCGGATCTTTTTAGGTTAGCATGTTCAGTCACTACACAAAGACTCAACAAATGTCCAAATTGCTTCTAATGCATGATATTTTCATCCTCCCACCGATCATTAATAACAGATGGACGGGGAAGAACAATATTACATCGCTTTAGTTATGTTTTCGATTGTTTCCAAGTTTCTGTTATCTTTAAAGTTATGCTGGTACTTCGGTTTATGTTTGTTTATACTCTTGGCCGGAAGCCCCGCCCACATTGTGCGCAAAGCGTCATGTGTTTAATACTCTGAGGCGAATGGAAAAAGCGTCATAGCATCATAATAGAATGCGCATGCGCGAGAATTTGACTTGAGAGGGATCCCTTCTGAACACGACACAGTAGATGACAGAAACTCACCTTGAGTTATTTTTCCAACCAATAAAACACGAGATTAAACAAGAGCTGCTGACAGTTTGAGCGCTTAAGTACGTGTTTCATGTGTTTTACATCATTTATGTATTTATGTTGCATGTATATGAAGATCTATGTTGATATATTTTTCTGTGCATGTTGTTTTTCTCTCTTTGGCGTTTTAATGACCATAAACAAAGATTATGATCTCCACATGAAGCATTATTTTGTGATGGACGCTTTAAATATTCAGTTCCAGTAAAAACAAGCAGCAATCTGAGAATATCACGTTTAATTTCTGATATGAGCTCTTTAAATACAGCGGCTGATTGTGAATTAGTTCACAGTATGTGATAATATATTGTATAGTATATAAGCCTGTTATGATAGCTGATAATATTCCTGCAGTCAGGAAAACGAAACCAAACACACATTTATTTTTATACCATCTCAGAATTTTATAGTGTATAATCATATAATAATGTTTTTGAGTTTGATGAATGTCAGTCCATTATAATGATGATGTTTTTGTGTTCAGATGTTCATCATGAGAGAGCAGGTGGATGTGATCTGCTGTAAATCAGTAGGAACTGATCTGTCCATGCTGGATATTGATGATTTCATCACAGAAATCTCTCAGCTGAAGAAAGAGGTGACGTCACTGAAGACAAAACTGATGGAGAGAGATCTCGTTTCATGCTGTACCTGTTTTGAGCGAGTTAAAGTTGAGATTGTAAGTAAGCTTTCAAATGATGTGATATGACTGTGACTCTGTGATGATGAATTGTACAGATGTGATTGTGTTGTGTTTGTCAGGAGCTGGAAAAGGTTTCCTGTCAATCTTCAGTGTGTGTGACTGATGGGACCTCCACAGAATATCAGGATTCAGTGTGGAGTGGCAGAGATCAGTCCACACCACAGCGGCTGCTGGACAAACTCTCTGAACAGAGATCCAGAGACACACAGGACTCACAGCTCACTTTACTCTGTTCTACTGATGCTCAGGAGAGTGTGTGTGACAGTAATCAGGGTGATCAAACCTCCACAGAGTCTCTGACTTCTGTCTGTAATGCTGGAGAACAGCAGATGCTGCAGACACCAGTGAAGATTGAAGTGATGCAAAAGGAGATTAAAGAAGAAAACACAACAGAGGAACAACAGAGAGATGAAGATGATGATGATTTTATTCCTTCAGGTATGTTTCTTTGTCTTTGTCTTTTTTTCTTTTTTTTTATTCTGATGACAATCAACAGTCATGTCAGAATCTATTACCAAATGATTTCATCACTCAAAAGTCGCACTTAAAAGTTTTTCGCTATTTTTATTGTGGTTTTAGAAGTGCTCAGTTGTCTTTTAAAAAGGTACATCTGCTTTCACTGCCCTGTGACAAATATATGATCACATATATACATCTCATACTGTGTTAATTGATCATCCCTGTTCCGCTCAAAGTCTTTACCTTCCACTGAGTTTTAGAGGGCTGAAAGGTATAATAAAACGGGAATTTTGAACAGAAAATTCTGATTATAATAATCCTACAGCTTGCTACAATCCATCGTTGTTTTCCCTTTGAAGTGTCCTGTGTAGACATTACAAAGAATGATGAAGAAAACGTCTCCGGTTACACATGTAAGCTCGGTTCCCTGAGATGAAGGGAACGAGACATTGCGAGAATCGCTATGGGGATTTCTTCCTTCCGACTTATTTAAAGCCCTTGTACAATAACGGCAATCATGAGATTGGCAAGGGTGTTTGAACCCTTTTTATAAAAATATAAACTGAGAATGAATAAAAGCAAATGGAAATTATTTTACATTACATTTATGCATTTGGCAGACGCTTTTATCCAAAGCGACTTACAGTGCCCTGATTACAGGGACAATCCCCCTGGAGCAACCTGGAGTTAAGAGCCTTGCTCAAGGACACAATGGTGGTGGCTGTGGAGATTGAACCAACAACTTTTGCTTACCAGTTATGTGCTGTAGTCCACTACACCACCACCACTCCAAATTCAAAGGCAAAATTTACACTTAGTCTTCAAATAAACTGCATACTTTGTTAATGAAATTCTCTGCTTGAGTTCACTGATCGGAACTTACGAATGTGCTGCTCGCATTTTCAGTCATACTTCCAAAGTTTTCATTTACGCTCCCAGAGTTTTCATTCGCAGTTCTGACAAAAAATCTTGAGATTGTGAGTGACAGCTCTTTGACCTGGAAGTAGAGTTGACCTAGGAGGGGCTCTGGTTCTGGTTTTGCTTGTGAAAGTGCGAGAATCTGTTAGTGGCTTCAAAATTAATTAGTGTTTAGTAATATATTTAGGCACTTGTTTTTGTACATTATCTGTATTTTTTTCCCACGACTATTTTGTCATGATTAGCTTTCAGGAGCAGCATGGATAAATGCCGTCATCATGACTACCCATAGATAGAACCTTAGGCACATAGCCTTTCTGGGTTGACGGTGGCTTTTGAAAAACCCTGCCCAAATACCAGGCATGAGCTGTCGACCAACAGCACCTGCATATCACCCACCTGTTGAACTGAGGCCAGAGCCAAAAGCAGTGCAGAACATGCAACTCAACAAATTCTAATGGTTCGAACAGGGGGCTTGTGAGCGCCTTTAACACCAGGTTTAAATCCCAAGCTGCGACTGTAGCAGGGCGGGGGTTTAGACACCTCGCTCCCTTGAGGAACTGAAAAGTAGAACATGTCTACCCATGGAGGAACCAGCCTCTGGGGCGTGGTATGCCGACATAGTTGTTACATATGCATTGAAGGGGTGAGATCCTCGTCCAACCTCCACTTAGAGGCATCTTGCGGACAGCGCTGCAGCTTGCAGAATGGCATTCACCCCAGCGGGGCATGCCATTTAAGTAAGTTACCATTGTCATGTTGTCCAATCGAATCAGAACGTGATTAGCTACCTCGGAATGCAAAGCCTTCAAGGCCAAGAGATAGCTAGTATTTCCAGACGACTGAAGTGCTTGGTGCCAAAGGCTGGGCGCCTGCTGCACAGTTTGCCTCAGCTTGCGCTGAACGCATCTGTGATTACCACCTTTTACCATAACACCTGACCCAGAATGATGCTGTTAAAAGGTTGGAGCTGTCCAAGGTGCTAGAGCAGCTAGAGAGCAGCAAGTTATGCCAATGCGCATGCATCCCTGGCGCCAGGCGTGCTGCCAGTGTTGGAGAGATCTCATGTAAAAGACCTAACAGTGCAATGGCGGATGCTTTTCGCACAGTTTCACATTGCCATTTGCACAGCCTAGGCCTCAGAGTAGTAAATTCCCATGCTTGCACAACAGAGCCTCAGAGCGGGTTAATAATAGCCCATCATAGAGGTAGTTCAAAATGCACATGCCGCTCAGCTTAAATGTAGTGTGCGCTGCATCGATACACTTTGAGAGTGTGGAGAACCAAGGAAATGACTCTGAATCAATAAGCTGCCCTCGAACACGAACCTCAAATCAGCCTGAGGCGAGATGCAACTGGTACATGGAAGTACGCGTGCTTCCTTTAGATCTGTTGACGCAAATCAGCCCGAGGTGGATGCGCGATAAGATTTGTTCTAAGATACCGTTTTGAATGGCCATTTTGCGAGCGCGCGATTAAAGCATCTCTGATCTAAAATGGGCCAAAGTCTGCCGTTTCGCTCACTATAGGAGGTTAATTGGCGCTCGCCACTGCGAAGGTAAAAGAAGTGTGAAGTGATTCTTCGAGTGTGTGTGTGCTTCGTGCAGTGCAACAAGCGCTTTTCTCTTAATGAGAACATCCTTTATTTAAACACAACACACAGAAGCAACATTCTGTGTAATATTCTGGTCCCGACGAACTCTGGTGGGAAGGGGGAGAGAAATTAGAATGTTTGTGTGTCTCGTGATGGCATCATGAGCGCTTTCCTCTTTTTTGTTAGAATCGTTCTTTATTTAACACATCACACAGAAACAACATTTTTGAGTAACATCCCGGCAATCTCTGGTGGGGAACGAACAGCATGTGAATGTGTATGCATCTCATACAGCAAACTCTTCCTCTTATGTGAGAACATCCTTGTGAACACCACACACAGAGACATATTTGTGTATCATCCCAGCGACCTACGCCGGGGATTGAGGAGCTTGTAAATGTGTGTGTGCATCTCTGGCAACAAGCGATTTCTCTTTTGTGTGAGAACATTGGTTATGTGAACACCACACACAGAAACACATTTGTGTATCATCCCTGCGACCTGCGGCGGGGAATGAGCAGCGTATGAATGTGTGTGCCTCAAATATTTGTGACTAGCACATTTCTGATTTGAATGAAAACATAGTTTAACAAAATACACAGAAACAGCCTGCGTGAAACCTCCCGGCAAACGCCAGCGGGGAGGGGAAGCGAACAGTGTGTAAATGTGCCTGTGTTTCGAGCATGTGCAGCTTAAGCAGACAAAACAAGCGTTTTCTCTATTGTGTGAGAAGATTGTTTATGTGAAAATCATCACACAGAAACAACACATGCAATCTCCCAGTGAACTCTAGCAAGGAGGGGAAGTGAACGATGTGTAAATGTGCGTGTATCTCGAGCTGGTGCAGCGCAGGCAGACGCAACGATCACTTTCTCTATTGTTTGAGAAGATTGTTTATGTGAAAATCATCACACAGAAACAACACACATGTAATCTCCCAGTGAACTCTGACGTGGAGGGGAAGTGAACAGCGTGTAAATGCGTGCGTGTTGACCATGTGCAGCGTGAGCAGACTCAACTAGTGCTTTCTCCATTTGTGTGAGAAAATCATCACACAGAAACAACACAAATGTAATCTCCTAGAGAACTCCAACGAGGAGAGGAAGTGAACGGCGTGTAAATGTGCATGGGTGTCAAGCGTGCAGCGTGGGCAGATGCAACCATTGCTTTCTCTATTGTGTGATAACATTGTTATGTGCAAAAACACAAAGGAACACATTTGTCTACCATCCCGGATTACCCGGCAGGGATGAGTAGCATGTGAATGTGTACATCTTGACAGCGAGCACATTTCTGTTTTTTTGTGAGAACAAAACACATAGCAACACATTTGTCTATCATCCCAGCATACCCAGTGAGGATGAGCAGCATATGAATGTGTCGTCTCGAGGCCAGCGCATTTCTGTTTCTTGTGAGAACATTCTCTATTTGAACCAAACACAAACTATTAGATGGCTTGACTGTCTTTGGCAGAGCCGGAGCAGCGAGTGCGGGGTTCTCCACCGGGCGCTGACCAAAAATAGAGCGGTGAGTCATCAGACTGAGTCACCGGTGATGTTTTGTGACCTGCAGTGCCATCTTTAGGCAACCACGGAATTTTGTGTAACATCCATGACTCTGTCACAGCACGTATCAGCTTGAGTCGATAGCTCTAAGGCCAACACTTAATGAGGCAAGTTAACACTTAAGCCTGATCTCCCGGAAGAATTGTGCTGCCGTCTAGACTTCAAAAACCTAAACAGATTTGAGTCGGATAGGCCAAAACATATTTTGTTTTATCTGCCTGTGTTATAGCCTAATTGGCCAAACAGGAAAATCTATTACCCGATGCTGATACCAGGGCTTGCACAAGGTCCTTGAAGTGCTTAAAGTTCTTAAATTTAGCTTATAATAAATAGATTTAAATAAGTAAAATACATTTTAAGTACAGTTATCTTATTTTGTTAAAAAGTGCTTAAAAGTTGAAATTGAATAGAAAAATTTGTTTTCTATTTTGTAAGCATGCCTGAGAAACAAATATTAATTTTCCTTATATCTTTGATCATATTCGCGATATCTCCTGCATGCGGATTTGCAAAACTTAGATGGTATGGGAACACTTATAATAAATAGATTTAAATAAACAAAATAAATATAAGTAAGGCAATACCTGTACTATTAGCTTGTTTTGTTGAAAAGTGCTTGAAATTACATTTTACTATTTCTGTTTAGCATGCCTGATAAACGAATATTATTTTCCTCATGATGAAAAATTATGATATTTGTGATATCCCCTGCACATGGATTTCCAAAACTTAGGATGGCAGGGGATCACTGGCAGTTACCTGATTTGATGGGTTAGGGGCAGGGTTAAGGTTGGGTTATAGTTTCTCTGAAATATTACTGAATTGCCCAATCAGGTATCACTTAATGAATAAATTTACTCTTCTCCTGCCATACTACATTTTCAGAAATCCAGGACTGAAATATTGTGAAAATCATCAAAGATAGGTGGAAAAATTATATTTGTTTCTTGCTAACTATAGGTATGCTAACTGCATAGAAATTGTCCCAGACACCACCCAAGATTGGAACAGGCCATCTGACCGATGTGAAAAGCAACCCTAGTTAATGTTCAAATTTCACTTGCCAGTGATTGAGTTGTGAAGTGGTGAAGAAGTTTAGCATCGAGATCCAACTATGTGTTGTCGCATGAACACCAGTTCCCTGAAATGTGTGTCATCAAAGATAAGATCCACGCAGTCCATTTTCATTTAATAATATCTCTTAATAATATTTCTGTTCTTTACAGACAGTTGTTGATCAGAAAGTAAAAAGAAACATTAGTTTAAATCACACATAGCACGGATGCGGTGAAGAAACTGTGCCACTCTTCTCTCAAAGCACATCAGGCGCTCGCTGCTGGTTTTCTTAAAGAGACAGTACCATTTTAGCTTTTGTTATACAAATGAATGTTGATTTAATGTAAATACTGTTTAATTGTATACATTATTTCAAACAGTGACAGCTCTCATTATTAATGCAAATTCAATCTTCAGTGTGTGTGACTGATGGGACCTCAACAGAATGTCAGGATTCAGTGTGGAGCGGCAGAGATCAGTCCACACCACAGCAGCTGCTGGACAAACTCTCTGAACAGAGATCCAGAGACACACAGGACTCACAGCTCACTTTACTCTGTTCTACTGATGCTCAGGAGAGTGTGTGTGACAGTAATCAGGGTGATCAAACCTCCACAGAGTCTCTGACTTCTGTCTGTAATGCTGGAGAACAGCAGATGCTGCAGACACCAGTGAAGATTGAAGTGATGCAGGAGGAGATAAAAGAAGAAATCACAGAAGAGGAACAACAGAGTGATGAAGATGATGAACAGCAGATGCTGCAGACACCAGTGAAGATGTGTTCAGTGAAGCTGTTGGACTGCAGGATCCTGATGGAGTTGAGAGGAGAAATTAAAGCAGAGAAACAACAGAGTGATGATGATGAAACCACAGCAGAGGAACAACAGAGTGGTGATGATTTTATTCCTTCAGGTATGTTTCTTTAAAGTTTCATATTTTCATTCAAAGTGACTGTCATGTTTTAAGAATGAGGTTTCATCTCTCAGAAGTCACACTAAGAGTTGGGTGTGTTCTGTCATCACATTAGGGTTCTTTTTTCACTTTTGTCCCTCTTGAATTGATTTTTGTCAGTTTACTGTGTTCATTGTAGAGCTGATGGAAGTGCAAGAGGAAAGTCAAGAACTGAATGAAGTGGAGGAGAAACTTCAGGATCAGAAACATCATGATTTCACAACTGGAGACAAATCTCTGAGTGTCTCAAAGACTGAGAAGAATTTCTCACCACGTAAAAGCCAGCTTAATATACACATGAGAATTCATACAGGAGAGAGACCTTACACGTGCCATCAGTGTGAAAAAAGTTTTGCATATGCAGGCCATCTCAAAGATCATCTCCTCTTGCACTCTGGAGAAAGACTATTTGAATGTGATAAGTGTGGTAAAACATTTGTTTTGAATTCAGTCCTAAAACAACATCTGAAACTGCACACAAATGAGAAGCCTTCCAAGTGTTCTTTTTGTGGAAAGAGTTTTGCACTCCTTTCCTGTTTGAAAGAGCACCAGAAAATACATACCGGTATGAGAGCTCATATGTGCTTTGAATGTGGGAAGACCTTTATTAAATCCAGCGACTTGAAACAACACCACAGAATGCATACTGGAGAAAAACCCTACAAGTGCTCACACTGTGAAAAGACTTTCACCCGGTCAGAAAACTTGAAAGCACACAAGAGAATCCATACTGGAGAGAAACCTTATAAGTGCTCACACTGTGAAAGGAGTTTCACTCAATCAAAAAACATGAAAACACACAAGAGAATCCATACTGGAGAGAAACCTTACAAATGTTCACACTGTGGAAAGAGTTTCACTCAGTCAAAATACCTGAAAATACATGAGGAAATTCATACTGGAGAGAAACCTTACAAGTGTTCACACTGTGGAAAGAGTTTCAGTGTCTCAAAATACCTGAAAAAACACGAGAGAATCCATACTGGAGAGAAACCTTACAAGTGCTCACACTGTGGAAAGAGTTTCAGTGTGTCAAACAACCTGAAAACACATGAGAGAATCCATACTGGAGAAAAACCATACAAGTGCTCCCACTGTGGAAAGACTTTCACTCTTTTACACAACCTGAAAACACATGAGAGAATTCATACTGGAGAAAAACCTTACATGTGCTCACTTTGTGGAAAGACATTCACATTGTTACAACAAATGAAAAAACATGAGAGAATCCATACTGGAGTGAAACCTTACAAGTGCTCACACTGTGGAAAGAGTTTCGCTCAGTCATACAACCTGAAAAAACACGAGAAAATTCATACTGAAGAGAAACCTTACAAGTGCTCACAGTGTGAAAAGACTTTCACTTCGGTACAACACTTAAAGAAACATGAGAGAATGCATACTGGAGAGAAACCTTACAAGTGCTCACAGTGTGGAAAGACTTTCACTTCAGTACACCACTTGAAAAAACATGAGAGAATCCATACTGGAGTGAAACCTTACAAGTGCTCACAGTGTGGAAAGAGTTTCGCTGAATCATATAATCTGAAAAAGCATGAGAGAATCCATACTGGAGAGAAACCTTATAAGTGCTCATACTGTGAGAAGAGTTTCACTCAGTCAGAAAACTTGAAAACACACAAGAGAATTCATACTGGAGAAAAACCTTACAAGTGCTCACACTGTGAAAAGAGTTTCACTTCTGTACAACACCTGAAAATACATGAGAGAATTCATACTGGAGAGAAACCTTACAAGTGCTCACTTTGTGGAAAGAGATTCAGTGCATCAAAATACCTGAAAAAACATGAAAGAATTCATACTGGAGAAAAACCATACAAGTGCTCACTTTGAGGAAAGAGTTTCAGTGCATCAAACAACCTGAAAACACACGAGAGAGTTCATACTGCTCATGTTGGAGGAGTTTCAGCACAGCAAATCATGTAGTTACTCATATGAAAAAGTGTTGCCCAAAATAATCACAGAGAGATGTCCATCTTCAGGTGCAGTGCTTCAAGTAAATAGTTGAAAATTAAAATAAACTTCTGTACAATGTCTTGGTGCTTCAGCCTTGAAACTGCCTGGTTTACAACCTGCTCTGCCTCCCAAATGCATCCTGTTTGTACCTGGGCTTGACCAGCCCTCACAGAGAGGACTGTCAATTCCTTTATCTCTAAGACCAGCCTGGTCTTCTCCTGCTCGTCGTCTAAGCAGATGTCTTTAGTGGCAGCTGTAAGGCACTTCTTCCAAACAATGCTACATCTGAAACACAATGTGGCAAGCCCAGCCTCTTCGTGATGTAAATGATGGCCTTGGTATCTATCTTTACCACTGTCGCTGCAGTGATTTCACACATTTTTAGTGGCCACATCAGATGACATTGCTTCAGGCGACATTGCTAAACATAACTGCAAGCATTTCAAATAATAATTCAATAGCCAGTAATAAAAATAGAACCGAGAAAATAGTGCTTGATGTTTTTCAGTAACACCAGCAAATGAACATGAAAATCACAATAAAAAAACAAAGTAATCAAATGCAAAGTAAGGCTAAAACTTCCTGGGCTGTTTGGTAATTATTTTAACAATTGTATATATATATATTTTTTATAAAAATGGTTTCCTCAGTCTGAATGGTACAAGACTTTGTGTCTTGTACCAAGAAATTGACTTGAGTCAAAGCGTTTATTGTCATATGTAATATGGACCAAGTGCAATTAAATTCTTTCTTAGGTGCTTCTCACGGAGCGGCAACGTAAAATGTGCAATATATACAAACAGACAACGAGTAAACATACTTACACAGACATCAAACTTAACTTAAACTTCCACAATAAAGTAAATGCAATTTAAACATATGCATAAAGTGTAAATGTAATTTTCTATGTTGTACTCTCTCCAATTCATTTGTGTGTCTGTGTAAGAGTGTGTGTGTGTGTGTGTGTGTGTTTTGAACTCTGGATATTTTACAGTTCCATCTCTTCATTTTTGTGTGCAAGTGTGTGTGACTGACTGATTTATTTGATTTAAAAAATATATATTTAAAATAGATTACTCATAACAAAATGCTTATTCTATGTTTTCTCTTTGTAACTCCATGGTCAGGTTTGACTGTACACATACAGTAATGTCACATTATTGCAAAAACTGGTTCTTAAATTCAAATAATAGTTGAAAAAAATATCTAAATATATATCCAAAAGCATAACTTGTGATAAGCTAATTTTGAATGAATTTAAATTGATAATCTAAAATTAGAAAATCAAAAATTAAGTTATAACAGACAATCAGGTTACACATTCTGCAGCCATCTACTGGTTATTATATTAAGTTTTCTTTTCCACAAAATGCCCCATATACATGACACAATCTTATATTGTTTCAGTTTATAGATGTGTAAGTTTTTACTGAAGTGAAGTTAACACAAATGTGCTCATTTGGATGTTGTTTCTCATAAAAGAGAAATTTAACTGTAAAAAAGATCTAAATAGCATAACATCCCCAAAGAAGTGCATAATTTTGTTTTTACTTAAGATGGAATGTTTATATATATATATATATATAATTTTATTTTTTAAAGTTACACCTGTACAGTTTAAGGTAAAAAAAAATAAAATGACTGTAAGCTGCAAGGGGGTCACTGCCAGATTTTGACTGAGAAGCAGACATGTTTATTCAGGCCTAAACCAACATCTGAAAATGCACACAAAAGAGAAGCCTTACAAGTTTTCTTTTAGAGGAAAGAGTTTTGCATGCTTGTCCTAGTTTAAAGAGCACTTCTTTTTAAATGATACAAATAAATTTGCAGCCAGAGGCATCATTTCCATTCAGACTTAGGGGGCACGTGCCCCCAGATTTTGAAGACAAGTTGATTTGAACTTCCAAACATGCATTTGTTACTTCCAATGATTATTGGATGTAAAAAAAATTCAAAGAATGTTTGTCTAAAACGATGTTGCTGAAAACTTTATTCACATTTACTCACGTTATTTCAGTGTTAATCATTTTCTTAATCCTTAAGCCAAGTGCACACTATGCACAACTAGTCGCACCCTGCCCACACAAAACGACAAAAGCTATGATCCCAAAATGGATTGACAAATCACAGCAACTGAGGAGCTTCTTCTTTTTTCTTTTTTAAAAGAAAAAAAGAAGCTTTTATTGAACTAATGATCAGGGGAGAGTGCAGACATGAGACCGTGTTCAAGAGCTTATTCTTGATAACTTGTCAGCAAACAACATGAACAAAGGGCTTGTGCCTGTTATTGCACTGATTGGTGCAGAATGGGAAAAATAAGAAAAAGAAATGCTGAAAATAATGTTGAGACAGTGGGTAGGGAGATGCTGGTGATGTTTTATTTTCTAATTACTTAATGGGTCTGTCTCAATTGATTTTGTCTCTTTGAGCTCAAATAGTCTAATAGAAACTAATTGTTTTTTCAATGCAAATGACCTGGATTCAAATCCAACTTTTGGCCCAGTTTTCCCCATCCTATTACCTGTCTCCACTCTTTTTCAGATTAACATTTTTATTGATTGATTCACAAACACAATACAGAACAAAGCAAAACACACATGCACAGAGTCAAACATTATGCCCCTTTAACCCCTATAAATTCCCTATTCCCTTGGTACAAGCCTGAGTATACACACCTAAACACGAAGAGAAAAAAAAAGTTTCTCTCCAGAAAGGTCAAGCATTTGTCCCATTTCTTGCCATATGCATCTAATCTGCCAAGCTGTTTGTATGACATCTTTTCAGATACCGCCACCCTGCCCAATTCGGTGAACCATTCTTGAAATGGAGCACCAATTGACTTTCATCCTGTAAGAATTATTTGTCTGTCAATCATTACACTAGTTTGGACCCAGCTTTTTGTATATTTGTCACCTACTTTAATAACCGCCCCATCCCCCTATATACATAGTCTGGGCAGAATGAAATTTGAGTATCTAAAACCTCACAGATAAAATTCTGGACTCTTACCCAGAATTCTTGAATCTTTGTGCAGAACCACAGCGTATGGGCTATGTCTCCATCATACAACTGACATTGCCAGCAAGTAGGTGTGTCTTTTAAACCAAGCCTAAACAATCTAGTGGGAGTCCAGTAGAAACTATTCAAAATCTTTTAACTGAATAAGGATTACCTTTGCAAACATAGACATAGTTTTAACATTTTTTAAAATTCTTTCCCACTCCCCATCCTCCACTACCAAGTTCAAATCTCTTGTGTAATGTTAAGGCCCTATCACCAAGACTCTGAATCAAGGAGGAATAATAAACTGATGCTTCATGATGCTTCATAGCTTGTCGTGGGCATGTAAAAGTCTTGCGACTGTCCTTGCCATCAGTTCTTAGCTTAGTTGGAAAAAGCAGTTTGAAACCCACCTTCTGTTGGTGAAGCAATGTTTACACTCCTTGAATCCATCATGCTTTGCTTGAGTTGATCTAGCAAAGTTTGGAAAAACCATGATGTTGTGGTCCTCCCAGCATAACATGCCTTTATTCCTCACCGCTCGTAGAACAATGTCTCTGTCAGCCGACCACAAGAATCTTGCCAGGATAGATCGGGGTCTGTCACACGCTGCGGGAAGCAGACCGGAAACTCGGTGGGCACGCTCAATTCCGAGCTGACGGTCCGCTGTGTCGAACAAATTTGGAATAAGCCCGTCCAAAAACGTCACCATATCTTGACCTTCCTTTCCCTCGCAGATTCCAACGAAACGAACATTATTACGCCTGCTCCGATTTTCCATATCCTCCAGTTTTTCCCACACACGTTCCACATCAGCTTTGGTAGCAGGCGGATTAGCCTGTAGCTCTTTTTCGGATGACTCCAGAAACTCAACCCATTTTTCAACATCGTCCATTTTTGTGATCAGGGTGGAAAGTTTTGCCTCCATAGATGTGATCACTCGACGTATTTCTGCGAGGTCCTCCAAGTCAGACGAGATTTTCGTCAGCGCTGCATAAATGTTTGAGATATCCCAACCTACTTCATGAAGCTAGCTGCCACCATCTACTGGACCTCCGCCATGATCCTGTGAGGCGTCCGACGCTTGAGAAAGTATGTGCTTTTTAATGTCCCCACAAGCCGACGATTTCGAATTTTTCAACATCCTGCCCTCCCAGCACAGTTAACAAACAAAATTATTACAGTTCTCACCGGTTAATGTTGCTTAATAGGATAACTGAAACAAACTTTAAGCGATTAGCCTTCGCATAGCGTCACGTGACTTGACCTGTCTCCAC
Organism: Myxocyprinus asiaticus; assembly: GCF_019703515.2. Taxonomy (NCBI): domain Eukaryota; kingdom Metazoa; phylum Chordata; class Actinopteri; order Cypriniformes; family Catostomidae; genus Myxocyprinus; species Myxocyprinus asiaticus. The sequence continues at coordinate 39,717,289 of NC_059371.1, forward strand.
TCTTAATAATTAGTTTTCTGTTGCATAAGAGAAACATCAAAAGGCATGCTCTCCAAAAGTGAGACTAAACATACCCGGACCTGGTCATAGAAAGCAGAGTGTGCGCCTCACGGACGATCTCAAGCTTTCCGCCTAGCTCTGATCATCAAATCGCAGAAACCATTTGAATTCAGCACTCTGTTGCAAACCGTTATGGAAATATCCTGCGATTAAACTGGTTTAAAACATTATTTAACAGTCCCGCCATTCTTAACAGTATTGATGCTGTGCACCGAAGGCTTCGTAAAATAATATTCTTCTTGAGAATCCATTCAATTTCCCTGCATTTTTGTCTGCTCTCTCTTCATCCCTTTGCATTTTGCAGAAATGTGGCTGTAAAAGGGTTAGAGGGAAAGGAGGAGGCGAGAACCGGCTTGACAATATAAATAATAGTTTAATAATAAACTTAAACAAAAAGACAGACAAACACATGCAGGGCAGCTGCTCTTAATTCTCTCTCTCTCCTCTCTCTGCCCTCTCCGGTCGCCTTTATCCCTAGCTCGCCTCATCAGGCTGATTGGGGTCCGGGCGTGCGTCATTCAGGCCCGGCTCCACCCTCGTCCGCGCTACAGTGGCATTTTCATAATTAAAATGCCACTATACATAATTATATTTTGTAAATAGCTACATTAAAGTGAGGGAATATAGGCTAATTTATTTCTGGTACAACTATGGCAGTTTCAAAAAAAATTATATTTTGTATTTATAGTTTCTAAATAGTTTTGTATGCATTTACACTACAAAAATGGCATAGTTTGTTTTATAGGAGTTCCCATGTTTGTTATGAGCCATACATGGTCTTATCGTATATTTGTGGTATAATTACAAATACCACTATATTATGGAGGAACTACTGTATGTGTGGAAGAACCATATCATTTTTCATCATTTTTATGGACCAAGCTATGAGTTTTCCTTCTGTGTCAAATCTGTTCTAATTCTCTTTTATTGTAGGAAAAAGTAACTTGTGTGGTTTGCCTTCAGAAATTCCAAGTGATTACTTAATAACATGAAGAGAGTACTTAACCAGTAGGAATCACATTCTTAGTCAGACTCAGAATATTTAAATTTAGCCTTATATAAATTAGGTATATCAAATTATTAACTGTTTATAGATGTATATTTACTGATATTAACAAGTTACATCTGCATCCCAACTCAAAATGTATGTCTACTGTCAAAAGTGCATTTCATAGCAACAAAATATGCAATATTATTGGTAACTGCACTTATATATAAAATAATATTAATAACAATAATATTACTTTTATTATTAGTATATGTTCTTAATTTAAAGAAATAATCACTGGTGCTACCAGATCAGGTGCTGATGCACACACTGCAGAACTTGGTTGCACTGGTGCCACTGCACTCAAGTGTTAGTCTGGACTGGAGCCCTCCATCCATCTGCTTGAATTCAAGAAACTCAAGGTTTGGTTTCACATTAATGATGCATAAACCTGCTTAATTTATTAACAAAACTGTAAAATTCTGAAATGATTCGAAGTTGCAAATAACACAGATATTGAGTTTTATTTGTTTTTGTTGGAGAACACAAAGTCTCCGCTTTTAAATTTTGTCATAATTATGGGGGGCGCACCATGGTCATAGAATGAAGCAGGGGGGCATTCATCCCCAAAATATTGAGAACCACTGCTATATAATAATAATAAAATATAAACTTAATTTCCTTGCAGTGATCGAGGAAATTAGTTTGGTCACGATAAAGGTCTGAGAGTTGAGTGAAAGTTTGATCCAGGTAATATTACGGCATGTTCATGAACTGCTTTTAATTTTAAAAACATCATATGCATTAATTATACAGTAATAACAAGATGGTAATGTGCCACAGTGATGTACTTGGGGAAATGAGAATGGGCAAGAGGGTGGCGAGCACTCTGCATTGCTGCGAGTTCTGCAGCTCACACTCCTCACGACCGGAGAGGGCAGAGAGAGGAGAGAGAGAGAATTAAGAGAAATGTAAACAAATGTGTCCCCACTCAAGATATAACGTACATCCGCTTAGGTGCAGATGCAATCTTTGTTCATTAAAAAGTAAAGTTTCACATGGATGAATTAGAACCCAGAGCCTCTAACAAAAAGGGCAAGTTACCACTAGACCACCCAGTCATATTTGTATCAAAAGAACTGATTGACGTACTTCTCCACTGACCAACAATATCTCATGACTGACAGTAGTAGATGTAGAGCTGAAGTTATCAAATTTGTTAAATATTTATTTTAAAGCTTAAATTGCTCATCAAGAATGACTATTCATCAAAACGTCTTGGTTACTGATGTAACCTCTGTTCCCTGATGGAGGGAACGAGATGTTGTGTCGGTGTAGTGACACTAGGGGTTCCATCTTGAGAGCCCCAATCACCTTTGCTTAAAATAGAAAAGGCCAATAAGAATTGGCAAGTGGAATTTGCATGCCACTCTCCGCCCCAGACATTCAGGTATAAAAGGAGATGGCATACACCACTCATTCAGATTTATGCTGAGGAGCCGATAGAGTCCCGGCCATGTCAGCGGCCGGTTCAGCGTCGCGGCAGGAGGGACACAATGTCTCGTTCCCTCCATCAGGGAACAGAGGTTACATCAGTAACCAAGACGTTCCCTGTCTGTCACTCACTCGACATTGTGTCAATGTAGTGACACTAGGGGTTCCTATAGAAAACGCTGCAGGTGCTGAACCATGTCACGAGGTATGGAAGAGTGGACACGGGCAAGCTGCTGCATGCCTCGCAGCGAACACTCAACCACGTTGTGACCTTCCAGCGAGTTAGGTAAGGCGTCTCCCTAGTCCTGTTAAGTGGGGAAGAGGCACTTACCGGCGGAGCCTTTCCTGATTAAGCAATTTCCCACCAAGCACTTTCTAGAATAGTGCTGGGAAGTGCTCTTCCCTCTCCAGGAGGGAGGGCACTATGGAGACACATCCTACCGGAGGGAGGTTAACATGTGGAGAATACCTCACATGGACTTACCAACGGGGAAGTTCACATATGGAATGATAACACCAGAGGACCCTATCTATAGAGAGGGTATGCAGCAACAATGGCTGAGGCAGAGAAAGCTCTGGCGAGGGTAAACATAGGGTTCACCTACGGGGAAACTGAACAGTGGAAACTCATCATGCAGGATTATCAAGGAGAATCACCATGTATGGAGCACTGAGCCCGAGCACACGGGCTCACCTGAAAAGGGGCATACCACGTGCTGTAAAACCTCCACCGAGGCGCACATTATCACCTTTGAAAAAGGAGAAAGACACAATGCAAGCGGTACAATGCTGGCCACCCGGCATACCAGCAGTTACCGCGTAACACTCGGGTCGAAACCGGCTCTATGCGTAGGTTGTAAAACTTCGCGAAGGTATTGGGTGTAGCCTAACCCGCAGCTCTGCATATGTCTGCTTGAGAGGCCCCCCTTGCCAGTGCCCAGGAGGATGCAACACCTCTAGTGGAGTGCACCCAGACTCCCAAGGGGCACGGCAAGTCCTGCGATTGGTATGCGAGGAAAATGGCATCCACAATCCAATGGGCCAGCCTCTGCTTGGAGACAGCTTTCCCCTTCTGCTGCCCTCCAAAACAGACAAAGAGCTTCTCCGAGCATCTAAAGCTCTGCGTGAGGTCCTGTTAGATGCACAGTGCATGAACTGGACACAGTAATGACAAGGCTGGGTCTTCCTCCTCTGAAGGGTGCACTTGCAGGTTCATCACCTGGTCCCGAAAGGGAGTGGTGGGAACTTTGGACACATAACTGGGCCAGGGTCTCAAGATCACGTGAGAGGGTGCCAGCCCGAACTCCAGGCATTCACTGGTGACAGAGAGCACCTGCAGGTCCCCCATCCTCTTGATTGAAGTGAGCGCCACCAGGAGGGCCATCTTCAGAGACAAAGTGCTGAGCTCGGCCTGCTCCAGCGGCTCAAAGGGGGCTCTCTGTAGGGCAGGTAGGACCACAGAGAGATCCCAAGAGGGAATCAGGCACAGTCTAGCAGGATTCAACCTCCTCGTGCCCTTGAGGAACCTGTTGATCAGGTCGCGCTGTTGTGAGGGTCTCCCGTCCAGTGTATTGTGGTATGCTGCTATGGCAGCCACGTACAATTTCAGGGTAGAGGGAGACATTCGTCTCTCCAGCCCTTCCTGAAGGAAAGACAGCACAGACCCGATGGCACATCTCTGTGAGTCTTCTTCACGGGAAGAACACCAGTTCATGAAGAGACGCCACTTAAAGGCATACAGCCACCTCATAGAGGAGGCTCTGGCCTGAGTGATCGTATTTACACCTGCTGGGTTTCCACGTCCCGTCCAGGAGCCAGATGTGGAGATTCCAGAGGTCTGGCCGCAGGTGCTGGAGCGTGCTCTGCCCCTGAGTGAGAAGGTCCCGCCTCAGGGGAATGCACCAGGGAGGTGCTACTGCCAGGAGCATCAGATCTGAGAACCAAGTCTGGTTGGGCCAGTATGGCGCAACGAATAGGACTTGCTGCTCGTCCTCCCTGACTTTGCATAGAGTCTGTGCAATGAGGCTCACAGGAGGAAAAGCATACTTGCGTAGCCCCCGAGGCCAGCTGTGCACCAAGGCATCCATGCCGAGGGGGGCCTCAGACAGGGAGTACCAAAGGGGCCAGTGAGAGGACTCTTGGGAGGCAAACAGGTCTACCTGCGCCTCCCTGAATCTCTCCCAAATCAGCTGGACTATGTGGGGGTGGAGTCTCCACTCCCTGTGGTGTGTTACCTGCCATGAGAGCACGTCCGCTGCACGGTTGAGGATGCCCAATGGGTGAGTGGTTCGCAGAGACTTCAACATCTGCTGACTCCAAAGGAGGAGGCGGTGGGCGAGTTGCGACATGCGACGCGATCGTACGCCACCTTGACGGTTCATGTACGCTACGGTTGCTGTGTTGTCGGTCTGGACCAACATATGCTTGCGTTGAATCAACGGCCGAAGCCGCCTCAGGGCCAGCAATACTGGTAGAAACTCTAAGTAGTTGATGTGCCATTGGAGACACTGCCTGCCCGTTGCACACGGCGCCCCAGCCCGAGTTCGAGGCGTCTGTCGTGACACGACGTGCCTTGAGACCTGCTCTAGGGGAACCCGGCTGGCTAAGCATCAGCCCAGGACAGACCAGGTTGGGGAGCAGCCGCGGTGGCTCCTTGCTTCATGAAGAAGGAAATGAGCTGCGACCGCAACGTTCTCATGGGCATGTTCTTACAATGAGAACATGACCCTTCCACGAAAGCTGCCTCGGCGTGCTGGCACCCCAAGCATTCGAGACAGATTTCATGGCTGTCCAGAGGGGAGAGATAACGGCCATATCCAGTAGCGCAAACGCGGAAGGACATCTTTAAAAAGATGGCAAGCGTTTGCGCGAGCTCTTTTAGAAGGAAATATACTCTTTTGAATATACTCTTTTAGCACCCATAGACTCAGCCTCCGAAGTGCCCAGGGGAAGCACAACACTCGACCGTGCGATGGTGACCACTGATATGTGGTGTAAAATCCAGCAGCGTAAGCGAAAGGTGAGAGGACGAACACAAGCATGCATTCGGCTCCGAAGACAAAATCTGAATGAGTGATGCACGCCATCTCCTTTTATACCTGTATGTCCGGGGTGGAGAGTGGCATGAAAATTCCACTCACCAATTCTCATTGGCCTTTTCTATTTTAAGCAAAGGTGATTGGGGCTCTCAAGATCGAACCCCTAGTGTCACTACATCAACAACGTCAAGTGAGTGACAGACAGGGAACAGGCTATTTAAAATAATGTTTTATGAGCACTCCTCATTGCTGTGCAACTTCAAATTAATGCCGGATAAGACTTTTTTTATGTCTAAAGTTTAAAAGCATGCCATTTCAGTTCTTTGTCCTCAATTTTCAAGCAAAAAGTCTTATTTTATTCCACTGGATGGCAGCAAGTACTAGAAAAAAATATTTTTCCTCTATCACCTTCCATCACATTATACTGATCTGAAATGTAGGTGGTGCTCTAATGCATTTTAGCCCTCACCCATAGACAACAAGTCTTTTTTTTCTTTTTTTTAAGTGCTGAGAGCTTCCACACTGATTTGTTGGCTTCTGAGTTGTCAAAAACCCAATCTAGGTGTCATTGTAAAGTAGATAATCCCAGCTTTACAATGATACGTAACATTTAATCTTCAATAGATGAGAACCTATATTGCTGACGATTTGTTTCTCATATTTTCTACTGGACATCATATTTTGTTCTAAAAAATTTTTACACAACATTGGATTATTCACCTAAGCAAGATAACAAACAAGTAATTTCTTCAAATCATTTAAAAGCTAACAACCCAAGGTAAGGTAATATTTTACTTGTGATATACTTTGTGATATTTTCAAAAATAATTCAGACTGTGGTATCAAAGCAACAAAATAAGCTATACAGTCACCTTCCTGAGAATGAGAGCTTTCTTTTGATATATGATTTATCTATTTAATCTATCTATTTATCTATCGTATCTATGTGAAGGACATTTATATTCATTTTAAAAATGTTTACAATGTAACCTCTAGGTGGGGCCAATTTGCGACACAAATGTTTTCAGACTTTATTTCGTTATTTTATGTAACTAAATGCAAAAGTGATGCGGTTCTCTGAAAAGTTGTGAGTCAAAACTTTCAAATTATACCACATTTGCCTAACATGCCTATTTCTTTCCATATGCTTTAGCATCCAGGGTCTTCAGGGTTGTAAGTGTTAAAACGGCTTCCCATAAAGTGTTTCCTTAGAGTTGATACATCTTTTTGTGACTGCAGAGCATGATTTTTCTAAAGCTACACCAAATTACAACAATAATAGTCAATTTCGCGAGATTTTTATGCTGTGTTAATTTAAAGTCGCACAGCAACGAGGAGGGCTTGTAAAACATTATTTTAAATGGTCTGTTTTGATGAATAGTCATTCTTGATGACCAATTCGACCTTTAAAATAAATATTAAAAACATTTGGATAACTTCAGCTCTACATCTGCCACTGTCAGTCATGAGATATTTTTGGTCAGTGGAGAAGTACATCAAACAGTTATTCTGATACAAATCTGATTGGGTGGTCTAGTAGTGGTAACTAACTCACCCTTTGTGTTAGAGGCTCCAGGTTCTAATCCACCCATGTAGAACTTTAAAGAGCACCTATTACGGTTTTTCAAATATTACCTTTCATGTAGTGTTTATATAGCTGTTTGTGGATGTGAAAAAGTCTGCAAAGTTTCAAAAATCACGACGAATGGAGTTATTGACTCCCAAAAGAAAGAACCGATTCTGAACACCTGCAACGAGTCATTAGTAATTCCAGACTTACTTCCTGTACTAACCTATGTAATTTGGTAAAAAAAAACCCGCCACTGGTCTTCATTGGCTGCTCACAAGCAGCTTTGACCCGCCCTCAAACACTACACTAAGCAGTAGACCAATCACAACTGACTGGGACATCTGACCAATCAGAGCAGAGTAGGCTCTCTGAAAGGAGTAGTTTAGAATGAATCCTTTAGAACATATCATTGAACAAACCGTTTTTGACACTGGGAAAAAAACGTAATGCTGCAATTTAAATTATGAGCAAATTAAAGTGTTTTTTGACCTTGGATGCATGTAAATCTATTGTATGAGACCTTTAAAACAAAATTAGACATGTTTAAAAACCATAATAGGTGCTCTTTAAATTTTAATGGACAAAGATTTCATCCGCCCCTCAGTAAATGTATCGATATATCTTGAGTGGGGACACATTTGTTTGCATTTCTCTTCGTGAATCGACTGGAAAGGAGCGTGAGCTGCAGAACTCACAGCAATGAGGAGCGCTCGCCGCCCTCTCGCCCATTCTCATTTCCCAAAGTATATCACTGCGTATCATATGTTGCCATCTTCTTAATTCTGTACAATTAACTCGTATGATGTTTTAAAAATTAAAAGCAGTTCATGAGCATGCTGTAATTTTACCTGGATCACACCTTTCACTCAACTCTTTGACCTTCATCGTGACCAAATCACTGCGAGGAAATCAACGTTATATTAATTTTATTTATTATTAAATAGTATTAAAGAAAAAATTAAGAGTGGAGACAGGTTACAGGATGGGGAAAACTGGGTCAAAAGGCGGATTTGAACCCAGGTCGTCCTCATAGAAAAACAAAGCCACATCTGTCTTAAACACAGACACATTGCAACAACTGCGGATGCAATTTTTAAATTTTATTTATTTGTGTCTACCAGAATATTTGAGCACAAATAGCTGCATTGTGTGGCAGGTATGTACAACTACTGTAAATGGTCACTCCGTAATAATAGTAATGTTATACTACTGACGATTGACAATCATTAATCAGTAAGGGTTCAGAGAAAAATCGGCAGCTGGCAGCAGTCTATGGCAGCTGGCGGTACCTGCAAAAATAACTGGAGGGGCTGTTGTTGGCAGCAGCCAATCACTCGCTTGCTTGAGGGGAAGAACTTTCTTCCTTTATAATAAAAGTGCCAATATTAGCTAGCAAAAGGTAACTCCGCTGAGGCAGCTGGTGTGTCATTGACAAGGCTTCAACCGAGACATGAGTGTTAATATTTTTCTTCAATGGAGGGAAGGGATGGTAGTTCAGGAAGTGATCCAGAAATGGAGGATGAAACATATGGTGGGAACAAACGAGAGAAAGAATGGTGGAAAATAGTCAGGAAAGGAAAAGGAAGAAAACTTCCAGTCATGGATTGTGTATTGATAGTGGAAAGGAAGATTCTGTCAGGAAAGATAGAGAAGAGTTTAAGGTAATGTTGAAATTCACAGACCCTGATATTATGATAAACCCTATCAAACTAACTAAAGCCCTGAAAAAAGCTTTGGGAGATATAGAAAGTGCCAGGAAATTGAGGAATGGAAATTGACTAATCTTGTGTAAGGATGAAAAACAGCAAAAAACTGCATTGGGCATAAAACCGATGCTATGCTAAACAGTTTCTTGCACTATACCGTGTAAGAAGGCTTGGATAAGAGGTGCAATCACTGAAATACCAACGGATGTCTCCACTGACATAATTAAAAGTTGTATTGAAAGTGTTAAGGTGATTGAAGCAAAACATCTACAGTGTGTAAGAAACAAAGAAAAAATTTATAGTTTATTGGTAATGCTGCAATTTGAAGAGGAAAAGATGCCTGATTATTTATTGGATATGTAAGTTACACAGTAAGACCTTACATTCCTCCACCACTTAATGCTTAAATTGTCAAAAATATGTTCATGTCGCAGCAGTCTGTAGGTGAAGGTGTGGTGCCAATCACGAGTATGGTAAACGTGAACAAGGAACAAAGCAAATTGCTGTAATTGTGGGGGTGAGTACAGTACTGGATATGGAGGTTGTGTTGCTCATAAGAATGCTTTGAAAGTGCAGAATGTCCGAGTATCTGAAGATTTTACATATGCTGAAGCAATTAAAAAAGCAAAACAAGATGGAGCAATGCAAGAAGATGAAGGGCAATCTCAGGTGCAGCCGGGGAAAGCTCCAGTTGTAAGGAAAGTAAATGAAGATAGCTTGGTTATTGGAAAGGTTGAGTTCATTTCATTTATGGCAGAAGTAATTAACTGTTCAGCACAAACAGAAAGCAGAACTGAGATAATTAAAATTATAATCAAAGCTGCAGAGAGGTACCGTGGAGGGAATTACAATGGAAAAAATTAATAAAAAACTTAAGGTTCAAATTACAAACACTCAGGCACCATGTGGAAATACAGTATATAATGGTGTTAATTATTATGCAATGGAATGCAAGGAGTTTGACTGCGAATGCGCTAGATTTGAAAAAGTTAATAGAAGAAAAAGAACAGAAACCACATTTAACATTTTGTAAGAAACATGGTTAAACCACAATTTGACTGTGTTGCATGGATACCAAATGGAAGGGTCACAAATTGGTGTAACCAAAAGGGTGTGGAGAAGGCCGTTTTTTCACGGGACATTGGCGTTAAGGGGATCTGCCAATAACCCTTTGTTAAATCCAGTGTCAAATAAAAGCAAGCCGTGCCCAACTGATCAAGCAGTTTGTCAATACGAGGCATTGGATACCCATCAAATTTCGACACTGTGTTTCGACTTTCCTATAATCCCCACAGAACCGGACCGAGCCATCGCTCTTAGGCACCAGAACCACCGTGCTGGCCCAATCACAGAGGGATTCTTCTATTGCCCCCATATAGAGCATGGCCTTTAATTCTTCTCGTACTACCTGTTTTTTTGTGTTTGGGTAACCGGTAGGGCCAACTACGTACCACTATCCTGGGGTTGTCTCGATGTGGTGCTCTGTGATATTAGTGTGGCTGGAGAGAGGCAAGAACACATCAGAGAAATGTTTTATGCAATCTGGCAACCTCTGTACATTGTGATGGTGAGAGGTGGTCTCCACAAGGGTCCGGGGTGAACTGATTGGCTTTTAGACTCACCTCCACTCCAAGCTCCTCCCTCTCCGGAACTACCGTCGCCAAGGATATGGGGACCGCCTCTCTCCATGGTTTTAGTAGGTTGAGGTGGTAAATTTGATGAGCCCCACCCCTATCCGTGCGCACTACCTCATAGTCGACTTCCCCAACTCGCCATGTGACCTCAAATGGCCCTTGCCACTTATGTGATGTGGGAAGTAATACAAGTACTTTATCTCCTGGTGCAAATTCCCATAGGGACTGACGTTCTCCTGTGATAGACATCCCAGTGTGTGGAATTTTGCTCTCAGGTCAAGAACGCATTGAATTTCATTTTTGCTCTGTTAAGGTCCCTCCTCCCAATTTTTCTTCATGACATCTAATACACCACGGGGCTTACGCCCATATAACAATTCAAACGGGGAAAACCCGTAGAGGCTTGCGGGACCTCTCGCACTGCAAATAAGAGGGCTTATCCCAATTCCGAGCATCTTCATGCATGAACTTACGAATCATGTTTTTAGAATTAGAATACCTTTATTGTCATTGCACAACTGTACAATGAAATTTAGCACTTCTCCTCAGTGGTACACACATACATGAAAACAACAAGTAAAGACAAAAGGGCATAAAAATATACAAAAATATAAAAATATAAATAGTCAATAAAAAGCAGTAGTATTATTGCACAACCCTGTAACTTATAATGTGTAGTCTCCTTATTAATTAGATTTCAATTCTTTGATGGCGCTCGGATACTGTTCAGGAGTCTGGAGGTGTGTGTCTTAAGAGACCGATAGCTTATTTAAGGTCTTATTAAATTGTTTTACCAAGCCGTCCATTTGTGGATGGTACACGCTTGTCCAAATCAATTTAATACACAATAATTTGTACAGCTCGCATAGTGAATGTGACATGAAAGTAGTGCCTTGATCAGAGAGGATTTCTTTTGCAATCCCCACTCGGGAGATTATTCTGCAGAGTGCACCAGAACTAGCACAAAGCGGTGCCTGCGTGCTTACCTCCCTAATGGCCTGACGAGGTCCAAGGCAACTCTGTCAAAGGGAGCCTCGATCAACAGAAGAGGGCGCAATGGTGCTTTTGGAGTGGCCGACAGATTCACCAGCTGACATTCACAGCATGTCGCACACAACCGGCTAACATACCCGCGAAAGCCCGGCCAATAGAAACGGGCCATGAGATGGCTTAGTGTTTTCCCCTGTCCCAAGTGACCTACCATCGGACTATGATGAGCAACCTGGAACAACATTTCCTGATGGCTCTTTGGTAATAACAACTGGGTTGTATCTTCCTTTGTCTGAGCGTCCTGTGTCACTCGATACAACTGATTGTTTATAATTGAAAAATACAGATAAGTGAGTGCAATGTGTGGCTGTAGGTGTTGACCATCAATTACTTTCACTTGGTCAAACGCGTGCTTAAGGGTTTCGTCTTGTGTCTGCTCCAGAGGGAAATCCCCAGCGGGAATTCCCTTAATTGCTGGGGAAGCCGAGACTTCCCCCTCCCTTAAGTCATCCTGATGTGGAGCTGACATAGATGGCCCCGGCTCCGCCTCCCAAGTCAGCGCAATGCATACCCCACACTGTCTCACTGTATTAAATAATACTCACTGTATTAAAGCCAGCCAGTTGGTACCCTGAAATAGTGGATGGGTTAGGCGGGGACTAACCACAGCCTCAATATTTTGCTTTTGACCCTGAAATAAAATGGTGATGGTCACTACAGAATAATCGTAAATATCCCCGTGCACACACCTCGCCCTCACCCGATTATTTGCAACAAATGCCCCATTTTGAACCAAGCATTGATGAATGGAGGTTTGGTTACAACCTGAATCCACCAAGGATTGGTATGTACCCCCCCAATACTCACAGGTACTTGGTACGTCCCTGTTCGATCGGGGGCGGCCTGTGGAGTGTCAGGGAACTGGATCAACGCCTCCACTTCCATCACTGGGCACTGGTCTCGCACATGTCCCAGTTCCCTGCAACTCCAACAGACCGGCCCAAACTCATGCCCACAACAGTGGCAGCGGCTTCCGCCACCTGAGAAGAAGAGTGGGAAGAGCTGGTAGAGAGGGAGACAGGGGTTAATGGCATGTTCGGAAACCCCCGAGACTGATAAAAAGAAAAAAAGCAGTGCCATGGTGGTCAGATGAGTGCAGTAATGTGGTACCAAACAAGAATAAAGCATTTATAAAGATTAGAAACACCTACAGTATACATTTGAATATTTTATTGCATACAAGAAAGTAAGAAGAGCAATTCGAGCAGCTAAAAGGAAATATTGGAGAGACTGGTGTAGAAATATGGGGGGGACAAAGACATCAATTAAGTATGGGGTGCAATCAGGAAAATGGCAGGAATTCATAAAAATCAAAGGTTGCCTGTCTTAAAAGAGGAAGGAAGAATAGCAGTGACAGACATTTAAAAGGCAGAAATGTTGGTGGAAGTATTTGTACGTAGTAATGATAATATACCAGAAGATATGAAAAGGAATAGAGAACAGATGATGAGGCAGAATCCAGATGTTCTGATTAAAAGGAGTCCTTCTAATGATGCAATGGATGTAGAAATTACTAAGAATGAGTTAGAAAAGAGCTCTTGGAGTTAAACAATCATCTCCTGGCTAGGATGATACAGTTGAAGTCAGAAGTTTACATACACTTAGGTTGAAGTCATTAAAAATTTTGTAACCACTCCACAGATTTAATATTAGCAAACTATAGTTTTGGCAAGTCGTTTAGGACATCTACTTTGTGCATGACACAAGTAATTTTTCCAACAATTGTTCACAGACAGATTGTTTCACTTTTAATTGACTATATCACAATTCCAGTGGGTCAGAAGTTTACATACACTGTCGTTCAAATGTTTGGGGTCACTTGACTGAAATGCTCTCGCCGCATTTCCCACAACTCTCTGACCAAATTGACTCGCAGGCTCGGGGCCTTATCAGGGGTGTCAGCTTGAGCACGTAAGTGTCTTTTAATGTCTCCAGAGCCCAAGGATTTTGAATTCTTTGACATACTGTCCTCCTAGAACAGTTATGGAACAGAGTGTATCGGATCTCACCGGTTTATGTTTATTAACACAAGAGAAGTGCGCAGAGCTCGCCGTTCACATGTCCGATCCTCGCATGGCTTCACGTGACCATTTTCGACATTTCACATTCTTAAAATAAAGTAGTGATCCTAACTGACCTAAGACAGGGAATGTTTTCGATGATTAAATGTCAAGAATTGTGAAAAACTGAGTTTATATGTATTTGGCTAAAGTGCATGTAAACTTCTGACTTCAACTGTATATGTAATGCAATGATTCAACAATTATCAGATAGTTCATTGAGTTAAATATTAAATTTGTATAATAAAGTGTGTCGCAGATCATCCCTATCAAGGAGGAAGCAGGAGCCGGCTGGACAGATCACGTAGACTTTAATTAATACTCAGTTCACGTAGACACAACATACACAGTGTGCTCTGGCACACACACACGGGCAGACATGCACACAGCTCCATGCAACACTCTGTTGATTTTTCAGCCCAACACAGATTGCACACAATAAGCGAGCTGTGTGCAGCTCTCTCTCTCCCGAAATGGCGTTCCCGGCTCCTTTTTATCTCTCTCCTGCTGATTGGGTAACTCAGCGCCAGGCGTCCACCCTGACTGCCCGGCCATGCCCTCCTCCTCATCACATACCTCCATCACCCGATTCAGGCTGGGGAGCCATCTGGACTGACTCACTCCCCCCATTTCCGGAGGGGAGACGCTGCCCTTCCGGTCGTTCCGCCACCCAATGGTCCTCCCCACTTCCTGGGAACATGAGTAGGACGAGGGGATGGAGAGGGGAGAGAGAAAGAGCAAGCGGGAAAGACAGAGAGAGAGGAGAGAGAGAGAGGAAAGGAAAAGATAAAATAAACAAAAACACGCCGGCCCCCGATCACGCCATCAGTCGGTCCTCAGCCAGCTGGGCAGCAGTCCTCAGCGATGCCGGGCGATGGCACTGGACCCACGCCACTGGATCGAGCACTACCTCTGTGTCGTGATCCTCCATCCGCAGCGAGGGCTCTCTGACGGCGCATCTTCCTCCAAGTCACGGGTTTTGGCACCAGTGTTGCAGATCTCACTGCCTTCCCTATCAAGGAGGATTGGGAGCCGGTTGGACAGATCATGTAGAATTTAATTAACACAAAGTTTACATAGACACAACATACACTGCACTCTGGCACACACATGCTGGCAGACACGCACAGAGCTCCATACAACACTCATTCTGTTGACTTTTCAGCCCAATGCAGATTGCACACGATAAACGAGCTGTGTGCAACTCTCTTTCTCCTGCACTGGTTTCCCCAGCTCCTCTTTATCTCTCTTCCGCTGATTGGGTAACTCAGCGCCAGGCATCCACCCTGACGGCCCGGCCACCCCCTCCTCCTTGTCACAGTGTGGAATTCAGGTAAACTTCCCTCTTCATGGAAGCATGGAATTATTGTGCCTGTTGGAAAACCTGGAAAGGATAAATCTAACCCAAATAACTATAGACCTATTGCTTTAACTGCTAATTTGTGTAAACTCATGGAGAGAATGATTATATAGAGGTTAAAGTATGTACTTGAACGGAAAGGACTTATCACACCAAATCAGAGTGGATTTCGGGCAGGACGTAATACTGTAGATGCTGTGTTATATTTGGAAGCAGACATTAAAAAAGCACAAGCTAATAAAGAGAGAATGGTAGGTGTGTTCTTTGACATAGAAAAGGCATACAATATGTTATGGAAAGAAGGGTTATTAATAAAATGTACAACTGTGTTATGGACTTTTTATTTGAAAGAATGGTACAAGTTAGGGTAGGATCAGAATATTCTAAGGTTTATACAATAGATAATGGAACTCCCCAGGGAAGTGTTTGTAGTCCAGTATTATTTATTATAATAATAAATGATGTTTTTACTAATGTTTAAGTATACATTGGAAAATCACTGTATGCTGTATAGAAAAGAGGATGTAATAAAACATATGTGGAATGGAGCATACAGGCAGCAGTGGTTGAGGTAGAGGGGCTAATAAGTGGAGTTTCTGCTTGTCAGTGACAAATCAAGTGATGTGCTTCACAAAAAAGAAAACTGTCCCAAAGATTAAACTCAAATTATATAATCATGTAATAGAACAAGTCCCAGTAATAAAATACCTAGGTATATGGTTGGAATCTAGATTAACATTTAGTATGCATGCTAAGAATCTGATGGAGAAGATGTTTGGCAGGAGTCAAATGGGATCTAGAAGAATATCATTAAGAAGAATATATTGTGCAGTAATCAGGTCATCAATGGACTGTGGGAGGATAATTTATGGTTATGCATCAGCATCTATAATTACAAAGATAGAATCAGTGCAGCATCAAGCCCTAAGAATAAGTCATCCCCAATTCCAGCCTTGCAGGTGGAAATGGGGGAAGTACCTTTATATCTTCATAGGTATATGTAGGTCAATGACGTATTGGATTAATTTAAAAGGACATAATGAGAATCATCCAGTTAAGAAGGTATTGGAAGAATGTTGGGAGCATGGAAATGGAAAGATTAAAATTTTGGATGGTCTGCTAACCAGTGGCGGGCCGTGCATTAAAAGTCTAGGCCTTCAGTGTGATTCATGCCATTAAGAAATCAGTTTCACAATGAATAAGACACCCTATGCCTTTGGGCATCATACATTTAATTTAGACTACCGGTCAAAAGTTTTGAAACACTTACTCATTCTTTATTATAATTTTCTTTCTTTTTTTTCACATTTTAGAATAATAGTAAAGTCATCAAAACTATGGAATAACATAAATGGAACTATGGGAATTATGTTGTGACTAAACAAAATCCAAAATAAATCAAAACTGTGTTATATTTTAGCATCTTCAAAGTAGTCACCCTTTGCCTAGAATTTGCAGACATGTACTCTTGACATTTTCTCAACCAACTTCTTGAGGTATCACCCTGGGATGCTTTTTATACAGTATTGAAGGAGTTCCCATCTATGTTGGGCACTTATTGGCTGCTTTTCTTTATTATTTGGTCCAAGTCATCAATTTAAAAAATAAAATTAAAATAAAATTACATTTTAGTTTTATAATTAAATTAATTAATATGGTGGCACAATTATATTTTTGTCTACAAAACTAATTTCAAACATTTAAGCATACGCCTTCAAACCATTTCAGTCCAGTGTTTCAAAACATTTGACCGGTAGTGTATATGTAGGTCAATGACATATTGGATTAATTTAAAAGGAAATAATGAGAATCATCCAGTTAAGAGGGTTTTAGAAGAATTTTTGGATGGTCTGCTAACAGAGGTGCTCAAATAATAGGAATTACAGAGTATGTAGTCAGCCCTTCTGTGGTAATACCAAATGTGCCACCATGGTGTCACATCCACAACCACAATCCCTCAAACTCACCAGCAGAGGTCATCCTCACCTGAGTACTGACTCTGACCTTAATTCATATCACCTGTTGCTTGTTTCTATCTCATCACAATGTGTATATATTCAGGTTGCTCTCATTGTTCACTGTGAAGTCTTGTTATTCTGTGGATTACATTTCTGAGCATTATAGCCTGTTTTATGTTGAACTGGTTAAACTTTTGCCTGTCTCTTGGATATTTGTCTTTGCCTACTATTTTGGATTGTCTGCCTGTTTCTTGGACTGCCTTTTGATTATTGACTTTGCCTGCCTATTTCGTTTACCCTGTACTCATGCCATCTGTGTGTTTGTTCATTAAAGCTCTGCTTATGGATCCTAATGCCTCTGCCTTCTCACTATCATTACAGAAGACTTCGCCTACCCAGGATCCAGTGGAGCTTCACCAGGTACACCCAGAGCTTGCTTCGCAAGCATCCGTGCTCACCGAACATCACAAACAGCTCTGCAAACTTACGACACTTACTGAGGAGCTTGTAAAATTCATGCATTCAAACCCCTCTATGGCTTCTGCTAATGACACTACTGCTCTGCTTGTGACCACTCCCACACACACTTTCTCACCCTCCCCAGGGAATCCTTTCTTGCATTTCCATCCCAGTGCAAGGGCTTTCTCATGCAATGTACAATTTTTCTGTCTCAACAATCTCACATGTATTCCACCGAAGAATCTCAGGTAGCCTTTATCACCTCCCTCCTGACAGGGAGGGCACTGGACTGGGCCACTGCCATTTGGGAGAAGGAGAACCATCTCCGTTATTCTGTCGAGCAGTTCAAAACACCATTTCGGGAGGTGTTCGAACACTATGCAGATCGGAAACACCCACTTAACTCTTGAGGAGAAACTACGGAGCCGATGTCTGGGGTTATGTCTCTATGGTGGTCAAACTGGACACCTGCTTGCCACCTGTCCCACTCAGCCTGAGACATCTAGACCCTCAAAGGTGAGTGAATCCTTTTCATTTAATCCAACCAACAATTGACTAGTTGTGGCCTTCAATATCTCCTACAATTATCACCAAATCTCTATTCCTGCTTTGATTCTGGTGCTGCTGGTAGCTTCATGGAATATAAAACAACTCTCCTCACAATCCTCTGATCCTAGGGTTTCCATGGCTCACCAAACATAATCCTGTGGTTTCCTTGAGCAAAGGACAGATTTTGAAATGGAGACCTCAATGTTATCGACAATGTCTCGTCGTTGTACTCATATCTAATGCCGTATCTCTCAAATGGATGTATCCCATACTGATCTCAATGCGAAGATTCCTTCTGTTTACTCAGACCTGTACGAAGTATTCAGCAAAGCCAAGGCCACTCAGTTACCACCTCATCGTCCACAAAATTGTGCCATTGAATTACTACCCAGAATTTCCCCTGCAAAGAAGAAAATGTATCCTCTTTCTGCTCCTGAGAGGAGTACATAAACAAGGCACTTGAGCTTGGGTTTATTCGCCTTTCCACTTCTCTGGCAGCTGCCATTTTCTTCTTTGTTGAAAAGAAGGATGGGGGTTTTCAGCCTTGGATTGATTATCGTGGCCTCAACGCCGTAATGATCATATCGTTACCCACTTCCACTCGAACCAGCTGCACTTGAACAACTACGTGACGGCAAATACTTCACCAAACTGGATTTACGCAACGCCTACAATCTCATCCTCATTTGTGAGGGAGGCGAGTGGAAGACAGCGTTTCTGATGACAACAGGACACTATGAATATCAGGTGATGCCTTTTGGGTTGGCTAACTCACCTTCAGTCTTTCAAGCCTTTGTGAATGAGGTATTTCATGACATGATATATTAGTGGATAATCATCTACATCGATGACATACTAATTTATTCATCCTCGATGGAGACACACACTCAACACGTCCAACAAGTCTTACAACGTCTTAAGGACAACCTGTTATTTGCACCACCATATCTTTCTTAGGATATATTCTGAGCGCAAAGGAGGTGGAGATGGACAACTCGAAGGTGCAAACTGTCCAAGACTGGCCACACCCCAAATTTGTTAAGGAGCTACAATGTTTTCTGGGCTTCGCAAATTTCTACAGGAGATTCATCCGGAACTTAAGCTTGGTAGCAGCCCCTCTCACTACCTTGTTTAAGGGTCAACTCAAGAGATTGCAGTGGAATGATGTAGTCTTACAAGCATTCGAGGAACTCAAGACCTGTTTCACTAGCGCTCCCATCCTCCGTCACCCTGATCCTGCCTTGCCGTTCATAGTGGAAATCAATGCTTCAGATAGTGGAGTGGGGGCAGTTCTTTCACAAAGGCATGGAACACCTAAATTATTCCCCTGCACCTTTTACTCCCGCAAGCTTTTGTCCGCTGAACGAAATTACGATGTTGGTAATCACGAACTTCTGGCAAGGAAGAATGCATTTGAAGAGTGGCGACATTGGCTTGAGGGGGCACAACATCCATTTCAAGTTTTTACTGATCATTGTAATCTGAAATACATACAGGCAGCAAAAAGACTCAACCAGAGACAAGCACGCTGGGCTTTATTCTTCAACCGGTTCAACTTTACCATCACCTATAGACCTGGCTCTAAGAACTGTAAGGCAGATGCCCTGTCATGTCTCTATGATGCCCCTCGGGTTAGGACAGACCACAAGTCTATTCTGCCTTCCTCTCTACTGGTAGCACTCGTCTGATTAGAGATCATAGATGAGATCCAGCAGGCTCATGAATCTGATCCTCCCACGAGCGATTGCCCTCAAGGCAGGACATGTTCCTGAAGCTGTGCGTACACAACTAATTCACTAGGTACACACCTCTCCAAGTGCTGGACATCCAGGTATTCATGCTATTACCACATTAGTACAAAATAAGTTCTGGTGGCCTACCCTACTTTCTGATGTGTCCATGTTTGTAAGAAGATGTGATATTTGTGCACAATCCAAATCCTCAAAAAAGTGCCTGCTGGATTACTTCAAACACTACCTGTTCCACAATGACCTTGGTCTCACCTGTCTCTTGATTTCATCACTGATCTCCCTGCATCCCAAGGTAACACAACTATTCTGGTGATTATTGACAGGTTTTTCCAAAACTTGTTGCCTCATTGCATTGAAGACACTACCAACCACTCTAGAGACAGCAGAGACGATTTTCCAGAATGTTTTCCGCCTCTATGGCTTGCCTGAGGATAACGCGTCCAACCGAGGAACCCAATTCACTTGTCTGGAGAGCGTTGTGTCAAATGTTAAATATTAACATCAGTCTTATATCTGGGTATCATCCACAGTTAAACGGACAAACCAAGAGACTCAACCAGGAGATCGAACACTTCCTCCACTCTTACTGTCATCAAAATCAACACGAGTGGAGTCGTTTCCCACCTTGGGCGGAGTATGCACAAAATTCACTGAAAAAATTATTCACAGATCTTAAACCGTTCCAATGTGTTCTGGGTTTCCAGCCTCCGCTTTTCCCATGGTCTCGCGAACATTTCCGGCAGTGGATGACTGGATCAGGAGGAGTGAGCAAACATGGAACACAGCTCCAAAGAGCCATCAGATGGCAAAAACTGTATGCTGACCATCATCGCCATCAAGCTCCTCATCTGAAACCTGTCCAACACATCTGGCTTTCCACTTGGGACCTATGTTTCAAACTCTCATCAAGAAAACTAAGCCCAAAGTACATAGAACCATTCAAAATAATTAAACAAATTACTCAAACTTACAGAATTTTGCTGCAATCTTATTATTGCATCTCTCCTACCTATGTGTCGCTGCTCAAACCAGCTAAATCGAGGTGCAGGCCCTCAAACCAGGATTTTGCTGGATATTTGCCTTTGCCTACGGCTTTGGATTGTTTGCCTGTTTCTCGGACTGCCTTTGGATTATCGACTTTGTCTGCCTATTTTGTTTAACCCGTACGCCTGCCATCTGTGTGTTTGTTTGTTAAAGCTCTGCTTATGGATCCTAATGCCTCTGCCTTATCACCATAATTACACATGGCTATATCTTATGCCAATAATCAATCTTCAGCTGCAAAATAGAAATAAGAACAAATATAATAAATGTGTCCCTAGCTGGCCAGAGTGGATTGTGAGGGGGGTTGCTACACTCGGTGACCTATATGAAGGTGGTGTGTTGAGATCATTTGAAAACTTGGTCCAACATTTTGGAATTCCCAGACCTCAGTTTTATAGGTATTTACAACTGCGCCACCTGCTTTGCACTATTTTTGGGAGTAGCACACATCCCCCTAAGGAGGCAGATGCTTTGGGAGAGATGATTGCGGCTTTTGGAAAAGGTCATGAGGAATCAGTGTACTACTCCCTGTTAATTCAGAGTATGGGGATGGAGCCTTAACTTCTCTCAAGAGAGTATGGGAGAAAGATTTCAACTTGGCATTGGAGGAAGGAGTGTGGGCTAAGATTCTTAAAAACGTTAAGTCTGCATCTAGTGATGCAAGGGTGTGTCTTATACAATTCAAAATGTTGCATAGATTTTATTGGATCCCCTCTTGACTGTATAGGCTCGGTCTTAAAGACACACCCACCTGCTGGAGATGCCAATCGGAGGATGGAGACATGGCCCATGTTTTTTGGTGGTGTGTCGAGATCCAAAAATTCTGGTTGAAGGTTCAGAATTTTGTGTGCGACGTGGTGGGCACTCGGGTTTCATTTTGCCCCAGACTTTGTGTTCTGGGCGATGGGTCGGTCATCAATGTGGGGGATGGCCATATAGGGAACTGGGTTCTGACATGTGTGATGATCGCCAGGCAGGTTATTTTGAGGGGTTGGAGGTCAGCTGGTGCGCCCCATATCCGGAGTGGTGCACGGAGGTGGGGAGGGTGGCAACTTATGAGGAGGTGTCATCTGGACGACGGGATGGCTTGGATAAGTTTGTTCGGAAATGGGGCAGGTATTTGGAGTTTTTGGAGGGCTCTCGGGTGGGGTGTGGAGAGAGTAGTGTATTATAGTTTGTATGATTATTATGTGTGTGAATGTATGTATGTATTTTTGGGGGGGGGGTTGTGGGGTTTAAATGTTGATTTATATATATATATATATGTTTACAATTCATTGTAAAAAAATTTAAATAAAAAAATGTATATATAAAAAAAAAAAAATGTGTCCCTAAGGAGCTATTAAACTTATAAATTAATTGTTTAATTGCTTATGGCATGCATGCCATTAACAGCCTAGTTTTGGTGAATAATTTCAACTCACTTTTATTGTCACTACACCATTACACAAGTGAAATGATGTGTGAAAAGCTTATGGTGTGTGGTCCAGACATTGCAGCCATACATGTAAATACAATAAGAATAACGTGTGTACCAAAGTTGTTTAAGTTGCTGTAGTGTACTGTTTCAATCTTACATGTGTAGTATTTAAGGTTTAGAATAAATAAAAGGACATAAACAGTGAAGATGCTTATTTTCTGTACGCATAGTTTATGATGGCTCTGGCAATGTAACATATTATTATGGTGACTACGTATAAATACCTCTTGTTTGTATGGCATTGAACGATTATATATATATATATATATATATATATATATATATATATATATATATATAAATAAATCTAATCTAAAATGTTAGATTTTTTTTAAAAAAAATTTTTTTTTATCTGGTATCATGTTTAATGTGTATGAATAATATGAGAATATTCCCAACACTCTGACAGTGCGATCTCTGTATGGGATATGCGATTTTTATCATATTTCTGAAATATCTAAAATACATGTTATTAAACTAAAAATGGATAGAGAGACACGTCTTATTGGCGAAATTAAATAACAGGTACACTGGGTGTCTTTTTTAATCATATTTTCATTTTAAAGCAACAGAATTTAAATTATATCCACTTTATCAGCAACAGCACATGAACGTGAATCCCGCGATATCTGCCTTTGATCTCGAAGGTGTCTGAACCAGTACGAGAAATGAAAATTGTCCGACTTGACAGCACGCATTTTATTCCTCACCTGACTGCAGCCGTCTATTCTCGTCTACTTTCAAAGCGAAGCGTTTGGCATCTCAAACGAGTCTATTAATACTCTGAGGCGAGTGGAAAAAGCGTCATAGCATCATAATAGAATGCGCATGCGCGAGAACTTGACGTGAGAGGGATTTCTTCTGAACACGACACAGTAGATGACAGAAACTCACCGTGAGTTATTTTTCCAACCAAAAAACACGAGATTAAACAAGAGCTGCTGACGGAGAACAGGTTACATGAAAGAATTTGATAGGGTGGTGTAGGTATTTTATTTGTAAATAGAGTGTCGATGGTCCAAATGGGCGATAGGTGGCGGTAATGCACCAATGGGTTTGCGAACCGCCGTAAAACAGCAAGTAGAAGAACTGCTGACGGGTTGAGCGCTTAGGTACGTTTTTAATGTATTTTACATTAATTATGTATTTATGTTGTATGTAAATGAAGATCTATGGTGATATGTATTTTTCTGTGCATGTTGTTTTTCTCTCTTTGGCGTTTTAATGACCATAAACAAAGCTTATTATCTCCACATGAAGCATTATTTTTTGATGGACGCTTTAAAATATTCAGTTCCAGTAAAAACAAGCAGCAATTTGAGAATATCACGTTTAATTTCTGATACGAGCTCTTTAAATACAGCGGCTGATTGTGAATTAGTTCACAGTAGGTGATAATATATTGTATTGAATATAAGCCTGTTATGATAGCTGATAATATTCCTGCAGTCAGGAAAACGAAACCAAACACACATTTATTTTTATACCATCTCAGAATTTTATAGTGTATAATCATATAATAATGTTTTTGAGTTTGATGAATGTCAGTCCATTATAATGATGATGTTTTTGTGTTCAGATGTTCATCATGAGAGAGCAGGTGGATGTGAGCTCTTGTAAATCAGTAGGAACTGATCTGTCCATGCTGGATATTGATGTGTGTTACAGTAATCAGGGTGATCAAACCTCCACAGAGTCTCTGACTTCTGTCTGTAACGCTGGAGAACAGCAGATGCTGCAGACACCAGTGAAGATTGAAGTGAAGCAGGAGGAGATCAAAGAAGAAAACACAGCAGAGGAACAACAGAGTGATGAAGATGATGATGAACAGCTGATGCTGCAGACACCAGTGAAGATGTGTTCAGTGAAGTTGCTGGACTGCAGGAACCTGATGAAGATGAGAGTGAAGACTGAAGTGAAGCAGGAGGAGATAAAAGATGAAACTGCAGCAGAGGAACAAAAGAGTGAAGAAGATGATTTTAATCCTTCAGGTATGTTTCTGTTTTTTTTTTTTTTTTTTTTATGACAATCAACAATCATGTCAGAATCTATTACCAAATGATTTCATCACTCGAAAGTCGCATTTAAACGTTTTTTTGCTGTTTTCATTGTCATTTTAGAAGTGCTCAGTTGTCTTTTAAAAAGTACATCTGCTTTCACTGCCCTGTGACAAATATATTATCACATACACTGATTAGCCACAACATTAAAATCACTGACGGGTGAAGTGAATAACATTGATTATATTGTTAATGTGGCACCTGTCAAGGGGTGGGATATAGGCAAATGCTTTAAGATGGCACCAAGTATGGCTGCTGCGCTGGGAGCTCTGACCCAGTATTGCAGTTTTTTGTTTGTTTTGCAACAGTTCTTGTGTTTTTCATTTTGGATGTCGTCTGCCTTATTGTCTATGATAGACAAACACTTTTGGACATTGGTTCCTCAATAGCACACTGAAAACCAGTCTCTAAATTCCTCAGTGACGACTCGCTGTTTTCAAACACGACAGCGGAGTCTTTTGTCTGGGCTGCCTGGCTGTGGAAACATAGCCGGAAAAGGGGAAGGAGAGCCAACGTTCTCATCAGACTAAGATGTCGCGCAAATCGACCCCCACCACCCAACGTTCTACCGGCAAACATTCAGTCTCGGGACAACAAGCTCTGCGAGCTGAGAGTGCGGATCTCTTTCCAACGAGAGATAAGGGACTGCTGCATTATCTGCCTTATAGAAACTTGGATGTCTGCAGAGATTCCAGTCTCAGCCATCGAACCCGTGGGGTTCTCAGTGCACCGAGTGGACAGAGTGAAAGACCTCTCAGATAAAAGCAGAGGAGGTGGTGTATGTTTTATGATCAACAAATCCTGGTGTGATCAGAGGAACGTACATTCTATCAAGTCTTTCTGCTCTCCTGATCTGGAATTTCTCATGCTTCTGTGTCGACCATTCTGGCAACCGAGGGAATTCACAGCAGTTATTATTACAGCTGTGTACATCCCCCCACAAGCCGACACAGACTGGGCACTCAAGGAACTGTATGGGAGCATAAGTGAACAGAAAACCACGCACCCTGAAGCCGCATTCATTGGGACCTTAACAAAGCCAACTTTAAGTCAATCGCAACGAAATACATCCAACACATCAGTTGCAACACATGAGGGGACCAGGTTTTAGACCATTGCTGCTCTCCGTTCCGGTATGGCTATAAATCTATCCCCCACCCACCATTTGGCAAATCGGACCACTCATAGCAAAACTATCAGAGCAGCCAAACGGCAGTACAGGGACAAGATTGAAGGACAGTTCAACACCGACTCTAGAAGCATGTGGCAGGGAATTTATATCATCACAGATTTCAAAGAGAATTAAAACTCTGCCGTGAACACCGCTGCCTCTCTCCCGTATGAGCTTAATACTTTTTATGCTCGTTTCGAGGGAAATAACACCGCCCTTGTGGAGAGAGCTCTCAACGCCGAAGCTACAGAGGTTAGTTCACTCTCGGTCTCTGTAGCGGATGTAACCTGATCCTTCTGATGGGTGAATATCCGTAAAGCCGCGGGTCCAGACGGCATTCCTGGCCACGTCATCAGAGCGTGCGCAAACCAACTGGCTGGTGTTTTTACAGACATTTTCAACCTTTCTCTCTCCCTGTCTTTGGTCCCCACATGCTTTAAAACATCCACCGTTGTGCCTGTACCAAAGCAACTCAAAATCACTTGCTTAAATGACTGGCATCCTGTTGCTCTGACATCCATCATCAGCAAATGCTTTAAGAGGCTAAACAGAGATTAGCTGCCTGCCTCACTGGACTCGCTACAATTTGCTTACCGCAACAACCACTCCACTGATGATGCCATTGCACTTAAACTACACACTGCTCTCTCCCACCTGGAAAAAAGGAACACATGAGAATGCTGTTTGTAGACTACAGCTCAGCATTCAACACCATAGTGCCCTCCAAGCTTGATATGAAACTCCGGGCTCTGGGCTTAAACAGATCACTGTGCAGCTGGATCCTGTACTTCCTGTCAAGCAGACAGGTGGTTTGAATAGGCAGCAACATGTCTTAATCACTGACCCTCAACATTGGAGCTCTGCAGGGCTGTGTTCTCAACCCACTCCTTTATTCCCTTTACACACGTGACTGTGTGGTAACACATAGCACCAATGCCATCATTAAGTTTGCTGATGATACGATGGTGGTAGGTCTGATAACTGACAATAATGAAACAGCCTACAGAGAGGAGGTGCACACTCTGACACGCTGGTGTCAAGAGCACAACCTCTCCCCCAATGTCAGTAAGACCAAGGAGCTTATGCTGGACTTAAGGAGAAACGACAGAGAACACAGCCCCATCACCATCAATGGAGCACCGGTGGAGAGAGTCAGATGCTTCAAGTTCCTCGGTGTCCGCTTCACTGAGGAACTCACATGGTCTATCCACACTGAGGCCATTGTGAAGAAGGCTCACCAGCGCCTCTTCCTGAGACAGCTGAGGAAGTTTGGAATGAACCACCACATCCTTACACGGTTCTACACCAGTGCTGTAGAAAGCATCCTGACTGGCTGCATCACTGTCTGGTATGGCAGCAGCACTGCCCTCAACAGCAAAGCCCTGCAAAGTATGGTGCGAACTGCCAGACACATCATCGGAAGTGAGATTCCCTCCCTCCAGGACAGCTATACCAGGCAGTGTGTGAAAATAGCTCAGAGGATCTTCAGAGACTCCAGCCACCCGAGCCATGGGCTGCTCTCACTGCTACCATCAGGCAGGCAGTATCGTAGCATCAGGACCTGCACCAGCTGACTTCATGACAGCTTCTTCCACAAGCTATCAGACTTTTGAACTCTTGATCACTCATGATACATATATCAGCACTGCACTTTATTAGCCTCAGTCTGGACTCACATTTTATACTTCTCTTAACACACTGGCAACTGACTATCAACTGACAGCTGAATGTCAGCACAACACTTCATATTTATTTCCACTGGGGGGGTATTTTTATTGTGTCCAGTCTTCTTATTTTTTTGTATATTGTATATTATTAGGTGTATATTGTGTTGTGTAACATGATGTGGAAACTGTTATGTGTAAAAAGATGTTTATTGTAATTGTCATACTGCTATGTTGCTTGGAACTGCACCCAAGACTTTCATCCACTGTTGCACTTGTGTATATGGTTGAGTGACAATAAAGGGATTTGATTGGATTATATTAGGCAGCAAGTGAACAGTCAGTTCTTGAATTTCATGTGTTGGAAGCAGGAAAAATGGGCAAGCGTATAGATCTGAGCGACTTTGACGAGGGCCAAATTGTGATGGCTAGACGACTGGGTCAGATCATCTCCAAAACGGCAGGTCTTGTGGGGTGTTCCTGGTATGCAGTTGTTAGTACATACCAAAAGTAGTCCAAGGAAGGACAACTGGTGAACCGGCGACAGGGTCATGGGCACTCATGGCTCATTGATGCGCGTGGGGAGTGAAGGCTAGCCAGTCTGGTCCGATCCCACAGAAGAGCTACTATGGCACAGATTGCTGAAAAACTTAATGCTGGCCATGACAGAAAGGTGTCAGCACACACAGTGCATCGCAGCTTGCTGCATATGGGGTTGCGTAGCCACAGACTGATCAGAGTGCCCATAATGACCCGTCCACCAGTGAAAGTGCCTACAATGGGCACGTGAGCATCAGAACTGGACCATGGAGCAATGGAAGAAAGTGGCCTTGTCTGATGAATCACATTTTCTTTTACATCATGTGGACGGAGCTGTGGAAGAGATGGCAACAAGATGCATTATGGGAAGAAGGCAGGTCGGCGGAGGCAGTGTGATACTCTGGGCAATGTTCTGCTGGGAAACCTTGGGTCCTGGCATTCATGTGGATGTTACTTTGACACGTACCACCTACCTAAAGATTGTTGCAGACCACATACACCCCTTCATGGCAACGGTATTCCCTGAAGGCAGTGGCCTTTTTCAGCAGGATAATGCGCCCTGCCACACTGCAAAAATTGTTCAGGAATGGTTTGAGGAACATGACAAAGAGTGTTGACTTGGCCTCCAAATTCCCCAGATCTCAGTCCGATTGAGAATCTATGGGATGTTCTGAACCAACAAGTCCGATCCATGGAGGCCCCACCTCACAACTTATAGGACTTAAAGGATCTGCTTCTAATGTCTTGGTGCCAGATACCACAGGACACCTTCAGAGGTCTTGTGGAGTCCATGTCTCAACGGGTTAGAGCTGTTTTGGTGGCATGAGGGGACCTTCACGATATTAGGCAGGTGGTTTTAATGTTGTGGCTGATCAGTGTACACATCACATATATACTGTATTAAGTGATCATCCCTGTGCCCTGTTCCGCTCAAATATTTTACCTTCCACTGAGTTTTAGAAGGCTAAAAGGTGTAATAAAACAAGTATTTTGAATTTGAACTCCACTTTTAAATCATTCTTATTACTGTATAGTAATAAGATACTGTATAGGGGGCCTGGGTAGCTCAGTGAGTAAAGACGCTGACTACCACCCCTGGAGTGTGCGAGTTAGAATCCCAGTGCATGCAGAGTGACTCCAGCCAGGTCTCCTAAGCAACCAAATTGACCCGGTTGCTAGAGAGGGTAGAGTCACATGGGGTAACCTCCTCGTGGTCGCTATAATGTGGTTTGCTCTCGGTGGGGCGTGTGATGAGTTGTGCATGGATGCCGCGGAGAATAGCGTGAAGCCTCCACATGCGTTATGTCTCCGCGGTAAGGCGCTCAACAAGTCACGTGATAAGATGCACGGATTGACGATCTCAGACGCGGAGGCAATTGAGATCCATCCTCCACAACCCGGATCGAGGCGTGTCACTAAGCCACCATGAGGACTTAGAGCACATTGGGAATTGGGCATTCCAAATTGGGGAGAAACTAAAAAAAAAAAATTCTGATTATAACAATCTTAAAGCTTGGCCATCATTGTTTTCTGTTTGAAGTGTCCTGTGTAGACATCACAACGAAAGCGTCTCCGGTTACACATGTAACCTCGGTTCCCTGAGATGAAGGGAACGAGACACTGCGAAAATCGCTATGGGGATTCCTTCGGACAACTTAGTTGAAGCCCTTGTACAGTAACACCAATTCTGAGATTGGCAATGGTGTTTGAGCTAGGACTAGGTGATATGTAAAAAATATTTTGGTGATAATCGCCAAAAAATATTGCGATATCTGATTACATCGTCAACCTCCCTGCCGAGGGTCAGTATTTTTTTTGCTTTATTGATTTGACATGAAAAACTTAAACAAAATGTATTTATAAATGCAAATTGCATTTTAAACTAGACAAAAACAAAAAACAAAAAAAAAAAGCAATAAAATAAAGTGATCAAAAAATCTTATTTAACCACCTCCCCAAATCCAAACATTTACAGTCTCCAACGGCTCCATTTCCCATCACACAAGCATTCGTCAACGACAACAGCTGGAAAATGAATAGCCTACAGATTAAGAACTAAAGACAATTATAAATGTAAAGACAATAAAAATAAATAAGCCTAAAAAAAATCCCTTATGTTCCCAAAATAATACTGCCATTGTGTTCTTATCGAATTCGTGTTTGTATTGCATTTTGGTAATACAGTTAATACTGCCTAAAGAAAATAAAGTAAAACTTGATTTTAGGTTCAAGGTGAATGTGTCTTGTATTACTTTATGATTTAATCACTTTCATCTTTGTTTCTTTAATACAAAGATATATAGTAATGAACCTGCAGAGTTGGGTTCACAATAGGGATGAAACAGTATGAACATTTAATATCACGATTATAGTGACCATAATTAGCACGGTTATCAGTATTACTGCGGTATTGTTAAAATGTTCTGGACATTTTCAAAAAGTGCTGATACACACAACGAAATAATTTCTCTAAGTTTTATATTGAAAACCAACAAAAAACAAATAAAATTAACAGTACTATGCACATTTTGTGTGCATAAACATTAAAATAATAACATTAACATTAAAGATGGCACCATGTGGCCATGAGAGGTAAATGTTTCCCTAGTGCAGGTTTAAATGAACACAACCTTAATGTATTATTAATATTATTATTGGTGCTGTTACATTATATTTATTATTATTATTATACACACACACACACACACACACACACACACACACACACACAGTCTATCTTCTGTTGCCTTTGAGTATATGCAATGACCCCATGCACAAGTTACATAAATACAAATGAGTATCAAGAAGATTTTAATTATTGTTTTAATGATTTAGCTTAAAGGTGCTATATGTAAGATTGACAACAAGCGTTTGAAATGGGTACTGCAGTCCAAATTCAAAATATTGGAGAGTTGTCTGCCCCGTCCCAGACTGGAAGCTCATGCGGGTTGCTAGAATGACGCTCAGTGCGTACCTGTTAAGGAGAAAATTAGCCAAATCAGCATCCGTTTTAAAGGATTTCTGGGTTTAAGCTGTCTCCATCTTCCAAAGGCATCTCCAGTATTTATCCTTGTTTTACTACGCCTCTGGTCATGGTGGTTTTTAGATGGATGGTGAGGCTTTTTAGGTCGGGTGGAATCTGTTATCTCTGATCCAGTTCGTTTGCTGGCTTCCATGGCTGCAGCAAGCAGTGTTGTTTGCCTGCAAACTTGTTCAAATCCGGCGGTGTCGAAATACTGTTGGTGAGTGGGCAGTGGGCGGGATCACACAGGCCAAAACATAAACAGAAATTCCGGCCTGGAATGGAAACTTCAAAGTAGAATATACTGGCTGTTGCGTTGTTTTCAGAGAAGCCAGTATTTCAACTTAGCATGTTTCCTAATTCTCTAATGACATTATGGTCATTTTATGATTTAGTACAGTGAAATTATTACATATAGCACCTTCAAACAGACATAGGGTTTTATCATTTAAAAATACATTATACTACAAGTCGTAGCCTGAAACAAACAAAATAAAACTACCCTATTATATACTATTATATAGAGAGCAGTATAAAAGGGTCAACAACAACACACATGCACTGACGAATGCTAACAACTGAGGTAAACAAAAGCACACGACAGCATGTGTGGTTGGTAAATTCAGAACTTACCTCAGTCTTGTATTGAAATACGCTTGTATTGAAGTATTATATTTCTCTCAACTGTTTAGAGTATAAGTATTAATTAACAAAGAAGAAACCTGAGATGCCGTGCCTGGCTGCTGGAGAAAATGGTGAGTTAACAGGCTACTGGAAGTGCGTGTAAAAGTTTTGAATACTTATTTCTAACTATAATATTAAGCTATATAATTAAGTGTGATCGAGCCAAACAGAGTGACCAAACTGTGCGAAACAACGTTAGGCTCATCATCCTTCCCCTTCCACTAAATAAAGATGTTTAAAAATGAGCAGAACTTATTGTGTTGGCTGTCACTACATGAAATAATTCTAGAAGACTGCATTATATTACACAAGCATCATGTAAATAAAATGTGATTGTCATGAAATCATAACACTTAACAAAAGCTCACTCCTGATCAGGGTTGGGGAGTAAGGGAATACATGTAACGGGATTACATATTTAAAATACAAAATATTAGTAACTGTATTCCACTACAGTTACAGTTTAAATCATTGGTAATCAGAGTACAGTTACATTCAAAAAGTATTTTGATTACTGAAGAGATTACTTTGCATTTTATTGTCATGTGTTTCATTAATGTTTAGACTATTCAGTTGGAAAACATCCATATCAAAGATGCAATCTGAGGAGCTTTCGAACTAAGTGAAACACTTTCTTAAGATGTGTTACAGTCAAACAAGTTCATACTGTTGTGAGTGAAAAGGTGGATATGATGTCATTGTGGAATTTTCCCGTGGGAGCTTAATAGAGGAGCTACATCATGTTTCTAAAGCTTAACAAGAAAACAGTTAGAAATGCTTTGACAGATGAAACATAAATCCAATAAATAGACGATTACATGCCTTGTCAATGTTTTTTGTGAGGTTAGGGTATTTTTACAAGAAATGCTAACCAGTGTAGCCTTTAACATTGTATAGAAAGCTACATATGCATCAGCAAAGATGTACTGCAAAAATCATATTCTTTTTTTGTAATTAACTTTTTTTTAAATTAAATCATACAATAACAATAAAATGTAAAACATATATAAAATCAACATTTAAACCCCACAACCCCCCTCCCCAACCCCACCCCCCCAAAAAACAACCCTGTGGTCAAACATAAGTAAATATATAGAAATAAAAATCAAACAGACACACATATATACATATATAAAAATATATATATATATATATATATATATATATATATATACAAACATACATACCTACACATATATATACACATGCATATATACATACATACATACACACACATAATAATCATACTAACTATATAACACTACTCTCTCTTCACACCCCACCCGAGAGCCCTCCAAAAACTCCAAATACCTGCCCCATTTCCATATAAACATATCCAAGCCACCCCGTCTTCCCGATGACACCTCCTCATAAGCTGCCACCCTCCCCACCTCCATGCACCACTCCGGATATGGGGATGCACCAGCTAACCTCCAACCCCCCAAAATAACCTGCCTGGCGATCATCACACAGGTCAGAGCCCAGTTCTCTATATGGCCATCCCTCACATCAATGACCGCCCCATCGCCCAGAACACAAAGTCTGGGGCAAAACAAAACCTGAGTGCCAACCGCGTCGCACACAAAATTCTGAACCTTCGACCAGAATTTCTGGATCTCGACACACCACCAAAAAACATGGGCCATGTCTCTATCCTCCGATTGGCATCTCCAGCAGGTGGGTGTGTCTTTAAGACCAAGCCTATACAGTCTAGAGGGGGTCCAATAAAATCTATACAAAATTTGAATTATATAAGATGCGCCCCTGCATCTCTAGATGCAGACTTAACGTTTTTAAGAATCTTAGCCCACACTCCTTCCTCCAATGCCAAGTTGAAATCTTTCTCCCATACTCTCTTGAGAGAAGTTAAGGCTCCGTCCCCCAGATTCTGAATTAACAGGGAGTAATACACTGATGCCTCATGACCTTTTCCAAAAGCCGCAATCACTTCTCCCAAAGCATCTGCCTCCTTAGGGGGGTGTGTGCTACTCCCAAAAATAATACAAAGCAGGTGGCGCAGTTGTAAATACCTATGAAACTGAGATCTGGGGATCCCAAAATGTTGGACCAAGTTTTCAAACGATCTCAACACTCAACTTTCATATAGGTCACTGAGTGTAGCAACCCCCCTCACAATCCACTCTGGCCAGCAGAAAGGGGACTTGCCAATACACAATCTTGGGTTCTGCCATATGCTCGAGGCAACATTTAAATAAGTGTCCAATTTAAACAATCTGGACACTTTAATCCATACCGAGTGTAAATGCGAAATAACGGGGTGTAACTTAACTTTTCTGATTAGTTTGATAGAGATGCTTTGCAATGGCGAAATAGGGGCAAGAACTGCCTGTTCAATAACAAACCAGGGAGGGGCTCTCTCAGGTGGAAGTGACCAATGAGCCAAATGTCTGAGGCTGAACGCATATTAATAAAACAAAATCTTGGGTAGGCCTAGCCCACCTTTGTCTATTGGCCTATGTAACTTATTAAAATGTAATATGGGACGTTTACCTTTCCAAATGAAGGACTTCGCTATGCTATCAAATTGCTTGAAATAAGAGAGGGGGACATCTACAGGGAGAGATTGTAGCAGGTAGTTAAATTTTGGAATACAATTCATTTTAATAACATTAACCTTCCCAATCAAAGATAAATGTAATGAAGCCCACCTGCCCACATCGCTCGAAAACCTTTTTATTAAACAGTCAAAATTAACACTAACTAAATCAGACAAATTTGCTGGGAATAAAATCCCCAAATACTTAATGCCTTGTTTGGGCCACTGGAAGGTGCCCAGCTGGAAAGCCGTTACTGGACAGTATGCTGTCAAAGCATAGGATTTTGACCAATTGACCTTGTATCCTGAGACCTTGGATAAGGAATTGACCTTGTATCCTGAGACCTTGGATAAGGAATTAATAATTCTGTGGAGGCAAGGCATAGATCAAGTAGGTTCAGAGACAAATAATAAAATATCATCTGCGTAAAGCAAAAGCTTATGCGCCACACCTCCTGCAACCACCCCTGGAAAATCATCCTCCTTTCTTATCGCAGCTGCTAATGGTTCCAGGGCAAGACAGAACAGAACAATAATTTGAAAAGAGGGCAACCCTGTCGAGTGCCCCTATCCAGAGTAAAATAATCTGAAATTAATCCATTTGTTTGTACCGCTGCTACAGGGTGTCTATAAAGTAACTTAATCCAACCAATAAATGTACTTCTGAACCCATACATTCCAAAATCTTAAAAAGATAATCCCATTCTACCATATCAAATGCCTTTTCGGCGTCAAGTGAGATGGCAGCGACCGGAAACTGATCATTTGCTACTGACCACATGATATTGATGAGACGCCTGATGTTATCAGAAGAGCTGTGGCCCCGAATAAACCCTACCTGATCTATATGTATAAGAGATGTCATAATCTTAATCGGTTTGACAAAATTTTTACATCAAATTGGATCAGGGGATTGGACGGTAACTTTTACACTTGCTTGGATCTTTGTCCTTTTTAAGAATCAGACTGATCCGGGCTTGTGTCATGGTTGGAGGAAGCTTTCCATTCTTTAATGATTCAGTATAAACTTCTAACAAAAGTGGAGCCAGTTCTGTAGCATAGGATCTAAAAAATTCTGCGGCAAAACCATCTGGCCCCGGAGCCTTGCCAGTAGGTAGGGACTTTATTACCTCGTCAAGCTCCTCCAAGGTTATCTCAGAATCAAGAGCGTTTTTTTGCTCAGTCTTCAGTTTAGGAAGTTCTAATGGCTCCACAAAGTTTCTAATATCTTCATCAGTAGATGAAGACGTGGAACTATAAAGATCAAGAACTCTTTAAAGGCATTATTAATATCAATGGCTGAGGTAAAAATTTCACCACCAGCAGATTTCACTGAGGGAATGATAGAAAGAGACTCTCTCTGCTTTATATATCTAGCCAAAAGCTTCCCTGCTTTGTCCCCTGACTCAAAGTATGACTGTCTTGCCCTGAATAACCAAAACTCCACTTTCTGTGACAAAATAGTATTATATCTATATTTCAATCGGGTCAATTCTCTGAGGCCATCAGATGACATACGGCGCCTCATCTCTGCCTCTGCACTTTTAATATTTCCTTCCAACTCCACGAGTTCTCGTGCTTTGGATTTTTTGATGAATGAGGCATACTGTATGATCCGACCCCTAAGAACCGCCTTAAGTGCCTCCCAGGCCACGCTCACAGAGGATACTGAGGACCAGTTGGTCTCCATATAAATATTGATTTCAGTCTTCAACATTTGTTGGAAATCAGGATTTTGCAAAAGGGATACATTAAGGCGCCAACTATATGATTTCTTTTTCTCTATATGTGGCAACACCTCTAAACTCACCAGGGTGTGATCCGAGACTAAAATGTTTCCAATTGAGCAATCAACAACAGATGAAATTAGGGATTTGGATATATATATAAAAAAATCTATTCTAAAATAAATCTTATGGACTGATAAAAAAAAATTTATAGTCTGTACCAGATGGGTTCAAAAGTCTCCAAATATCTGTAAGACCAAGATTTTTACACATCCTGTGAAGCGTCAATGTTGCTCTAGGGGGCTTACACACTTTTGCTTCACTATGCTCAAGGACTGAGTCCATCAAAAGATTAAAGTCTCCTCCCAATATTATATCATGAGGGGTGCCAGCGGCTTGCAACATCCCT
This sequence comes from Myxocyprinus asiaticus, assembly GCF_019703515.2. Taxonomy (NCBI): domain Eukaryota; kingdom Metazoa; phylum Chordata; class Actinopteri; order Cypriniformes; family Catostomidae; genus Myxocyprinus; species Myxocyprinus asiaticus. The sequence continues at coordinate 39,753,324 of NC_059371.1, forward strand.
TCAAGATCTATAAAAAAGCCCTGATCATCAGCGTTAGGTGCATAAATATGAGCCAAAATCAGACTTTGCCCCTGAATTTCTGCAAAAACTATAATGACTCTTCCTAATTTATCATTAAACTGTTTGAGACATTTGAATTGTAAATATTTATTTACCAATATAATGACTCCCTTGCTCTTACTTGAGCCAGCATTAAAGAAAACATGTCCACCCCATATCTTCCCAAATTTTTCAGCTTCCTGCGGAAAGATTAGTTTCTTGATGAAACACTGTATCATATTTCTTACGTTTAAGAAAAGAAATAACCTTCCTTCTTTTTATGGGGTGCCCCAACCCATTCACATTCTATGTGGAGAGAGATAGTACACTCGTATTAACATTTGACATTTTGATATAATAGAAAAAATCAATTGTGTGCCAAAGACAAAATTATGAAGACCATATTTCAACATCAATGCAACAATAAAACCCCGAACTTCCCCCCCGAACAAAACAAACAGAAAAAAGAAAAACGTGCGCATTAACCCCGCGCACGACAGTGCAAACCAGCGTCAATCCCTTTAAACTCAAAGAGCCCATGTACGCCTATGAGAGCCCCCGCAACAAGTTTGCCATCGGATTGCTCAGTTTTGCCTCACAAATTTGTAAGGCAAAATTACATAACATCAGATATTTTGTAAAACAAACCCCAGCCGATCGGCAGAATAAACACAAAGAACGTGTAGATTCATTCACAGAACTGTCTCGAAGGTGTGTTCCTTCACAAAACAAATTCCAGCCGATATAAAGTCGTTCAGTTTCCTCGGTCAGACAAAGGAATCTTCAATGAGCCAGCTGATGAGTGCAGCAGATGATGTAATCATTCCAATGTCCCACGAAAATACTCCACAAATCATACTCCAACCAACAGGAGGCATAAGCACAAGAAACTGACAGATTCATCCATAACTGTCCCGAAGTAGTGTTATTTAACAAAACAAACTCCAACTGCTAGGCGGAACCAGCACAAAAGGAAACGAAACACACATCCCGGTTCCTCGGATGGTCAAGAGTCAATTCACTCGGAGGCTGCATAAAAGTATATCCCATGATTTACACAGTCCGCCAGCTTTATAAAAGACATCCTTTGTGTGGGCATGTAGATATTTTGCGGTCATCCGTAGTGTCTATTCTCAATCTGCTTGGGAACTTCATTGTAAAAGTGATCTTCCGTCAATGCAAAAGTTTCTGTAAGGAAAAGTGTTAATCCACAAAACAAAACAAACTCCAACCACTCGGTGGAGCCAATGCAAAAAGAAACAAAAATGGTGCCCACCTTCCTCTGAAAGCCAGAGTATGTACAGTGAGTCAATCCACTCACAAGAAAAACACCCAATGGTTACTCACCCCTTGTTTCAATAAAAGACATTGCCTAATTGGGACATGTAAATACTTCGCTGCCGTCCTTGGTGTTTATTCTCAGTTTGGCTGGAAACATCAGAGCAAAAGTGATCTTCCGCTGATGTAAGAGTTTCTTGCATTCCTTAAACCGATCGCGTTTCTCTCTTGTTGAGTTCGCAAAGTCCGGGAACAATTAAATATTGTAATTCTTCCAAGAAAGCTTTCCGTTGCTCCTCGCCTGGCACAACACGAGATCTTTATCGGATGATCTCAGAAATCTGGCCAGAATCAGTCGGGGCCTGTCTCCCTCAGCAGATCTGTGAGCTGGGACTCTGTGAGCTTGCTCGATTTCCAGCTTGTGGCCTGTTATGTCGAGCAGACTCGGGAAAAGCTCATCTAGGAATTTCACCATATCTCTGCCCTCCTCATGCTCATATATTTGGCGACTTTTCAGATCCATGGTTTTGCCATTTCCAGATATTGTCGATCATCATCTGTTCGCAGTCGGGATCTTTGTAAGACACCATCGATATCTAATGATATCATCCTATCGCTGAGCCCTAGTTTGAGCCCCACCCTTTAGGCACGCAGTTGGCCTATATAACCAGGTGCGCGAACAACATTTTTGCAGAATTTTCTGACTGAGGGACAAGAGCGCAATCTCAAACCTCTGAAGTAGTAGTGTGGCTAGCTTTCGCAATGTCTCGTTCCATTCATCTCAGGGAACCGATGTTAGATGTTTAACCGGAGCCGTTCCCTTTCGATTCAGTTCACTCGACATTGCGAGAATCGCTATGGGGAACTGAGTTCCATCATGCCGCACTACGTGACGTCATACCCCCTTAAGGTATAAACACTTGAAAAAGAATATGAAATCACAGGCCTACAGGGCACTGACTTAATAAAGACATGTCTTCAAGTGTTTGAATTAATGGATAACTCCAAATGGTGAAAACCAGATGGAAGTTAATCTCAGCCTAGGAGTCTATATGAACAATATAAATAAACACAGTCTAAATGTAACCCCTTCACAACCAAACGTTGGAAAAGAAAATGTATTCCTATTGGAAGGGCTTGTGATTTCTAAGGGGGGTACTTTCAACAACAGCCTATATACAGGTGGCTGTACCAAAATATACATGGATCAGGTAGCCTGCCTGGAGTAAAAGGGCATGGGCTCACCTACTGAGTATTGGAAAAATAAGCGCTCTAGACAGAGAGGACTTTGGAAGGGATGGAGGCCACATAGTGTTTGTGACGATCAACCTGCTGCAAAGCATATGTCCTGCAAGGACACACCATTTGTCCATGCCCATGAAGAGGCCATGACTCTAGTTGAATGCACTTTCACATCAATAAGGCATCTCACGCCTTGTGATTCATAGGTGAGGGCGATCACATCAATGATCCAGTGAGCGAACCTTTGCTTGGAGATAGACATGCCTTTTGTGCATCCTCCATAACAATCAAAGAGCTGATCCAATAGCCTAAACTGGCGGGCGCACTCCAAATACATGTGTAATGCCTGCACAGGGCAAAACAAACAAATGCATTGACTGCTCCTCATCCAAATTAAACCATAGGGCAAAGAAGGCTTGTAGGTGGACCACCTGAGCCTCGGAGGGTGTGGATAGAACCTTAGGCACATAGCCTTTCTGGGTTGATGGTGGCTTTTGAAAGACTTGAATACCAGGCATGAGCTGTTGACCGACAGCGCCTGCATATCACCTACCTGTTTAACTGAGGCAGAACCAAAAGGAGTGCGGTCTTAGACAAAGAATATGCAACTCATAAATCTCAAGCTGGGACTGTAGCAGGGCGAGAGGGTTTAGGTGCCTTGCTCCCTTGAGGAACTGAAAAATAGAACATGTCTGCCCATGGAGGAACCAGCTCTGGGGCGTGGTATGCAGACATAGTTGCTACATAAGCGTCGATGGGGTGCAGTCTGTGTCCAGCCGCCACTTAGCACATAGAGGCATCTCGCGGACAGCGCTGTAGCTTGCAGAATGGCATTAACCCCAGTATGTAAGCTACTACTGTCATGTTGTCCAGTCAAATCAGAACGTGGTGGTTCGCTACCTTGGAATGCAAAGCCTTCAAGGCTTTTTGTGAACATCCTTTATTTAAACACAACGCACAGAAGCAACATTATGTGTAATATCCCAGTCCCGATGATCTCCAGCTGGGAGGGGGTGAGAAATGAGAATGTTTGTGTGTCTCGTGAAGGCATCATGAGCGATATCCTCTTTTTTGTAAGAATCCTTATTTAACAAATCACACGGAAACAACATTTCCTGTAACATCCCGACAAACTCTGGTGGAGAGTGAATGGAATGTGAAATGTGTATGCGTCTCATACAGCGAACGCTTTCTCTTTTATGTGAGAACATTCTTGTGAACGCCACACACAGAAACACATTTGTGTATCATCCCAGCGACCTACAGCAGAGAATGGGCAGCGTGATCGCCCAATCAGGTATCACTTAATGCATAAATTACTCTTCTCCTGCCATACTACATTTTCAAAAATCCATGATTGGAATATTGTGAAAATCATCAAAGATATGTGGAAAAATAATATTTGTGTCTTAGGCATGCAAACTGCATAGAAAGTCCCAGACACCACCCAAGATTGGAACGGGCCATCTGACCAATGTGAAAATCAAACACCCACGGCTCGTTTTTTTTTTTATGTTTATGGGCATAAAAATAAAAAAAAGTCTGCGACTCCGTGTCGTAGCTGATTTACGATGTGTACACACAGCACTCTAAAATATAAGTAAATCACTTGTAAATGTGACAAGATTTAATGCTAAGTGACTAAAAAATAGACATCGCTTAGTAAATGTTCAGATTTCACTTGCCAGTGATTGAGTTGTGAAGTGGTGAAGAAGCACCGAGATCCAACTGTGTGTTGTCGCATGAACGCCAGTTCCTTGAAATGTGTGTCCATCAAAGATTAGATCCACACAGTCCGTTTTCATTGAATAATATCTCTTTTAATAGTATTTCTGTTCTTTACAGTAAGTTGTTAATCAGAAAGAAACATTCGTTTTATTCACACATTGAACGGATGTGGTGTACAAATGGTGCAACTCTTCTCTCAAAACACATCAGATGCTCGCTGCTGGATTTCATAAAGAGACAGTACCATTTTAGCTTTTTTATACCAATGAATGTTGACTCAATGTAAGTACTGTTAAATTGTATACATTATTTTAAACAGTGACAGCTCTTATTAATAATCCAAATTCAATCTTCAGTGTGTGTGAATGATGGGACCTCCACAGAATGTCAGGATTCAGTGTGGAGCGGCAGAGATCAGTCCACACCACAGCGGCTGCTGGACAAACTCTCTGAACAGAGATCCAGAGACACACAGGACTCACAGCTCACTTTACTCTGTTCTGCTGACGCTCAGGAGAGTGTGTGTGACAGTAATCAGGGTGATCAAACCTCCACAGAGTCTCTGACTTCTTTCTGTAACGCTGGAGAACAGCAGATGCTGCAGACACCAGTGAAGATTGAAGTGAAGCAGGAGGAGGTAAAAGAAGAAAACACAGCAGAGGAACAACAGAGAGATGATGATGATGAACAGAAGATGCTGCAGACGCCAGTGAAGATTGAAGTGAAGCAGGAGGAGATAAAAGAAGAAAACACAGAAGAGGAAGAACAGAGAGATGAAGATGATTTTATTTCTTCAGGTATGTTGCTTTAAAGTTTCATATTTTGATGCAAAGTGACTGTCATGTTAAAATCTGTTTTAAGATAGAGGTTTTATCTTTCAAAAGTCCCTCATTGATGTTATTGTTGTTTTAGAAGTTCTCCGTTGTCTTTTAAAAAGGTATATCTTTTTATTTAAATTTTTCCAAGGTCATAATTCTAGATTAAGGATTTCTGCTTCTTAATTTTTAAGTCTTAATTTGTTCTTTTTAAAATTTTGGCATTAAAGGAATAGTTCTGCCAATAATGAAAATTACTCACCCTCATGTTTTTGCAAATATGTATGACCTTATTTTTGTGACTGTGGCTCAGATTCAATCTAAATGACTTTAATCATGAAATGCATTTATCAGCCTGGATGTTTGGTGTGTTCTGTCATCACATTAGGGTTCTTTTTTCACTTTTGTCCCTCTTGAATTGATTTTTGTTAGTTTACTGTGTTCATTGTAGAGCTGATGGAAGTACAAGAGGAAAGTCAAGAACTGAATGAAGTGGAAGATAAACTTCAGGATCAGAAACATCATGATTTCACAACTGGAGAAAAATCTCTGAGTGGCTCAAAGACTGAGAAGAATTGCTCACCACATAAAAGCCAGCCTAATATACACATGAGAATTAATACAGGAGAGAGACCTTGCACGTGCCATCAGTGTGAAAAAAGTTTTGCATATGCAGGCCATCTCAAAGATCATCTCCTCTTGCACTCTGGAGAAAGACCATTTGAATGTGATAAGTGTGGTAAAACATTTGTTTTGAATTCAGTCCTAAAACAACATCTGAAACGGCACACAAATGAGAAGCCTTCCAAGTGTTCTTTTTGTGGAAAGAGTTTTGAACTCCTTTCCTGTTTGAAAGAGCACCAGAAAATACATACCGGCATGAGAGCTCATATGTGCTTTGAATGTGGGAAGACCTTTATTAAATCCAGCGACTTGAAACAGCACCACAGAATGCATACTGGAGAAAAACCCTACAAGTGCTCACACTGTGAAAAGACTTTCACCCGGACAGAAAACTTGAAAGCACACAAGAGAATTCATACTGGAGAAAAACCTTACAAGTGCTCACACTGTGAAAAGAGTTTCAATCAGTCAAAAAACCTAAAAACACATAAGAGAATCCATGCTGGAGAGAAACCTTACAAGTGTTCACACTGTGAAAAGAGATTCACTCAGTCACAAAACCTAAAAAAACACGAGAGAATCCATACTGAAGAGAAATCTTACAAGTGTTCACACTGCGGAAAGACTTTCACTTCGTTACAACACCTGAAAAAACACGAGAGAATTCATACTGGAGAGAAACCATACAAGTGTTCACACTGTGGAAAGATGTTTTCTCTGTCATACAAACTGAAAAAACACGAGAGAATCCATACTGGAGAGAAACCATACAGGTGCTCACAGTGTGGAAAGACTTTCACTTCGTTACAACACCTGAAAAAACATGAGAGAATCCATACTGGAGTGAAACCTTACAAGTGTTCACACTGTGATAAGAGTTTTACTCAGTCATATAACCTGAAAACACACAAGAGAATTCATACTGGAGAGAAACCTTACAAGTGCTCACACTGTGGGAAGAGTTTCACTCAGTCATATAACCTGAAAACACACAAGAGAATCCATGCTGGAGAAAAACCTTACAAGTGCTCACACTGTGGAAAGATGTTCACTACATTACAAAACCTGAAAATACATGACAGAATTCATACTGGAGAGAAACCTTACAAGTGCTCACACTGTGAAAAGAGTTTCAGTGTTTCAAAATACCTTAAAAAACACGAGAGAATCCATTCTGGAGAAAAACCTTTCAAGTGCTCACACTGTGAAAAGAGTTTCACTCAGTCACAAAACATGAAAAATCACGAGAGAATTCATACTGGAGAGAAACCTTACAAGTGTTCACACTGTGGGAAGAGTTTCACTCAGTCATATAACCTGAAAACACACAAGAGAATTCATGCTGGAGAAAAACCTTACAAGTGTTCACACTGTGGAAAGACCTTCACTACATTACAAAACCTGAAAATACACGGCAGAATTCATACAGGAGAGAAACCTTACAAGTGCTCACACTGTGAAAAGAGTTTCAGTGTCTCAAAATACCTGAAAAAACACGAGAGAATCCATTTGGGAGAAAAACCTTTCAAGTGCTCACATTGTGGAAAGAGTTTCAGTGTGTCAAATAACCTGAAAATACACGAGAGAGTTCATACTGCTCCTCATGTGGGTGGAGTTTCAGCGCAGTAATCGTGTAGTTACTCGTATGAAAAAGTGTTGCCCAAAGTAATCACGGAGAGATGTCCATCTTCAGGTGCAGTGCGTCAAGTAAATAGTTGAAAATTCAGATAAACTTCTGTACAATTTCTTGATTTTTCAGCCTTGAAACTGCCTGGTTTACAACCTGCTCTGCCTTCCAAGTGCAGCCTGTTTGTTGATCAGCCTTCACAGAGTGGGCTGTCGATTCTTTAAGCTCAAAGACCAGCCTGGTCTTCTCCTGCTCATAGCCTAAGCGGATGGTCTTTAGTGGCAGCTGTAAGGCACTTCTTCCTAGTGTTGTCACGGTACCAAAATGGCAGTAGTCGGTACCGATACAAGTGAAATCTCAGTTCTCGATACCAATTTCGTTACCACAGTTGTATGCTATACAGTTGTAATATATTTCAGTCACAATTTCTTACATTTCAGGGCTCTAGCTTGTATTTTGAAATGTGATTTTATTATGACTTGTATTTTTTATTCTTTTTTTATGATTTCTTTTTTAAATTACTTATACATCGTAGCGCATTTCCATATGTGCCGTGTATTTTGTTTTCCTGAAGCTTCACTTTCCTGATAAATAGTTTGTGACACTGAGACTTTGAAGACACTTCTGAAATCTCCTCTCTTTACACTGGCCTTTGAGTCTGACAAATGAAATGTAGGACACAGTTTTGGAGTGTTTGTATTTTGTGTTTTAGATTAATGGTGATTGTGTATATGGTAATTTTTTAATGTTATGTTTTACATTTTATTGCTGTGAAGCACATTGGTCAACTCTGTTGTTTTAAATGCTATATAAATAAAGTTGAGTTGAGAGATTAAAGTGCAAATGTTATTTAATTATATAAATATATAAACTCTTTACAGATCTTTATTGTTAAGGGTTTAAATAATGTTTTCCATGCTTGTTCAATGAACCATAAACAATTAATGAATATGCACCTGTGGAACAGTCATTAAGATATTAACAGCAGGGCTCAGTGCTAAGGATTTTTGTTCCGGTCGGGCCAGTGCTTCAGACTTTTACTTGCCCTGCCAAAATTTTCACTGGCCCCAAAACAAAAATAAAAAATAGCTGATACATCATAGCTTAAAAATATTGCTGGTTCATCCTGTCATGACCCTCCAGCCTAACAATGCCACCAGCCATACTGCTCGTTCTGTGCGTGATTTCCTGCAAGACAGGAATGTCAGTGTTCTGCCATGACCAGTGAAGAGCCCAATCTCAATCCCATTGAGCACATCTGGGGCCTGTCGGATCGGAGGTTGAGGGCTAGGGCCATTCCCCCCAGAAATGTCCGGGAACTTGCAAGTGCCTTGCTGAAAGAGTGGGGTAACATCTCACAGCAAGAACTGGCAAATCTGGTGCAGTCCATGAGGAGGAGATGCACTGCAGTACTTAATGAAGCTGGTGGCCACACAGATACTGACTGTTACTTTTGATTTTGACCCCCCCTTTGTTCAGGAACACATTATTCCATTTCTGTTAGTCACATGTCTATGAAACTTGTCAGTTTATGTCTTAGTTGTTGAATCTTTTTATGTTCATACAAATATTTACACGTTAAGTTTGCTGAAAATAAAAGCAGTTGAAAGTGAGAGGACGTTTCTTTTTTGCTGAGTTTAGTTTACATGTGCTGCTTGATTCACAGCAGATTAGTGCTCTGCTCTGTCATATGATACAACATGTTGTGAATGATTCTCAATGTCTGTGGAGTTTCCAGTGAATGAACAGTCAGACTTATACATTCATTCAAAGTATGCATCTCTTCCTCACTAAAATTGCAGCCTTTAGCGGTTTAATAAATCACACCAGGACGTCACGATTTTATTTTGATTAATTGTCCATTTCAGTGTAAGAAGTAACCGAGCACATGCTCAAAATGAGCATTTTAAAGCAGTCGTGTGTCAGTCATACTGCGCGCTGGTACCGGATTGAGTCATTGCTCAGTACTGCAGAAACACTGGTATTGGTACATCTTTTTTATTCTAGTATAGCCTTTGTACTAAAGTACCGGTACTTTTGACAGCACTACTTCTTCCACACGATGCTACATCTGAAATACAATGTGGCAAGCCCAGCTTCTTCCTGATATAACTGTTGGCTTTGGTGTCCATCTTTGTCGCTGCCATTGCAGTGATCTCACACATTTTTAGCAACCACTTCAGGTGACATTGCTTCAGGTGACATTGCTAAACATAACTTCAAACATTTCAAATAAAAATTCAGTAATATAAAAAGAACCGAGAAATTAGTGCTTGAGGTTTTTCAGTAACACCAGCAATTTAACTTAAAAAAAATCACAATACAAAAACATAATCTAATGCAAAATAAGACTAAAAATTCCTGGGCTGTTCAGTCATTTTTTTTATTTATTTTTTTATATAAAAATGGTTTCCTCAGTCTAAGTGGTACAAGACTTTATGACTTTTTCTAGACATGCAATCTGCAAATAAAAAAATTTGACTTGATTCTATGAGTCTAAGTGGTCGGAGAAAAGAAAGGCTACTTGATTCACTGTCAAAATTCAGTCAAGTCAAAGCATTTACTGTCAAATGTACAGTGTACTATATACCAAGTGCAATTAAATTCTTACTTGGGTGCTTCTCACAGAGCGACAATGTAAAATGTGCAATATCCACAAACATACAACGAGTAAACAGACTTACACAGACATCAAACTTAAACTTTCACAATAAATGCAATTTAAACATACGCATAAAGTGTAAATGTAATGGTACTGTGTTATACTCTCGCCAATTAATTTGTGTGTCTGTGTAAGAGTGTGTGTGTTTTGAACTCTGGATGTTTTACAGTTCCATCTCAATTTTTGTGTGTTCTGTATTGTGGCTGACTAATTGATTTTATATATATATATATATATATAATATATATATATATATAAAAGATATCTAAAATAGGTTTCTCGTAACAAAATGCTTATTCTATGTTTTCTCTTTGTTACACCATGGTCAGGATTGACTAAAAATACAGTAATGTCACATTATTGCAAAACCTGGCTCTTAAAAATAAATAATAGTTGAAAACATTCTCTAAAAACAGCTCTGGAAAAAATTAAGAGACCACTGCAAAATTAGCAGTTTCTCTGGATTTACAATTTATAGGTATGTGTTTGAGTAAAATGATAATTTTTGTTTTTGTTTCAAGAAACACCTTTCTTCACAGGAAGCTGTATATCTTGGTAGGGCATGGGGTGTGCATGTGTTTTGCAGTGCTGGTTCAAGTAAGAGCAGGGGAGTCATCACATTGATAAGTAAACATTTACAATTTAAATGTCTCAAAAAGATCAAAGATAATTTAGGAAGAGTCATTATTGTTTTTGCTGAAATACAGGGGCAAAACCATATTTTGGCTAATATTTATGCACCCAATGCTAACTATCAGAACTTTTTTATAGATCTTGAGGGAAAGCTACAGTCTGCTGGGATCCTTCATGATATGGTTTTGGGTGGAGACTTCAATATTTTAATGGATCCAGTCATTGATCATAGTGATACAAAAGTATCTAGACCCTTTAGAGCGATGCTGACACTTCAGAGGATGTGTAAAAATCTTGGTCTTAGAGATATTTGGAGATTTCTGAATCCATCTGGGAGGTACTAGACCTTTTTCTCAATGGGGAATATTTTAGTTGCAGATCATGCTTTGGTGTGTTTAGTTGATGCATATAGAGGAAAGAAAATCATATAGATGGTGCTTTAATACATCCCTTCCACAGGACCCAGCATTTCAACAAATGTTAAAGACAGAAGTCAATGTTTGTGTAGAAACCAACTGGTCCTCTGTGGGCATGGCATGGGAGGTGCTTAAGGCAGTTCTTAGGGGGCGGATCATACAATATGCCTCATTCATTAAAAAGCACAAAAATTCATATAATTGGAAAAGAGTATTAAAAGTGCTGAAACAGAGCTGAGGTGTCGAATGTCATTCAGTGGTCTTAGAGAGTTGACCAGGCTAAAATATAGGTACAATACTATTCTGTCACAGAAGGTTGAGTTTTGGTTATTCAGGGCAAGACAGACATATTTTGAGTCGGGGGACAAAACAGGGAAACTTCTTGCCAGAGAGTTTTTTTTTCCACCATTCATTCAGTGAAGTCTTCTGGAGGCAATATATTTACTTCTGCCACAGATATTAATAAAGCCTTTAAAGAATTCTATTTTGATCTTTATAGCTCCATGTCTTTGTCTACTGTTAAGAATATTAGCAACTTCCTAGAGCCATTAGAACTTTCTAAATTAACAAGTGATCAAAAAAAAAAACCTCTCTTTACTCAGATATTACTTTGGAGGATCTTGTCGAGGTAATAAAGCCTTGCCAACAGGTAAAGCACCAGGCCAGATGGTTTTGCCACAGAATGTTTTAGCTCTTATGTCACAGAACATAGAACTTACGTTGGAAGTTTACACAGAGTCATTAAAGAAAGGTGAACTACCGCCAACCATGATGCAAGCCCTGATCAGTCTCATTCTTAAAAAAAGGACACGAATGTAGGTGATAAACTCAGCAAAAAATAAATGTCCTCTCACTTTCAACTGCTTTTATTTTCAGCAAACTTAACATGTGTAAATATTTGTATGAACATAAAAAGATTCAACTAAGACATAAACTGAACAAGTTTCACAGACATGTGACTAACAGAAATGGAATAATGTGTCCCTGAACAAAAGTAACAGTCAGTATCTGATGTGGCCACCAGCTTCATTAAGTACTGCAGTGCATCTCCTCCTCATGGACTGCACCAGATTTGCCAGATCTTGCCGTGAGATGTTACCCCACTCTTCCACCAAGGCACTTGCAAGTTCCCAAACATTTCTGGGGGGAATGACCCTAGCCCTCACCCTCCGATCCAACAGGTCCCAGACGTGCTCAATGGGATTGAGATACGGGCTCTTCACTGGTCATGGCAGAACACTGACATTCCTGTCTTGCAGGAAATCATGCACAGAACAGAGTATGGCTGGTGGCATTGTCATGCTGGAGGGTCATATCAGGATGAGCCTGCAGGAATGGTACCACATGAGGGAGGAGGATGTCTTCCCTGTAATGCACAGTGTTGAGATTGCCTGCAATGACAACAAGCTCAGTCCGATGATGCTGTGACACACTGCCCCAGAACATGATGGACCCTCCACCTCCAAATCGATCCCGCTCCAGAGTACAGGCCTCGGTGTAATGCTCATTCTTCGATGATAAACGCAAGTCCAACCATCACCCCTGGTGAGACAAAACCGTGACTCGTCAGTGAAGAGCACTTTTTGCCAGTCCTGTCTGGTCCAGCGAAGGTGGGTTTGTGCCCATTGTTGATGTTGTTGCTGGTGATGTCTGGTAAGGACCTGCCTTACAACAGGCCTACAAACCCTCAGTCCAGCCTCTCTCAGCCTATTGCGGACAGTCTGAGCACTGATGGAGGGATTGTGCATTCCTGGTGTAACTCGGGCAGTTGTTGATGCCATCCTGTACCTGTCCCGCAGGTGTGATATTCAGATGAACCAATCCTATGCAGGTGTTGTTACACGTGGTCTGCCACTGCGAGGAGGATCAGCTGTCCTTCCTGTCTCCCTGTAGCGCTGTCTTAGACGTTTCACAGTACAGACATTGCAATGTATTGCCCTGGTCCTCATGCCTTCATGCAGCATGCCTAAGGCACGTTCATGCAGATGAGCAGGGACCCTGGGCATCTTTCTTTTGGTGTTTTTCAGAGTCAGTAGAAAGGTCTCTTTAGTGTCCTAGGTTTTTATAACTTTGACATTAATTGCCTACCATCTGTAAACTGTTAGTTTCTTAATGACTGTTCCACAAGTGCATGTTCATTAATTGTTTATGGTTCATTGAACAAGCATGGAAAACATTGTTTAAACCCTTTACAATAAAGATCTGTAAAGTTATTTGGATTTTTACAAAATTATCTTTAAAATATAGTGTCCTGAAAAAGGGATGTTTCTTTTTTTGCTGAGTTTATATAAAAAGCTGGGTCCTAACCAGCGTGATAATTGGCAGACACGTAATCCTCAGGGGATTGAAGTCAACTGATGCGCCCTTATTTCATGAGTGGTGCACCAAGTTGGGTAGAGTGGCGACATTTGAGGAGAAAAATTCTAGATGGCAGGGTAATCTGGTAATATATGGAAGGAAATGGGGCAGTTATTTGTCTCATTTGGAAGAGGGAGACGGTTTTTTATTGGTGTGTTTATTTAAATTTATTTGTGGTATTTGCTTTTTTTTCCTCTGTTGAGTTTTGTCCTTTTTTATGTACTTACACTACCGTTGAAAAGTTTGGGGTCACTTGCCTGAAATGTTTCTCATGATCTTAAAAACCTTTTGATCTGAAGGTGTATGCTTAAATGTTTGGAATTAGTTTTGTAGACAAAAATATAATTGTGCCAACATATTAATTTATTTAATTACAAAGCTAAAATTGTATTTTAAAAAAAAAGTTTTGAAATGGATGACTTGGACCGAATAATTAAGAAAAGCAGCCACTAAGTGCCCAGCATATAGATGGGAACTCCTTCAATACTGTTTAAAAAGCATCCCACGGTGATACCTCAAGAAGTTGGTTGAGAAAATGCCAAGAGTACATTTCTGCAAAATCTAGATGCTAAAATATAACATAGTTTTGATTTATTTTGGATTTTTTTAGTCACAACATAATTCCCATATTTCCATTTCTATTATTCCATAGTTGTGATGACTTTACTATTATTCTAAAATGTGAAAAAAATAAAGAATAAATGACCCTAAACTTTTTAACGGTAGTGTATGTATTTCTATTTGTGTGTCTGTTTATATGTGTATGGTGTTATTTTGTGGGGGGAATCAATAAGTTGATTCTGTATGTATAATTCTGTTTGTTAAATCTATTGTTTTCTGTTGCAATCAATCAAAATGTAAAGAACAAAAAAAATAAAAAAAAGATAAGGACCCAAATTAATTTAAAAGTTATCATCCAATTTCCCTGATCCAGTTAGATGTAAAAATATTGTCTAAAATTCTGGCTAATTGATTAAGTTGAGCAATTACATCTATTATATATAGATCAAGTGGGGTTTATCTGTGGTCGTAGTTCTTCTGATAATATTAGACATTTGTAAATATGTTGTCAGTAGCGAATGATCAGACCCCAATCGCTGCCTTGCCTTGGAATCATTAGCAGCTGCAATAAGAAAAAAGGATAATTTTTCTGGTGTTGTAGCAGGTGATGTGCTGCAGTAACTTCTACTCTACACAGATGATATATTATTATTTGTCTAGCCTCCATAAAATTATTAATTCCTTCTCCAATTTTTCAGGATACAGGGTGAATTGGTCTAAATTGGAAGCTCTTGCTCTGACAGCATATTGCCCTGCAACGGCTCTACAACCTGGCGCCTTTCAATAGTCCAAGTAAGGCATTTAGTATTTAGGCATTTTATTTCCAGCAAATTTGAGAGATTTAGTTCATTTTGACCCATTAGGTTCTCATATGATGTGACTAGGTGGGCTTCACTACTTTTGTCTATGGCTGGGAAGGTCAGTGTTATAAAAATTAATTGTATCCCAAAATTAAATTATCTAACAATTGTCTTTCCCCTTAAAAGTTCCTCTTTCTTATTTTAAACAATTTGATAAAATATCTAAGTCCTTTATTTGGAATGGTAAACGACTTCGGGTGCATTTCAGTAAGTTCTTCACAAAGACGAATCTGCCTGATTCCAGTCTTCCTGAAGCACTCCCAGATCATCATCGATCCATTTCTAATTATTTCTTGGGTCCTGCTTCCCAATGCATCACTCACCAGAAAACAGAACGTTCCTGTAACATTAGTGTATGGTTCCCTTTAGGTTATTTTTTGATAACTAATTCTTCATCCAGATATTTTTAGAAACATCCTCTTTAGGTTCTAATTTTCTAACCATGAACTATTGTTTCCAGAATTTTGCAGGTAGGTTTTTGTGTTACAACCTATAAAGAACTCAGAAAGTTCTCTAATGGTTATTTTTTAGGTTTTAATTTTTGTTCTCCTTTTTGCAATATTTTTCATTTACTTCGTGGAGAGGTTGATGGACAGCAGTGACTGACTTTATTGCAGTACAGCATTTAATTAAATGTAGAAATAGTATGGGTCTTGAACGCATTATAATGAACAGATGTGAAAAGCATACAATAATCGTACGATTTGTGTCTTTTATCTTGCTATCTTACTCGCTGTGCCTGATATATGTGTAACGAGATAAACACTTAAGTTTATAGAGTTCTTTATTTAAAGGTAAATCCTGCGTTAATGGGTTCATGTTTCCTATTGGCTGTGGTGGTGACACTGCAACTGCTGTACTAGGGAAATCTGCAGCAGAGCTATGGAGAACTGATGTGGCCTTTTGTGCATCCTTCATAACAAACAAAGAACTGACCCGACAGCCTAAACTGACGGGTGCGCTCCACATACATGTGTAATGCCCGCACAGGGCATAACAAACAAATGCAGTGACTGCTCCTCATCCGAATTAAATGATGGGGGAATGAAGGCTTGTAGGTGGACCACCTGAGCCCCTGAGGGCGTGGATAGAACCTTAGGCACATAGCCTTTCTGGGTTGACGGTGACTTTTGAAAGACCCTGCCTGAATACCAGGCATGAGCTGTCGACCAACAGCGCCTGCATATCACCCACCTGTTTAACTGAGGCCAGAGCCAAAAGGAGTGTGGTCTTAGAGAAAGCACACGCAAATAAAAAAATTCCACGGTTCGAACGGGGGCCTCGTGAGCGCCTTGTGCACCAGGTTTAAATCCCAAGCTGGGACTGTAGCAGGGCGAGGGGGTTTAGGCACCTCGCTCCCTTGAGGAACTGAAAAGTAGACATGTCTGCCCATGGAGGAACCAGCCTCTGGGGCGTGGTATGCTAACATAGTTGCTACATAAGCATTGATAGGTGAGATCCGCATCCAGCCGCCACATAGCACATAGAGGCATCTTGAAGACAGTGCTGCAGCTTGCAGAATGGCATTCACCTCAGTGTGGCATGCCATTTATATAAGCCGGCACTGTCATGCTGTCCAGTCGAATCAGAACGTGATGTTTCGCTACCTCGGAATGCAAAGCCTTCAAGGCTAAGAGATATTTAGTATTTCCAGATGACTGAAGTGCTAGGTGCTGAAGGCTGGGCACCTGCCACACAGTGCGCTTCAGCCTGTCCAGAACACCTGACCCAGAATGATGCTGTTAAAAGGTTGGAGCTGTCCAAGGTGCAAGAGTAGCTAGAGAGCAGCGAGTTATGCCAATGCACATTTGCCTCTGGCGCCAGGCATGCTGCCAGCATTGGAGAGATCTCATGTAAAAGACTTAACAGTGCAATGGCGGATGCTTTTCGCCCAGTTTGACATTGCCATTTGCACAGCCTGTGCCTCAGAGTAGTAGAAGCTGTCATGTAGTCCGCTGGTACGGGTCCTGATGCTGCAATACCGCCTGCCTGGTGGTAGCAGTGAGAACAGCCCATGGCTCGGGTGGCTGGAGTCTCTGATGATCCTCCGAGCTTTTTTCACACACCGCCTGGTATATATGTCCTGGAGGGAGGGAAGCTCACCTCCGATGATGTGTCTGGCAGTTCGCACCACCCTTTGCAGGGCTTTGCAGTTGTGGGCGGTGCTATTGCCGTACCAGGCAGAGATGCAGCCAGTCAGGATGCTCTCTACAGTGCTGGTGTAGAACCGTGTGAGGATGTGGCGGTTCATTCCAAACTTCCTCAGCCGTCTCAGGAAGAAGAGGTGCTGATGAGCCTTCTTCACAACGGCCTCAGTGTCGACCGACCATGTGAGTTCCTCAGTGATGTGGACACCCAGGAACTTGAAGCTGCTGACTCTCTCTACTGGTGCTCCATTGATGGTGATGGGGCTGTGTTCTCTTTCTCTTCTCCTGAAGTCCACCACAAGCTCCTTTGTCTTACTGACATTGAGGGAGAGGTTGTGCTCCTGACACCAGTGTGTCAGAGTGTGCACCTCCTCTCTGTAGGCTGTTTCATCATTGTCAGTGATCAGACCTACCACCGTCATATCATCAGCAAACTTAATGATGGCATTGGAGCTATGTGTTGCCACACAGTCATGTGTGTACAAGGAATAGAGGAGTGGGCTGAGAACACAGCCCTGTGGGGCTCCAGTGTTGAGGGTCAGTAATGAGGAGATGTTGCTGCCCATTCTAACCGCCTGGCGTCTGCTTGACAGGAAGTCCAGGATCCAGCTGCACAGTGAGCTGTTTAAGATCCGCTACAGAGACGGAGAGTGAACTAACCTCTGTAGCTTTGGCCGCGAGAGCTCTCTCCGTGAGGGCGGTGTTATTTCCCTCGAAACAAGCATAAAAAGTATTTAGCTCTTCTGGGAGAGAGGCAGCGGTGTTCAAGGCGGAGTTTTTATTCCCTTTAAAGTCTGTGATGATGTTAATTCCCTGCCACATGCTTCTAGAGTTGGTGGTGTTGAACTGTCCTTCAATCTTGTTCCTGTACTGATGTTTTCCTGTTCTGATAGTTTTTCGGAGGGCATAAATGGCTTGTTTATGCTCCTCCGCATTCCCGGAATTAAAAGCGGAGGTCCGCGCATCAAGTGCCACACGGACATCGCTATTAATCCAAGGTTTCTGGTTCGGGTAGATCCGTATTGTTTTGGTCGGAACAATGTCCTCTACGCACTTTCTGATGAAACACGTTATGCTATCAGCGTAAAGCTCGATGTCATCATCAGAGGCGGACCAGAACACCTCCCAGTCCACGTGATCAAAACAGTCTTGTAGTGTAGAGTCTGACTGGTCCGACCAGCACTGGATCGTTCTGAGGGTGGGTGCTTCCTGTTTCAGTTTCTGCCTGTAAGCGGGCAGAAGCAGAATGGAAGAGTGGTCCGATTTGCCAAATGGTGGGCGGGGGAGGGATTTGTAGCCATCCCGGAAGGGAGATTAGCAATGATCCAGATCAGGAGAGCAGAAAGACTTGATAGAATGTACATTCCTCTGATCACACCAGGATTTGTTGATCATAAAACATACACCACCACCTCTGCTTTTACCTGAGTGGTCTTTCGCTCTGTCCGCTTGGTGCACGGAGAACCCAACGGATTCAATGGCTGAGTCTGGAATCTCCGCAGACATCCAAGTTTCTGTAAGGCAGATGATGCAACAGTCCCTCGTCTCTCATTGGAAAGAGATCCGTGCTCTCAGCTCGCAGAGCTTGTTGTCCAGAGACTGAACATTTGCCAGTAGAATACTGGGTAGCGGGGGTCGATTTGCGTGACGTCTTACTCTGATGAGAACACCAGCTCTGTTTTCCCTTTTCCTTTTGCGTTTCCGCAGCCGGGCAGCCCAGACAAAGGGCTCCGCTGGTGTGTTTGTAAACAGCGGGTCGGCATTGAGGAATTTGAAGTCCGGTTTACGGTGTGTAATTGCAGAACCAACGTCCAAAAGTGTTTGTCTGTCATAGACAATAAGGCAGACAACATCCAAGACTTAAAACATAAGAATTGTAAACAAAACAAACAAAAAACTACAATGTTGTGTCGGAGCTCGCAACGCAGCAGCCATACTCGGCACCATCTTGAGTCCATTATGCAGTGTGTAAATGTGTGTGTGCATCTCTTGCAACAAGCACTTTCTCTTTTGTGTGAGAAAATTGGTGATGCGAACACCACACACAGAAACACATTTGTGTATCATCCCAGAGACCTATGGCAGGGAATGAGCAGCATATGAACGAGTGTGTCTCAAATATTTGTGACTAGCACATTTCTGATTTTATGAAAACATAGTTTAACACAATATACAGAAACAGTCTGCGTGAAGCTTCCCGGCGAACACCAGTGAGGAGGGGAAGCGAACAGCTTGTAAATGTGCATGTGCAGCGCAAGCAGACACAACAAGCATTTTCTCTATTGTGTGTGAAAATCATCACACAGAAACAACACATGCAATCTCCCAACGAACTCTGGCATGGAGTGGAAGTGGACAGCGTGTAAATGTGTTCGTGTCGAGCATTGCAGCGTGAGCAGACGCAACTAGTGCTTTCTCTATTGTGTGAGAAAATGATCACACAGAAACAACACACATGTAATCTCCCAGTGAACTCCGGTGAGGAGTGGAAGTGAACAGCGTGTAAAGGCATGCATGTCGAGCATTACAGCGTGAGCAGGCACAACTAGTGCTTTCTCTATTGTGTGAGAAAATCATCACACAGAAACAACACACATGTAATCTTCCAGTGAACTCCGGCGAGGAGTGGAAGTGAACAGCGTGTAAATGCGTGGGTGTCAAGCATGCAGTGCGGGCTGAGGCAACCATCGCTTTCCCTATTGTGTGATAACATTGTTATGTGCAAAAACACAAAGGAACACATTTCCGGCTTTCCCGGTGGGGATGAGTAACGTGAATGTGTGCATATTGACAGCAAATGCATTTCTGTTTTTCTTGTGAGAACATAACACAAAAGGAAAAGGACATGTTGCATATAAGCGGCTCTTTATGTGATACATCAACACATTTATACGTAGTATTGAAAAGGATACAGTATCTCCTGCCGGAATGCTGCGTCTGAAGCAAAGCACCCATTCACAGAGAAGCATCTTCCTCAGCGAGGCGGAGAGAATCTTCGCCGGAACACTGCAGGGGAGGGGTGAGTCTTCTCACTGCAGGCACTGAGATGTACAGGTGATGAGTCATCCTGTCCGTGTCTGCACAGAAGATCCCGTCTGCTGAAAAACTGTATCTCGACGGTGAAGCAGACAGGGCTTTCAAGACGAGAGATGATGTCGCTGTCTTGAAGGAAGAAAATTCTGAAGAAATGGTGTTCGTACACGCTTATTTAGGCCAACTGCGCGTCTAAAGGGGCGGGGCTCAAACACCATTGCCAATCTCAGGATTGCCGTTATTGTACAAGGGCTTCAACTAAGTCGTCGGAAGGAATCCCCATAGCGATTCTCGCAATACCGAGTGAACTGAATTGAAAGAGAACAAGAAAATCGATCTGATAATTCAGACTGAAACGCATGAACAAAAATCTGATTTTAATAAGATTTTAAATCACTTACGAATGTGGTTAAGATCAGGCTTGTAAAACATTTTTTGGTGTTTTTGTTTTGTTTAGACTTCAAAAACCTAAACAGATTTGAGTCGGATAGGCCAAAAAAATATTTTGTTCTTTTTCTGCCTATGTTATAGCCTAATTTGCCAAAAAGGAACATCTATCGCCCAGTGCTGATACCAGGGCTTGCACAAGGTCCTTGAAGTGCTTAAAGTTGTTAAATTTAGCTTATAATAAATATATTTAAATAAATAAAAGAAATTTAAGTAATGCAATACATGTACAATTATCTTATTTTGTTGAAAAGTGCTTAAAAGTTTTTGAAATTTTAATTGATTTTCTATTTAGTAAGCATGCCTTAGAAACAAATATTATTTTTGCACTCGGATTTCCAAAACTTATAATAAAAACACTTATAATAAATAGATTAAAATAAATGAAAAAAATTTAAGTAATGCAAAACTTGTACTATTAGCTTGTTTTGTTGAAAAGTTCTTGAAATTAAAATGGACTATTTCTATTTAAGTAGCATGCCTGAGAAACCAATTTAAATTTTCCTCACATCTTTGATGATATTTGCGATATCCCCTGCATGTGGATTTCCAAAACTTAGGATGGCAGGGAAACACTGGCAGTTACCTGATTTGTTAGGGGCAGGGTTAAGGTTGGGTTATAGTTTCTCCAGAATATTATTGAATTGCCCAATCAGGTATCACTTAATGCGTAAATTACTCTTCTCCTGCCATACTACATTTTCAAAAATCCATGACCGACGTGAAAAGCAACCAACCACGGGACATTTTTGGGGGGATTTTTTTGTTATGTTTATGGGCATAAAAATGTTTTAAAAAGTCTGCGCCTTTGTTGCTGCTAAATGATGATGTGGACACTCTAAAATGTAAATAAATCACTTGAAAATGTGACCAGATTTAATGCTAGGTGACTAAAAATAAACACTACCTAGTAAATGTTCAGATTTTACTTGCCAATGATTGTGTTGTGAAGTGGGGAAGAAGTTTAGCATCGAGATCCAACTGTGTGTTGTCAATGAACGCCAGTTCCCTGAAATGTGTGTCCATCGAAGATAAGATCCATGTAGTACCTTTTCATTGAATAATATCTCTTTTAATATTATTTATGTTCTTTACAGTCAGTTGTTGATCAGCAAGTAAAAAGAAACGGTTTTAATCACACCTAGCACGGATGCGGTGAAGAAACTGTGCCACTCTTCTCTCAAAACACATCAGACGCTCGATGCTGGTTTTCCTAAAGACACAGTACCATTTTAGCTTTTGTTATACAAATGAATGTTGACTCAGTGTACATATTGTTAAATTGCATAAATTATTTCAAACAATGACGGCTATCATTATTAATGCAGATTCAATCTTCAGTGTGTGTGACTGATGGGACCTCCACAGAATGTCAGGATTCAGTGTGGAGCGGCAGAGATCAGTCCACACCACAGCGGCTGCTGGACAAACTCTCTGAACAGAGATCCAGAGACACACAGGACTCACAGCTCACTTTACTCTGTTCTACTGATGCTCAGGAGAGTGTATGTGGCAGTAATCATGGTGATCAAACCTCCACAGAGTCTCTGACTTCTGTCTGTAACGCTGGAGAACAGCAGATGCTGCAGACACCAGTGAAGATTGAAGTGAAGCAGGAGGAGGTAAAAGAAGAAAATACAGCAGAGGAACAACAGAGTGATGAAGATGATGAACAGCAGATGCTGCAGATGCCAGTGAAGATTGACCTGAAGCAGGAGGAGGAGTAGAGGAACAACAGAGTGATTAAGATGATGACGAAACCACAGTAGAAGAACAACAGTGTGATGATGATTTTATTCCTTCAGGTATGTTTCTTTAAAGTTTTATATTTTCATGCAAAGCGACTGTAATGTTAAAATCATTTTTAAGAAAGAGGTTTTATCTCATGGATTTTAATGTTGTTTTAGAAATGCTCAGTTGTCTTTTAAAAAGGTACATATTTTTATTTGAATTTTTACAAGGTCATAACAGTTTCTGGATTAAGGGTTTCTGCTTCTTAATTGTTAAGTCTTAATTTGTTCTTTCTTTTTGGCATCAAAGAATAGTTCTGCCAATAATGAAAAGTACTCACCCTCATGTTTTTGCAAATATGTATGACCTTATTTTTGTGACTGTGGCTCAGATTCAATCTAAATGACTTTAATCATGAAATGCATTTATCAGCCTGGATGTTTGGTGTGTTCTGTCATCACATTAGGGTTCTTTTTTCACTTTTGTCCCTCTTGAATTTATTTTTGTCAGTTTACTGTGTTCATTGTAAAGCTGATGGAAGTGCAAGAGGAAAGTCAAGAACTGAATGAAGTGGAGGAGAAACTTCAGGATCAGAAACATCATGATTTCACAACTGGAGAAAAATCTCTGAGTAGCTCAAAGACTGAGAAGAATTTCTCACCATGTAAAAGCCAGCCTAATATACACATGAGAATTCATACAGGAGAGAGACCTTACACGTGCCATCAGTGTGAAAAAAGTTTTGCATATGCAGGCCATCTCAAAGATCATCTCCTCTTGCACTCTGGAGAAAGACTATTTGAATGTGATAAGTGTGGTAAAACATTTGTTTTAAATTCAGTCCTAAAACAACATCTAAAACTGCACACAAATGAGAAGCCTTCCAAGTGTTCTTTTTGTGGAAAGAGTTTTGCACTCCTTTCCTGTTTGAAAGAGCACCAGAAAATACATACCGGTGTGAGGGCTCATATGTTCTATGTACCAAGTGCAATTAAATTCTTACTTGAGTGCTTCTCACAGAGCAACAACATAATAATGTGCAATATCCACAAACAGACAATGAGTACACATACTTACACATACTTACGCATAAGTAAATACAATTTAAACATATAAAGTGTATGTGTAATTGTTATGTGTTATACTCTCACCAATTCATTTGTGTGTGTGTGTGTGTGTGTGTGTGTGTGTTTTGAACTCTGGCTGTCTTACAGTTCCATCTCTTCATTTGTGTGTGTGTGAGTGTGTGTGTTCTGTATTGTGGCTGACTAATTGATTTTATTAATATATATTTAAAATAGATTACTCATAACTTAATGCTTATTCTATGTATTCTCTTTGTAACTCCATGGTCAGGTTTGACTGTAAACAAACAGTAATGTCACATTATTGCAAAAACTGGCTCTTAAATACAATGAATTGCTGAAAACAATCTCTAAATATATATCCAAAAGCATAATCTTAATCATAAAGTAAGTTATAACAGTCTCTGCAACCATCTACTGGTTGTTATTGTAAACATGACACAATCTTATATTGTTTCAATTTATAGATGTGTATGTTTTTACTGAAGTGAAGTTAACACAAATGTGCTCATTTGCATATGTAAATGAATTATGTAATTGAGAAATTTAACTGTAAACAAGATCTAAATAGCATAAAATCCCCAAAGAAGTGCATAATTTTATTGTTATTACTTCAGATAAGAAGTTTTTTTATATTAAAGTTACACCTGTACTGTTTACGGACAAAAATGACTGTGAACAGCAAAGGGGTCACTGCAGTCAGATTTTGACTGAGAAGCAAACATGTTTGTTCAGGCCTGAACATCTGGAAATACACACAAAAGAGAAGCCTTACAAGTTGTCTTTTAGTGGAAAGAGTTTAACATGCCTGTCCTATTTTAAAGTGCACCAGAAAATACATACCGGCATGAGGGCAAGCAATAATCCCCACCCAATTTTGTTTTATTATTTAATTGTATTTAATAGAGGTACTGTATTTTACATGAACAGTTTTTAATCATGTGAAACAATATCACTCACTCTGAAAGTTCATTTTAGTATTTGTTTATTCTTAGTGGCCATTCTTTAAAAAAAATTAAATTTCCAGCCAGAGGCATCATTTCCATTCAAACTGTGGGGGCACGTGCCCCCAGATTTTTCAAACATGCATTTGTTACTTCCAATGATTATTGGATGTAAAAAATAAAAAAGAATGTTTGTCTAAAATGATGTGGCTGAAATCTTTATTCACATGTCTTTTCCTTAATCCGTAAGCCAAGTGCACACTATGTACAAATAGTTGCACCCTGCCCACACTAAACAACAAAAGCTATGATCCCAAAATGGATTCACAAACTCACAGCAACTGAGGAGTTTCTTATTTTTTCCGCTTTTTTTGTTATTTTTACTTTTATTGAATGAATGAATGATCAGCGGAGAGTGTGGACACAGGACTGTGTTCAAGAGCTTATTCTTTATAACTTGTCAGCAAACAACATGAATGAAGGGCTTGTGCCTGTTATTGCACTGATTGGCACAGAATGGGGAAAAATAAGAAAAAGAAATGCCAAAAATAATGTTGAGACAGTGGGTAGGGGATGTGGGTGATGTATTATTTTCTAATTATTTCATGAGTCTATCTCAATTGCTTATGTCTCATTGCACTCAAATAGTCTGGTTGAAACTAAAGAACTTAAAAACACACTGAATCCTCAGTTGCTACAATGGGTCAGTGTGTAAGAACGGCATGGGTGTGTTTTTTCAGTATGAACAACCTGGGTTCAAATCAGCCTTTTGACCCAGTTTTCCCCATCCTGTTACCTGTCTCCACTCTTAATATTTATCTTTAATACTATAAAATAATAATAAAATGAATATAAAGTTAATTTCCCCACAGTGATCGAGGAAATTAGATAGGTCACGATGAAGGTCAGAGAGTTAAGTGAAAGGTTTGATCCAGGTAATATTACGGCATGCTCATGAACTGCTTTTAATTTTAAAAACATCATATGTGTTAATTATAAAGTAATAAGAAGATGGCAACATATGTCCTGTAGTGATGTACTTGGGGAAACGAGAATGGGCAAGAGGTCGGCTAGCATCCTCGTTGCTGCGAGTTCTGCAGCTCATGCTCCTTTCCAGTCAAATTGCAAAGAGAAATGCAAACAAATGTGTTCCCACTCAAGATATAACGGTATGTCCACTGAGGTGCAGATGCAATCTTTGTTCATTAATATGTAAAGTTCCACATGGGTGGATTATAACTCCGAGCCTCTAACACAAAGGGAGAGTTAGTTATCACTAGTCCACCCAATCAGATTCTCATCAAAAGAACTGATTGATGTACTTCTCCACTGACCAACAATATCTCATGACTGACAGTAGTAGATGTAGAGCTGAAGTTATCAAATTTGTTAAATATTTATTTTAAAGCTTTAATTGGTCATCAAGTATGACTATTCATCAAAACAGACCATTTAAAATAATGTTTTACGAGTACTCCTCGTTGCTGAGCAACTTCAAATTAACGCCAGGTAAGAATCTCGCGAGATTGATGTGGGAGGGATCCCTGCTAGACATGACTCTTTTTTATGTCTAAAGTTTAAAAGCATGCCATTTCAGTTGTCTGTCCTCACTTTTCAAGCAAAAAGTCTTATTTTATTCCACTGAATGGCAGCAAGTACTAGAAAAAATATTTTTTCCTCTATCACCTTCCATCTGAAATCTAACGCATTTTAGCCCTCACTCAAGTCTTTTTTTTTTTTTTTTTTTTATAAGTGCTGAGAGCTTCCACACTGTTTTGTCGAATGTCTTGGCTTCTGAGTTGTCTAAAAGCACATCTAGGTGTCATTGGAAAGCAGACAATCCCAGCTTTACAATGACATTTAATCTTCAATAGATGAGAAATTATTTAGCTGATGATTTGTTTCTCATACTTTTTCTACCGGAATTCATATTTTGTTCTAAAAAAATTTGACACAACATTGGATTATTCACCCAAGCAAACTAACAAACTAGTAAACAAGTAATTTCTTTGACTCATTTGAAAGCTAACAACCCAAGATAAGGTTTGATATAAAGTTCAATGCTATTTGGGGCTTATAGATCAGTGGTCAGAAAAGAAAAGAGACATTTGCCTTTTATACCTTACCAAAATACAATTTCCCTTTGTGATATTTAAAAAAATAATTCAGACTGTTATATTATGGTAACAAAATAAACAGTCCCCTTCCTGAGAATGAGAGCTTTTATTTGATATATAAATTGTTTACTTAAGTGCTATGTGAAGGACATTTATATTCATTTTTATAATTTCTACAACGTAACCTCTAGGTGGGGCCAATATGCGACACAAATGTTTTCAGGCCTTATTCTATTATTTTATGTAACAAAATGCAAAAGTAATGGGGTTCTCTGAAAAGTTCAGATTCTAAGCTTTCAAACTGTACCACATACGCCTAACATGCCTATTTCTTTCCAAATGCCTTAGCATCCAGGGTCTTCGGGGTTTTAAGTGTTCTAACGGCTTGCCATAAAGCGTTTCCCCACGGACCTACCGGTGAGTATTTTGAGTTGATATATCTCTTTGTGACTGCAGAGCATGATTTTTATGAAGCTTTACCAAATTACAACAATAATAGTCAATCTTGCGAGATTCTTACCCGGCTTTAATTTGAAATCGCACAGTAAGTCAGCAAGTCATAGTAATTCTTGATGGCAAACTTAATATTTAATAAATATTTAACAAATTTGATAACTTCAGCTCTACATCTGCTAATGTCAGTCATGAGATATTGTCAGTCAGTGGTGAAGTGCATGAATCAGTTCTTTTGATGCAAATCTGACTGATTATAAAATTATTGTGCCTGTTGGAAAACCGGGAAAGGAAAAATCTAACCCAAAAACGATAGACCTATTGCTTTAACTGCTAATTTATGTAAACTCATGGAGAGAATGATTATATACAGGGTAAAGTATGTACTTGAACGGAAAGGACTTACACCAAATCAGAGTGGATTTTGGACAGGACGTAATACTATAGATGCTGTTGTTGGGCGCTTCGTTCTGGAGCGGGTTTGGTTATTAGCAATAATTAATCATTATCAAAGATAATGATTAATTATAAAAATCAATCGAACATTGATTAGAATCAACATTAGCTTTTTAATCCTTTAAATCAACAATCATCAAAGATAACTATCAATTATCAAATTCAATAGAATATTAATTATTATCAAAGATAATTATCAATTATTAAAATCAGTAGAACATTAATTAGAATTAACATGATCTTATTGATCCTTCAAATCAACAATCATCAAAGATAACTATCAATTATCAAAATCAATAGAATATTATTAAGGATTAATATTGCCGGGGCACCACCCTGGAATCAGGGACTAATAACCAGACAGTATAGCGGTCTCAATATAGGATTGTTCTCTTAGGAAAGTTGACATCCGGAGAACATCGACATTCAAAAGGTAAACAATGAAGGTTTGAATCTGAGCAGTGATATCTCCTGCCAGCCCTTGACATAGGTGCTTGCAGAACAATACCATAACACTTCTCTTTAAAGTATAACAAAATTTATTGATGCAGTCATATCAATTAATAATCAATACAATGCAGACGATAAACTTCCGACTTCCAACTACAAACTAAACAGTAACATGATTAGATATGGTAACAAATAAGCCTATAATACATGAGAGGAAGGTATGTGCATGTGTTTGTGTGTGTGTGTGTGTAAGGAGAGAAGCAGGGCACAAAATGGCAGATGCGGCTCTCGTGGAGTGGCATCACATGAAGTTTCCGGCCAGAGAATGTGGCCGCGAATGTGGGCGGAGAGACTGGTTAATGGCATCTGCCCATTTAACGCATGTCTCCGCTGGTACGATAACTTAGGGGCAAACTAGGCTCTATCGCCAAGTTATCTGCTCACCAAATGTGTGTGCGGGTATGTTAGTGAGGGGTTGTGTGTGTGCGCGTTTAGTATGAGAGAGAGAGAACAGAGTGACGGCACCAAAGCCAGTTTTATCAGTTGTGGGAGAGAAGGCACAATTGTTTTATCACTCAGAGATGCGGTGAACGGCTCGTAATCCATCTGCCGTGGCCGTTGATTCTTTAATGGATAAACTCAGTGTGCCAGTCTCACCCGCAATGGCAGAAATGCACAAACAGTCCAACACTGTTGGATGACAACACAGCAAATCTCATTCGTGGTAACAGTAAGTTACAGTAATACCTAAGTATTATTAGCAGCAATGAGCGGACTCAGTGGTCTGTAAATTGTACAAGCAATAGCCTTGATACACAAGAATAACACACTATAAATAATCTATCTCTGCCCAGACGTAAACCTCTTACTTGAGTCACATGAGGACACGGGTAGAATGTGTGTTCGTCTGTCGTTTGACTTCGACTCGGTTCCTCGAAGCTCGGGCGATGACGGGAGGCCGTTTCCTCGCTATGTTGGCGGGCGGTACGGTGGCTGATTCTCGGCGGGCTGGCGGAGAAATCAGCGAAGTCGACTCGGTTGAAAAGGGAAGAGAAATCTTCTTTCTTCATTTCTGCAGGCAAATGGGTGAGACACGGATTGCTCAGCGGTCTCCTTTGGATCCGTTTGTGTGCTCGGTGGAACATGGAGAAATCTCGGCTCGTCCAGTGAGATGAGATTTCCTTGGGCAACGAGGCTACACCTGGGAGCAGCAGGGTGTTGAAGCAAAGCGTAGAAGGAATTTCCGGGTTTTATACTCTCGATGACGTCATGACTGAGGGACGCGTTCTGTCATGCGTTTCATCCAACAGGGGTTGAGTGTTCGATCCTTCAGAATTTCACACATAGGTGTAAAGTGAGCAAGGCTTCATGGGATCTGTAGTCTGATTTGGACTCCCTTTGTTTGATTTTGGCGTCGCTATTGTTATCAGGCTTTGAGTATTCTTATAGGCCGCAGTCAGGCTTTATGGCTGCATGTAGGCCTGCCTTTGTCTCCTATTTGTGTACATGAGGCCCAACACTGTATTATGTTTGGAAGCAGACATTAAAAAAGCACAAGCTGAAAAAGAGACAATGGTAGGTGTGCTCTTTGACATGGAAAAGGCATATGACATGTTATGGAAAGAAGGGTTATTAATAAAACTTAAAAAGATGGGAATTGGAGGGAAAATTTATATCTAGGTTATGGACTTTTTATTTGAAAGAATGGTACAAATGATGGAAGGATCAGAATATTCTAAGGTTTAGAAAATTAATAATGGATCTCCACAGGGAATTGTTTGTAGTCCAGTATTATTTAATATAATGATAAATTATGTTTTTAATAATGTTAAAGTAGACATTGGAAGATCACTGTATGCTGTTGACAGGGCAATATGGAAAAGAGGATGTAATATATCTTACAGTTGAAGTCAGAAGTTTACATACACTTAGGCTTAAGTCATTAAAACTTATTTTTTAACCACTCCACAGATTTCATATTAGCAAACTATAGTTTTGGCAAGTCGTTTAGGACATCTACTTTGTGCATGACACGAGTAATGTTTCCAACAATTGTTTACAGACAGATTGTTTCACTTTTAATTGACTATATCACAATTCCAGTGGGTCAGAAGTTTACATACATTAATTTAACTGTGCCTTTAAGCAGCTTGGAAAAGTCCAGAAAATTATGTCAAGTCTTTAGGCAATTAGCTTCTGATAGGCTAATTGAAGTCAACTGGAGGTGTACCTGTGGATGTATTTTAAGACCTATTTTCAAACTCAGTGCGTCTGCTTGACATCATGGGACAATCAAAAGAAATTAGCAAAGACCTCAAAAAAAAAAAAAAAAAAAAAAAGAAAAAAAAAAGAATTGTGGACCTCCACAAGTCTGGTTCATCCTTGAGAGAAATTTCCAAATGCCTGAAAGTACCACGTTCATCAATAGTTATAATCAATAGTACACAAGTATAAACACCATGGGACCACACTGCCATCATACCGCTCAGGAAGGAGACGCATTGTGTCTCCTAGAGATGAACGGAGTTTGGTGCGAAAAGTGCACATCAATCCCAGAACAACAGCAAAGGACCTTGTGAAGATGCTGGAGGAAACAGGTAGACAAGTATCTATATCCACAGTAAAGCAAGTCCTATATCGACATAACCTGAAAGGCTGCTCAGCAAGGAAGAAGCCACTGCTCCTAAACTGCCATAAAAAGCCAGACTACAATTTGCAAGTGCACATGGGGACAAATATCTTACTTTCTGGAGAAGTTTTCTCTGGTCTGATGAAACAAAAATTGAACTGTTTGGCCATAATAACTATTGTTATGATTGGAAGAGAAAGGGTGAGGCTTGCAAGCCGAAGAACACCATCCCAACTGTGAAGCATGTTGTGGGGGTGCTGTGCTGCAGGAGGGACTGGTTCACTTCACAAAATAGATGGCATCATGAGGAAGGAAAATTATGTGGATATATTGAAGCAACATCTCAAGACATCAGCCATGAAGTTAAAGCTTGGTTGCAAATGGGTCTTCCAAATGGACAATGACCCCAAGCATACCTCCAAAGTAGTGGCAAAATGGCTTGAGGACAACAAAGTCAAGGTATTGGAGTGACCATCACAAAGCGCTGTCCTCAATCCGATAGAAAATTTGTGGGCAGAACTGAAAAAGTGTGTGCGAGCAAGGAGGCCTACAAACCTGACTCAGCTACACCAGTTCTGTCTGGAGGAATGGGCCAAAGTTCCAGCAACTTATTGTGAGAAGCTTGTGGAAGGCTACCCAAAATGTTTGACCCAAGTTAAACAATTTAAAGGCAATGCTACCAAATACTAACAAAGTGTATGTAAACTTTTGACCCACTGGGTATGTGATGAAAGAAATAAAATCTGAAATAAATAATTCTCTCAACTGTTATTCTGATATTTCATATTTTCAAAATAAAGTAGTGATCTTAACTGACCTAAGACAGGGAATGTTTTCTACGATTAAATGTCAGGAATTGTGAAAAACTGAGTTTAAATGTATTTGGCTAAGGTGTATGTAAACTTCTGACTTCAACTGTATGTGGAACGGAGCATACAGGGAGAGAAATGGGCTAATAAGGGGGAAAAAAACAAAAATGTTATGTTTCGATCTCTTCAAAACGTTAGTTTTTTTTATTTTTTTTTTTATCTCTATTATCATGTTTAATTTGTATAAATTATATGTGAACAGGGCTGTCGATAGTGGGTAAAGGTGGTAATGATTCTAGAGGCCCAAAGGTCCTGGGGGGCCCCACAACAAATTCAAAACTGTATTATTTAATAGGTAAGGGGCCCAGAGCAATATATAGTCCGGGGGTTCCAGAACTACTTGCTACGGCCCTGTACGTGAATATTCCCAACACTCTGACAGTGCGATCTCTGTATGGGATATATTTTAGGGAATATCTAAAATATGTGTCTTTATTAAACTAAAAATGGACGGAGAGACACGTCTTATTTAGCGAAATTAAATAGCAGGTACACTGAGTGTCTTTTTAATCGTGTTTTCATTTTAAAGCAACAGAATTTAAATTATATCCACTTTATCAGCAACAGCGCATGAACGTGAATCCCGCGATATCTGCCTTTGATCTCGAAGGTGTCTGAACCAGTACGAGAAGTGAAAATTGTCCGACTTGACAGCACGCATTTTATTCCTCACCTGACTGCAGCCGTCTATTCTCGTCTACTTTCAAAGCGAAGCGTTTGGAATCTCAAACGAGTCTATTAATATTCTGAGGCGAGTGGAAAAAGCGTCATAGCATCATAATAGAATGCGCATGCGCGAGAACTTGACGTGAGAGGGATTTCTTCTGAACACGACACAGTAGATGACAGAAACGGAGTTATTTTCTCAACCAATAAAACACGAGATTAAACAAGAGCTGCTGACGGTTTGAGAGCTTAGGTACGTGTTTAATGTGTTTTACATCATTTATGTATTTATGTTGCATGTATATGAAGATCTATGTTGATATATTTTTCTTTGCATGTTGTTTTTCTCTCTTTGCCGTTTTAATGACCATAAACAAAGATTATTATCTCCACATGAAGCATTATTTTGTGATGGACGCTTTAAATATTCAGTTCCAGTAAAAACAAGCAGCAATCTGAGAATATCACGTTTAATTTCTGATATGAGCTCTTTAAATACAGCGGCTGATTGTGAATTAGTTCACAGTATGTGATAATATATTGTATTGAATATAAGCCTGTTATGATAGCTGATAATATTCCTGCAGTCAGGAAAACGAAACCAAACACACATTTATTTTTATACTATCTCTATACCATCAGAATTTTCTTGTGTGTAATCATATAATAATATTTTTGAGTTTGATGAATGTCAGTCCATTATAATGATGATGTTTTTGTGTTCAGATGTTCATCATGAGAGAGCAGGTGGATGTGATCTGCTGTAAATCAGTAGGAACTGATCTGTCCATGCTGGATATTGATGATTTCATCACAGAAATCTCTCAGCTGAAGAAAGAGGTGACGTCACTGAAGACAAAACTGATGGAGAGAGATCTCGTTTCATGCTGTACCTGTTTTGAGCGAGTTAAAGTTGAGAT
The DNA here is from genome assembly GCF_019703515.2 of Myxocyprinus asiaticus. Taxonomy (NCBI): domain Eukaryota; kingdom Metazoa; phylum Chordata; class Actinopteri; order Cypriniformes; family Catostomidae; genus Myxocyprinus; species Myxocyprinus asiaticus. The sequence goes on from NC_059371.1 coordinate 39,786,114, forward strand.
TGTAAGTAAGCTTTCAAATGATGTGATATGACTGTGACTCTGTGATGATGAACAGTACAGATGTGATTGTGTTGTGTTTTTCAGGAGCTGGATAAGGTTTTCTGTCAATCTTCAGTGTGTGTGACTGATGGGACCTCCACAGAATGTCAGGATTCAGTGTGGAGCGGCAGAGATCAGTCCACACCACAGCGGCTGCTGGACAAACTCTCTGAACAGAGATCCAGAGACACACAGGACTCACAGCTCACTTTACTCTGGTCTACTGATGCTCAGGAGAGTGTGTGTGACAGTAATCAGGGTGATCAAACCTCCACAGAGTCTCTGACTTCTGTCTGTAACGCTGGAGAACAGCAGATGCTGCAGACACCAGTGAAGATTGAAGTGAAGCAGGAGGAGATAAAAGAAGAAATCACAGCAGAGGAACAACAGAGTGATGAAGATGATGATGAACAGCAGATGCTGCAGACACCAGTGAAGACTGAAGTGAAGCAGGAGGAGATAAAAGAAGAAATCACAGCAGAGGAACAACAGAGAGATGATGATGATTATTTTATTCCATCAGGTATGTTTCTTTGTTTTTTTGTTTTTGTTTCTCTTTCATTTTGATGACAGATGTCAGAGTCTATTACCAAATGATTTCATCACTCAAAAGTCGCACTTAAATGTTTTTTTTTCTGTTTTTATTGTGGTTTTAGAAGTGCTCAGTTGTCTTTTAAAAAGGTACATCTGCTTTCACTGCCCTGTGACAAATATATGATCATATACACTGATTAGCCACAACATTAAAATCACTGACAGGTGAAGTGAATAACGTCCTGCTTACCTTCGTAACCTCCATTCCCTGATGGAGGGAACGAGATGTTGTGTCGATGTAGTGACACTAGGGGTCACTCTTGGGAGCCCCAAACACTTTTTTGAAAAAAGGCCAATGGGAATTGGCAAGAGGAATTTGCATGCCCCTCCCCCGAACATACGGGTATAAAAGGAGCTGGCTCGCAACCACTCATTCAGGTTTTGTGCTGAGGAGCCGAGACAAGGTCCCGGCCATTTCAACGGGTAGTTCAGTATTGTGGCAAGAGGGACACAACGTCTCATTCCCTCCATCAGGGAACGGAGGTTACAAAAGTAACCAGGACGTTCCCTATCTGTCACTCACTCGACGTTGTGTCCCCATACGAAACGCCACAATAAACTGAACTGTGTTACGTGGACTGGCGGTGCGAGACGAGCAGACCGCTGTGTGCCTCGTAGCCAGCGCACCAGGCCATCACGTAACCTCCCCCAACGCTCTTATGAGCGTCGAACGGTCCTTTGGGAACAAGTCGACTTGCCCAACAAATAGGGACTAGCCCAGCCGTGGCCTCTTTTTCACTTTTTTTTCTCCACAAAAAGAGTGAAATTTTCTTTACCAACTGGGGGCCATAAGTGTCTACGTCGGGGAGGGGTGGTGTCACTCCCAAGGGGAAGACAGCGCAGAGACCACACCCGGCCTGGAGGGGGGGCCATTTAGAGTTGAAATACATCACATGATCTTACCGAGTCTTATCGGAAGTATGTCATGTAGAGAAATCCCATGGTAGGTCCTACCCAAGGGGGGGAGGAGCTCTACAAACATGGTGACCAGGGGCAGAGGAACCTCTGCCCAAGGAAGACGCAGTTTACTGACAGGGAAACAATTTAGCAGAAGATATATCACATGGGGTCACCTATGGGGAACCAGCGCATGTGGAGCACCTACCCCAGTACAGGGCTTGGTTAGCACATGTACTGGGCCGGCAGCGAGTTTCTCCGCAAACTCATCTGCCACAGGGCTAAGGAGGAAATTCATCCAGGGATCACAACTTGTGAACACGACTGGGAGTCATTACGGGATGGAAACAAAATTCTCTGAGTTGGTCACAAGAGTGACAGAAGTTGAGAAACGAATCGATTATCTGGAGTCTTCGGAAAGGGAATTATCTGCTAATCTGCCCATGTCCAAAAAAGTCGTGGAAAATCTTTTGGAAAAACTTGAAGATTTGGAAAATAGGAGCCGAAGGAATAACATACGAATTGTTGGAATTCCTGAGCATGAAGAAGGCCGAGATATGGTGAAATTCCTAGACGAGCTCTTCCTGAGTCTGCTCAACATAACAGGCCATAAACTGGAAATCGAGCGAGCTCACAGAGTCCCGGCTCGCAGATCTGCTGAGGGAGACAGGCCCCAAACAATTCTGGCCTAATTTCTGAGATCATCCGATAAAGATCTTGTGTTATGCCAGGCGAGGAGCAAAGGAAAGCTTTCTTGGAAGAATCACAATATTTTCTTGTTCCCAGACTTTGCGAATGCAACGAGAGAAACGCGGTCGATTCAAGGAATGTAAGAAACTCTTACATCAACAGAAGATCGCTTTTGCACTGATGTTTCCGGCCAAACTGAGAATAGAAACGATGGTCACAGGGTATTTACGTGTCCAAAGCAAGCACTGTCTTTTATTAAAACAATGGGTGAGTAAGCCATTTGGGGTTTTTCATGTAGCTCCAGAGTGGATTAACTCGCTGTGCTTACTCTGGCTGTCTGAGGAAGCTGGGCGCCATTTTTGTTTCTTTTTGCGTTGGCTCCACCTAGCGGCTAGAGTTTGTTTGTGGCATGACTCCTTCAAGAAACTTTTGCATGGACGGATGATCGCTTTTACACTGAAGTTCCCAGCCAGATTGAGAATGGACACTAAGAATGACTGCAAAATATCTTCATGCCTACACAAAGGATGTCTTTTATAAAGGTGATGGACTGAGAAAGTCATGGTGTATTTTTTATTTTATTTATTTTTTATTTTTTTTATACAGCCTCCGAGTGAATTTGACTCACTCAATACACACTCGACCATTCGAGAAACCGGGGCTCTGTTTTGTTTTTTGTGGGGTGTTTTTTTGTGTTGGTTCCGCTTGGCGGCTGGAGCTTGTTTTGTGGAATAACACTCCTTCGGATCAGCTGGGGATGAATCTGATCATTCTTTGTGCTTACGCCTCCTGTTGGCTGGAGTTTGTTTTTGTGGAGTATTTTTAAGGGACATTAGAATGATTACGTCATCTGCTGCACTCATAACAGCGGGCTCACTGAACAATTGTTTATCTGTCTGAGGAAACTGAACAGCTTTGTATCAGCTGGAGTTTGTTTTGTGGAGGAACACTCCTTCAAGACAGTTCTGTGAATGAATCTACATGTTCTTTGTGTTTATTCTGCCTATTGGCTGGGGTCTGTTTTACAAAGTATTTTCTGTTATGTGGTGTTGCCTTACAAAATTTGGGCAGAAGCACCAGACTTGAATAATCCGATGGCAAAGTTGTCACGGGGGTTCTCTTATGCGTACATGGACCTTTTGAGTTTAGAAGGATTGACGCCGGTTGGTGCTGTCGTGCGCAGGGTTAATGCGCATGTTTTTCTTTTCTGTTTGTTTTGTTCAGGGGAAGTTCGGGGTTTGATTGTTGCACTAATGTTGGAATGTGGTCTGTATTATCTTGTTTTTGACGCACAATTAATTTTTTCTATTATATCAAAATGTCAATTGTTAATATGAGTGGATTGTCTCTCTCCACATGGAATGTGAATGGGTTGGGGCACCCCATAAAAAGAAGGAAAGTTATCTCTTTTCTTAAACATAAGAAATATGATATAGTGTTTCTTCAAGTAACGCATCTTTCCCCACAGGAAGCTGAAAAATTTGGGAAGATATGGGGTGGACATGTTTTCTTTAGCGCTGGCTCAAGTAAGAGCAGGGGGGTCATTATATTGATAAATAAACATCTACAGTTCAAATTCCTTAAACAGATTAAAGATAAATCAGGAAGAGTCATTATTGTTTTAGCAGAAATTCAGGGGCAAAGGTTGATTTTGGCTAATATTTACACACCTAACGCTGATGATCAGGGCTTTTTTATAGATCTTGAAGGGATGTTGCAAGCCGCTGGCACCCCTCATGATATAATATTGGGAGGAGATTTTAATCTTTTGATGGACTCAGTCCTTGATTATAGTGAAGCAAAAGTGTGTAAGCCCCTAGAGCAACATTGATGCTTCACGGAATGTGTAAAAATCTTGGTTTTACAGATATTTGGAGACTTTTGAACCCATCTGGTAGGGACTATACATTTTTTTTCATCAATCCATAAGATTTATTCTAGAATAGATTTTTTTTATATCTAAATCCCTCATTTCATCTGTTGTTGATTGCTCAATTGGAAATATCTTAGTCTCAGATAACGCCCTGGTGAGTTTAGTGGTGTTGCCTCGTACGGAGAAAAAGAAATCATATAGTTGCCGCTTTAATGTATCCCTTTTGCAAAATCCTGATTTTCAACAAATGTTAAAGGCTGAAATCAATGTTTATGTGGAGACCAACTGGTCCTCAGTATCCTCTGTAGGCGTGGCTTGGGAGGCACTTAAGGCGGTTCTTAGGGGTCGGATCATACAGTATGCCTCATTCACCAAAAAATCCAAAGCACGAGAACTCGTGAAATTGGAAGAGAATATTAAAAGTGACGAGGCAGAGCTGAAGCGCCGAATGTCGTCTAATAGCCTCAGAGAACTGTCCCATTTGAAATACAGATATAATACTATTTTGTTGCAGAAAGTGGAGTTTTGGTTATTCATTTGGCTAGATATACCATTCCTACAGTGAAATCTGCTTGTGATGACATTTTTACCTCGGCCACTGATATTAATAATGCTTTTAAAGAATTCTATCTTGATCTCTATAGTTCCACGTCTTCGTCCACTGATGAAGATATTAGGAACTTTGTGGAACCATTAGAACTCCCTAAACTGACGACTGAGCAAAAAAATTCGCTTGATTCTGAAATAACCTTGGAGGAGATTGACGAGGTAATTAAGGCCTTACCTACAGGCAAGGCTCCAGGGCCAGATGGCTTTGCCGCTGAATTTTTTAGATCTTATGCTACAGAATTGGCTCCACTTATGCTAGAAGTTTATACGGAATCATTAAAGAATGGAAAGCTATCCCCAACCATGACACAAGCCCGGATCAGTCTGATTCTTAAAAAGGACAAAGATCCAAGCGAGTGTAAGAGTTACCGTCCAATTTCCCTGATCCGGCTAGATGTAAAAATTGTCAAAAAATCTGGCTAACCAATTAAGTAAAGTTATGACATCTCTTATACATATAGATCAGGTGGGATTTATTTGGGGCCGCAGCTCTTCTGATAACATCAAGCGTCTAATCAGTATCATGTGGTCAGTAGCGAATGATCAGACTCTGGTCGCTGCCATCTCACTTGACGCCGAAAAGGTGTTTGATATGGTAGAATGGAATTCTCTTTTTAAGATTTTGGAAACATATGGGTTCGGGAATACTTTTATTGGATGGATTAAGTTACTTTATAGACACCTGGTAGCAGTGGTACAAACAAATGGATTAATTTCAGATTATTTTACTCTGAATAGGGGCACCCGGCAGGGTTGCCCTCTTTCCCCATTATTGTTCTGTCTTGCCCTGGAACCATTAGTAGCCGCGATAAGAAAGGATGGTGATTTTCCAGGGGTGGTGGCAGGTGGTGTGGCACATAAGCTTCTGCTTTATGCAGATATTTTATTATTCGTCTCCGACCCTACTAGATCTGTGCCTTGCCTCCAAAGAATTATTAATTGCTTTTCTAAATTTTCGGGATACAGAGTTAATTGGTCTAAATCCAAAGCTTTGGCGCTGACAGCGTACTACCCAGTAATGGCTTTTCAACCAGGCACCTTTCATTGGCCCAAACAGGGCATTAAGTATTTGGCCATTTTATTCCAAGCAAATTTATGTGATTTAGTTAGTTAATTTTGACCCTATAGTTAAAAGGTTTTCGAGCGATGTGGGCAGGTGGGCTTCATTTCATTTATCTATGATTGAGACGGTTAATGTTATTAAAATGAATTATATTCCAAAATTCAACTACCTACTACAGTCTCCCCCTGTAGATGTTCCCCTCTCTTATTTCAAACAATTTAATAGCATAGTGAAGTCCTTTATTTGGAATGGAAATCGTCCCAGGTTACATTTCAATTAGTTACATAGGCCGATTGACAAGGGTGAGCTAGGCCTACCCAACATTTTGTTTTATTATTATGCGTTCGGTCTTAGTCATTTGGCTCACTGGTCGCTTCCACCTGAGAGGGCCCCTCCCTGGTTTCTCATTGAACAAGAAGTTCTTGCCCCTATTTTGCCATTGCAGAGCCTTTCGATCAAACTAACCGGAGAAGTTAAGTCACACCCCGTTATTTCGCATTTGCACATGGTTTGGACTAAAGTGTCCAGAGTGTTTAATTCGGACATTTATTGAAAGGTTGCCTCAAGCATATGGCTGAACCCTAAATTACATATTAATAAGTCCCCTTTCTGTTGGTCAGAGTTGATTGGGAGGGGGGTTACTACACTCGGTGACCTATATGAGAGTGGAGTACTGAGATCTTTTGATAATTTAGTTCAACATTTTAAAATTCCAGGATCCCTGTTCTTTAGGTTTTTACAGCTGTGCCACCTGCTCTGTACTGTTTTTGGGAGTGGTGTACACCCCCCTAAAGCGGCAGATACTTTGGAAATGGAGATTACTGGTTATGGGAAAGGTCATGAAGCTTCCGTGTATTACTCCCTGTTAATTCAGAGTCTGGAGGATGGAGCTTCATCTTCTCTCAAGAGATTATGGGAAAAAGATTTAAACTTGGTATTGGAGGAGGGAGAGTGGGCTAGGACCCTAAAAAGCATTAGGTCTGCATCTAGAGATGGAAGGATCCATCTGATGCAATTTAAGATTTTGCATCGATTCTACTGGATCACCTCTAGATTGTATAGGCTTCGTCTTAAAGACTCACCCACCTGCTGGTGATGCCAGTCAGAAGATGGGGACACAACCCATGTTTTTTGGGGTTGTATTAAGATTCAGGAATTTTGGTTGAGGATCCAGCATTTTGTGTGTGACGTACTGGACACTCAGTTTTCATTTTGACCCAGACTTTGTATTTTGGGTGATGGAGGGTTCACCGGCAAACACCACCAGGGAGGGGAAGCGAACAGCTTGTAAATGTGCGTGTGTTTCGAGCATGTGCAGCACGAGCAGACACAACAAGCGCTTTCTCTATTGTGTGAGAACATTGTTTATGTGAAAATCACACAGAAACCACATGTATGAAATCTCCCAGCGAACTCCAGTGAGGAGGGGAAGTGAACAGCATGTCGGTGTCGAGCATGCAAGCGAGCAGACGTTTTCTCTATTGTGTGATAGCATTGTTATGTGCAAAAACACAAAGGAACACATTTGTGTACCATCTCGGCTTACCCGGAAGGGATTAGTAACATGTGAATGTGTGCATCTCACAGCGAGTGCATTTCTGTTTCTTGTGAGAGCATTCTCAATTTGAACCAAACACACAAACTATATAAATAGAGTGATGAGTCATCAGACTGAATCACCAGTGATTTTTATTTGTGACCCACAGCACTATCTTGAGGAAACCACGGAATTTCGTGTCACATTCATGACTCTGTCATGGCACGCATCAGTTTGAGTCAACGGCTGGTTTTGAACCACAGTCCTCTGACTCTAAGGCCAACACTTAATGAGTCAAGTAAACACGAAAGCCGGATCTCCAGGAAGAATTGCGCTGCCCTTTGAGACACAGCCTTTTAATGGCGGCCGTACTGCAGGACCACTCATCCAGGCAAGATATTTCCAGTTTGACTGGAGGGGACCACTGTAAACTGAGCTCCTCAACCACCTTCAAGGGGACGTAAATCATTTCATATCAGTAGCCAGGAACACAGCTCTCAAGTTCATCTGATGGCGGGATGTGCTGATCGCATACGGAAGACTTGCAGAACAACATCTTGAAAAAGACGTGTTGCACGCAAGCAGCTCTTTATGTGATATATCAACATATACATATATATAAAAAGGATACAATATCTCCTGCCGGAACGCTGCGGGAAGCGGGGTTTGTCTCGCTGAAGCGCTGTGTTGTTCAACGGCGAGCATCTGAAGCGAAGAACCCATTTAAAGAGAAGCATCTTCGACGGCAAGGAGGATAGAATCTTCGCCGGAACACTGCAGGGGAGGGGTGAGTCTTCTCACTGCATGCGCTGAGTGGTACAGGCGATGAGTCATCCTGTCTGCATCTGCAGAGAAGAGTCCATCTGCTGAAGAAGTGTATCTCGACGGTGAAGCAGAGAGGGCTTTCAAGACAAGATGTTGCTGTCTTGAAGGAAGAAAATTCTGAAGAAATGGTGTTTGCTCACCCATTTATATAGGCCAACTGTGCGCATAAAGGGACAGGGCTCAGACACCATTGCCAATGTCAGGATTGCCGTTATTGTACAAGGGCTTTAACTAAGTCGTCGGAAGGAATCCCCAAAGCGATTCTCGCAATACCGAGTGAACTGAATCGAAAGAGAACATGAAAATAGATTTGACCATACAGACTGAAACGCATTATGAGTGTGGTTTAGATCAGGCTTGAAAATTTTTTTTTTTGTGTGTTTTTGTTCTGTTTAGACTTCAAAAGCCTAAACAGATTTTAGTCGGATAGGCCAAAAAATCTTTTTTTTTTTTTTTTCAGTGTTATAGCCTAATTGACCAAACAGGAAAAGCTGTTGTCCAGTGCTGATATCGGGGTTTGCACAAGGTCCTTGAAGTGCCTAAATTTCTTAACTTTAGCTTATAATAAATAATTTAAATAAATAAACTAAATTTAAGTAATGCAATGCCTGTAAAATGATCTTGTTTTGTTGAAAAGTGCTTAAAAGTTCTTGAAATTAAAATTGATTTTCTTTTTAGTTAGCATACCTGAGAAACAAATATATATTTTCATCACATTTTTTATATTTGCAATATCTCCTGCACATGGATTTCCAAACCTTAGGATAGCAGGGGAACACTTATAATAAATAGATTTTAATAAATTAAAGAAATTTCAGTAATGCAATACCTGTACTATTAGCTTGTTTTGTTGAAAAGTGCTTGAAATTAAAATGGACTATTTCTATTTAGTTAGCATTCCTGAGAAACAAATATAAATTTTCCTCACATCTTTTACGATATTCGCAATATCCTCTGCAAGTGAATTTCCCAAACTTAGGATAGCAGGTGAACACTAGCAGTTACCTTATTTGGGTTTAGGTTGGGTTATAGTTTCTCCGGAATATTGCTGAATCGCCAAATCATCTATCACTTAATGCATAAATTACTCTTCTCCTGCCATACTACATTTTCAAAAATCCATGATTGGAATATTGCAAAAATCATCAAAGATATGTGGAAAAATAATATTTGTTTCTTAGGCATACAAACTGCATAGAAATAGTCCCAGACACCACCCAAGTTTGGAACGGGCCATCTGACTGGTGTGAAAAGCAACCAACCACTGCTCGTGTTTTTTTTTTTGTTTTTTTTTTAATGGGCATAAAAATAAAAAAAAGTCTGAGACTCCATGTTGTAGCTGATTGACTATGTGTACACACAGCCCTGGTAAAATAATATAAATAGACATTGCTTAGTAAATGTTCAGATTTCACTTGCCAGTGATTGAGTTGTGAAGTGGCGAAGGAGTTTAGCACCAAGATCCAACTGTGTGTTGTCGCATGAACACCAGTTCCTTGATATGTGTGTGTAAAAGGACTTTCACAGGGAGTACACGGGAAACCAGGTTTCTTCCACTCAGGTAAGAGTTTCTTTAATGGAATATCTTGGGTTTTTACAGAGATGCCACAATATGTCAGCTTCACACTTTCATGATACTCTTTAGCTTCACAATAAAGGCTTTAGCTTCACAACAAGACTTTAGCTTCGCAACAAGACGAAGAGCTTCAAGACCCAGACTCTCTCTCCGGTCTGCTGACGGTGTGGCTCTTTTATGCCACTCTCCACATGCTCACTGTAATTAGAGACAGGTGTTAGACATAATTTAGCTCAGGTGCAAGAGCCCTTACCACTTTCTCTTGACCACTCCCCCGCTGCCACATATCCCCACCCCGGTCTGTGGACCACCTTGAACTTAAACAGCTGAAGAGCCAGATACCAACGGGTGATCCGCGCGTTGGCATCTTTCATGCGGTGGAGTCATTGGAGTGGGGCGTGAGCCGAACAGAGGGTGAAGGCCCATCCCAACAGGTAGTATCGGAGAGTGAGGACTGCCCACTTGATGGCAAGACATTCTTTTTCTACGGTGCTGTACTTAGTTTCCCTCAGCGAGAGCTTGCGGCTAATGTACAGCACTGGGTGCTCCTCCCCCTCCACCACCTGTGAGAGTTCAGCGCCCAGCCCCCTGTCTGAAGCATCCATCTGTAAAACAAAAGGGAGAGAGAAATTGGGTGAATGTAAAAGCGGCCCCCCACAAAGTGTGGCTTTAACTAGCGTGAACACCTGTTGGCACTGTTCCGTCCACTAGACCGGGTCTGGAGCTCCCTTTTTAGTGAGATCAGACAGCGGGCTGGTGATGTCCGAATAATTAGGTACAAATCTCCTATAATAGCCAGCCAGCCCAGTCGGTAGGGGCAGCTACGTACCACGATCCCTGGCTCGGTCTTGATGTGGTGCTGAATGAGGTTCGTACGACCTGGTAGAGGGGAGAACACATCCGCAAACTCCTGTTGCAACCTGTCAACCTCTGCTAGTTGACTCGGCGAGAGGTGATCTCCGCAAGTGACCGGAGTGAAATTATTGTGTTTTGAATCCACCTCTGGCCCTTGCTCCACCCTCTCCAGAACTACCGTAGCCAATGTCACAGGGACCGCCTCCCTCCATAATTTCAGGAGGTTGTGGTGGTATATTTGACGTGCGCCCCCTCTATCGGTTCGTTTGACCTCATAATCGAGATCCCCCACTCGTCGTGTGACCTCAAAGGGTCCTTGCCACATGGCAAGTAATTTAGAGCTCGATGTGGGAAGCAATATGAGCACTTTATCTCCCGGTGCAAATTCCCTTAGCTGAGTTCCCCTGTCATACAGTCGGCACTGTCGTTCTTGAGCTTGGAGCAAATTCTCCTGTGTTAGTTGCCCCTAAGTGTGGAGTTTTTCTCTCAGATCAAGAACGTATTGAATTTCATTCTTGCTAATTGAAGGTCCCTCCTCCCAGGCTTCACGTAAGACATCTAGCACACTGCGCGGGCGCCGCCCATACAGCAGCTCAAATGGGTAAAAGCCAGTGGAGGCTTGTGGGACCTCTTGTACTGCAGATAACAGGGGGTCGAGCCATTTATCCCAATTTCTAGCATCCTCGTGGACGAACTTCCGAATCATGTTTTAAGGGTTTTATTAAATCGTTCCACCAGGCCATCTGTTTGTGGATGGTACACACTGGTGCGAATCGATTTAATGCCCAGTAATTCATACAGCTTGCATAGTGTTTGTGACATAAATGTGGTGCCTTGATCGGTGAGGATTTCTTTCGGAATCCCCACCCAGGAGACTGTTTTGAAGAGTGCCTCTGCAACACTGCATGCTGAGATGTTGCGAAGAGGCACTTCTTCTGGATATCGCGTTGCATAGTCCACTAGGACTAGTACAAAGCGATGTCTGCGTGCTGACCGCTCTAATGGCCCGACGTGGTCCATTCCAATTCTCTCGAAGGGGACCTCGATCAACGGAAGGGGGTGCTAAGGCGCTTTTGGGGTGGCCGGTGGATTAACCAGCTGACATTCGCGGCACATCGCCGCCAATGCCCGGCCAATAAAAACGGGCTATTAGGCGGTTCAGTGTTTTTCTTTCTCCTAAGTGACCCGCCATAGGACTGTAATGAGCTGTCTGGAACACCATTTCCTGACGGCTCCGCGGTATTAAGAGCTGGGTTGTATCTTCTTTTGTTTGAGCATCCTGTGTCACTCTATACAACCGCTCATTTATAATTGCAAAATAGGGATATGAAAGTGCGACATTCAGCTGGAGTTGTTGACCATCGATCACTCTCACTTGGTCAAAGGCGCGATTGAGGGTTTCGTCCCGCGACTGCTCCAAAGGGAAATCCCCCTCGGGGAACTCCCTGAGGATGGGAGGGGCTGCAGCCTCTCCCCCACCCTCGTCATTCTGACGTGGAGCTGACGAGGATGGCCCCGGCTTCGCCTCCCCTGCCAGAGCATCGCATACTTCACATCTTCTTATTTCAGTGCAGGACCCATCCGTGCAAATTCCCTTTAACAAATTTCTAAAATCAGGCCAATCAGTCCCCAAAATCAGCGTACGGGTGAGGTGTGAACTAACCGCGGCCTCCACTCTATGCTTTTTCCCCCGAAATTTAATCACAAGGGTCACCACAGGATACTGGTGAATATCCCCGTGCACACACTTCACCCTCACCGTTTTAGCTGTGTCCAAAGCCTCGGGTTGAACCAAGCATTGGTGGATAGTGGTTTGATTACAACCGGTGTCCACCAATGTTCGGTGAGTACCCCACTTGACACTTTCCAGTATCCGGTACGCTCCGGCCCGGTCGGGGGTAGCCTGCGGGATGTCAGAAACCTGTACCACTGATCCCGGAAGTGGCTCGGGTCTCCGCACCTCCAGCACGCCGGCCCAGGCGCTACACCCGCACCTGCGTCGGCAGATGCCTCCACCTGAGGGGAAGAGCGGCGGGGCATCGGAGAAGGGGATGGTGTCGGCCCCCACACCCGGGAAGCTGGTTTCAATGGCGGAATTCCTCCTCGCCTGCATGGGGCAGGAACTGGCCCTGGGGAGAGAGCAGAATGAGGAGGAGGAGGGGAGGGGACAGAGACAGGGGAAAACACAGAGGAAGGAGAGAGGGAGTAGGAGGGCTCTTCCGCCCTCGGGATCGCCGCCATGTGGTCCTCTGCAAGCCGGACAGCTTCGGGTGATGGCACTGGACCCACTCCGCCATCCCTTTTGGCAGTTAATGTACCAGCTGTTCCAGTACCACCTAGTCGATGATCCCCTCGACGTCGCGGTCCCCCGCTAGCAGCCATCTCCGGCAGGCATCTCGGAGCCGTTGGGCAGAGATGCAACAATACGTCAGCTTCACACTTTCATGATACTTTTTAGCTTCACAATATAGGCTTTAGCTTCACAACAAGACTTTAGCTTCACGAAGAGCTTCAAGACCCAGACTCTCTCTCCGGTCTGCTGACGGTGTGGCTCTTTTATGCCGCTCTCCCCATGCTTACTGTAATTAGAGATAGGTGTTAGACATAATTTAGCTCAGGTGCAAGCGCCCTTACCGCTTTCTCTCTCTCCGGATGGACACTTGACCACGCCCCCGCTGCTACAGTGTGTCCATCAAAAATTAGATCCACACAGTCCATTTTCATTGAATAATATCTCTTTTAATAGTATTTCTTTTCTTTACAGGAAGTTGTTAATCAGAAATTAAAAAGAAACATTAGTTTTAATCACTCACAGAACGGATGTGGTGCACAAACGGTGCAACTCTTCTCTCAAAACACATCAGATGCTCGCTGCTGGTTTTCTTAAAGAGACAGTACCATTTTAGCTTTTGTTATACCAATGAATGTTGAATCAATGTAAATACTGTTAAATTGTATACATTATTTAAAACAGTGACAGCTCATATTATTAATGCAAATTCAATATTCAGTGTGTGTGACTGATGGAACCTCCACAGAATGTCACGATTCAGTGTGGAGCAGAAGAAATCAGTCCACACCACAGCAGCTGCTGGACAAACTCTCTGAACAGAGATCCAGAGACACACAGGACTCACAGCTCACTTTACTTTGTTCTGCTGATGCTCAGGAGAGTGTGTGTGATGGTAATCAGGGTGTTCAAACCTCCACAGAGTCTCTGGCTTCTGTCTGTAATGCTGGAGATCAGCAGATGCTGCAGACACCAATGAAGATTGAAGTAAAGCAGGAGATAAAAGAAGAAAACACATCAGAGGAACAACAGAGTGGTGATGATGATGAACAGCAGATGCTGCAGACACCAGTGAAGATTGAAGTGAAACAGGAGGAGATAAAAGAAGAAAACACAGCAGAGCAACAACAGAGAGATGATGATGATGATTATGATGATTTTATTTCTTCAGGTATGTTTCTTTAAAGTTTCATATTTTCATGCAAAGCGACTGTCATGTTAAAATCTGTTTTAAGAAAGAGGTTTTATCTCTCAAAAGTCACTCTAAAAGTCCCTCATTGATTTAATTGTTGTTTTAGAAGTGCTTGGTTGTCTTTTAAAAAGGTATATCTTTTTATTTAAAATGTTCCAAGGTCATAACAATTCTAAATTAAGGATCTCTGCTTCTTAATTTTTAAGTCTTAATATTTTCTTTCTTTCTAAAATTTTGGCATTAAAGAAATAGTTCTGCCAATAATGAAAAGTAATCACCCTCATGTTGTTGCAAATATGTATGACCTTATTTTTTTGACTGTGGCTCAGATTCAATCTAAATGACTTTAATCATGAAATGCATTTATCTGCCTGGACGTTTGGTTTGTTCTGTCATCACATTAGGGTTCTTTTTTCACTTTTGTCCCTCTTGAATTGATTTTTGTTAGTTTACTGTGTTCATTGTAGAGCTGATGGAAGTACAAGAGGAAAGTCAAGAACTGAATGAACTAGAGGAGAAACTTCAGGATCAGAAACATGATTTCACAACTGGAGGAAAATCTCTGAGTGGCTCAAAGACTGAGAAGAATTGCTCACCACATAAAAGCCAGCCTAAAATACACTTGAGAATTCATACAGGAGAGAGACCTTATACGTGCCATCAGTGTGAAAAAAGTTTTGCCTATGCAGGCCATCTCAAAGATCATCTCCTCTTGCACTCTGGAGAAAGACCATTTGAATTTGATAAGTATGGTAAAACATTTGTTTTGAATTCAGTCCTAAAACAACATGAAACTGCACACAACATGAAACTGCACACAAATGAGAAGCCTTCCAAGTGTTCTTTTTGTGGAAAGAGTTTTGCACTCCTTTCCTGTTTGAAAGAGCACCAGAAAATACATACCGGCATGAGGGCTCATTTGTGCTTTGAATGTGGGAAGACATTTATTAAATCCAGCGACTTGAAAAACCACCACAGAATGCATACTGGAGAAAAACCCTACAAGTGCTCACATTGTGAAAAGACTTTCACCCGGACAGAAAACTTGAAAGCACACAAGAGAATCCATACTGGAGAAAAACCTTACAAGTGCTCACACTGTGAAAAGAGTTTCAATCAGTCAAAAAACCTAAAAACACATAAGAGAATCCATGCTGGAGAGAAACCTTACAAGTGCTCGCACTGTGAAAAGAGATTCACTCAGTCACAAAACCTAAAAAAACACGAGAGAATCCATACTGAAGAGAAACCTTACAAGTGCTCACACTGTGGAAAGAGTTTCAGTGGGTCAAATAACCTGAGAGCACATGAGAGAGTTCATACTGGAGAAAAACCTTACAAGTGCTCACACTGTGGAAAGACTTTCACTCTTGTACACAACCTGAAAACACATGAGAGAATTCATAGTGGAGAAAAACCTTACAAGTGCTCACACTGTGAAAAAAGTTTCAGTGTCTCAAAATACCTGAAAAAACACGAGGGAATCCATACTGGAGAGAAACCTTACAAGTGCTCACACTGTGGAAAGAGTTTCAGTGTGTCAAACAACCTGAAAACACATGAGAGAGTTCATACTGGAGAAAAACCATACAAGTGCTCACACTGTGGAAAGACTTTTACTCTTTTACACAACCTGAAAACACATGAGAGAATTCATAGTGGAGAAAAACCTTACATGTGCTCACACTGTGGAAAGACTTTCACTTTGTTGCAACAAATGAAAAAACATGAGAGAATCCATACTGGAGTGAAACCTTACAAGTGCTCACACTGTGGAAAGAGTTTCGCTCAGTCATACAACCTGAAAAAACACGAGAAAATTCATACTGAAGAGAAACCTTACAAGTGCTGACAGTGTGGAAAGACTTTCACTTTGGTACAACACTTAAAAAAACATGAGAGAATCCATACTGGAGAGAAACCTTACAAGTGCTCATACTGTGAGAAGAGATTCAGTCAGAAAACTTGAAAACACACAAGAGAATTAATTCTGGAGAAAAACCATACAAGTGCTCAATTTGAGGAAAGAGTTTCAGTACATCAAACAACCTGAAAACACACTAGAGAGTTCATACTGCTCATGTTGGAGGAGTTTCAGTGCAGCAAGTCATGTAGTTACTCATATGAAAAAGTGTTGCCCAAAATAATCACAGAGAGATGTCCATCTTCAGGTGCAATGCTTCAAATAAATAGTAGAAAATTCAAATAAACTTCTGTACAATGTCTTTGTGCTTCAGCCTTGAAACTGCCTGGTTTACAACCTGCTCTGCCTTCCAAGTGTGGCCTGTTTGTACCTGGGCTTGACCAGCCCTCATAGAGAGGACTGTCAATTCCTTTATCTCTAAGACCAGCCTGGTCTTCTTCTGCTTGTCGCCTAAGCAGATGTCTTTAGTGGCAGCTGTAAGGCACTTATTCCAAATGCTGCTACATCTGAAACACAATGTGGCAAGCCCAGCCTCTTCGTGATGTAAATGTTGGCCTTGGTAAACATCTTTGCCGCTGCAGTGATTTCACACAATTTTAGTGGCCACATCAGATGACATTGCTTCAGGCGACATTGCTAAACATAACTTCAAGCATTTCAAATAATAATCCAATAGCCAGTAATAAAAATAGAGCCGAGAAAATAGTGCTTGATGTTTTTCAGTAACACCAGCAAATGAACATTAAAAAAATCACAATACAAAAACAAAGTAATCAAATGCAGAATAAGACTAAAACTGCTTGGGCTGTTTGGTAATTTTTTTTAACAATTTTATTTTATTTTTTATAAAAATGGTTTCCTCAGTCTGAATGGTACAAGACTTTGTGTCTTGTACCAAGAAATTGACTTGATTTGAGTCTAATGTGTCAGTAAAATAAAGGCAACACCTTTGATATTCACTGTCAAAAGTCAAGTCAAAGCATTTATTTTCATATGTAATGAGTACTATGGACCAAGTGCAATTAAATTCTTAATTAGGTGCTTCTCACGGAGCGGCAACGTAAAATGTGCAATGTCTTACACAGACATTAACCTTAACTTATACTTCCACAGTAAAGTAAATGCAATTTAAACATATGCATAAAGTGTAAATGTAATTTTCTGTGTTATACTCTTGCCAATTTATTTGTGTGTCCGTGTTAGGTGTGTGTGTGTGTGTGTGTGTTCCATCTCTTCATTTTTGTGTGCACGTGTGTGTGACTGACTAATTGATTTTATATATAAAAAAAAAAAAAGATATTTAAAATAGATTACTCATAACAAAATGCTTATTCTATGTTTTCTCTTTGTAACACCATGGTCAGGTTTGACTGTACACATACAGTAATGTCACATTATTGCAAAAACTGGCTCTTAAATTCAAATAATAGTTGAAAAAAAAAAGAAAAAAAAAAAATCTAAATATATATCCAAAAGCATAACTTGTGATAATCTAATTTTAAATTCAATTGAATTTTAATCTAAAATTAGAAAATCAAAATACAGACAATCAGGTTACACAGTCTCTGCAGCCATCTACTGGTTATTATTGTTATGGCATGATTTTCAAGACTTCTATCTTTTCCACAAAATGGCAGAAATTTGCCCCTGATACATGACACAATCTCATATTGTTTCAATTTATTGATGTGTATGTTTTTACTGAAGTGAAGTTAACACAAATGTGCTCATTTGCATATGCATATGAATTATGTAATTGAGAAATGTAACTGTTAACAAGATCTAAATAGCATAAAATCCCCAAAGAAGTGCATAATTTTATTGTTATTTCTTTTTCGCATGCTTGTTCTATTTTAAAGAGCTCCAGAAAATACATACTGGCATGAGGGCAAGCACCCCCCCACCCCCAAAATAAAGAATTTATTTAATTTTATTCAATAGAGGATTTTTTTACATAAACAGTTTTTAATCATGTGAAACAATATCACTCACTCTTAAAGTTCATTTTAGTATTTTTTTAGTCTTAGCGGCCGTTCATTTTTTAAATAATCCAAATAAATTTGCAGCCAGAGGCATCATTTCCATTCAAACTGAGGGGGCATGTGCCCCCAGATTTTGAAGACAAGTTGATTTGAACTTCCAAACATGCATTTGTTACTTCCAATGATTATTGGATGTAAAAAATAAATAAAAGAATGTTTGTCTAAAACGATGTTGCTGAAATCTTTATTCACATGTCTCAGTTATTTCAGTGTTAATCATTTTCTTAATCCTTAAGCCAGTTGCACACTATGCACGAATAGTCACACCCTGCCCACACAAAACGACAAAAGCTATGATCCCAAAATGGATTCACAAACTCATAGCAACTGAGGAGCTTCTTTTTTCTTTAAAAAAAAAAAAGAAGACCGTATTCAAGAGCTTATTCTTGTTAACTTGTCAGCAAACAACATGAACAAAGGGCTTGTGCCTGTTATTGCACTGATTGGTGCAGAATGGGAAAAATAACAAAAAGAAATGCTGAAAATAATGTTGAGACAGTGGGTAGGGAGATGTTGGTGATGTTTTATTTTCTAATTACTTCATGGGTCTGTCTCAATTGATTTTGTCTCTCTGAGCTCAAATAGTCTAGTAGAAACAAAGAAATTAAAAACACTGCATCCTCAGTTGCTACAATGGGTCAGTGTGTAAGAACAGCATGGATGTGTTTTTTTTCAATGTGAATGACCTGGGTTCAAATCCGCCTTTTGACTCAGTTCTCCCCATCCTGTTACCTGTCTCCACTCTTTTTTCAGATTAACATTTTTATTGATTGACTCACAAACACAATACAGAAGAAAGCAAAATCCACATGCACATAGTCAAACATTATCCCCCTTTAACACCTATTAATTCCCTATTACCATGGTCCAAGCCTGAGTATACACACCTAAATACGAAGAGATAAAAAAAAATGTAAAAAAAAAAGTTTCTCCAGAAAGGTCAAGCCTTTGTCCCATTTGTTGCCATATGCATCTAATCAGCCAAGCTGTTTGTATGACATCTTTTCAAATACCGCCACCCTGCCCAATTCAGTGAGCCATTCTTGAAATGGAGTGCCAACTGATTTTCATCCTGTAAGAATTATTTGTCTGCCAATCATTACACTAGTTTGGACCCAGCTTTTTGTATATTTGTCACCTACTTTAATAACCGCCCCATCACCCAATATACATAGTCTGGGCAGAATGAAAATTTGAGGATCTAAAACCTCACAGATAAAATTCTGGACTCTTGCCCAGAATTCTTAACGCAGAAACACAGAGCATGGGCTATGTCTCCATCCTACAACTGACATTGCCAGCAAGTAGGTGTGTCTTTTAAACCAAACCTAAACCAGCTAGAGGGGGTCCAGTAGAAACGATTCAAAATCTTAAACTGAATAAGACTTACCCTTGCATCCCTAGACCTAGTTTTACATTTTTTTTACAATTTTCCCACTCCTCATCCTCCACTACCAAGTTCAAATCTCTTGTGTAATGTTAAGGCCCTATCACCAAGACTCTGAATCAAGGAGGAATAAATACACTGATACTTCATGATGCTTCATAGCTTGTCATTGGCATGTAAAAGTCTTGCAACTGTCCTTGCCATCAGTTCTCAGCTTAGTTGGAAAAAGCAGTTCGAAACCCACCTTTTGTTGGTGAAGCAATTTTTACACTCCTTGAATCCATCACGCTTTGCTTGAATCGATGTAGCAAAGTCCGGAAAAACCATGATGTTGTGGTCCTCCTAGCATAACTTGCCTTTATACCTCGCTGCTCGTAGAACAAAGTCTCTGTCAGCCAACCACAAGAATCTTGCCGGGATAGATCGGGGTCTGTCACCCGCCGCGGGAAGCGAAATGTGGGCACGCTTAATTTCGAGCTCACGGTCCACTGTGTCAAACAAATTCAGAATAAACCTGTCCAAAAACTTAATATCTTGACCTTACTTTCCCTCAGAGATTCCAACGAAACGAACATTATTATGCCTCTTCCGATTTTCCATATCCTCCTGTTTTTCCCATACGTGTTCCACATCAGCCTTGGTAGCAGGTGGGTTAGCCTGTTGCTCTCTTTCAGATGACTCAGAAACTCGACCCATTTTTCAACATCATCCATTTTTGTGGGTCTGGGTATCTCAGTGGTAAAATACGCTGGCTACCACCCCTGGAGTTCGCTAGCTCGCTAGTTTGAATCCCAGGGCATGCTGAGTGACTCCAGCCAGGTCGGACTGGTTGCTAGGGTGGATAGAGTCACATGGGGTTACCTCCATGTGGTCGCTATAATGTGGGGTGTTCTCGGTGGGGCGTGTGGTGAGTTTAGCGTGGTTGCCACAGTGGATGGTGTGAAGCCTCTGCACGTGCTATGTCTCCGTGGCAACACGCTCAACAAGCCACGTGATAAGAAGTGTGGGTTGACAGTCTCAGATGCAGAGGCAACTGGGATTTGTCCTCCACAACCCAGACTGAGGCAAATCACTACGTGACCACGAGGACTTAAAAGCACATTGGACATTCCAAATTGGGAGAAAGAAAAAAAACATCATCCATTTTTGTGATCAGGGTGGAAAGTTTTCCCACCAGAGATGTGATCGCTAGACGTATTTCTGCGAGGTCCTCCAAGTCAGTCGAGATTTTCGTCTGCGCTGCATAAATGTTCGAGATATCCCAACCTACTTCATGAAGCTTGCTGCCACCATCGACTGGTCCTCCGCCATGATCCTCTGAGGCGTCCAACACTTGAGAAAGTGCACAGTTATCAAACAAAACCATTACAGTTCTCACCAGTTAATATTGCTTAATAGGATAATTGTAGCAAAGTTTAAGCGACTAACCTTCGCATAGCGTCACGTGACTTGACCTGTCTCCACTCTTAATATTTTCCTTTAATACCATTTAATAGGGTTTCTCAACAGGGGCATTCAAAGGATGCCGGGGGCGCTGAGAGCAAATAAGAAGAGAGGGCGGCATTAGGTCACAAATGAGGGGCGTTTATCAGTCATATTAATCATTTTCTGTTGCATAGGAGAAACATCAAAAGGCATGCTCTCCAAAAGTGAGACTATGCATACCCGGACCTGGTCAGAGAGAGCAGAGTGTGCGCCCACGGACGATCTCAAGCTTTCCACCTAGCTCTGATCATCAAAAACCGCCTCGATGGTCACAGAAACCATTTGAATTCAGCACTCCGTTGCAAACCGTTATATAAACCCTGCGATTAAACTATTTTAAATATTATTTAACAATTTATTCGGTGCACAGTATTGATGCTGTGCATCGAAGGCTTCATAAAATAATATTCTTCTTGAGAATCCATTCAACATCCCTGCATTGTTGTCTGCTCTCTCTCTTTCTCTCTCTCTCTCTTCATCCCTTTGCATTTTGCAGAAATGTGGCATATTCATATTAATTATATTTTATAAATAGCTACATTAAATACATTAGGGGTGTGAGGGAATTTAGGCTAATTTATTTCTGTTAATATTTTGTATTTATAGTTTCTAAATAGTTTTGTATGCATTTGTACTACAAAAATAGCATAGTTTGTTTTATAGGGGTTCCCATGGTTATTATGAGCCATACATGGTCTTATCGTATATATGTGGTATAATTACAAATACCACTATATTATGGAGGGACTACTGTATGTATTGATATAATTTTTATGGACCAAGCTATGAGTTGTCCTTCTGTGTCATATCTGTTCTAATTCTCTTTAACTGTAGGAAAAAGTAACTGGTTTGGTTTGCCTTCAGAAATTCCAAGAGATTACTTAATAATGTGAAGAGTGTACTTAACCAATAGGAACCACAGTCGTAGTCAGACTCAGAATATTTAAATTTAGACATATATAAATTAGGTATATAAAATTAACTTTTTATAGATGTAAATTTACTGGTATTAACAACAGTTACATCTGCATCCCAACTCAGAATTAATGTCTACTGTCAAGTGTGCATTTCAAAACAAATATTAATAATATTTTTGGTAACTGCACTTATATATAACATAATATTAATAAAAATAATATTACTTTTATTATTAGTGTCCTTAATTTAAAGAAATAATCACTGGTGCTACCAAATAAGGTGCTGATGCACACACTGCAGAACTTGACTGCACTGGTGCCACTGCACTCAAATGTTAGTCTGGACTGGAGCCCTCCATCCATGTGCCTGAATTCAAGAAACTCAAGGTCTAGTTTCACGTTAATGATGCATAAGCCTGTTTAATTTATTAACAAAACTTTTTTTTTTTTTTGGAGAACACATAGTCTCCACTTTAAAATTTTGTCATCATTATGGGGGGCATTCCATGGTCAGAGAATGAAGTAGGGGGGCATTCATCCAAAAAAATTTTGAGAACCACTGCTATATAAAAATAATAATAAATTAATATAAACTTAATTTCCTCGCAGTGATCGAGGAAATTAGATTGGTCACAATGAAGGTCTGAGGGTTGAGTGAAAGTTTGATCCAGGTAATATTACGGCATGCTCATGAACTGCTTTTATTTTAAAAACATCATATGCGTTAATTATACAGTAATAAGAAGAATGCAACATATGTGCCTCAGTGATGTACATGGTGAAATGAGAATGGGCAAGAAAGCGCAGAGCGCTCCTCATTGCTGCGAGTTCTGCAGCTCACGCTGCTTTCCAGTTGAATTGCAATGAGAAATGCAAGCAAATGTGTCCCCACTCAAGATATATCGGTACGTCCACTTAGGTGCAGATGCAATCTTTGTTCATTGAAATGTAAAGTACCACATGGATGGATTAGAACCCAGAGCCTCTAACAAAAAGGACAAGTTACCACTAGACCACCCAGTCATATTTGTATCAAAAGAACTGTTTGATGTATGTTGGGCCTCATGTATTCAGATAGAAGACAAAGGCAGGCCTAACACAGTCGTAAAACCTAACTCAGGCCCCCACATACCAGGTCATAAATCATACTGATAAAAACCGCGCCAAAATCAAACAAAGGGAGTCCAAAACAGACTACAAATCGCATAAAGCCTTGCTCACTAAAGGATCGAACTCTCAACTCCTATTGGATGAGGCACACAACAGAACGCACCTCAACCATGACATCATCAGGAGTAGAAATACCTCTGAAATGCTTCCAGGATTTGCTTCCAGCAACTTTGCTTGCCGTGTGTAGACGCAGCTCATCGCTGCTCTCAGGTGCAGCCTCATGGCACAAGGAAGTAATGTCCGACTTGAAAATGTGGCCATACAATCTCCATCTCGCTGGACAAGTTGAGATTACTCTGTGTTCTCGGAGACCGCCGAGCAATCCGCATCTTCATCCGTTTGCCTGCAGAAGTGAAGAGAAAAGATTTCTCTTCCCTCTTCAATCAGGTCAACGTCGCTGATTTCTCTGCCAGCCCGCCGAAAATCAGCAGCCGTACCGCCTGCCGACAGAGCGAGGAAACGGCCTCCCATCATCACCCGAGCCTCGAGGAACCGAGTCTGAGTTAAAGGATGGATGAACACACATTCTGCATCCTCATGCGATTCAAGTAAGAGGTTTACATCTGGGCAGAGATAGAATATTATAGTGTGTTATTCTTGTGTATCAAGGTTATTGCTTGTACAGTTTACGGACCGCCATGTCCGCTGATTATTAATACTCAGGGTATTAATTATCACGAATTTGATTTGCTGTATTGTGGTCCAACCACATTGGACTGTTGTGCATTTCCGCCATCGCGGGTGAGACCGGCAAACTGAGTTTATCCATTAAAGAATCAAAGACCGCGGGACGGTTTACGAGCCGTCCACTGCGTCTCTGAGTGATAAACTAACAGCTGCTTTCTCTCCCACAATCGCGAAATCAGCTTTGGGGCCGTCACTTAATTCTCTCTCTCTCTCTCTCTCTCTCTCTCGTACTAACCACACACACGCGACCCCTCACAAATATTCTGGCACACATTTTTGGCTAGTAGATAGCTTCGTGATAAAGCTCAGCTTTGTCTCTAAGAAACCATTGACTGGTTTCTCTCCACCCACATTCGCGGCCATATTTCCTGGCCGGAAGTCTCGTGTGACACACTCTCCACGAGAGTCACGTCCGCCATTTTGTGCGCATCCCTCCTTACACACACACACACACACACACACACTCTCACACACACACACCTTATGTGTTATAGGATAATTTTAGTTTCCATATCTAATCATATCACTGTTTAGTTTGTAGTTGTAAGTCGGAAGATTATTGACTGCATTGTATTAATTATTAATTGATATTACTGCATAATTAAACATTGCTATATTACAAAGAGAAGTGTTTTGGTTTGTTTTGCATACACCTGTGTCATGCTGACGGGATGTCAGTGCTCGGATTCAAGCCTTCATTCATTGTTTTTTTTCCCGAAAATCGATATTCTTCGGATGTCGATTTTCCTAAGAAAACAATCTACTATTGAGACTGTTATACTATCTGGTTATTAGTCCCTGATTCCAGGGTGGTGCACCGTCAATGTTAATCCTTATTAATATTCTATTGATTTTTGATAATTGATAATTATCTTTGATGATTGTTGAATTTGAGTGATCAATAAGCAAGTGTTAATTTTAATTAATGTTTCATCGATGTTAACAATTAATGATTATCTTTGATAATTGTTTTTTTAAAGGATTAAAAAAGCTAACATTGATTCTCATCAATGTTCTATTGATTTTAATAATTAATAATTATCTTTGACAATTATTAATTATTGCTAATAACCAAACCCGCTCCTAAACATAGCGCACTACATTTACTGGAGCCCCATATGAGGTTTTAATGAGTTAAGATTCAATTAATTAATTTAAATATTAATTATTAACTAAAGAAATAATTATCAATTATTTCTGATAGTAACACTGATCTAAACAACCAGTAAACCCCTACATGTACTTCTCCACTGACCAGCAATATCTCATGGCTGACAGTAGCAGAAGTTATCAAATTTGTTCAGTATTTATTTTGAATGCCATTTCAGTTCTATGTCCTCAATTTTCAAGCAAAAAGTCTTATTTTATTCCACTGGATGGCAGCAAGTACTAGAAAAAATAATCTTTCCTCTATCACCTTCCATCACATTATACTGATCTAAAATGTAGGTGGTGCTCTAACGCATTTTAGCCCTCACCCATAGACAACAAGTCTTTTTTCTTTAAGTGCTGAGAGCTTTTTTTTGGCTTCTGAGTTGTCTAGAAGCTCAATCTAGATGTCATTGTAAAGTAGATAATCCCAGCTTTACAATGATGCATAACATTTAATCTTCAATAGATGAGAACCTATTTTGCTGATGATTTGTTTCGCATACTTTTCTACCGGACGTCATATTTTTTTCAAAAGAAATTTTTTTGACACAACATTGGATTATGCACCCAAGCAAGCTAACAAACAAGTAAATGTAATTTCTTCAAATCATTTTAAAGCTAACAACCCAAGGTAAGATTTGATATAAAGTTTGAGGCTATTTGGGGCTTACAGATCAGTGGTCAGCAAAGAAAAGTGACATTTGCATTTTATCTATTTAATCTATCTATTTATCTATGTGAAGGACATTTATATTCATTTTAAAAATGTTTACAATGTAACCTCTAGGTGGGGCCAATTTGCGACACAAATGTTTTCAGGCTTTATTTTGTTATTTTATGTAACTAAATGCAAAAGTGATGGGGTTCTCTGAAAAGTTGCGAGTCAAAGCTTTCAAATTATACCACATTTGCCTAACATGCCTATTTATTTCCATATGCTTTAGCATCCAGTGTCTTCAGGGTTTTAAGTGTTAAAATGGCTTGCCATAAAGCGTTTCCTTAGAGGTGATGCATCTTTTTGTGACTGCAGAGCATGATTTTTCTAAATCTACACCAAATGACAACAATAATAGTCAATCTCGCGAGATTTTTACACTGCATTAATTTAAAGTCGCACAGCAACGAGGAGCGCTAATAAAACATTATTTTAAATGGTCTGTTTTGATGAATAGTCATTTTTGATGACCAATTCAAGCTTTAAAATAAATATTGAACAAATTTTGATAACTTCAACTCTACATCTGCCACTGTCAGTCATGAGATATTTTTGGTCAGTGGAGAAGTATATCAATCAGTTCTTTTGATACAAATCTGATTGGGTGGTCTAGTAGTGGTAACTAACTCGCCCTTTGTGTTAGAGGCTCCGGGTTCTAATCCACCCAAGTAGAACTTTAAAGGAATTTTTTAAGGAATCAATCAAACATTTAAACCCCACAACCACCCCTCCCAACCCTGCCCTGACCCCCAACAAACATCCCTGTGGTCACATAAAAGTATATACACATGATTATAGACACACACAAAAAAATAAAAATAAAAAATAATAATAATAATAATAATTACACGTCCAACAATGTCAAGTATCTGCCCCATTTCTCTATAAACAAATTCTGTTTTTCCAGTCTTCTAAACGATCCTTCTTCAAAGGCCGCCACCCTCCCCATCTCTGAGCACCACTCATGAAATGATGGCGCTCCAGCTGACCTCCAACCCCTTAAAATAACCTGTCTGGCGATCATGACACTAGTTAGGACCCAACTCTTTATGTGCCTATTCTCAACGTCGATGACAGCCCCATCGCCCAAAATACAGAGTCTGGGGCAAAATGAAAGCCGAGTGCCCAATACATACATGACTCTGAACTTTTAACCAGAACTCCTGAATCTTAACACACCCCCAAAAGACATGGTTTATGTCTCCACCCTCTGATTGACATCGCCAGCAGGTGGGTGTGTCTTTAAGACCAAGCCTGTATAATCTAGAGGGGGTCCAATAAAATCGATGTAAAACCTTGAATTGCATAAGGTGCACCCTTGCATCTCTAGATGCAGACTTGATGTTTTTTAGAATCCTAGCCCACTCTCCCTCCTCCAATACCAAGTTTAAATCTTTCTCCCATAATCTCTTGAGGGAAGAGGGAGGAAGTAATTAAAGCATTAATCACAACTTCCAGAGTATCTGCTGCTTTAGTGGGGTGTATGCTACTCCCAAAAATAGCACAGAGCAGGTGTGGGAGATCTGGGAATCCCAAAATGTTGAACCAGATTTTCAAAGGATCTCAACACTCCACTCTCATATAGGTCACTGCGTGAACCCCCCTTACAATCCACTCTGACCAGCAGAAAGGGGACTTGTTACTACATAATTTGGGGTTAAGCCATAAACTCGATGCAACATTTAAAATAAATGTCCGAATTAAAAACTCTGGACACTTTTGTCCATACCGAGTGTGAATACGAGATGACGGGGTGTAACTTAACTTCTCCGATTAGTTTGATAGAAAGGTTTGCAATGGCGAAATAGAGGCAAGAACATCTGGTTCAATACAAAACCAGGGAGGGGCTCTCTCAGGTGGAAGCAACCAATGAGCCAGATATGTGAGACCGAACGCATAATAATAAAAACAAAATATTGGGTAGGTCTAGCCCACCTTTATCAATCGGCCTACGCAGTTTACTGAAATGTATTCTGGGACATTTACCATTCTAAATGAAGGAATTCACTATGCTATCAAATTGCTTGAAATAAGAGAGGGGGACATCTATAGGGAGTCACTATTGCAGGTAGTTGAATTTTGGAATACAATTCATTTTAATAACATTAATCTTCCCAATCATCGATAAATGTAATGAAGCCCACCTGCCCACATTGCTCGGAAACTTTTTTATTAAAGGATCAAAATTAACTCTAACTAAATCACACACATTTGCTGGGAATAAAATAACCAAATACTTAATGCCCTGTTTGGGCCACTAGCAGTACACTGTCAGAGCCAAAGCTTTGGATTTAGACCAATTAACTCTGTATCCCAAGAATTTAGAAAAGGAATGAATAATTCTGTGGAGGCAAGGCATAGATTTAGTAGGGTCAGAGACGAATAATAAAACATCATCTGCGTAAAGCAGAAGCTTATGCGCCACACCTCCCGCCATCACCCCTGGAAAATCATCCTGCTTTCTTATCGCAACTGATAATGGTTCCAGGGCATGACAGAACAATAATGGAGAAAGAGGGCAACCCTGCAGGGTGCCCCATCCAGAGTAAAATAATCTGAAATTAATCCATTTGTTCGTACCGCCACTACCGGGTGTCTATAAAGTAACTTAATCCCTCCAATAAAAGTATTCCCAAGCCCGTATGTTTCCAAAATCTTAAAAAGATAATCCCATTCTACCATATCAAATGACTTTTTGGTGTCAAGTGAGATGGCCGCGACCGGAGTCTGATCATTTGCCACTGACCACATGATATTGATGAAACGCCTAATGTTATCAGAAGAGTTACGGTCCTGAATAATCCCCACCTGATCTGTATGTATAAGAGATGTCATAACTTAATCGGTTAGCCAGAATTTTTGACAATATTTTTATGTCTAGCTGGATCAGGGATATTGGACAGTAACTCTTACACTCACTTGGATCTTTGTCCTTTTTAAGAATCAGACTGATCCGGGCTTGTGTCATGGTTGGCGGGAGCTTTCCATTCTTTAATTATTCCATATAAACTTCTAGTAAAAGTGGAGCCAATTCTGTAGCATAAGATCTAAGAAATTCAGCGGCAAAGCCATCTGGCCCCAGAGCTTTGCCTGTAGGCAAGGCCTTAATTTCCTCGTCAATCTCCTCCTTAGTTATCTCAGAAGCGAATTTTTTTTTGCTCAGTCCTCTGTTTAGGGAGTTCTAATGGTTCCATAAAGTTTCTAATATCTTCATCGGTAGACGTAGATATGGAACTATAAAGATCAAGATAGAATTCTTTAAAAGCATTATTAATTAAATCAGGATTTTGCAAAAGGGATACATTAAAGTGCCAACTATATGATTTATTTTTCTCTGTATGTGGCAACACCTTTAAACTCACCAGGGCATGATCTGAGACTAAGATGTTTCCAATTGAGCTATCCACAACAGATGAAATGAGGGACTATAAAAAAATCTATTCTAGAATAAATCTTATGGACTGATGAAAAAATGTATAGTCCTTACCAGATGGGTCCAAATATCTGTAAGACCAAGATTTTTACACATCCTGTGAAGTGTCAGTGTTGCTCTAAGGGGCTTACACACTTTTGCTTCACTATGATCAAGGTCTGAGTCCATCAAAAGATTAAAGTCTCCTCCCAATATTATATCATGAGGGATGCCAGCGGCTTGCAACAACCCTTCAAGATCTATAAAAAAAGCTCTGATCATCAATGTAAGGTGTGTAAATATTAGCCAAAATCAATCTTTGCCCCAGAATTTCTGCTAAAACAATAATGACTCTTCCTAATTTATCTTTAATCTGTTTGAGACATTTGAATTGTAGATGTTTACTTATCAATGTAATGACTCCCCTGCTCTTATTTGAGCCAGCACTAAAGAAAACATGTCCATCGCATATCTTCACAAATTTTTCAGCCTCCTGCGGGGAAAGATGCATTTCTTGAAGAAACACTATATCATATTTCTTACGTTTAAGAAAAGAAATAACCTTCCTTCTTTTTATGGGGTGCCCCAACCCATTCACATTCCACGTGGAGAGAGACAGTCCACTCATACTAACATTTGACGTTTTGATGTTGATTTCCAGCTTATGGCCTGTTATGTCGAGCAGACACGGGAAGAGCTCGTCTAGGAATTTTACCATATCTCGGCCTTCCTCATGCTCAGGAATTCCAAAAATTCGGACGTTGTTTCGACGATTACGATTCTCAAGTTCTTCCAACTTTTCCCAAACGCTCTGCAAGTCTGTCTTGGTACCTAGCAGATTAGCAGCTAATTCTCTCTCCGATGACTCCAGATAATCGATCCATTTCTCGACCTCCCCAATTCTTGTAACCAACTCAGAGAATTTCGCCTCCATCGCCGTAATCGATCAATGTATTACAGCAAGATCCTCCAAATTTGAGACAACTTTTGCCAACCTTACAGACATGCTCGACAGTTGATGCTGAATTTCTCCCACTGTACCGTCCAAACCGAGTCCCCGATCTGCAGCCCTGTATGAGGTATCAGCTTGAGCACGTAAGTGTCTTTTAATATCTCCAGAGCCCGAGGATTTTGAATTCTTTGACATTTTGACTTCTTAGAACAGTTATGTAGCAGGGTGTATCGAATCTCACCTGTTTATGATATAAAAAGAATTAAAAACTAGCAAAGTGTGCAGAGCTCGTCGTTCACACATCCGACCCCCGCATGGTGCCATGTGACTCCTCCACATATGATGTTTTTAAAATTAAAAGCAGTTCATGAGCATGCTGTAATTTTACCTGGATCAAACCTGTCACTCAACTCTTTGACCTTCATCGTGACCAATCACTGTGAGGAAATCAACTTTATAATATTTGTATACTGGTGGGTGTAGACTGTTTGAGCACAAATAGCTGCACTGTGTGGCAGGTATGTACAACTACTGTAAATGGTTACTCCGCAATAATAGTAATAATGTTATATTATTGATGATTTTAATGTTCTCCATCATTAATCAGTAAGGGTTCCGAGAAAAATCGGCAGCTGGCAACAGTCTATGGCAGCTGGTGATACCTGCATAAATAACTGGAAGTGGGATGGGCTGTTGTTGGCAGCAGCCAATTACTCACTTTCTTGAGGGGAAGAAGTTTCATAATAAAAGTGCCAATTTTAGCTAGCAAAATGTAACTCCACTGAGGCAGCCGGTGTGTCATTGACAAGGCTTCAACCGAGACGCGAGCGTTAATATTTTTCTTCAAAGGATGGAAGGGACAGTAGTTCAGGAAGTAATCCAGAAATGGAGGATGAAACATATGGTGGGAACAAACGAGAAAATAGTCAGGAAAGGAAAAGGAAGAAAACTTCCAGTCATGGATCGTATTGATAGTGGAAAGGAAGATTCTGTCAGGAAAGATAGAGAAGAATTTAAGGTAATGTTGAAATTCACAGACCCTGATATTATGTTAAACCCTATCAAACTAACTAAAGCCCTGAAAAAAGCTTTGGGAGATATAGAAAGTTCCAGGAAAATGAGGAATGGAAATGTATTAATCTTGTATAAGGATGAAAAACAGCAAAAAAACTGCATTGGGCATAAAATCAATGCTATGTTAAACATTTTCATGCAATCACTGAAATGCCAACGGATGTCTCCACTGACAGAATGAAAAGTTGTATTGAAGGTGTTAAGGTGATTGAAGCAAAGCGTCTACAGTGTGTAAGAAACAAAGAAAAAAAATGATAGTTTATTGGTAATGCTGTAATTTGAAGAGGAAAAGATGCCTGATAGAGTATTTATTGGATATGTAAGTTACACGGTATGACCTTACATTCCAAAGCCACTTAGATGCATAAATTGTCAAAAATATGATCATGTCACAGCAGTCTGCAGAGGGAAACAACGTTGTGCAAGGTGTGGTGGAAATTATGAGTACGGTAAATGTGAACAAGGAACAAAGGCAAATTGCTGTAATTGTGGGGGTGAGTACAGTACTGGATATGGAGGTTGCGTTGCTCATAAGAACGCTTTGAAAGTGCAGAATGTCCGAGTATCTGAAAATCGGACATATGCTGAAGCAATTAAAAAAGCAAAACCAAATGGAGCAATGCAAGAAGGTGAAGGGAAATCCCTGGCGCATCAGAGGGAAGCTCCAGTTGTAAGGAAAGTAAATGAAGATAGCTTGATTATTGGAAAGGTTGAGTTCATTTCATTTATGGCAGACGTAAATAACTGTTCAGCACAAACAGAAAGCAGAACTGAGATAATTACAATTATAATCAAAGCTGCAGAGAGGTACCTGAACATGGAGGGAGTTACAATGGAAAAAATAAATGAAATACTTAAGGTTCAAATTACAAACACTCAGGCACCATGTGGAAGTACAGTATATAATGGTGTTAATTATTATGCAATGGAATGCAAGGAGTTTGATTGCGAATGCGCTGGAGTTTAAAAAGTTAATAGATGAAAAAGAACAGAAACCACATTTAACATTTTGTATACAAGAAACATGGTTAAAACCACAGTTAGACTTTGTGTTGCATGGATACACAGTCATTAGGAAAGATAGGAAAACAGGAAATGAAGGTTGTTTGGCTACCTTTATTAAAAATGAATTAGGATATAGAGTTATAGATCAGAATGATGAATATGAAACCATGTTGGTTGAGTTAATTGTAGGAAATCAAATAATTAATTACTATAATCCATGCAATAGAATAAGCAAAGAAGAATTAGAAAATATTACAGGAATAGGAAATTAAAAAATAATATGGTGTGTAGACCTAATTGCACACAACACTTTGTGAGGATGTAAAAGTAATGATCATAATGGTAATGTTATAGAAGAGATAATCGATGATAAAAGATTAGTATGTTTAAATGATGGTAGAGATACAAGAATAGATATTGTGCATGGTAGTGGTTCAGCTAGAGATTTAACATTGGTTTCGGAATGGATAGCAAGGATATCTGTTTGGGATATTTGGGAAGCTAATATGATAGCGTAACAAAATTAGTTGTCGGGCAGATAAAGGAGGAAGTGGGAGCCAGTTTCCACAATCCACTTGAGTCAGATTTAAATTCTTAATACACAGCAATCGCTTTACAGCTTACATAAAACAAAGAGTGGCTTTTCAGCATGCACAAATAAAGTTCAGCTTTTCAGCAATCAAACAAAACACTAAGTAATAAACAAACAAACACAGAAACAGTAATTACCAGCAGTTCATCTCAGGTGAACCTCCTTAATGCTTCCTCTCTCCCCAGATGGGCGCTCAACCACGCCCTCACCTCCACATACCCCCACCGCCCGACTCAGGCCAGGGAAACTGTCGGCGTTAAGGGGATCTGCCAATAAGCCTTTGTTAAATCCAGTGTCAAATAAAAGCAAGCCATGCCCAACTGATCGAGCAGTTTGTAATATGAGGCACTGGATACCCATCAAATTTTGACACAGCATTGACTTTCCTATAATCCACACAGAACCGGACCGAGCCATTGCTCTTAGGCACCAGAATCACCTGGCTGGCCCAATCACTGTGGGATTCTTCTATTAACCCCATACAGAGCATGGCCTTTAATTCTTCTCATACCACCTGTTTTTTGTGTTGGGGTAACCAGTTGGGCTGACTACATACCACTACCCCTGGGGTTGTCTCGATGTGGTGTTCTATGAGATTAGTGCGGCTAGGGAGAGGCGAGAACACGTCAGAGAAATGTTTATGCAATCTGGCAACCTCTGTACATTGTGACAGTGAGAGGAGGTCTCCACAAGGGTCCGGGGTGAACTGATTGGCTTTTAGACTCACCTCCGATCCGAGCTCCTCAATCTCCGGAACTACCATTGCCAAGGATATGGGGACGCCTCTCTCCATGGTTTTAGTAGGTTGCGGTGGTAAATTTGACAAGCCCCACCCCTATCCGTATGCACTACCTCATAGTCAACTTCCCCAACTCACCATGTGACCTCAAAGGGCCCTTGCCACTTATGTGATGTGGGCAGTAATACAAGTACTTTATCTCGTGGTGCAAATTCCCATAGGGACTGATGTTCTTGTGCCTGTAGCAAATTCTCCTGTCATAGACATCCCAGTGTGTGGAGTTTTGCTCTCAGGTCAAGAATGCATTGAATTTCATTTTTGCTCTGTGAAGGTCCCCCATCCCAATTTTCCTTCATGATGTCTAATACACTATGGGGCTTGATGTACCCGGCCTGAGTCGGGCGGTGGGGATATGTGGCAGTGGGGTCGTGGTCGAGCATCTGTCCGGAGAGAGAGAAAGTGGTAAGGGCGCTTACACCTGAGTTAGATTATGTCTAACACCTGTCTCTAATTCCAGTGAGCATGGGGAGAGCGGCATATAATTGGCCACACCACCAGCAGAGAGAAAGTGAGAGAGTATGGCACGAGAGTCTCACGGTGAAGCTATTGAGTTGTGATGTTAAAGAGTTGTGATAAAGACTTTGTGATGATTAAGAGGCTGTGACTAGGAGCCTGTGATGCTAAAGAGTTTGTGAAGCTGAAGAAGTTACTGTGCCAGTTGTGACTGTATTACCCTGAAGTTTGTGATTTAAAGCTCACCTGAGACCTGAAACATCCTGTCCCAGTGTCCTCCTTCCCTCATTCTGTGTGTCTTCCCTTAGAAGGTTTTATTAAATCGTTCGAACAAGCCGTCTGTTTGTGGATGGTACATGCTTGTCCAAATCGATTTAATACCCAATAATTCATACAGCTCGTATAGTGTATGTGACATGAAATTAGTGCCTTGTTCAGTGAGGATTTCTTTCGAAATCCCCATTTGGGAGATTATTCTGAAGAGTGCCTCCGTAACACTACATGCTGAGATGTTGCGCAACTGCACTACTTCCAGGTATTGGGTTGCGTAGTCCACCAGAACTAGTACAAAGCAGTGCCCGCATGCTGACCATTCTAATGGCCCAACGAGGTCCACGGCAACTCTGTCAAAGGGAACCTCGATCAACAGGAGAGGGCGCAATGGCGCTTTTGGAGTGGCCGGCAGATTCACTAGCTGATATTCGCGGCATGTCGCACACAACCGGCTAACATCCCCATGAATGACCGGCCAATAGAAACGGGCCATGAGATGGCTTAGTGTTTTCACCTGTCCCAAGTGACCTTCCATCAAACTATGATGAGCCACCTGGAACAACATTTCCTGACGGCTCTTTGGTACTAACAACTTGGTTGTATCTTCCTTTGTCTGAGCGTCCTGTGTCACTCATTACAACCGATCATTTATAGTTGAAAAATACGGATTAGTAAGTGCAATACGCGGCTGTAGGCGTTGATCATCAAGTACTTTCACTTGGTCCAAAGCCAAGGCTTCCCCCTCCCTTAAGTCATCCTGATGCAGAGCTGACATAGACGGCCCCGGCCCCGGCTCCGCTTCCCCAGTCAGCGCATTGCATACCCCACACCATCTCACTGTATTACAGGACCCATCTACACACAACCACTTTAACAACGCTAAAAAAGCCGGCCTGTTGGTACCCCGAATTAGTGGATGGGTTAGGTGGGGACTTACCACAGCCTCAATATTTTGCTTTTGACCCTGAAATAGAATGGTGATGGGCACTACAGGATAATCGTAAATATCTCCGTGCACACACCTCACCCTCACACGTGTATCCAATGCCCCATTTTGAACCAAGCATTGATGAATGGATGTTTGGTTAGAACCTGAATCCACCAAGGCTTGGTATGTACCCCCCCAATACTCATGGGTACTTGGTACGTCCCTGCTTGATCGGGGAGGCCTGTGGAGTGTCGGGGAACCGGATCAACGCCTCCACTTCCGTCACTGGGCACTGGTCTTGCACATGTCCCGGTTCCCTGCAACTCCAACAGACCGGTCCAAACCTCATGCCCACAACAGTGGCAGTGGCTTCTGCCACCTGAGAAGAAGAGTGGGAAGAGCCAGGAGAGAGAGAGACAGGGTTTATTGACACGTATCTCTGAGGCCAATAAAAAGAAAAAAAGCAGTGCCACGGTGGATGGATGAGTGCAGTAATGTGGTACCAAAAAAGAATAAAGCATTTAGAAAGATTAGAAAGACCTACAGTATACATTTGAATATTTTATTGCATACAAGAAAGTAAGAAGAGTAATTCGAGCAGCTAAAAGGAAATATTGGAGAGACTGGTGTAGCAATATGGGGGGGGGGAGACATGAATGAAGTGTGGGGTGCAATTAGGAAAATGGCAGGAACTCATAAAAATCAGAGGTTGCCTGTCTTAAAAGAGGAAGGAAGAATAGCAGTGACAGACACTGAAAAAGCAGATATGTTGTCAGAAGTATTTGTACATAGTAATGATATGTATCACAGCTTCACAAACAGAAGGGAAGGAGAACACAGGGAAGCAGGTTTTTCCAGGCTCAGGTAGGACTTTTAATCGGCCACTTCAATGCTTTACAACTTCACAAACTCATCAGCTTCACAGGCACGTTGTAACTTAAACACATCAGCTTCACAAATTTAACAGATTAAACGTAACAGCTTCAGGAGCACTGTGGCCTTCCTTGTGCCAGACTCTCTCTCTCCTCTGCTGGTGGCAAGGCTGCTTATATGCCGCTCTCCCCATGCTCACTGGAATTAGATACAGGTGTTAGAGGACACGTGATGCCATGTGAGAAGCAGACGTGTGAGCCATCAGCTCTGCGCACTTTGTTAATTTTTTTATTTTCATGTTATAATCTGGTGAGATTTGATACACTCACCATGGCAAAGAAGTCAAAATCCTCTGGCTCTGGAGACATTAAATGACACTTACGTGCTCAAGATGAGGCCTCTGGCGGGCCTGCGAGCCGGGGACTCAATTTGGAAGGCACATCAGGAGAAGAAATTCAGCGTCAGCTGTCCAACATCTCAGTGATGCTGACAGAGGTTGTTGCTGACTTGGAGGATCTCGCTGTAATATGTCGATCGATTATGGAGATGGAAACAAAATTCTCTGAGTTGGTTACAAGAGTGGCAGATGTTGAGAAACGGATTGATTATCTGGAGTCATCGGAAAGGGAATTATCTGCTAATCCGCCCGCATCCAAAACAGACTTGGAACACATTCTGGAGAAACTGGAATATCTTGAAAATATGAGCCGAAGGAATAACATACGGATTGTTGGAATTCCTGAGCATGAAGAGGGCAGAGATATGGTGAAATTCCTGGACGAGCTCTTCCCGAGTCTGCTCGACATAACAGGCCAAAAACTGGAAATCGAGCGAATCACAGAGTCCCGGCTCGCAGATCTGCTGAGGGAGACAGGCCCCGACCAATTCTGGCCAAATTTCTGAGATCATCTGATCAAGATCTCATGTTGCGCAAGGCGAGGAGCAAAGGAAAGCTTTCTTGGAAGAATCACAATATTTTCTTGTTCCCGGACTTTGCAAATTCGACAAGAGAGAAACGCGATCGGTTCAAGGAATGTAAGAAACACTTACATCAATGGAAGGTCACTTTTGCTCTGATGTTCCCGGCCAAATTGAGAAGAGAAACGAAGGATGGCCGCAAAGTATTTACATGTCCAAAACAGGCTTTCTTTTATTAGTGGATTGACTCGCTGAACATACACTCGATTGTCTGAGGAAGCTGGGCGCCATATTTATTTCCTTTTGCCTCGGCTCTGCCTAGTGGCTGGAGTTTGTTTTGTGGAATGACACTTCCTTCGGGAGACTTTTGCATTGACGGAGGATCATTTTTGCACTGAGGTTCCTGGCCAGATTGAGAGTGGATGCTATGGATGACCGCAAAATATCTACATGCTCACATAAAGGACGTCTTTTATAAAGTTGACGGACTGAGTAAGTCATGGTGTATACTTTTTTACGTGGCCTCCGAGTGAATTTGACTCGCTCAATACACACTTGATCATCTGAGGAAACGGGACGCCTATTTTGTTTCTTTTTGTGCTGGTTCTGCCTAGCGGCTGGAGTTTGTTTTGTGGAATAACACTGCTTTGGGACAGTCATGGATGAATCTGTTCATTCTTTGTGCTTATGCCTCCTGTTGGCTGGAGTTTGTTTTTGTGGAATATTTTTAAGGGACATTAGAATGATCACGTCATCTGCTGCACTCATAAACAGCCGGCTCACTGAACACTTGTTCGAGGAAACTGAATGGCTTTATATCAGCTGGAATTTGTTTTGTGGAAGAACACACCTTAGAGACAGTTCTGTCATTGAATCTACATGTTCTTTATGTTTATTCTGCCTGTTCGCTGGGGTCTGTTTTACAAAGTATTTTCTGTTATGTAATTTTGCCTCACAAAATTTGTGCAGAAGCACCGGACTTGAGCAATTCGATGGCAAAGTTGTTGCAGGGATTCTCGTAGGTGTACATGGACTGTTTGAGTTTAAAGGGATGGACACCACTTGGCGCTGTCGTGCACAGGGTTAATGCGTAAATTTTTTTTGTTTGTTTTTTTTTTTCTTTTTGCGATTAACATTTTTTATTGATTCAACCATTAAATATAAATAGCAGAACACACATATACAGAATCAATATCCAATCCCCACTATTCCCCCCCCAATCCCCCACCCGACCCCCAACAACACCCCAATGGTCACACAACCATAGACACACAACAAAAATTAATTAATTAATTAATAAAAAAAATAAAACAATCACACACATAAAACCCCTACACCTCTCTCTCTCCAGTGTCCCTCCCCGAGAGCCCTCCAAAAAAGACAGATATCTGCCCCACTTCTTCACAAACATGTCTAGACTCCCCAGTCTTCTGGATTCCCCCTCCTCAAGAGCTGCCACTCTGGCCATCTCTGAACACCACTCCTGAAACGGGGGCGTTCCAGCCGACTTCCAACTCCTCAAAGTGATCTGTCTGGCGATTATAACACTAGTTAGGACCCAGTTTTTCATGTGCTTATTCTCCAAATTAATGACTGCCCCATCTCCCAAGATACAGAGTCTGGGGCAAAATAAAATTTGAGAGGCCAAAACCACGCACATAAAACTCAGAATCCTCATCCAAAATTCTTGCATCTTAACACATCCCCAAAAGACATGGGTTGTGTCTCCATCTTCCGATTGACATCGCCAGCAGGTGGGTGTGTCTTTAAGACCAAGCCTATACAATCTAGAAGGGGTCCAATAGACTCTATATAAAATCTTAAATTGCATGAGGCGAACCCTTGCATCTCTAGATGCAGAGTTGATGTTTTTTAGTATCCCAGCCCACTCTCTCTCCTCCAATACCAAATTTAGATCTTTCTCCCATAATCTCTTAAGAGAAGTCGAAGTTCTGTCCCCCAGACTCTGAATTAGCAGGGAGTAATACACTGATGCCTCATGACCTTTTCCAAAAGCAGTAATCACCACTCCCAGAGTATCTGCTGCTTTAGGAGAGTGTAAACCACTCCCAAAAACAGTACAGAGCAGGTGGCGCAGCTGTAAATACTTATAGAACTGAGATCTAGGAATCCCAAAAAGTTTAACCACATTTTTAAAGGATCTCAACACTCCATTCTCATATAGGTCACAGAGTGTAGTAACCCCCCTCCCAATCCACTCTGACCAGCAAAAAGGGGACTTGTTGTTGCATAATTTGGGGTTCAGCCATATGCTTGAGGCAACATTTAAAAAAATGTCAGAATTAAACAGTCTGGACACTTTTGTGCATACCAAGTTCAAGTGCGAGATAAAGGAATGTAACTTAGCTTCTCCGATTAATTTGATAGAAAGGCTCTGCACTGGCGAAATAGGGGCAAGAACTTCCTGTTCTATACAGAACCAGGGAGGGGCTCTCTCAGGTGGAAGTGACCAATGAGCCAAATGTCTGAGACCGAATGCATAATAAAATCTTGGGTAGGCCTAGCCCACCTTTGTCAATCGGCCTATGTAACTTATTGAAATGTAATTTGGGATGCTTACCATTCCAAAAGAAGGACCTTGCTATGCTATCAAATTGCTTGAAATAAGAGAGGGGGACATCTACAGGGAGAGACTGAAGTAAGTAATTGAATTTTGGAATACAATTCATTTTAAAAACATTAACCTTCCCAATCATAGATAAATGTAATGAAGTACACCTGCCCACATCGCTCGAAAACCGTTTTATTAAGGTGTCAAAATTAACTTTAAATAAATCACACAAATTTGCTGGAAATAAAATACCCAAATACTTAATGCCCTGTTTGGGTCACTGGAAAGCACACGGCTGGAAAGCCGTTTCTGGGCAGTACGCTGTCAGAGCCAAACCTTCGGATTTAGACCAATTGACTCTATATCCTGAAAACTTAGAAAAGGAATTAATAATTCTTTGGAGGAAAGGCATAGATCTACTGGGGTCAGAGACAAATAATAAAATATCATCTGCGTAAAGCAAGAGTTTATGCGCCATACCTCCCGCCACCACCCCTGGAAAATCATCCTCCTTTCTTATCGCGGTTGCTAATGGTTCCAGGGCAAGACAGAACAATAATGGGGAAAGAGGGCAACTCTGCCGGATGCCCCTATCCAGAGTAAAATAATCTGAAATGAATCCATTTGTTTGTATTGCCGCTACTGGGTGTCTCAAGTGAGATGGCAGCGACTGGTGATTGTTCATTCGCTACTGACCACATGATATTGATGAGACGCCTAATGTTATCAGAAGAGCTATGGCCTCGAATAAACCCCACCTGATCTATATGTATAAGAGATGTCATAACTTTACTTAATCGATTAGCCAGAATTTTTGACAAACTTTTTACATCTAACTGGATCATGGAAATTGGACGATCACTTTAC
This sequence comes from Myxocyprinus asiaticus, assembly GCF_019703515.2. Classification (NCBI taxonomy): domain Eukaryota; kingdom Metazoa; phylum Chordata; class Actinopteri; order Cypriniformes; family Catostomidae; genus Myxocyprinus; species Myxocyprinus asiaticus. The sequence continues at coordinate 39,826,351 of NC_059371.1, forward strand.
ACTCACTTGGATCTTTGTCCTTTTTAAGAATCAGACTGATCCGGGCTTGTGTCATGGTTGGCGGAAGCTTTCCATTTTTTAAAGATTCAGAATAAACTTCTAGCAAATGTGGAGCCAGTTCTGTAGCATAAGATTTGAAAAACTCAGCAGCAAAGCCGTCAGGCCCCGGAGACTTGCCTGTAGGTAAGGCCTTAATAACCTCGCCAAGCTCCTCCAAGTTTATCTCAGAATCAAGAGAATTTTTTTGCTCAGTCATCAGTTTAGGGAGATCTAATGGTTCCACAAAGTTTCTAATATCATAGAAATATTCTAATCAGTAGACGAAGACGTGGAACTATAAAGATCAAAGTAGAATTCTTTAAAAGCATTATTAATATCAATGGCTGAGGTAAATATTTTACCACCAGCAGATTTCACTGAGGGAATGGAAGAAAAAGACTCTCTCTGCTTTTATATCTAGCCAAAAGTTTTCCTGCTTTGTCCTTGTCTTGCCCTGAATAGCCAAAACTCCACTTTCCGCAACAAAATAGTATTATATCTGTATTTCAATCAAGTCAATTCTCTGAGGCCATCGGATGACAAACGGCGCTTCAGCTCTGCTTCGGCATTTTTAATAATTCCTTCCAACTTCACAAGTTCTCGTCCTTTGAATTTTTTAGTGAATGAGGCATACTGTATGATCCGGCCCCTAAGAACTGCCTTAAGTGCCTCCCAAGCCACGCCCACAGTGGATACTAAGGACCAGCTGGTCTCCATATAAATATTGATTTCAGTCTTTAACATTTGTTGGAATTCAGGATTTTGCAAAAGGGACACATTAAGGCGCCAACTATATGATTTCTTCTTCTCCGTATGTGGCACCACCTCAACTCACCAGGGCGTGATCTGAGACTAAAATGTTTCCAATTGAGCAATCCACAACAGATGAAATGAGGGACTTGGATATATATAAAAAAAAATCTATTCTAGAATAAATCTTATGGACTGATGAAAAAAATGTATAGTCCCTACCAGATGGGTTCAAAAGTGTGTGTAACTGGGTGTATCTAATTTCACCAGATTATAACATGAGAATAATTAAAAATTTTGCAGAGTGCACAGAGCTCGTCGTTCACACGTCTGCTTCTTGCATGGCGTCACGTGACCTTTCAATGAGCACGTTTTTCTTTTTTTCTGTTTGTTTTGTTTGGGGGAAGTTTGGGGTTTTACTGTTGCTCTAATGGGGAATGTGGTCTGTATAAACTTGCTTTTGACACACAATTTATTTTTTTATTATATCAATATGTCAAAAGTAATATGAGTGGGTTATCTCTCTCCATGTGGAATGTGAATGGGTTGGGGCACCCCATAAAAAGAAGGAAGGTTATTTCTTTTCTTAAGTGTAGGAAATATGATATTGTGTTTCTTCAAGAAATGCATCTTTCCCTGCAGGAAGCTGAAAAATTTGGGAAGATATGGGGTGGACATGCTTTCTTTAGTGCAGGCTCAAGTAAGATCAGGGGGGTCATTATATTGATAAATAAACATCTACAATTCAAATGTCTCAAACAGATTAAAGATAAACTAGGGAGAATCATTATTGTTTTAGCAGACATTCAGGGGCAAAGGTTGATTTTGGCTAATATTTACGCACCTAACGCTGATGATCAGGGCTTTTTTATATATCTTGAAGGGATGTTGCAAGCCGTTGGCACCCCTCATGATATAATATTCGGAGGAGACTTTAATCTTTTGATGGACTCAGTCCTTGATCATAGTGAAGCAAAAGTGTGTAAGCCCCCTAAAGCAACACTGACGCTTCACAGGATGTGTAAAAATCTTGGTCTTATAGATATTTGGGGACTTTTGAACCCATCAGGTAGGGCCTATACATTTCCATAAGATTTATTCTAGAATAGATTTTTTTAAATCCCTCATTTCATCTGTTGTGGATTGCTTAATTGGAAACATCTTAGTCTCAGATCATGCCCTGTTGAGTTTAGAGATGTTGCCACACACTAAAAGAAATCTTATAGTTGCCGCTTTAATGTATCCCTTTTGCAAAATCCTGATTTCCAACAACTGATAAAGACTGAAATCAATGTTTATATGGAGACCAACTGGTCCTCAGTATCTTCTGTGGGCATGGCTTGGGAGGCACTTAAGGCAGTTCTTAGGGTCGGATCATACAGTATGCCTCATTCATCAAAAAATCCAAAGCATGAGAACTCATAGAATTGGAAGGGAATATTAAAAGTGCAGAGGCAGAGCTGAAGCGCCGAATGTCGTCCGATGGCCTCAGAGAATTGACATGATTGAAATACAGATATAGTATTATTTTGTCGTGGAAAGTGGAGTTTTGGTTATCCAGGGCAAGCTTTTGGCTATATATATATAAAGCAGAGAGAGTCTTTTTCTACCATTCCTTCAGTGAAATCTGCTGGTGGTGAAATTGTTACCTCGGCCATTGATATTAATTTTTTGATTGATTTTTTTTTTTTTTCTCCCAATTTTGAATGCCCAATTCCCAGGTTGTAACTTTGTAATTCCTTGTGGTCGCATAGTGATTCGCCTCAATCCGGGTGGCGGAGGACAAATCCCAGCTGCCTCCGTGTCTGAGACCGCCAACCTGCGCATCTTATCACGTAGCTTGTTGAGCGCATTGTCATGGAGACATGGCGTGTGTGGAGGCTTCACGCCACCCACCGCGGCATCCACGCTCAACTCGCCACACACCCCACCGAGAACGAACCACATTATGGTGACCATGAGGCGGTTACCCCATGTGACTCTACCCTCCCTAACAACCAGGCCAATTTGGTTGCTTAGGAGACCTGGCTGGAGTCACTCAGCACGCCCTGGGATTCGAACTAGCGAACTAAAAGGGTGGTAGCCAGCGTCTTTTACCAACAAAGGACAACAAAGTCAAGATATTGGAGTGGCCATCACAAAGCCCTGACCTCAATCCGATAGAAAATTGTGGGCAGAACTGAAAAAGTGTGTGCAAGCAAGGAGGCCTACAAACCTGATTCAGCTACACCAGTTCTGTCTGGAGGAATGGGCCAAAGTTCCAGCAACTTATTGTGAGAAGCTTGTGGAAGGCTACCCAAAATGTTTGACCCAAGTTAAACAATTTATAGGCAATGCTACCAAATACTAACCAAGTGTATGTAAACTTCTGACCCACTGGGAATGTGATGAAAGAAATAAAAGCTGAAATAAATCATTCTCTCTACTATTATTCTGACATTTCACATTTTTAAAATAAAGTAGTGATCTTAACTGACCTAAGACAGGGAATGTTTTCTACGATTAAATGTCAGGAATTGTGAAAAACTGAGTTTAAATGTATTTGGCTAAGGTGTATGTAAACTTCTGACTTCAACTGTATGTGGAACGGAGCATACAGATAGAGAAATGGGCTAATAAGGGAATAAAACTCAAGTGATGTGCTTCACAAAAAAGAAAACTCTCCCAAAAGTTAAACTGAAATGATATAATCAGGTACTAGAACAAGTCCCAGTAATAAAATACCTGGGTATATGGTTGGAATCTAGATTAACATTTAGAATATATGCTAAGAATCTGATAGAGAAGTATAATAAAAGCATAAATATATTAAGATGTTTGGCAGGAGTCAAATGAGGAGCTAGAAGATCATTAAGAAGAATATATTGTGCAGTAATCAGGTCATCACTCGACTATGGGAGTATAATTTATGGTTATGCATCAGCATCTATAATTAAAAAGATAGAATCAGTGCAGGCTCAAGCCCTAATAATATGCTGTGGTGCTATTAAGTTGTCCCAATTCCAGCCTTGCAGGTGGAAATGGGGGAAGGAAGTACCTTTATATCTTTGTAGGTATAAATGATCAATGACGTTTTCATTGGATTCATTTAAAAGGACATAATGAGAATAATTTTGGATGGTCTGCTAATAGAGATGCTCAAATAATGGGAATTACAGAGTATGTAGTCAGCCCTTCTGTGGTAATACCAAATGTGCCACCATGGCTATATCCTATGCCAATGACCGATCTTCAGCTGCAAAATAAAATAAAGAACAAATATAATAAATGTGTCCCTAAGGAGCTATTAAACTTCTAAATTAATTGTTTCATTGCTTATGGGTAGTTTATTAAGCAGATCTTGGTTGAGTTAAATGTCATGCATGCCATTAACAGCCTAGTTTTGGTGAATAATTTCAACTCACTTTTATTGTCACTACACCATTACACAAGTGAAATGATGTGTGAAAAGCTTATGTGTGTAGTCCAGACATTGCAGCCATACATGTAAATACAATACGAATAATTTGATTACCAAAGTTGTTTAAGTTGCTGTAGTGTACTGTTTCAATCTTAAATGTGTAGTTATTCAAGGTTTGATGAAATGAAAAACATTGAAGATGCTGACTTCCTGTATGCATAGATTATGATGGCTCTGGCAATGTCAAGTCATTTTTATTTGTATAGCGCTTTTCACAACACACATCGTTTCAAAGCAGCTTTACAGGAAATCATGCATTAAAAAAATAAAATAAATAAAAAATAAATTTAATAAAAAAAAAAAAAAAAGACTGTAATATCTATAATGTCTTACAGTGATCATTGTGCAATGTAACATAATTACGGTGACTATGTATAAATAACCTCTTGTTTGCATGGCACTGAACGAATTAAAAAAAAAAAAAAACCTTGATGTGATGTTTCATTCTCTTTAAATAAAAAATTATCTCTATTATCATGTTTAATGTGTATAAATTATATGTGAACAGGGCTGTCGATAGTGGGTAAAGGTGGTAATGATTCTAGGGGCCCAAAGGTCCAGGGGGGCCCACAACAAATTCAAAACTGTATTATTTAATAGGTAAGGGGCCCAGAGCAATATATAGTCAGGGGGCCCAGAACTACTTGCTACGGCCCTGTACGTGAATATTCCCAACACTCTGACAGTGCGATCTCTGTATGGGATATATTTTAGGAAATACCTAAAATATGTGTCTTTATTAAACTAAAAATGGACGGAGAGACACGTCTTATTTAGCGAAATTAAATAACAGGTACACTGAGTGTCTTTTTAATCGTGTTTTCATTTTAAAGCAACAGAATTTAAATGATATCCACTTTATCAGCAACAGCGCATGAACGTGAATCCCGCGATATCTGCCTTTGATCTCGAAGGTGTCTGAACCAGTACGAGAAGTGAAAATTGTCCGACTTGACAGCACGCATTTTATTCCTCACCTGACTGCAGCCGTCTATTCTCGTCTACTTTCAAAGCGAAGCGTTTGGCATCCCAAACGAGTCTATTAATACTCTGAGGCGAGTGGAAAAAGCGTCATAGCATCATAATAGAATGCGCATGCGCGAGAACTTGACGTGAGAGGGATTTCTTCTGAACACGACACAGTAGAAACTGAGTTATTTTCCCAACCAATAAAACACGAGATTAAACAAGAGCTGCTGACGGTTTGAGAGCTTAGGTACGTGTTTAATGTGTTTTACATCATTTATGTATTTATGCTGCATGTATATGAAGATCTATGATGATATATTTTTCTGTGCATGTTGTTTTTCTCTCTTTGGCGTTTTAATGACCATAAACAAAGATTATTATCTCCACATGAAGCATTATTTTGTGATGGACGCTTTAAATATTCAGTTCCAGTAAAAACAAGCAGCAATCTGAGAATATCACGTTTAATTTCTGATACGAGCTCTTTAAATACAGCGGCTGATTGTGAATTAGTTCACAGTATGTGATAATATATTGTATTGAATATAAGCCTGTTATGATAGCTGATAATATTCCTGCAGTCAGGAAAACGAAACCAAACACACATTTATTTTTATACCATCTCTATACCATCAGAATTTTCTTGTTTGTAATCATATAATAATATTTTTGAGTTTGATGAATGTCAGTCCATTATAATGATGATGTTTTTGTGTTCAGATGTTCATCATGAGAGAGCAGGTGGATGTGATCTGCTGTAAATCAGTAGGAACTGATCTGTCCATGCTGGATATTGATGATTTCATCACAGAAATCTCTCAGCTGAAGAAAGAGGTGACGTCACTGAAGACAAAACTGATGGAGAGAGATCTCGTTTCATGCTGTACCTGTTTTGAGCGAGTTAAAGTTGAGATTGTAAGTAAACTTTCAAATGATGTGATATGACTGTGACTCTGTGATGATGAATTGTACAGATGTGATTGTGTTGTGTTTGTCAGGAGCTGGAAAAGGTGTCATGTCAATCTTCAGTGTGTGTGACTGATGGGACCTCCACAGAATGTCAGGATTCAGTGTGGAGTGGCAGAGATCAGTCCACACCACAGCGGCTGCTGGACATACTCTCTGAACAGAGATCCAGAGACACACAGGACTCACAGCTCACTTTACTCTGGTCTACTGATGCTCAGGAGAGTGTGTGTGACAGTAATCAGGGTGATCAAACCTCCACAGAGTCTCTGACTTCTGTCTGTAATGCTGGAGAACAGCAGAAGCTGCAGACACCAGTGAAGATTGAAGTGATGCAAAAGGAGATTAAAGAAGAAGACACAGCAGATGAACAACAGAGTGATGAAGATGATGATGAACAGCAGATGCTGCACACACCAATGCAGATTGAAGTGATGCAAAAGGAGATTAAAGAAGAAAACACAGCAGATGAACAACAGAGTGATGAAGATGATGATGAACTGCTGATGCTGCAGACACCAGTGAAGATGTGTTCAGTGAAGTTGCTGGACTGCAGAAACCTGATGAAGATGAGAGTGAAGACTGAAATGAAACAGGAGGAGATAAAAGAAGAAACTGCAGCAGAGGAACAAAAGAGTGAAGAAGATGATTTTATTCCTTCAGGTATGTTTCTATTTTTTTTTTTTTTTTTTTTTATGACAATCAACAGTCATGTCAGAATCTATTACCAAATGATTTCATCACTCAAAAGTCGCACTTAAAAGTTTTTTTGCTGTTTTTATTGTGGTTTTAAAAGTGCTCAGTTGTTTTTTAAAAAGGTACATCTGCTTTCACTGCCCTGTGACAAATATATGATCATATACACTGATTAGCCACAACATTAAAATCACTGACAGGTGAAGTGAATAACATTGATTGTATTGTTACAGTGGCACCTGTCAATGGGTGGGATATATTAGGCAGCAAGTGAACAGTCAGTTCTTGAATTTCATGTGTTGGAAAAATGGGCAAGCGTAAGGATCTGAGCGACTTTGACGAGGGCCAAATTATGATGGCTAGATGACTGGGTCTGATCATCTCCAAAACGGCAGGTCTTGTGGGGTGTTCCTGGTATGCAGTGGTTAGTACCTACCAAAAGTAGTCCAAGGAAGGACAACCGGTGAACCGGCAACAGGGTCATGGGCAAACAAGCCTCATCGATGCGCGTGGGGAGTGAAGGCTAGCCAGTCTGGTCCGATCTCACAGAAGAGCACTGTAGCACAGATTGCTGAAAACTTAATGCTGGCCATGATAGAAAGGTGTCAGCACACACAGTGCATCACAGCTTGCTGCGTATGGGCTGCGTAGCAGGATAATGTGCCCTGCCACACTGCAAAAATTGTTCAGGAATGGTTTGAGGAACATGACAAAGAGTGTTGACTTGGCCTTCAAATTCCCCAGATCTCAATCTGATTGAGCATCTATGGGATGTGCTGAACCAACAAGTCCGATCCATGGAGGCCCAACCTCGCAACTTACAGGACTTAAAGGATCTGCTGCTAACGTCTTGGTGCCAGATACCACAGGACATCTTCAGAGGTCTTGTGGAGTCCATGTTTTTAACGGGTCAGAGCTGTTTTGGCAGCACGATGGGACCTTCACGATATTAGGCAGGTGGTTTTAATGTTGTGGCTGATCAGTGTATACATCACATATATACTGTATTAAGTGATCATCCCTGTTCCGCTCAAATACTTTACCTTCCACTGAGTTTTAGAAGGCTGAAAGGTGTAATAAAACGGTTATTTTGAATTTGAACTCATTCAAATCATTCTTATTAAAAATTCTGATTATAATAATCCTACAGCTTGGCCATCGTTGTTTTCTGTTTGAAGTGTCCTGTGTAAACATCACAAAGAATGACAAAGATAACGTCTCCGGTTACACATGTAACCTCGGTTCCCTGAGATGAAGGGAACGAGACATTGCGAGAATCGCAATGGGGATTCCTTCGACAACTTAGTTGAGGCCCTTGTACAATAACGCCAATCCTGAGATTGGCAGTTGTGTTTGATCTAGGACTGGGCGATATGTAAAAAAATATTTTGTTGATAATTGCCTAAAAATATTGCTATAACCGATTACATCGTCAACCCCCCTGCCGAGGGTCAGTAAAATTTTTTTGCTTTATTGATTTTGCTTTAAAATTTTTATTAATTTATTGAAACACAAAAAACTTTAACAAAATATATTTATAAATACATATTGCACTTTAAAGTAGACAGAAAAGCAATAAAATAACAAAGTGATATTTATTTAACCACCTCCCCAAATCCAAACATTTACAGTCTCCAACGGCTCCATTTCCCATCACACAAGCATCCGTCAATGACAACAGCTGGAAAATTAATAGCCTACAGATTAAGAACTAAAGACAATTATAAATGTAAAGACAATAACAATCAAAATAAATAAGCCTAAAAAATCCTTTGTGTTCCCAAAATAATGCTGCCAAATGTGTTCTTATCGAATTCGTGTTTGTATTGCATTTTGGTAATACAGTTAATACTGCCTAAAGAAAATAAAGTAAAACTTGATTTTAGGTTCAAGGTGAATGTGTCTTGTATTACATTATGATTTAATCACTTTCGTCTTTGTTTCTTTAATACAAAGATATATAGTAATGAACCTGCAGAGTTGGGTTCACAATAGGGATGAAACAGTATGAACATTTCATTTCACGATTATAGTGACCAAAATTATCATGATTATCAGTATTACTGCGGTATTGTTAAAATGTGCTGGACATTTTCAAAAAGTACTGATACACACACTGAAATCATTTCACCAAGTTTTATATTAAAAACCAACAAACAACAAATACAATTGACAGTACTATGCACTTTTTGTGTGCATAAACATTAAAATAATAACATTAACATTAAAGATGGCACCATGTGGCCATGAGAGGTAAATGTTTCCCTAGTGCAGGTTTAAATGAACACAACCTTAATGTATTATTAATATTATTATTGGTGCTGTTACATTATATTTATTATTATTATTATTCACACATACACACACACACACACACAGTCTATCTTCTGTGTTGCATTTGAGTATATGCAATGACCCCATGCACAATTTACATAAATACAAATGAGTATCAAGAAGATTTTGATTATTTTAATGATTTAGCTTAAACAGACATAGGGTTTTATCATTTAAAAATACATTATACTACAAGTCGTAGCCTGAAACAAACAAACTAAAACTACCCTATTATATACTATTATATAGAGAGCAGTATAAAAGGGTCAACAACAACACACATACACTGACGAATGCTAACAGCTGAGGTAAACAAATGCACACGACAGCACGTGTGGTTGGTAAATTCAGAACTTACCTCAGTCTTGTATTGAAATACACTTGTATTGAAGTGTTATATTACTCTCAACTGTTTAGAGTATAAGTATTAATTAACAAAGAAGAAACCTGAGATGCTGTGCCTGGCTGCTGAGAAAATGGTGAGTTAACAAAGGCTACTGGAAGTGCATCCTTTTTGTGAGGAAAGTACTCAACATGTAAATGTTTTGAATAATGTTTGAATAAAGAGATACCGCTATTCAATGGTTGTGCATAATTACTTATTTCTTACTATACTATTAAGCTTTATTATTAAGTGTGATCGAGCCAAACCGAGTGACCAAACTGTCTTCTCCTGTGCAAAACAACGTTAGGCTCATCATCCTTCCCCTTCCACTAAATAAAGATGTTTAAAATGAGCAGAACTTATTGTGTTTACTGTCACTACATGAAATAATTCTACAAGACTGCATTATATTACACCAGCATCATGTAAATACAAACGTGATCATCATGAAATCGTAAAACTTAACAAAAGCTCACTCCTGATAACCATTTTATAACTGTAGCAGAAACTCTGCTGGTTTAAAAGCACACGCGTTGTTTGCAGCGAAGTTGTCGTGACGCACTGCTGCAGTTTGGCTCATGTACTGTTTCGCTGTGCAGTGTAAAACAAGCATTAGAAGGCTGAAAAATCTCCCGAGCGCTGTTACTGCCTTCCGCCAAAATCCACGTTGCATGCTGCACCTGCGTCAGACTGTTGCTAACTTTGGTTGATGCTGGACAGTATTTACCATGAGTTTTTCAAACCGGGTAATAAAACATGGTTTTAATGATAATTATAATTTGAAACGGTAATATTAACCATCGGGAATTTTACCGTGGTTTATCATGAAAATGGTAACCGTTTCATCCCTAGTTCACAATGCACGCTAACCGCTTGGAAATAAAGCAAACTAAACTCACAGCACCTCCCGAGATGATCTGAGATATTCTGCAGCATTCTCATAGACGACATTATTCTTATAAACAGTTTTCAGATGAATGAAACCGAAAAAAAGAGTGAAAACTCTTTACCTGCGCTTTGTACATGAGACAGGCTTGCGCTGCACGCCGACATGCGTGTGTTCCACATGACAGGCTCGTGCTGCACGCAGAGGTTGCACTAGAAAAAATATTTATCCGTCACTTTGACGGACTGAGTTGTAAAATTTCCGTCATGGTCTATTTTTATCCATCATACTTGTTTTAATTTTATAAGTACTACATTCAGGGGCGTAGCATCCATTATAATGGCATATACATGACAGTTGATAGGCTTAATTATATTTTTGACTCCTCAAGCGCAAGTCTGGTGAAACCAAGTAATTCTTGGGTGAAAGTAGCTACCTGTCAATCAATCAATGCGCTACATTTTTTAAACTTTATATGGTACATGCGGCTTTTAAATGAAATAACTATTCGATCGGAAAACATACAGGTTCACGGAACGTCTTCAATGTGCCTGATAACAATAAAGTCACAGATGAGAAGCACACGCATCTCTGAAGCTCTAATGCAGGTACTCCTCTAAAATAACTTACAATTCTGCTCTAAACGTAGGCTAATGTTTGCACTTAGATTAAATTCAAGTAATTGGCTGTCAATCAAGTAAAACGATGTGCTGCTCTTTCGCACTTTCATTTTGTTACCATACTTTTTTTACTTTATTAACAAAGTGACACACTGATCATGCAGCAACACACTAATGTAATGACTGATAAGCAGTCAATTATTTAGACCTCGAAATCCGAACACAATTGGTCAAAGAGACGCATACTATCAGGTGTTAATGGTGATGTCACCTGTTAATACGCATCTTAATACCAGGCAATAAACAGGGCATGCACACAGACAAGCAACGGGAGTGTTGGTGAGAGAGACAGTGAAGTCAAAACTGATGCACTTAGTGAAAAAATTTTCTTCTATTTTTATCTGTCAAAATGTCTGACAGCATTTGAAATTTTCCGTCAGTCTTTCAAAAAATTAGTAAATTACATTGAATTTTTGGTTAACGCAACCCCTGGCTGCACGCCTCTGAACAAACAGCATAACAGACATAAGCATTGACAGCTTTTATTTTGTTTGTTCTTAAAAATATAATAAAGTGTGTTTCTTCAAGCGCATGTCTTTGTTACTAAAAGCATTTCTTGTCATGTGTTACTCTGAGATGTCTTACAAGTCGTAGATGAGCAAAATTACCCACGCATGAAATACATTTGGAGGAGGAGCTTGCGAACTTCATTGAGCATCGTTGCATTTTGTGGGTGGCGGGTGCTAGTTTACACCCTTAATATATTTGGCGACTTTCCAGATCCATGGTTTTGCCATTTCTTGATATTGTCGCTCATCGTCTGTTCGCAATTGGGATCGGGATCTTTGTAAGACATCGTCGATATCTGATGATGTCGTCCTTTCGCCTAGCCCTAGTTTGAGCCCCCCTTTTCAGGCACGCAGTTGGCCTATATAAGCGGGTGTGCAAACAAAATTTTTTCAGAATTTTCTTACTGAGGGACCAGAGCGCATCTCTCAAACCTTTGAAGTAGTAGTGTGGCTAGCTTTTGCAATGTCTTGTTCCCTTCATCTTCATCTTCATCTTTTGATTCAGTTCACTCGACATTGCAAGAATCGCTATGGGGAACCGAGTCCCATCATGCCGCACTACGTGACGTCATACCCCCTAATAGTATAAACACTTGAAAAAGAATAGGAAGTCACAGGCCCATAGGACAGTGACTTAATAAAGACATGTCTTCAAGTGTTTGAATTAATGGATGAGTCTAAATGTAACCCCTTCACAACCTAAGGTTGGGAAAGGAAATGTATTCCTGTTGAAAGTGCTTGTGACTTCTAAGGGGGGTAATTTCAACAACAGCCTATATACAGGTGGCTGTACCAAAATATACATGGATCAGGTAGCCTGCCTGCAATAAAAGGGCATGGGCTCACATACTGAGTGTTGGAAAAATAAGCGCTCTAGACAGAGAGGATTTTGGAAGGGATGGAGGCCACGTGGTGTTTGTGACGATCAACCTGCTGTAAAGCATATGTACTGCAAGGACACACCATTTGTCCATGCCCATGAAGAGGCCCTGACTCTAGTTGAATGCGCTTTCACACCAATAGGGCATCTCACTCCTTGTGATTCATAAGTGAGGGCGATTGAGTCAACGATCCAGTGAGAGAACCTTTGCTTGGAGATGGACATGCCTTCTGTGCATCCTTCATAACAATCAAAGAGCTTATCTGACAGCCTAAACTGGAGGGTGCGCTCCACATACATGTATAATGCCCGCAAGGGCATAAAAAACAAATGCATCGTCTGCTCCTCATCCAAATTAAACAATAGGGCAAAGAAGGCTTGTAGGCAGACCACCTGAGTCCCGGAGTGCATGGATAGAACCACCAGAATATTGAATACCTGGCATGAGCTGTTGACCGACAGTGCCTGCATATCACCTACCTGTTTAACTGAGGCCAGAACCAAAAGGATACGAAACTCAACGAATTCCAATGGTTCGAATGGGGGGCTCTTGAGCGCCTTAAGCACCTGGTTTAAATCCCAAGCTGGGACTGTAGCAGGGCGAGGGGGTTTAGGCACCTTGTTCCCTTGAGGAACTGAAAAATAGAACATGTCTGCCCATGGAGGAACCAGCCTCCGGGGCATGGTATGCAGACATAGTTGCAACATAAGCGTCGATGGGGTATAATCCGCATCCAGCCGCCACTTAGCACACAGAGGCATCTCGTGGATAGTGCTGTAGCTTGCAGAATTGCATTAACCCCAGCGGGGGATGCCATTTACAGTATGTAAGCTACTACTGTCATGTTGTCCAATCGAATCAGAACGTGGTGAGTCGCTACCTCGGAATGCAAAGCCTTTGAGGCTAAGAGACAACTAGTATTTCCAGACAACTGAAGTGCTAGGTGCCGAAGGCTGGACACCCGCCACACACTGAACACATCCTTGATTACAACCTTTTGCCAGAAGACCTGACCCAGCATGATGCTGTTAAAAGTTTGGAGCTGTCCAAGGTGCTAGAGCAGCTAGACAGCAGTGAGTTATGCCAATGCGCATGCGCCCCCGGTACCAGGCATGCTGCCAAGGTTGGAGAGGTCTCATGTAAAAGACCTAACAGTGCAATGCCGGATGCTTTTTTTGTTTAACATTGCCATTTGCACAGCCTGGGTCTCAGAGTAGTAAATTCCCGTACTCACACAACAAAGCCTCAGAGCGGGCTATTAATAGCCCATCATAGTGGTATTCAAAATGCGCATGCCTCTCAGGTTCAACGGAGTGAGCGCTGCATCGTTATACTTTGTGTGTGGAGAGCCAAGGAAAGTACTGAATTATTAAGCTGTTCCCTTGGAACACGAATCTCAAAACAGCCTGAGACGAGGTGCAAATCGTACATGAAAGTACGCGTGCATCCTTTAGATCTATTGATGCAAATTAGCCAGAGGGCGGATGCGCACTAAGATTTGTTTCCGAGATACCGTTTTGAATGGGTGCTTTGTGAGCGCAATTAAAGCGTCTCGGATCTAAAATGGGCCGAAGCCCGCCGTCTCGCTTGCTAGAGGGGATAAATTGCTGCTCTCCACTAGGAAGCGGTTGTGCACAGATTTTGTGGGTAAAAGAAACGTTAAGGGCTTCTTCGAAAGTGTGTGCACCTCGTGCAGTGCAACAAGCGCTTTTTTGTGAACATCCTTTATTTAAACACAACACACAGAAGCAACATTTTGTGTAATATCCCAGTCCCAACGAACTCCAGTGGGGAGGGGGAGAGAAATGAGAACGTTTGTGTGTCTCGTGAAGGCATCATGAGTGCTTTTCTCTTTTTTGTAAAAATTATTTAACGCATCACACGGAAACAACATTTCGTGTAACAACCTGGCAAACTCTGGTGGAGAGTGAATGGAATGTGAAATGTGTATGCTTCTCATGTAGCGAGTGCTTTCTCTTTTATGTGAGAACATTGGTTATGTGAACACCACACGCAGAAACACATTTGTGTATCATCCCAGCGACCTACAGCAGAGAATGAGCAGTGTTTGAATGTGTGCATCTCAAATATTTGCAACTAGCACATTTCTGATTTTATGAAAACATAGTTTAACAAAATACACAGAAACAGCCTGCGTGAAGCATCCCGGCAAACACCAGGGGACGCAAACAGTGTGTAAATGTGCGCGTGTTTCAAGCATGTGCAGCACGAACAGACACAACATCATCACACAGAATCCACACATATGCAATCTCCCAGCGAACTCCAGTGAGGAGGGGAAGTGAACAGCGTGTAAATGCCTGCATGTCAAGCATGTGCAGCATGAGCAGACGCAACCCGTGCTTTCTCCATTGTGTGAGAAAATCATCACACAGAAACAACAGGCATGTAATCTCCCAGCGAACTCCAGCGAGGTACAGTGAACAGCATGTTGGTGTCGAGCATGCAAGCGAGCAGATGCTTTCTCTATTGTGTGAAAGCATTATTATGTGCAAAAACACAAAGCAACACCTTTGTCTACCATCCCGGCTTACCCAGCAGGGATTAGTAACATGTGAACGTCTCGCAGCGAGCTTGTTTCTGTTTCTTGTGAGCATTCTCAATTTGAACCAAACACACAAACTATTTGATGGCTCGGCTGTTTTTGGAGCAGCCGGGGTGGGGTTCTCCGCCAGGCGCTGACCTGAAATAGAGTGGTGAGTCACCGGTGATTTTTTTTTTTTAATTTGTGACCCACAGCGCCATCTTAAGGAAACCACGGAATTTCGTGTCACATCCATGACTCTGTCATGGCACGTATCAGCTTGAGTCAACGGCTGGTTTTGAACCGCAGTCCTCTGACTCTAAGGCCATCACTTAATGAGTCAAGTAAACACACAAGCCGGATCTCCAGGAAGAATTGCGATGCCCTTTGAGACACGGCCTTTTAATGGCGGCCGTACTGCAGGACCACTCATCCAAGCAAGATATTTCCGGCTTGACTGGAGGGAATCTGAGCTCCTCAACCACCTGCGAGGGGACGTGAATCATTTCTTATCAGTAGTCATGAACGCAGCTCTCAAGTTCATCTGACAGCGGGATGTGCTGCTTGCATACGGAAGACTTGCGGAACAACATTTTGAAAAAGACGTGTTGCACGCAAGCGGCTCTTTATGCGATACATCAACATATTAATACATATATATGAAAAGGATACAATATCTCCTGCTGGAATGCTGCGGGAAGCGGGGGTGTCTCGCTGAAGTGCTGCGTTGGTCAACTGCGAGGGTCTGAAGCGAAGAACCCATTTAAAGAGAAGCGTCTTCGATGGCAAGGCGGAGAGAATCTTCGCCGGAACACTACAGGGGAGTCTTCTCACTGCATGCGCTGAGTGGTACAGGCGATGAGTCATCCTGTCTGCATCTGCAGAGAAGAGTCCATCCGCTGAAGAAGTGTATCTCGACGGTGAAGCAAAGAGGGCTTTCAAGATGAGATGTCGCTGTCTTGAAGGAAGAAAATTCTGAAGAAATGGTGTTTGCTCACCCGCTTATATAGGCCAACTGTGCGCCCAAAGGAATGGGGCTCAGACACAATTGCCAATCTCAGGATTGCCGTTATTTTACAAGGGCTTTAACTAAGTCGTCGGAAGGAATCCCCATAGCGATTGAGTGAACTGAATCGAAAGGGAACATGAAAATAGATCTGACCATACAGACTGAAATGCATTTATGAGTGTGGTTTAGATCAGGCTTGAAAAATGTTTTTTTTTTTTGTGTGTGTGTGTTTTTGTTCTGTTTAGACTTCAGAAGCCTAAACAGATTTTAGTTACGATATTGGCAATATCCTCTGCAAGTAAATTTCCAAAACTTAGGATAGCAGGTGAACACTAGCAGTTACCTTATTTGGGTTTAGGTTGGGTTATAGTTTCTCCGGAATATTGCTGAATCAGCCAATCAGGTATTACTTAATGCATAAATTACTCTTCTCCTGCCATACTACATTTTCAAATATCCATGATTGGAATATTGCGAAAATCATCAAAGATACTGTATGTGGAAAAATAATATTTGTTTCTTAGGCATGCTAACTGCATAGAAATAGTCCCAGACACCACCCAAGATTGGAACGGGCCATCTGACCGATGTGAAAAGCAACCAACCACTGCTCATTTTTTTTTATTATGTTTATGGGCATAAAAATAAAAAAGTCTGCGACTCCGTGTCGTAGCTGATTTACGATGTGTACACACAGCACTCTAAAATATAAGTAAATCACTTGTAAATGTGACAAGATTTAATGCTAAGTGACTAAAAAATAGACATTGTTTAGTAAATGTTCAGATTTCACTTGCCAGTGATTGAGTTGTGAAGTGGTGAAGAAGTTTAGCACCGAGATCCAACTGTGTGTTGTCGCATGAACGGCAGTTCCTTGAAATGTGTGTCCATCAAAGATTAGATCCACACAGTCCGTTTTCATTGAATAATATCTCTTTTAATAGTATTTCTGTTCTTTACAGTAAGTTGTTAATCAGAAATTAAAAAGAAACAGATTTAATCACACATAGAATGGATGTGGTGCACAAATGGTGCAACTCTTCTCTCAAAACACATCAGACGCTCGCTGCTGGTATTCCTAAAGAGACAGTACCATTTTGCTTTTGTTATACCAATGAATGTTGATTCAATGTAAATATTGTTAAATTGTATAAATTATTTCAAACAGTGACAGCTCATTATTAATGCAAATTCAATCTTCAGTGTGTGTGACAGATGGGACCTCCACAGAATGTCAGGATTCAGTGTGGAGCGGCAGAGATGACAAACTCTCTGAACAGAGATCCAGAGACACACAGGACTCACAGCTCACTTTACTCTGTTCTACTGATGCTCAGGAAAGTGTGTGTGACCGTAATCAGGGTGATCAAACCTCCACAGAGTCTCTGACTTCTGTCTGTAATGCTGGAGAACAGCAGATGCTGCAGACACCAGTGAAGATTGAAGTGAAGCAGGAGGAGTTAAAAGAAGAAAACACAGCAGAGGAACAACAGAGTGGTGATGATGATGAACAGCGGATGCTGCAGACACCAGTGAAGATTGAAGTGAAGCAGGAGGAGATAAAAGAAGAAAGCACAGCAGAGCAACAACTGAGAGATGATGATGATTTTATTTCTTCAGGTATGTTTCTTTAAAGTTTCATATTTTCATACAAAGTGACTGTCATGTTAAAATCTGTTTTAAGAAAGAGGTTTTATCTCTAAAAGTCCCTCATTGATTGTATTGTTGTTTTAGAAGTGCTTGGTTGTCTTTTAAAAAGGTATATCTTTTTATTTAAAAATTTCCAAGGTCATAACAGTTCTAGATTAAGGATTTCTGCTTCTTAATTTTTAAGTCTTAATTTGTTCTTTTTAAAATTTTGGCATTAAAGGAATAGTTCTGACAATAATGAAAATTACTCACCCTCATGTTGTTGCAAATATGTATGACCTTATTTTTGTGACTGTGGTTCATATTCAATCTAAATGACTTTAATCATGAAATGCATTTATCAGCCTGGATGTTTGGTTTGTTATGTCATCACATTAGGGTTCTTTTTTCACTTTTGTCCCTCTTGAATTGATTTTTGTCAGTTTACTGTGTTCATTGTAGAGCTGATGGAAGTACAAGAGGAAAGTCAAGAACTGAATGAAGTGGAGGAGAAACTTCAGGATCAGAAACATGATTTCACAACTGGAGAAAAATCTCTGAGTGGCTCAAAGACTGAGAAGAATTGCTCACCACATAAAAGCCAGCCTAATATACACATGAGAATTCATACAGGAGAGAGACCTTGCACGTGCCATCAGTGTGAAAAAGGTTTTGCATATTCAGGCCACTTCAAAGATCATCTCCTCTTGCACTCTGGAGAAAGACCATTTGAATTTGATAAGTGTGGTAAAACATTTGTTTTGAATTCAGTCCTAAAACAACATGAAACTGCACACAACATGAAACTGCACACAAATGAGAAGCCTTCAAAGTGTTCTTTTTGTGGAAAGAGTTTTGCACTCCTTTCCTGTTTGAAAGAGCACCAGAAAATACATACCGGCATGAGAGCTCATATGTGCTTTGAATGTGGGAAGACCTTTATTAAATCCAGCGACTTGAAAAACCACCACAGAATGCATACTGGAGAAAAACCCTACAAGTGCTCACATTGTGAAAAGACTTTCACCCGGACAGAAAACTTGAAAGCACACAAGAGAATCCATACTGGAGAAAAACCTTACAAGTGCTCACACTGTGAAAAGAGTTTCAATCAGTCAAAAAACCTAAAAACACATAAGAGAATCCATGCTGGAGAGAAACCTTACAAGTGCTCGCACTGTGAAAAGAGATTCACTCAGTCACAAAACCTAAAAAAACACGAGAGAATCCATACTGAAGAGAAGCCATACAAGTGCTCACACTGTGGAAAGAGTTTCAGTGGGTCAAACAACCTGAAAGCACATGAGAGAGTTCATACTGGAGAAAAACCATACAAGTGCTCACACTGTGGAAAGACTTTTACTCTTTTACACAACCTGAAAACACATGAGAGAATTCATAGTGGAGAAAAACCTTACATCTGCTCACACTGTGGAAAGACTTTCACTTTGATGCAACAAATGAAAAAACATGAGAGAATCCATACTGGAGTGAAACCTTACAAGTGCTCACACTGTGGAAAGAGTTTCGCTCAGTCATACAACCTGAAAAATCACGAGAGAATTCATACTGGAGAGAAACCTTACAAGTGCTCACAGTGTGGAAAGACTTTCACTTCAGTACACCACTTGAAAATTCATGAGAGAATCCATACTGGAGTGAAACCTTACAAGTGCTCACATTGTGGAAAGAGTTTCGCTGAATCATTTAATCTGAAAAAGCATGAGAGAATCCATACTGGAGAGAAACCTTACAAGTGCTCATACTGTGAGAAGAGTTTCACTCAGTCAGAAAACTTGAAAACACACAAGAGAATTCATTCTGGAGAAAAACCTTACAAGTGCTCACACTGTGGAAAGACTTTCACTTCGGTACAACACCTGAAAATACATGAGAGAATTCATACTGGAGAAAAACCATACAAGTGCTCACTTTGTGGAAAGAGTTTCAGTGCATCAAAATACCTGAAAAAACATGAGAGAGTTCATGCTGCTCATGTTGGAGGAGTTTCAGAGCAGCAAGTCATGTAGTTACTCATATGAAAAAGTGTTGCTCAAAGTAATCACAGAGAGATGTCCATCTTCAGGTGCAATGCTTCAAGTAAATAGTAGAAAATTAAAATAGACTTCTGTACAATGTCTTTGTGCTTCAGCCTTGAAACTGCCTGGTTTACAATCTGCTCTGCCTCCCAAATGCATCCTGTTTGTACCTGGGCTTGACCAGCCCTCACAGAGAGGACTGTCAATTCCTTTATCTCTAAGACCAGCCTGGTCTTCTCCTGCTTGTCGCCTAAGCAGATGTCTTTAGTGGCAGCTGTAAGGCACTTCTTCCAAACAATGCTACATCTGAAACACAATGTAGCAAGCCCAGCCTCTTCATGATGTAACTGTTGGCCTTGGTATCCATCTTTGCCGCTGCAGTGATTTCACACATTTTTAGTGGTCACATCAGATGACATTGCTTCAAGCGGCATTGCTAAACATAACTTCAAGCATTTCAAATAATAATTCAATAGCCAGTAATAAAAATAGAACCGAGAAATTAGTGCTTGATGTTTTTCAGTAACACCAGCAAATGAACATCAATACAAAATCACAATACAAAAACAAAGTAATCAAATGCAAAATAAGACTAAAACTTCTTGGGCTGTTTGGTAATTTTTTAACTATTTTATTTTATTTTATTTTTTTATAAAAATGGTTTCCTGACTTGATTTGTGTCTAAGTGGTCAGTAAAAAAAAAAGGCAACACCTTTGATGTTCACTGTCAAAAGTCAAAGCATTTATTTTAATATGTAATGAGTACTGTGGACCAAGTGCAATTAAATTCTTAATAAGGTGCTTCTCACGTACTTCTTACACAGACATTAAACTTAACTTATACTTCCACAGTAAAGTAAATGCAATTTAAACATATGCATAAAGTGTAAATGTAATTTTCTGTGTTATACTCTTGCCAATTCATTTGTTTGTGAGTGTGTGTGTGTGTTTTGAACTCTGGATATTTTACAGTTACATCTCTTCATTTTTGTGTGCATGTGTGTGACTGACTAATTGATTTTATAAAAAAAAAAAAAAAAAAAAAAAAAAAGATATTTAAAATAGATTACTCATAATAAAATGCTTATTCTATGTTTTCTCTTTGTAACACCATGGTCAGGTTTGACTGTACACATACAGTAATGTCACATTATTGCAAAAACTGGCTCTTAAATTCAAATAATAGAAAAAAAGAAAAAAAAAATCTAAATATATATCCAAAAGCATGACTTGTGACAATCTAATTTTAAATTGTATTGAATTTAAATTGATAATCTAAAATTAGAAAATCAAAAATACAGCCATCTACTGGTTATTATTGTTATGGCATGATTTTCAAGTCGTCTTTTCCACAAAATGGCAGAAATTTGCCCCCAATACATGACACAATCTTATATTGTTTCAATTTATAGATGTGAATGTTTTTACTGAAGTGAAGTTAACACAAATGTTCTCATTTTCATATGCAAATGAATTATGTAACAAGATCTAAATAGCATAAAATCCCCAAAGAAGTGCATAATTTTATTGTTATTACATTTTCGCATGCTTGTGCTATTTTAAAGAGCTCTAGAAAATACATACTGGCATGAGGGCAAGAATGTTTGTCTAAAACAATGTGGCTGAAATCTTTATTCACATTTCTCAGTTATTTCGGTGTTAATCATTTTCTTAATCCTTAAGCCAAGTGAACACTGCACGACTAGTCACACCCTGCCCACACTAAATGACAAAATCTATGATCCCAAAATGGATTCACAAACTCATAGCAACTTTTTTCTTTTAAAAAGAAGCTTTTATTGAACGAATGATCAGGGGAGAGTGCAGACACAAGACCGTGTTCAAGAGCTTATTCTTGATAACTTCTCAGCAAACATCATGAACGAAGGGCTTGTGCCTGTTATTGCACTGATTGGCGCAGAATGGGAAAAAAAGAAATGCTGAAAATAATGTTGAGATAGTGGGTAGGGAGATGGTGATGTTTTATTTTCTAATTACTTAATTTTCAGGATTGGCCCCAAAGTATCAAGTCAGGTCTGCAGTCGCTGTCTCGATCCGGATCCTCGCGAAGGGAGAAATGAATGACACAGATACTTAAGTATGCATGAGAGATTTCCCGTACTTTATTATTCAGCACAGCATTATATACCTTAATAGCAGTAGACTAACTACATTATCCAATGAGATCAGTCATTACCTTATTTGAAAAAAAAATACATACAGATTCTGCATTAATTACGTAATTGAAAAGAAAAAATTCTAGAATAGACGAGTTCAACTAGACGGTGTTCAACTTTTGACCTGAGACACTCAGAGGAGTAAAACGTCATGGTTACTTGTGTAACCTCTGTTCCCTGATGGAGGGAATGAGACGTTGTGTCGATGTAGTGACACTAGGGGTCACTCTTGGGAGCCCGAGACACCTCTGGTCTTTGATAAAAGGCCAATGAAAATTGGCGAGTGGTATTTGCATGCCACTCCCCCGGACATACGGGTATAAAAGAAGCTGGTATGCAACCACTCATTCAGGTTTTTTGCTGAGGAGCCGATATAAGGTCCGGCCAATTCAGCGGGTAGTTCAGCGTTGTGGCAGGAGGGACACAACGTCTCGTTCCCTCCATCAGGGAACGGAGGTTACACAAGTAACCATGACATTCCCTATCTGTCACTCACTCGACGTTGTGTCGATGTAGTGACACTAGGGGTCCCTATACGAAACGCCACAATTGGCTGAACTGTGTTACGTGAACTGGCGGTGTGTGGTGGGCAGACTACTGTGTGCCTCATAGCCAGCACACCAGGTCGACACATAACCTCCCCCAACATATTTATGAGTGTCGAACGGCCCTTTTTGGGGACAAGTCGACTACCCAAAAGATAGAGACAGGCTTAACCCAGTCGTGGCCTCTTTTCCCCTTCTTTTTTTCCACTCCCTAAAAAAGAAGGGGGATTATCCGACTGGGCCGCCAGGTCTAGTCGGGGGTGTCCCTCCCAAGGGGAAGACACCACGGAGACCACACCTCGTCCAAAGAGGGGGGGGATATTTAAGTGGAAAAATACGTCACATGGTCTTTCCTCTTCAAGGTAGATCCTGCCCAATGGGGGAGGAGTTACTACAAACCTGGAGACTGGGGCAGAGGGGCTCGGCCCAAGGAAGATGCAGTTTGCCAACAGGGAAACGAATTAGCGGAAGATATATATCGCATGGGGTTAGCCTTACAGGGAGCCGCCACATGCGGAGCACCTACCCCAGAACAGGACTCTTAATTAGCACGTGTACTGGGCCGGCAGCAAGTCTCTCCAAAAACTCGACTGCCATAGGGCTCGGAGGAAGTCAACAAGGGAACAAAGTTTGTGAACACTACTGGGAATTAATGGTGCACGTCTTCAGCTCCAAGGCAGGTGGAAGGCGCAATGTGCAAGCGATACACCCGGCCAGCTATCCCGGGCTTATCAGCATGTGTTGCGTGCCACTACCTGGGACAAAACAGGTTCCACCCGGAGGTTGTAGAACCTTGCACAGGTGTTGGGTGTTGCCCAGCCCACTGCTTTGCAAATGTCTGTTAGAGAGGCACCCCTGGCCAGGGCCCAGGGAGCCTCTACATCCCTGGTAGAGTGGGCTTGTAGCCCTACCAGGGGCGGCATGTCCTTGGCAACATATGCCATAGTTATGGTGTCAGTGAGCCAGTGGGCGATCCTCTGCTTGGAGACAGCGCTTCCTTTCTGCTTTGCACCAAAGCAGACAAAGAGCTGCTCAGAGATTCTAAAGCTCTGCGTGCGATCCGTATAGATGCGTAAAGCGCGCACGAGACACCGCAATGACAGGGCTGGGTCTGCCTCCTCCTGGGGCAGCGCTTGCAGGTTCACCACCTGGTCCCTAAAAGGGGTGGTGGGAACCTTGGGCACATAGCCCAGTCGGGGTCTCAGGATCATGTGAGAGTATCCCGGACCGAACTCCAGGCACGTTTCGCTGACAGAGAACGCTTGTAGATCACCTACCCTCTTGATGGAAGTGAGCGCAGTCAGGAGGGCAGTCTTCAAGGAGAGTGCCTTAAGCTCGGCTGACTGCAAAGGCTCAAAGGGGGCTCTCTGTAGACCCTGAAGAACTCCAGAGAGGTCCCATGAGGGAACAAGGCAGGGTCTGGAGGGATTCAGCCCCCTGGCACCTCTTAGGAACCTGATGATCAGGTCGTGCTTCCCTAAGGACTTATTGTCGACTGCGTCGTGGTGTGCTGCTATGGCGGCAACGTACACCTTCAAGGTGGAAGGGGACAACCTCCCTTCCAACCTCTCCTGCAGGAAGGAAAGCACTGATCCGACTGCGCATCTCTGGGGGTCTTCCTGACGGGAAGAACACCACTTAGCGAACAAACGCCACTTAAAAGGCATACAGGCGCCTCGTAGAGGGGGCCCTAGCCTGAGTGATCGTGTCTACCACCGCAGTCCCATCCAAGGGCCAGACATGGAGATTCCAGAGGTCTGGGCACGGGTGCCAGATGGTGCCCCGTCCCTGAGAAAGAAGATCCTTCCTCAGGGGAATTCGCCGGGGGGGCTGTCGCGAGGAGCGTGAGGTCCGAGAACCACGTTTGGTGGCCAGTAGGGTGCTACCAGGACGACCTGCTCCTGGTCCTCCCCAACCTTGCACAGGGTCTGTGCAAGTAGGCTCACTGGGGGAAAATGCATATTTGTGCATGCCAGGGGGCCAGCTGTGTGCCAGCACGTTTATGCCGAGAGGGTCTCCGCTGAGGATGCCATATGCCCCAGGAGCCTCTGAAAAAGTTTCAGTGGAACCACTGTCTTCTGCCTGAATGCCTTCAGACAGTTCAGCACTGACTGTGCGTGCTCGTTCGTGAGGCGTGCCATCATCGAGACTGAGTTCAACTCCAAGCTGAGAAAAGAGATGCTCTGAACCAGGGAGAGCTTGCTCTTTTCCCAGTTGACCTGAAGCCCCAGTCGCCTGAGGTGCGTGAGCATGAGGTTCCTGTGCGCACACAACATATCCAGAGAGTAAGCTAGGATTAGACAGTTGTTGAGATAATTGAGGATGCGGACACCCACTTCCATTAGCGGGGTAAGGGCTGCCTCTACGACCTTCGAGAAGATGTGAGGGGACAAGGACAGGCCGAAGGGGAGGACCTTGTACTGGTATGCCTGGCCCTCGAAAGCAAACTGCAGGAAGGGTCTGTGTCGAGGTAAGACCGAGACGTGGAAGTATGCGTCCTTCAGGTCCACCGCCGCGAACCAATCTTGATGCCGGACGCTCACTAATGCATTTTTGCGTCAGCATCTTGAATGGGAGTCTGTGCAAGGCCCGGTTCAGTACTTGCAGGTCCAACATTGGCCACAACCCACCACCTTTCTTTGGTACAATGAAGTAAGGGCTGTAAAACCCTTTCTTCATCTCGGCCTTCCTAGGGTTCTTGGCAGCCAGCCGTGAGACGGGTGGCGTCTGCTTCCTGCGGTGGGCTCCATGGCGGGGCTGGGCTGGGCTGGGCTGCGGGGCGGGCTGCGGCGGAGCCGATGCTGTTGCTGCAGGAGGATGCCCTTGGTGACGAGCAGACGGGGTGCGGGGTCTTGAGTCGCACCGGGGCAGGATGTGTTGAATGGCCTCTGTCTGCTGCTTCAATGCTGAGAACTGCTGGGCAAAGTCCTCGACGGTGTCGCCGAACAGGCCAACCTGGGAGATGGGGGCGTCAAGGAACCGTGCCTTGTCAGCCTCTCTCATGTTGACCAGGTTATCCATCTTATCCAGCTGGGGGATCACCGAATACCCCTTGGCCACCCCACCATCGAGGGTAGTGAGAGCGGGGGAGCTGAAAGATCGGGACCAGGTAGTAAAAGGTGCCCCCTACGATCTTGTCAGTTCCTCATGCAATTCCGGGAAGAAAGGAACCGGGGCGGGGTGTGGCCGTGAGCGGTGCTCTGGGCCAAGGAACCAATCATTGAGCCGTGAGGGTTCAGGGGAGAGTGGAGGGTTCCACTCTAAAAAATGCCATAGAAAAACAATGCCACACCTTTCTTACACACTGACCCATTGCAATAACTGCAGATGCAATTTTTTTTATTATTTATTTGTGTCTACCAGACTATTTGAGCACAAATAGCTGCAGGTATGTACAACTTCTGTAAATGGTTACTCCGTAATAATAGTAATAATGTTATATTATTGACAATTTTAATGCTCTCCATCATTAATCAGTAAGGGTTCTGAGAAAAATCGGCAGCTGGCAACAGTCTATGGCAGCTGGCGGTACCTGCAAAAATAACTGGAATTGGGAGGGGCTGTTGTTGGCAGCAGCCAATCACTCGCTTGCTTGAGGGGAAGAAGATTCTTCCTTTGTAATAAAAGTGCCAATGTTAGCTAGCAAAATGTAACTCCACTGAGGCAGCCGGTGTGTCATTGACAAGGCTTCAACTGAGACGTGAGCATTAATATTTTTCTTCAGTGGATGGAAGGGACAGTAGTTCAGGAAGTGATCCAGAAATGGAGGATGAAACATATGGTGGGAACAAAGGAGAGAAAGAATGGTGGAAAATAGTCAGGAAAGGAAAAGGAAGAAAACTTCCAGTCATGGATTGTGTATTGATAGTGGAAAGGAAGATTCTGTCTGGAAAGCTAGAGAAGAGTTTAAGGTAATGTTGAAATTCACAGACCCTGATATTATGATAAACCCTATCAAACTAACTAAAGCCCTGTAAAAAGCTTTGGGAGATATAGAAAGTTCCAAGGAAATGAGGAACGGAAATGTACTAATCTTGTATAATGATGAAAAACAGCAAAAAGCTGCATTGGGCATAAAATCGATGCTATGTTAAACATTTTCATGCAATCACTGAAATACCAACGGATGTCTCCACTGACAGAATTAAAAGTTGTATTGAAGGTGTTAAGGTGATTGAAGCAAAGCATCTACAGTGTGTAAGAAACAAAGAAAAAAATTATAGTTTATTGGTAATGCTGCAATTTGAAGAGGAAAAGATGCCTGATAGAGTATTTATTGGATATGTAAGTTACACGGTATGACCTTACATTCCAAAGCCACTTAGATGCCTAAATTGTCAAAAATATGATCATGTCACAGAAGTCTGCAGAGGGAAACAACGTAGTGCAAGGTGTGGAAATTATGAGTATGGTAAATGTGAACAAGGAGCAATGGCAAAGTGCAGAATGTCAGAGTATCTGAAAATCAGACATATGCTGAAGCAATTAAAAAAGCGAAACAAGATGGAGTAATGAAAGAAGGTGAAGGTAAATCTCAGGCACTGCCAGGGGAAAGCTCCAGTTGTAAGGAAAGTAAATGAAGATAGCTTGATTATTGGAAAGGTTGAGTTCATTTCATTTATGGCAGAAGTAATTAACTGTTCAGCACAAACAGAAAGCAGAACTGAGATAATTAAAATTATAATCAAAGCTGCAGAGAGGTACCTGAACGTGGAGGGAGTTACAATGGAAAAAATAAATGAAAAACTTAAGGTTCAAATTACAAACACTCAGGCACCATGTGGAAGTACATTATATAATGGTGTTAATTATTATGCAATGGAATGCAAGGAGTTTGATTGCGAATGCGCTAGAGTTTAATAAGTTAATAGATGAAAAAGAACAGAAACCACATTTAACATTTTGTATAAAGAAACATGGTTAAAACCACAGTTAGAATTTGTGTTGCATGGATACACAGTCATTGGGAAAGATAGGAAAACAGGAAATGAAGGTTGTGTTGCCACCTTTATTAAAAATGAATTAAGATATAGAGTTATAGATCAGAATGATGAATATGAAACCATGTTGGTTGAGTTAATTGTAGGAAATCAAATTATTAAAGTAATTAATCACTATAACCCATGCAATAGAATAAGCAAAGAAGAATTAGAAAATATTACAGGAATATAGAAATATATATATTAAAAAATAATATAGTGTGTAGATTTAATTGCACATAAATCTTTGTGGGGATGTAAAAGTAATGATCATAATGGTAATGTTATATAAGAGATAATCGATGATAAAGGATTAGTATGTTTAAATGATGGTAGAGATACACGAATAGATATTGTGCATGGTAGTGGTTCAGCTATAGATTTAACATTGGTTTCTGAATGGATAGCAAGGATATCTGTTTGGGATATTTGGGAAGCTAATGTGATAGCGTAATAAAATTAGCTGTCGGGCAGATAAAGGAGGAAGCAGGAGCCAGTTTCCACAATCCACTTGAGTCAGATTTAAATTCTTAATACACAGCAATCACTTTACAGCTTACATAAAACAAAGACTGGCTTTTCAGCATGCACAAATAAAGTTCAGCTTTTCAGCAATCAAACAAAACACTAAGTAATAAACATGCAGTCTCTCGTGTGTCCCTCTCCTCTCTTTGTGCACTGGTCCATTTTTATCTCCCCTGTCTCTCACTGCAAACACAGAAACAGTAATTACCAGCAGTTCATCTCAGGTGAACCTCATTAATGCTTCCTCTCTCCCCAAACTTAAACGGCTGGAGTGCCAGACACCAACAGGTGATCCGGGCTTTGGCATCCTTCATGCGGTGGAGACATTGGAGAGGGGCATGGTCCGAAAAGAGGGTGAATGCCCATCCAAACAAATAGTAGCAGAGAGTAAGGACTACCCACTTGATGGCCAAGCATTCCTTTTCTATGATGCTGTACTTCGTCTCTCTCATAGAGTGCTTCCGACTAATGTACAGCACCAGGCGATCCTCCACCACTTGGGACAGAACAGCACCCAGCCCCCTGTTCCGATGCATCCATCTGGTTTTATCAATTTGGGGTCACACCTGCCCATGCCCCAAATGGAACCCCAGATACCGTACCTCCACCTGCCCAGTTGTGCACTTCTTCGGGCTTGCTATGAGCCTCACTCATCACATTGACCTCAGAACTGTAAATAATGATATCATCCAAATAAGCAATGGCACACGCAGCATGCGGGGTGAGGACTCTGTCCATAAGACACTGAAACATAGCCGGGGCCCCAAACAAACCAAATGGAAGGGTCACAAATTGGTGTAATGCAAACAGTGTGGAGAAGGCCATTTTCTCACAGGACATTGGCGTTAAGGGGATCTGCCAATAACCCTTTGTTAAATCCAGTGTCGAATAAAAGCAAGCCATGCCCTTCTGATTGAACAGTTTGTCAATATGAGGCATTGGATACCCATCAAATTTCGACACAGCATTGACTTTCCTATAATCCACACAGAACTGGACCGAGCCATCGCTCTTAGGCACCAGAATCACCTGGCTGGCCCAATCACTGTGGGATTCTTCTATTACCCCCATACAGAGCATGAACTTTAATTCTTCTCGTACTACCTGTTTTTTGTGTTCGGGTAACCGGTAGGGCCGACTACGTACCACTACCCCTGGGGTTGTCTCAATGTGGTGTTCTATGAGATTAGTGTGGCTGGAGAGAGGCGAGAACACATCAGAGAAATTTTTATGCAATCTGGCAACCTCTGTACATTGTGACGGTGAGAGGTGGTCTCCACAAGGGTCCGGGGTGAACTGATTGGCTTTTAGACTCACCTCCGATACAAGCTCCTCCCTCTCCGGAACTACCATCGCCAAGGATATGGGGACCACCTCTCTCCATGGTTTTAGTATGTTGAGGTGGTAAATTTGACGAGCCCCAACCCTATCCGTATGCACTACCTCATAGTCGACTTCCCCAACTCACCATGTGACCTCAAAGGGCCTTTGCCACTTATGTGATGTGGGCAGTAATACAAGTACTTTATCTCTCGGTGCAAATTCCCATAGGGACTGACGTTCTTGTGCCTGTGGCAAATTCTCCTGTCATAGACATCCCAGTGTGTGGAATACTGAATTTCATTTTTGCTCTGTGAAGGTTCCTCCTCCCAATTTTCCTTCATGATTTCTAATACACCATGGAGCTTATGCCCATATAATAGTTCAAATGGGGAAAACCCCTAGAGACTTGCAGGACCTCTCGCACTGGAAATAAGAGGGGTTCGAGCCATTTATCCCAGTTCCGAGCATCTTTGTGCATGAACTTACGAATCATGTTTTTTAAGGTCTGTGGCAGCGAGGGTGTGGTCGAGCATCTGTCCGGAGAGAAAGCAGTAAGGGCGCTTACACCTGAGCTAGATTATGTCTAACATCTGTCTCTAATTCCAGTGAGCACGGGGAGAGCGGCATATGAGCAGCCATGCCACCAGCAGAGAGAAGAGAGAGTCTGGCACGAGAGTCTCACGGTGAAGCTACTGATTTGTGACATTAAAGAGTTGTGATAAAGTCTTTGTGATGATTAAGAGGCTGTGACTAGGAGCCTGTGATGCTAAAGAGTTTGTGAAGCTGAAGAAGTTACTGTGCCAGTTGTGACTGTGTTACCCTGAAGTTTGTGATTAAAAGCTCACCTGAGACCTGAAACATCCTGTCCCAGTGTCCTCCTTCCCTCATTCTGTGTGTCTTCCCTTACAAGGTCTTAAATCTTTCGACCAAGCCGTCTGTTTGTGGATGGTACACTCTTGTCCAAATCGATTTAATACCCAATAATTCATACAGCTCGCATAATGTATGTGATATGAAAGTAGTGCTATGTTCAATGAGGATTTCTTTCGGAATCTCCACTTGGGAGATTATTCTGAAGAGTGCCTCCGCAACACTACATGCTGAGATGTTGTGCAACGGCACTGCTTCTGGGTATCAGGTTGCGTAGTCCACCAGAACTAGCACAAAGCAGTGCCCGCATGCCGTTCTAATGGCCCGACGAGGTCCATGACAACTCTGTCAAAGGGAACCTCAATCAACAGAAGAGGGCACAATGGCACTTTTGGAGTGGCCGGCGGATTCACTAGCTGACATTCGCGGCATGTCGCACACCACTGGCTAATATACCCGCGAATGCCCGGCCAATAGAAACGGGCCATGAGATGGCTTAGTGTTTTCCCCTGTCCCAAGTGACCTTCCATCGGACTATGATGAGCCACCTGGAACAACATTTCCAGACGGCTCTTTGGTACAAACAACTTGGTTGTATCTTCCTTTTTCTGAGCGTCCTGTGTCACTCAGTACAACCGATCATTTATAATTGAAAAATATGGATTAGTAAGTGCAATGCATGGCTGTAGGCATTGACCATCAAGTACTTTCACTTGGTCAAATGCGTGCTTAAGGGTTTCATCTCGTGTCTGCTCCAGAGGGAAATCCCCAGCGGGAATTCCCCTAAAGGCTGGGGAAGCAGAGGCTTCCCCCTCCCTTAAGTCATCCTGATGCGGAGCTGACGTAGACGGCCCCGGCTCCGCCTCCCCAATCAGCGCATTGCATACCCCACACCATCTCACTGTATTACAGGACCCATCCACACACAACCCCTTTAACAACACCGAAAAAGCCGGTCTGTTGGTACCCCGAATTAGTGGATGGGTTAGGCGGGGACTTACCACAGCCACAATATTTTGATTTTGACCCTGAAATAGAATGGTGATGGTCACTACAGGATAATCGTAAATATCCCCGTGCACACACCTCACCCTCACACAATTATTTGTATCCAATGTCCCATTTTGAACCAAGCATTGATAAATGGAGGTTTGGTTACAACCTGAATCCACCAAGGCTTGGTATGTACCCTCCTTAATACTCACGGGTACTTGGTATGTCCCTGCTCGATCGGGGGCGGCCTGTGGAGTGTTGGGGAACCGGATCAACGCCTCCACTTCCATCACCGGGCACTGGTCACATACATGTCCCGGTTCCATGCAACTCCAACAGACCGTCCCAAACCTCATGCCCACAACAGTGGCAGCGGCTTCCGCCACCTGAGAAGAAGAGTGGGAAGAGCCGGGAGAGAGAAACGGGTTATTGGCATGTATCCCCGAGGCCGATAAAAAGAAAAAAGCAGTGCCATGGTGGATGGATGAGTGCAGTAATGTGGTATCAAAAAAGAATAAAGCATTTAGAAAGATTAGAAAGACCTACAGTATACATTTGAATATTTTATTGCATACAAGAATGTAAGA
The DNA here is from genome assembly GCF_019703515.2 of Myxocyprinus asiaticus. NCBI lineage: Eukaryota > Metazoa > Chordata > Actinopteri > Cypriniformes > Catostomidae > Myxocyprinus > Myxocyprinus asiaticus. The sequence continues at coordinate 39,858,127 of NC_059371.1, forward strand.
GTAATTCGAGCAGCTAAAAGGAAATATTGGAGAGACTGGTGTAGCAATATAGGGGGGGACAAAGACAACAAAGAAGTATGGGGTGCAATCAGGAAAATGGCAGGAATTCATAAAAATCAGAGGTTGCCTGTCTTAAAAGAGGAAGGAAGAATAGCAGTGACAGACACTGAAAAAGCAGATATGTTGGCAGAAGTATTTGTATGTAGTAATAATAATATATCAGAAGATATGAAAATAAAAAGAGAACAGATGATGAGGCAGAATCCAGATGTTCTGATTAAAAGGAGTCCTTCTAATGATGCAATGGATGTAAAAATTGCTATGAATGAGTTAGAAAAAAAGCTCTTGGAGGAGTTAAACAATCATCTCCTGGCAAGGATGATAAGGTTGAAGTCAGAAGTTTACATACACTTAGGCTGAAGTCATTAAAACTCATTTTGTAAACACTCCACAGACTTAATATTAGCAAACTACAGTTTTGGCAAGTCGTTTAGGACATCTACTTTGTGCATGACACAAGTAATTTTTCCAACAGTTGTTCACAGACAGATTGTTTCACTTTTAATTGACTATATCACAATTCCAGTGGGTCAGAAGTTTACGTACACCAAGTTAACTGTGCCTTTAAGCAGCTTGAAAATTCCAGCAAATGATGTCAAGCCTTTAGGCAATTAGCCAATAACCTTCTGATAGGAGGTGTACTGATTTGGAGGTGTACCTGTGGATGTAGTTTAAGGCCTACCTTCAAACTCAGTGCCTCTTTGCTTGACATCATGGGAAAATCAAAAGAAATCAGCCAAGACCTCAACAAGTCTGGTTCGTCCTTGTGAGCAATTTCAAAATGCCTGAAGGTACTACGTTCATCTGTACAAAGAATGGTACGCAAGTATAAACATCATGGGACCACGCAGCCAACATACCACTCAGGAAGGAGATGCATTCTGTCTCCTAGAGATGAATGTAGTTTGGTGTGAAAAGTGCAAATCAATCCCAGAAAAACAGCAAAGGACCTTGTGAAGATGCTGGAGGAAACAGGTAGACAAGTGTCTATATCCACAGTAAAACAATCCAATATCGACATAACCTGAAAGGCTGCTCTGCAAGGAAGAAACCACTGCTCTAAAACCACCATAAAAAAGCCAGACTACAGTTTGCAAGTGTACTTAGGGACAAAGATCTTACTTTTTTGGAGAAATGTCCTCTAGTCTAACGAAACACAAATTTAACTGTTTGGCCATAATGGCCATTGTTATGTTTGGAGGAAAAAGGGTGAGGCTTGCAAGCTGAAGTACACCATCCCAACCATGAAGCATGGGGGTGACAACATCATGTTGTGGGGGTGCTTTGCTGCAGGAGGGACTGGTGCACTTCACAAAATAGATGGCATCATGAGGAAGGAAATTATGTGGATATATTGTAGCAACATCTCAAGACATCAGCCAGGAAGTTAAAGCTCTGTTGCAAATGGGTCTTCGAAATGGACAATGACCCCAAGCATACCACCAAAGTTGTGGCAAAATGGTTTAAGGACAACAAAGTCAAGGTATTGGAGTGGCCATCACAAAGCCCTGACCTCAATCCATAGAAAATTTGTAGGCAGAACTGAAAAAGCATGTGTGAGCAAGGAGGACTACAAAACTAACTCCACCAGTTCTGTCTGGAGGAATGGGCCAAAATTCCAGCAACTTATTGTGAGAAACTTGTGGAAGGATTCCCAAAACGTTTGACCCAAGTTAAACAATTTAAAGGCAATGCTACCAAATACTAACAAAGTGTATGTAAACTTCTGACCCTCTGGGAATGTGATGAAAGAAATAAAAGCTGAAAGAAATAATTCTCTCTACTATTATTCTGACATTTCACATTCTTTTTTTCTGATTAACAGTTTTTATTCATACAATTGACAAAGAAAAGCAAAACATATATTCACAGAATCAACATTTAACCCCCACTATTACCTCTCCCCCTCCCAATCCCCAACTCCACCCTGACCCTCAACAAACATCCCTGTGGTCACACATGAGTATACAGAAAAAATAAATAAAAATATATATATAATAATATAATAATAATAATAATAATAATAATAATCACACACATTTAAAACTATACTTCTCTCTCCACTACCCCTCGCCGAGAGCCCTGCAAGAAGGCCAAATAGCTGCCCCAGTTCCTATCAAATGAATCTAAGTTCCCCAGCCTTCTACATGCCATTTCCTCGAATGCCGCCACCCTCCCCATCTCTGTGCACCACTCTTGAAATGAGGGTGCTCCAGCCGACTTCCATCCCCTTAGAACAATCTGTCTGCCGATCATAACCCAATTTTTGTATGTGTTTATCCCCTATATTAATGACCGCCCCACCGCCTAAAATATAGAGCCTGTGGCAAAATGAAATTTGAGTGCCCATTACGTCACACATAAAACTCTGAACCTTCAACCAAAATTCTTGGATCTTAACACACCACCAAAAAACATGGGTTGTGTCTCCATCTTCTGATTGATATCACCAGCAGGTGGGTGTGTCTTTCAGACCAAGCCTATACAATCTACAGGGGGGTCCAACAGAATCGATGTAAAATCTTAAATTGCATTAGATGCACCCTTGCATCTCTAGATGTAGACTTTTTTTTAATTATTATTTTCTCTCCCCAATTTGGAATGCCCAATTCCCAATGAACTCTTAAGTCCTCGTGGTGGCGTAGTGATTCACCTCAATCCGGGTGGCGGAGGACGAATCTCAGTTACCTCTGTGTCTGAGACCGTCAACCCGCGCATCTTATCACATGGATTGTTGAGCATGTCATCGTGGAGAACCACATTATAGTGACCACGTGGATGTTACCCCATGTGACTCTACCCTCTCTAGCAACCAGGCCAATTTGGTTGCTTTGGAGACCTGGCTGGAGTCACTCTGGGATTTTAACTCGTGAACTCCAGGGGTGGTAGTCAGCGTCTTTACTCGCTGAGTTACCCAGGCCCCCTCTCTAGATGCAGACTTGACGTTTTTTAGAATCCTATCCCACACTCCCTCCTTCTATACCAAATTTAAATATTTCTCCCATAATCTCATGATAGAAGTTAAAGCTCTGTCCCCCAGACTCTGAATTAGCAGGAAGTAATACACTGATGCCTCATGACCTTTTCCAAAAGCAGTAATTACCACTCCCAGAGTATCTGCCGCTTTTGGGGTGTTTATGCTACTCTCAAAAATAGTACAGAGCAGGTGGCGCAGCTGTAAATACCTAAAGAACTGAGATCTGGGAATCCCAAAATGTAAAACCATATTTTCAAAAGATCTCAACACTCCACTCTCATATAGGTCACCGAGTGTATTAACCTCCCTCACAATCCACTCTGACCAGCAAAAAGGGGACTTATTAATACATAATTTTGGGTTCAGCCATATGCTTGAGGCAACATTTAAATAAATGTCTGAATTAAACACTCTGGACACTTTTGTCCATACCATGTGCAAATGCGAGATAACGGTATAACTTAACTTCTCCGATTAGTTTGATAGAAAGGCTTTGCAATGGCAAAATAGGGGCAAGAACTTCCTGTTTAATACAAAACCAGGAAGGGGCTCTCTCAGGTGGAAGCGACCAATGAGCCAAATGTCTGAGACGATTGCATTATAATAAAACAAAATCTTGGGTAGGCCTAGCCCACCTTTGTCAATCGGCCTATGCAACTTACTGAAATGTAATTTGGGATGTTTACCATTCCAAATGAAGGACTTCGCTAAGCTATCAAATTGCTTGAAATAAGAGTGGGGGACATCTATAGGGAGAGATTGTAACAGGTAGTTGAATTTTGGAATACAATTCATTTTAATAACATTAACCTTCCCAATCATAGATAAATGTAATGAAGCTCACCTGCCCACATCGCTCAAAAAACGTTTTATTAAAGGATCAATATTAACTCAAATTTGCTGTGAATAAAATACCCAAATCCTTAATGCCCTGTTTGGGCCACTGGAAGGCGCCCGGCTGAAAAGCCATTACCGGGCAGTATGCTGTCAGAGACAAAGCTTCAGATTTAGACCAGTTAACTCTGCATCCTGAGAACTTAGAAAAGCAATTAATAATTCTTTGGAGGCAAGGCATGGATCTAGTAGGGTCAGAGATGAATAATAAAATATAATCTGCATAAAGCAAAAGCTTATGCACCACACCTCCTGCCATCACCCTTGGAAAATCATCCTCCTTTCTTATCGCAGCTGCTAATGGTTCCAGGGCAAGACAGAACAATAAAGAGGAAAGAGAGAATCCCTGCCAGGTGCCCCTATCCAGAGTAAAATAATCTGAAATTAATCAATTTGTTTGTACCACCACTACCGTGTGTCTATAAAGTAACGTAATCCACCGAATACAAGTATTTCAGAATCCGTACATTTCCAAAATATTAAAAAGATAATCTCATTCTACCATATCAAATGCTTTTTCGGCGTCAAGCGAGATGGCAGTGACCGGAGTCTGATCATTCGCCACTGACCACATGATATTGATGAAACACCTAATGTTATCAGAAGAGCTACGGCCCTGAATAAGCCCCACATGATCTATATGTATAAGAGATGTCATAACTCCACTCAACTGGTTAGCCAAAAGTTTTGACAATATTTTAACATCTAGCTGGAACAGAGAAATTGGACGGTAACTCTTACACTTGCTTGGATCTTTGTCTTTTTTAAGTATCAGACTGATCCAGGCCTGTGTCATGGTTGGCGGAAGCTTTCCATTCTTCAACGATTCCATATAAACTTATAGCAAAAGTAGAGCCAGTTCTGTAGCATAAGATCCAAAAAAATTCAGCAGCAAAGCCATCTGGCCCTGGAGCCTTGCCTGTAGGTAAGGCCTTAATTACCTCGCCAAGCTCCTTCAAGTTTATCTCAGAATCAAGAGAATTGTTTTGCTCAGCCGACAGTTTATGAAGTTCTAATGGTTCCACAAAGTTGTGGAACTATAAAGATCAAGATCAAGAATTCTTTAAAAGCATTATTAATATCATAAATATTTCACCACCAGCAGATTTCACTGAGGGAATGGCAGAAAAAGACTCCCTTTGTTTTATATATCTAACCAGAAGCTTCCCTGCTTTGTCCCCCCACTCAAAGTATGACTGTCTTGCCCTGAATAGCCAAAACTCCACCTTCCGCGATTAAATAGTATTATATCTGTATTTCAAACGGGTTAATTCTCTGAGGCCATTAGATATCCAGCGCTTCAGTTCTGCCTCGGCACTTTTAATATTCCCTTCCAATTCCATGAGTTCTTGTGCTTTGGATTTTTTGGTGAATGAGGCATACTATATAATCCGGCCCCTAAGAACCACCTTAAGTGCCTCCCAAGCCATGCCCACAGAGGATACTGAGGACCAGTTGGTCTCCATATAGACATTGATTTCAGCCTTTAACATTTGTTGGAATTCAGGATTTTGCAAAAGAATCAGAATCAGCTTTATTGCCAAGTATGCTTACACATACAAGGAATTTGTCTTGGTGACAGGAGATTCCAGTGTACAACAATACAAAAACAATACAAAACAGCAGCAAGACATAGATAATAATAAAAAATAAAAAATTATTATACACATACGTACATACACACACAGACACACACACACATACATACATACATACACATACACATACGTAGTACAAATCTGTTATCTGTTATGTACAGTGCAAAATACAAATTTGTTATGTACAGTGCAAATGTTTTTTTTTTGTTTTTGTTTTTTAGAGGAATAAAATGGCAGAAGAGGTTGGATGTGTTGGATAAATATAAAAAAGGCTAAAGTGTATTGCACATAGTTATTGCTCAATGGGGCAATTTAACTGTTCATGAGATGGATAGCCTGAGGGAAAAAACTGTTTCTGTGCCTGATGGTTCTGATGCTCAGAGCTCTTTGAAGTCAACAGTTCAAAAAGGTAATGGGCAGGGTGAGTGGGGTCCAGAGTGATTTTTCCAGCCTTTTTCCACACTCTGGAGGTTTATAGTTCTTGAAGGGGGGCAGGGGGCAACCATTAATCCTCTCAGCAGTCCGAACTGTCCTTTGTAGTCTTCTGATGTCTGATTTCATAGCTGAACCAAGTCTGACAGTTATTGAAGTGCAGAGGACAGACTCAATGACCGCTGAGTAGAACTGTATCAGCAGGGCCTGTGTCGGGTTGAACTTCCTCAGCTGGCGAAGGAAGTACAACCTCACATTGGAGTCAATGTGTGTCTCCCACTTCAGGTCCTGTGAGATGGTAGAGCCCAGGAACCTGAATGACTCCACTGCTGCCACAGTGCTGTTTAGAATGGTGAGGGGGGGTCAGTGTTGGGGTGTTCCTCCTAAAGTCCACAGTGATCTCCACCGCTTTGAGCGTGTTCAGCTCAAGGTTGTTTTGACTGCACCAGACAGCAAGCTGTTCAACCTCCCTTCTGTATGCATTCTCATCATCATCTCGTATGAGGCCGATGACAGTGGTGTCGTCTGCAAACTTCAGGAGCTTGACAGAGGGGTCCTTGGCGATGCAGTCATTGGTGTAGAGGGAGAAGTGTAGTGGGGAGAGCACACATCCCTGGGGGGCACCAGTGCTGATTGTACAGGTGCTGGAATTGAGTTTCCCCTGTCTCACAAGCTGCTGCCTGTCTGTCAGAAAGCTGGTAATCCACTGACAGATAGACATGGGAACAGAGAGTTGGTGTATTTTATTCTGGAGTATAGCTGGGATGATGGTGTTGAAATCCAAACTGAAGTCCACAAAAAGGATCCTTGCATATGTCCCTGGTCTGTCCAGATGTTGAAGGATATGATGCAATCCCATGTTGACTGCATCATCCACAGACCTGTTTGCTCGATAAGCAAATTGAAGGGGATCTAGAAAGGGTCCAGTGATGTTCTTCAGGTGGGCCAACACCAGTCTCTCAAATGATTTCATGACCACAGATGTCAGGGCAACAGGTCTGTAGTCATTAATTCCTGTGATTTTTGGTTTCTTTGGGACAGGAATAATGATTGAGCATTTGAAGCAGCGTGGGACTTCACACTGCTCCAGTGATCTATTGAAGATCTGTGTGAAGATGGGGGCCAGCTGGTTAGCACAGGATCGAAGACACGCTGGTGAGACGCCATCTGGTCTTGAAGCTTTCCTCGATTTTTTTTCCTTTAAAGGGATACATTAAAGCGCCAACTATATGATTTCTTTTTCTCCGTATGTGGCAACACCTCTAAACACATCAGGGCATGATCTGAGACTAAAATGTTTCCAATTGAGCAATCAACAACAGATGAAATGAGGGACTTCGATATATATTTTAAAAAAATATTCTAGAGTAAATCTTATGGACCGAAGAAAAAAATGTATAGTCCCTACCAGATGGGTTCAAAAGTCTCCAAATATCTCTAAGAGCAAGATTTTTACACATCCTGTGAAGCGTCATTGTTGCTCTAGTGGGTTTGCACATTTTTGCTTCACTATGATCAAGGACTGAGTCCATCAAAAGATTAAAGTCTCCTCCCAATATTATATCATGAAGGGTGCCAGTGGCTTGCAACATCCCTTCAAGATCTATAAAAAAGCCCTGATCATCGACATTAGGTGCATAAATATTAGCCAAAATAAGACTTTGTCCCTGAATTTCAGCTAAAACAATAATGACTCTTCCCAATTTATCTTTAATCTGTTTGAGACATTTGAATTGTAGATGTTACTTATCAGTGTAATGACTGCACCACATGGTAACTTACTCACTCCATTGACTTTATGAAGGACATCGCTTGCTGTAGGTATGTGAATGTGTTATGGCCATCCTTAGCATCTATTCTCAGTTTGGCCAGGAATATCATTGCAAAAGCAACCTTCCATTGATGTAAAAGTTTCTTGCATTCCTTGAATCGATCACGTTTCTCTCTTGTTGAATTCGCAAAGTCTGGGAACAAGAAAATTTTCCACGAAAGCCTTCCTTTACTCCTCGCCTCGCGTAACACAAGATCCTTATTCCAAGATCTCAGAAATTTGGCCAGAATTGATCGGGGCCTGTCTCCTTCCGCAGATCTCCGTGCCGGAACACTGTGAGCTCACTCAACGACCTTCATCAGCATTATCGGCATGTTCAACATCTCTAGCCGCATTTCCCCCAACTCTCTGACTAAATCGACTCCTGGGCTCGGGGCCTGAGGATTTTGAATTCTTTGATATATTGTCCTCCTAGAACAGTTATGGAACAGAGTGTATAGAATCTCACCGGTTTATGTCATAGAAAGTATTAAAATTAGCAATGTGCACAGAGCTTGCCGTTCACCTCCGATCCTTGCATCACGTGACCATTTTCGACATTTCACATTCTTAAAATAAAGTAGTGATCCTAACTGACATAAGACAGGGAAAGTTTTTGACAATTAAATGCAAGGAATTCTGAAAAACTGACAAAGACAGAGAGGAGAGAGAGAGAGAGAGAGAGAGAGAGAAAAGGAAAAGATAAAATAAACAAAAACACACCAGCCCCCGATCGTGCCATCAGTCGGTCCTCAGCCAGCTGGGCAGCAGTCCACAGCGACGCCAGGTGATGGCACTGGACCCACACCACTGGATCGAACACTCCCTTGGCGTCGTGATTCTCCTCCGCAGCGAGGGCTCTCTGATGGTGCACCTTCCTCCCAAGTCCCAGGTTTCTGCACCAGTGTGGCAGATTTCACTGCCTTCCCTATCAAGGAAGATCGGGAGCCGGCTGGACAGATCATGTAGAATTTAATTAACACAAAGTTTATGCAGACACAACATACACTGAGCTCTGGCACGCACACGCCGGCAGACATGCACACAGCGCTATACAACCATCAGTCTGTTGACTTTTCAGCCCAACGCAGATTGCACACGATAAACGAGCTGTGTGGAATGCTCTCTCTCCTGCACTGGCATTCCCGGCTCCTTTTTATCTTCCGCTGATTGGGTAACTCAGTGCCAGGCATCCACCCTGATGGCCCGGCCACACCCTCCTCCTCGTCACAGTGTGGAATTCAGGTAAACTTCCCTCCTCATGAAAGCATGGTATTATTGTGCATGTTGGAAATCCTGGAAAGGATAAATCTTCCCAAATAACTATAGACCTATTGTTTTAAGTGCTAATTTGTGTAAACTCATGGAGAGAATGATTATATATAGGTTAAAGTATGTACTTATCACACCAAATCAGAGTGGATTTCGGGCAGGACGTAATACTATAGATGCTGTGTTATGTTTGGAAGCAGACATTAAAAAAGCACAAGCTGATAAAGAGACAATGGTAGGTGTGTTCTTTGACATAGAAAAGGCATACAATATGTTATGGAAAGAAGGGTTATTAATAAAACTTACAAATATGGGAATTGGAGGGAAAATGTATAACTGTGTTATGGACTTTTTATTCGAAAGAATGGTACAAGTTAGTGTAGGATCAGAATATTCTAGGATTTATACAATAGACAATGGAACTCCCCAGGGAAGTGTTTGTAGTCCAGTATTATTTAATATAATGATAAATGATGTTTTTAATAATGTTAAAAGTAGACATTAGAAAATCACTGTATGCTGTTGACAGGGCAATATAGAAAAGAGGACGTAATAAAACGTATGTGGAATGGAGCATACAGGCAGCAGTGGTTGAGGTAGAGGGGCTAATAAGTGGAGTTTCTGCTTGTCAGTGACTAAAACTCAAGTGATGTGCTTCACAAAAAAGAAAACTGTCCCAAAAGTTAAACTCAAATTATATAATCAGGTACTAGAAAAAGTCCCAGTAATAAAATACCTGGGTATATGGTTGGAATCTAGATTAACATTTAATTAACATGCTAAGAATCTGATGGAGAAGTCTAATAAAAGCATAAATATATTAAGATGTTTGGCAGGAGTCAAATGGGGAGCTAGAAGAATATCATTAAGAAGAATATATTGTGCAGTAATCAGGTCATCAATGGACAATGGGAGTATAATTTATGGTTATGCATCAGCATCTATAATTACAAAGATAGAATCAGTGCAGGTTCAAGCCCAAAGAATATATTTTAAGTCGTCCCCAATTCCAGCCTTGCAGGTGGATATCTTCGTAGGTATATGTAGGTCAATAACGTATTGGATTAATTTAAAAGGACATAATGAGAATCATCCAGTTAAGAGGGTGTTGGAAGAATGTTGGGAGCATGGAAATGGAAATATAAAAATTTTGTATGGTCTGCTAACCAGTGGCGGGCCATGCATTAAAAGTCTAGGCCTTCAGTGTGATTCATGCCATTAAGAAAACACAGTTTCACAATGAATAAGGCACCCTATGCCTTTGGGCATCATACATTATGTCGCCGTTAACTAGTAATACCAATTGACATTTTAAAAACACATCCACGCGTGAAAGTTGAACTTGAAACGACACATAATGCTCAAGCAAGCATAATTTTAACTGCAGCATGACTGTTTTGTGAAATGAACGTCTCCCAAACAGACATTCAAAAATCATAATTGTTCATATGAATCTACCAAGGAGGTCTATAATACCTGGAAAAATCTATCTAATAATATTTGCGATTTAAATGTTGCTTGCAATAAATTTCGTTTCGTCAGGGTACACGGTTATGCTGCGTTCCATGCAAGTTGGATGTGGGATATTCCTACTTGATATATCTGACCATAAATGCATTCCATTCCCCGATATTTGGAACTGCAACACTCCCGTTAGCTTAGCAGGGGTTTGACTCTCATTAGAGATGTCTTCTAGCAACCCAACTGATAAACAATGCTGCAACACTAGCATTTGTGCTTCAGGTGTACAATTATCAAAAGAGATTATAATGTTTCTGCAAGCGTTTGTTAAACAAGCTTTAATATCATGTAATGTGGAAACGATCTCATTTATCGATATTACTTAATAAAGCGAATGTTTATCACTTTATATCTCCCTGAGTGTCGACATGTTTGTGTGACATTATGCCCCTGTATCTCGGAGAAATCGGAGTTGAGAATTTCAACAACGAGCCTACAAGCTGTAATTCTGACTTAAAGATGCATTCCATTGCACTTTTCCTAGTAGGATGTTGTAAAATCCGACTTTCCGAGTTGAATGGAGCGCAGCACTTCTTTTCAAAACTTGATCCGACACTGAATGCTCCAGCAGCCTAATTTACACTTAGAAAACTCCTGATGTTGCTTTAACAATGCAAAAAGCACGTACCAATTTGCTTGAAGTGAAAATCAGTCCTCCTTTCATGATTAATAAATTAAGCAATCACACGGTCATGCAGAACATCTCAGGTTTGTAAATCCATACGGATCTCTTTCTCAGTGGTGATGTGGCAGTGATGACAGTCGACTCGTCAGCAAGATCTTGCACTATTCACTTTCAAATTACGTCACTTAAAGTCTGACTGCATCACTCAAGGCCAGCTAGAAGGCCTCGACCAGAACATATCCTAAAGATCACACCTATCAAGAACAAATAAATCAATCTGATTTGCTGATGAATCTGACAATCTGACTTTGGTTGCCCATTTATTTGCACTGTTGAGGGATTCTGTGGAAATTCTGAAGGCCTGAGGGGGTGGAGCTCAAACTCATGTGCTGCTTCGGCTAAGGAGCTTGGCTTTGGGTGTGTGATTTGTGAAACAGTTGTTATGCTTCACTTGTAAGCATCAAGAAATAAATTCTGACTGGATAAACTTTTCGTTTTTCTCTGTTTGTTTGTAGATTAATTAAGAGTGGAAAGCGATTAAAAATGCATAGGCAAAAAGGTGATTGAGAATGAAAGGATGAAAAATATGTATTTATTTGCCATGTTAGTCCAGCAGAGAAGGCTTTGCTGGCACTGAGAATTCGCCACTACTGCTAACAGAGGTGCTCAAATAATGTCTTGGTTACTTTCGTAACCTCCGTTCCCTGATGGAGGGAACGAGATGTTGTGTCAATGTAGTGACACTAGGGGTCACTCTTGGGAGCCCCAGACACCTCTGATCTTTGAGAAAAGGCCAGTGGGAATTGGCGAGTGGAATTTGCATGCCACTCCCCCAGACATACGGGTATAAAAGGAGCTGGCTCGCAACCACTCATTCAGGTTTTGTGCTGAGGAGCCGAGACAAGGTCCCGGCTATTTCAGCGGGTAGTTCAGTGTTGTGGCAAGAGGGACACAATGCCTCATTCCCTCCATCAGGGAACGGAGGTTACGAAAGTAACCAAGACGTTCCCTATCTGTCACTCATGCGACGTTGTGTCGATGTAGGGGTCCCTATACGAAACGCCACAAGGACTGAACTATGTTACTTGGAATGGCGATGCGAGACAGGCAGACCACTGTGTGCCTCATAGCCAGCACACCAGGCCGTCACTTAACCTCCCCCAATGCTCCTACGAGTGTTGAACGGTCCCCTGTATCTCGGGGACAAGTCGACTGCCCAAAAATGGGGACAAGCTAGCCCAGCCGTGGCCTCTTCTCCTCTTTTGACTCATCGTAAAGAGTGGATATTGTTAACCGACTGGGGGCCATAAGTGACTCCCATGGGGAAGACACCGCAGAGACCACACCCCGCCCAAAGGGGGGGAGGGTGTATTTGAGTGGAAATACATCACATGGTCTTACCGACTTTTGTCAGAAGTATGTATTGTAGAAAAGTCCCATGGTAGGTCCTACCCAAGCGGGGAGGAGCTCTACAGACACATTGACCAGGGGCAAAGGCCCTCTGCCCAAGGAAGACTGGGCAGTACTGGGCCTAGTTAGCACACGTACTGGGCCAGCAGGGAGTTTCTCCGCAAACCCACCTGCCACGGGGCTAAGGAGAAAGTCATCCAGGGTCCACAACTTTGTGAACACGACTGGGAGTCAAAGCGCACGTCTTCACCTCGGGGAGGGGAAAGGTGCTATGCACAAGTGGTACACCCGGCCAGCTGTCCCGGAACTTACCTGCTCGTACCTGACAACACACGGGAAGAGACCGGCTCAACCCGGTGATTGTAAAACCTCGCAAAGGTGTTGGGTGTTGCCCAGCCCACTGCTCTGCTGATGTCTGCTAAAGTCATAGCCCAGGAGGCCGACACACTCCTAGTAGAGTGGGCTCACAGCCCCAAGGGGGATAGCACATCCTGGGTGAGATATGCCATCGTGATGGCGTCAATGACCCAGTGGGCGATCCTCTGTTTGGAGACAGCGCTCCCTTTCCACTGTCCGCCAAAGCAGACAAAGAGCTGCTCGGAGCTTCTAAAGTTTCGGGCGGCCCCACCAGGTGGCGGCACTCTGCGGATACAGGTGCACCGCAATCACCTTATCCACCTGGGGAATCGCCGAATACCCCCTGGCAGCCCCACCATCGAGGGTAGTGAGAGTGGGGGAGCTGAAAGACCGGGATCGGGCAGTGAAAGGTGCCCTCCACAACCTCATCAGCTCCTCATGCACCTCCGGGAAGAAAGGGACCGGGGCGGGGCGCGGCCGTGAGCGGCGCTCTGGGTCCAGGAACCAATCATCGAGCCGCGAGGTTTCAAGGGAGAGTGGAGTGGAGGATTCCACTCCTGCCTGACGCCCGCAGCCGCCAAGAAGCATGGCCATCAGCTCCGTGTCGGCCTACGACTGGGCGACCATACCCAAAGGTGGAAGCCCAGCCGAGGCTGCGATCGACAGCTCTTCCTCGTTGCGAGCCCCGAATGAGAACGCGAACTCACCCTGAGACGAGCTCGATCCCAGAACCCGACCAGGGCAGATGAGCATGCTGGGGAATGGGAGGTCCGTGGGGGGTTTCCCGGCGGAGGTGCTCCCATTGAGGTCCCCAAATCGCCCCCAGTGCTAGCCGACACGGGTAGAAGGACTGAGGCGTGGAGCCGCTGGGGTGGCTTTCCCTTTTATGAAAGAAAGCCATGACCGCAATGTTGCCATAGTCATGTTCTCGCAATGAGGACGTGACCCGTCCACGAACGATGTCTCTGCGTGGGCGGCACCCAAACACATAAGGCAGCGATCGTGGCTGTCAGAAGCGGAGAGGTAACGACCGCAACCAGGAATTATACACAAACGGAAAAGCATCTTTAAAAAGATGCTCCCGTAAGAGCCACTCTTTTAGTTGAAGAAAATAAACTCGTTTTAGAGAAAGAATATACTCTTTTAGCCTGCCGAAGCACCCAGGGGCGTTCTCTGCACTCCACCGGTGCAGAGGGGGAGAAGCTGCTGAAATGCGCCATAAATCCAGCAGATAAGGTGAATTAACTCGGCGGATGAATTCAGCTCAATGAATAGAACCACTTGGCTCCGAAGAGAAAATCTGAATGAGTGGTTGCGAGCCAGCTCCTTTTATACCCGTTTGTCCGGGGGAGTGGCATGCAAATTCCACTCGCCAATTCCCATTGGCCTTTTCTCAAAGATCAGAGTTGTTTGGGGCTCCCAAGAGTGACCCCTAGTGTCACTCCATCGACACAACATCGAGTGAGTGACAGATAGGGAATGGGAATTACAGACTATGTAGTCAGCCCTTCTGTGGTAATACCAAATGTGCCACCATGGTGTCACTTCCACAACTGCAATTCCTCAAATTCACCAGCAGAGGTCATCCTCGCCCGAGTACTGACTCAGACCTTAATTCATTTCACCTGTTGCTTGTTTCTATCTCATCACCATGTGTATTCGTGTTGCTCTCATTGTTTTAAGTCTTGTTATTCTGTGGATTACATGTCTGAGCATTATAGCCTGTTTAATGTTGATCTGGTTACATTTTTGCCTGTTGCTTGGATATTTGCCTTTGCCTACTGTTTTGGATTGTTTGCCTGTTTCTCGGACTGCCTTTGGATTATCGATTTTGCCTGCCTATTTTATTTAACCTGTATGCCTGCCATCTGTGTGTTTGTTCGTTAAAGCTCTGCTTATGGATCCTAATGCCTCTGCATTCTCACCATAATTACACATGGCGTTATCCTGTGCCAATAATCAATCTTCAGCTGCAAAACAGAAATAAGAACAAATAAAATAAATGTGTCCCTAAGGAGCTATTAAACTTATAAATTAATTGTTTAATAGTTTATTAAGCAGCTCTTGGTTGAGTTCAATGCATGCATAGAACACAGCCTAGTTTTGGTGAATAATTTCAACTCAATTTTATTGTCACTACACCATTACACAAGTGAAATGATGTGTGAAAAGCTTATGGTGTGTGGTCCAGACATTGCAGCCATACATGTAAATACAATAAGAATAACGTGTGTACCAAAGTTGTTTAAGTTGCTGTAGTGTACTGTTTTAATCTTACATGTGTAGTATTTAAGGTTTAGAATAAATAAAACGACAGTGAAGATGCTTATTTTCTGTACGCATAGATTATGATGGCTCTGGCAATGTAACATATTATTATGGTGACTACGTATAAATACCTCTTGTTCGTATGGCATTGAACGATTAATATATATATATATATATATATATATATATATAAACATACATCTTGATGTGATGTTTCGTTCTCTAAAATCTCTGGTATCATGTTTAATGTGTATGAATTATATGTGAATATTCCCAACACTCTGACAGTGCGATCTCTGAATAGGATATGCGATTTTTATCATATTTCTGAAATATCTAAAATACGTGTCTTTATTAAACTAAAAATGGATGGAGAGACATGTCTTATTGGCGAAATTAAATAACAGGTACACTGAGTGTCTTTTTAATCGTGTTTTCATTTTAAAGCAACAGAATTTAAATTATATCCACTTTATCAGCAACAGTGCATGAACGTGAATCCCGCGATATCTGCCTTTGATCTCGAAGGTGTCTGAACCAGTACGAGAAATGAAAATTGTCCGACTTGACAGCACGCATTTTATTCCTCACCTGACTGCAGCCGTCTATTCTCGTCTACTTTCAAAGCGAAGCGTTTGGAATCTCAAACGAGTCTATTAATACTCTGAGGCGAGTGGGAAAAGCGTCATAGCATCATAATAGAATGCGCATGCGCGAGAACTTGAGAGGGATCTCTTCTGAACACGACACAGTAGAAACTGAGTTATTTTCCCAACCAATAAAACACGAGATTAAACAAGAGCTGCTGACGGTTTGAGAGCTTAGGTACGTTTTTTATGTGTTTTATATAATTTATGTATTTATGTTGCATGTATATGAAGATCTATGTTGATGTATTTTTCTGTGCATGTTGTTTTTCTCTCTTTGGCGTTTTAATGACCATAAACAAAGATTATGATCTCCACATGAAGCATTATTTTGTGATGGACGCTTTAAAATATTCAGTTCCAGTAAAAACAAGCAGCAATCTGAGAATATCACGTTTAATTTCTGATATGAGCTCTTTAAATACAGCGGCTGATTGTGAATTAGTTCACAGTATGTGATAATATATTGTATTGAATATAAGCCTGTTATGATAGCTGATAATATTCCTGCAGTCAGGAAAACGAAACCAAACACACATTTATTTTTATACCATCTCTATACCATCAGAATTTTCTTGTGTGTAATCATATAATAATATTTTTGAGTTTGATGAATGTCAGTTCATTATAATGATGATGTTTTTGTGTTCAGATGTTCATCATGAGTGAGCAGGTGGATGTGATCTGCTGTAAATCAGTAGGAACTGATCTGTCCATGCTGGATATTGATGATTTCATCACAGAAATCTCTCAGCTGAAGAAAGAGGTGACGTCACTGAAGGCAAAATTGATGGAGAGAGACAACAGATCACAGGTTTAACATTCATTTTATTCTTCACCTGAATCACTGTGTCTGATTGTTTTCTAATTGTGTCTAATTTTCATTAAAAAGAATGTATCTTGAGTAAAAGTTGAGATTGTAAGCTTTCAAATGATGTCATGCAGTTATGTCTATACTGTATGTATTTAGACGGTGACCTTATTTTCATACTTTTGGCTCTGTACGCCACAATAATGGATTTGAAATGAAGCAATCGATATTTCATACTGACAGCTAATTGTACGGTGAATTACATTCAGATTGGGTGGGTTTAGCATTTGCTGCTTTTTTTTATACAAAGCACCCAATTTTTAAGGGGCTTAAAAGTAATTGGACAAATTAACATTTAACTAACAGCATTGGTCTCAAACCCACAAGTCTCAATAAGTTGTTTTTCAAAATTAGGCTGCAAGCTTTTTTTCTCTGCCTAGGCATATTTCCAAAAATGACCACCTGGGGACTCCAAAAGGCCACTTGTTAACCAAATGATGTCAGGGGTACAGAAAGATGTTATAAGTGCTTTTACATGCATCACATGCATTCAATTTTTATTTTTAAAATTAGAAAATATTGCACACAATTAGTAAAAGGAAATATGCAGAAACTCACTGAATTAGAACTGCATCATCGTTTTCCACAATCAGAGCATCATTGCTCTGTGCTCCAGACTTAAAAAATGAGTGATAGGAAGTCCCATTCATTCATACTTTCGGACGTTTTTTTTTTTTTTTTTTTCAATGAAACGGTAAGAAAAACAAAAAAACGATTCAACGGTCCTTTTACGTCAACACATAATGAAGTCACTAGTATGTAATTCCACATCCCGGTGCCATGGTATTCACGCTGAAATGTTAACATATAGACAAATATGTGAATGCATATATTAATTATTAAATTAATTTATAATAATAAGGGTGTTTATTGTCTTCAGTGTTTCATTCTGTGATCCTGCATGTAGAATACGACTGACAAATATTTACATTTGGCAGACGCTTTTATCCAAAGCGACTTACAGTGCCCTTATTACAGGGACAATCCCCCTGGAGCAACCTGGAGTTAAGAGCCTTGCTCAAGGACACAATGGTGGTGGCTGTGGGGATTGAACCAACAATCTTTTGCTTACCAGTTCAGTGCTTTAGTCCACTACGCCACCACCACTCCATCCAAATATTGACTGATTACATAATTAAATTAATATAAAAGTGCCAGGTTACAAAACAAGGCCAGTTTATTTCCTAGTATCTATGTACAATGCAAAGCCATAAGCATAAGCCCATAATGGCTCCCTTTTTCTGTGGTTAGGTCAATGTAATTAGTCTTTCTAAAAATAAATTATAGTATTTATGAATTCAATAGTAGCCTAAACACTTTTAAAACATTATTTATTACAACACAGTTTCAGTACACAAAAGAATAATTGATTTCACCTAAAAGGTTAGCCTATTTAATATTATACAAACATTTTTGTCAAAATACCTCAGTTAATGGTACTACTGCAAAATCGTAATCAATGATGATTGTTGGTGCCAGATGGGCTGGTTTGAGTATTTCTGTAACTGCTGATCTCCTGGGATTTTCACGCACAACAGTCTCTAGAATTTACTCAGAATGGTGCCAAAAACAAAAAATTGGTGTATAGTTGAGCACATACTTTGCTTTCCGTTTTTGTATCATGGTGAGTGCGCACAGTGAGGGAGCGCTTTGTCGCATAGTTACTGAACTTAAGATGTTACAGATGTATAAACCTTTCTAAACCTGTCGATTCGACCTGAAAATGGCGTTATACCACGTCTCCGTAAGCGAGGGATGCGATAAGAGTATCACTCCTGTTTATAATCAACAAAGCTGTTAACATTGCGTGTGACGTTGGACCAATCTGTAGTTTCTATGCTTTTGATATCTTGGTGCTCCCTCGTTAGTCATAATGCAGCACATTTCCAAAAATGCAAAAATGCTTTGTGTAATGTACCAGCTGCATTGTGAAAAAGAAAGACACTTAAACACCTGTTACATCTCTCATCGCCATTTGTCTAGAGTTACATCCAGGGTCGGAAATTAATGGGGGCTCTGGGGAAAAATAATCCCCTGCAATCTGATGTAGTTCCAAATACATACATCGCAATCTTCATTTGAATATTCGCTGTACATGATTTGTTTCGTGCCGTCCATTGTGCAGAAGTTGCTGATTCAGTGGCAAATGCTCGCGCCATAAGCGTGCACAGACGGGCACTCCGCTTTTCACGTGTTTCTCGTGCTCCTGTGCTAAAATTACCAAATGCTACAATGTAGTTAATAATAATAATAACAAAAATATCATCTGGATGTGCTTAATAGCCTTGATGTTAAAACATATTAATGCTACAATAATAATTTTACAGAACATTAACCACTTAAAGTGTATGAATCATATCTCTGACTAATGTTAATTGTTAAATGTTTATTTTTGCATTTCTTTTATTCAGTTGGCATAAGTTTTGTTTGCTGTCATCTCTATGTCATTCCATTAGTTTTGTAGACTATTTTAATTTAATAGGCTAAATATTTGGACATGAGAAAAAAAAAGTTTTGTTTCAGTAACAATGAACATTATGCAATGTGTAGAGGTCATGTAATTTTGTAATTATTAAAATATGCCATTTTAAAATGGAATTAAATGATTTAAAGTATTTAACATAAAAGAATGACAGTCATTTTATAAGGTTAGAAAAAAATCCCTTTGTAAAGTTAAAAAATGCCCCTAGAAATCAATTTCAGGGGGCAAATATTGCCCCTTAATGAAAAGTTGATTTCTGATCCTGGTTCCATCTGACCTACAGTATACAGGAATTGAGGAAAATAGCTCCCCTGTGAGATTTAGGTTAGTTTGTTGTAACATTTCAGATGTTAAGGGTTTTTATAGGTAAAACGTCACAATCCCTTACGATTTTCTATAAGTATTTATATTTTGCCCTTAAAAACCATTGAGTGTTGCAAAAGTATTTCTTAAGGTTAGAAAAACTTCACCTTAAGTAGAGGTTAAAAGTTTCAGGGTTTCTAAAAATAAAGAAATAGCTAAGTTTATACAACCAATTGAAGAGTATATTGTGCCGAGGCAAATTTTTCACAATAGGGAGACCATTTTAGCGATGAAAAACTGTTGCAGAAGATTTGACAGTCATGCAATATTAGAAATCGTTAACAAGCTGGAGGACGATCTAATAGGAACACACACAAACCAGAAGTGTGCCCAGTATTATCTGCTCTCTGCATCTTTATAAATTGTACGAATGGATGAATTAAAATCATACCACAATTTAATTTGCGATATATTGCACATTTTTATATACAATATATCCTGCATCTCTACTGACCACCACTAATGTTTTTAATTTGGGATGGCACTTAGTTCCCTGCACAGTTTTACAAGCATCTTAACATCTTGCACCTCTAATCCCACTCTTACCGGGCAGTCTTTCAGATGTGTCTTTCTCAAATGGGCACATGCCAGCCGGCCGTAAAAGCAGAACCCTCCTGTTTGTAGCTTGCTAGCCTGCTTAGCATTGCTTATTCTTATGTTCATCGTTTTATCCTTCGCCATTTTACCGCGTGCTTCAGGTTTTTCCGCTTTTCTACTGTTTCAACTGTGTGTATCTTACCACACGCACTTGTTTTTCTCTTTTTTTCTTCTTTTTTTCCGCTTGTCTAAAATTTGCGTTTCGACTGCATGCATTAGTTTTCTCCACTGGATTATTGCATCAATCTCAAACATCTGCTGATTAGGAACCGCATTGAACCACATCAATCTCAAACCCTTGCCGCTCAAGAACAACCATAAAAACAACAACAACAACAAAAAAATTGCGGTAAGCCTTGGCATTCGCTCATGTTATTTCTTCCTGCATTGCATGCCACATGTTTACTATAGCTTCTTCTGTCAGCAGTGAGGGATTCACATGTGATAAATGTAAGGAATTAGTCAGGCTGACGGAGAAGGTTAATGAGTTAGAGACACGCATCCAAACGCTAGTGGAGGTCAGTGAGAAAGAGAAGCCGGTAGATACTGTT
The DNA here is from genome assembly GCF_019703515.2 of Myxocyprinus asiaticus. Taxonomy (NCBI): domain Eukaryota; kingdom Metazoa; phylum Chordata; class Actinopteri; order Cypriniformes; family Catostomidae; genus Myxocyprinus; species Myxocyprinus asiaticus. Next base: position 39,878,862 of record NC_059371.1, read on the forward strand.
TCGGATGCGGGAAGTACAGCGAGCAACACACACACTTTGGTTCCGGATGTAGAGCCCCCACAGCAGGGCGTTTGGGTGAAGTCTCGGCGGCATACTCGCTCAGCAAATCGACACCACTGTCCCGTTCCTGTTAGGGTTTCCAATTGATTCTCCCCACTCAGTGATGCACCCACTGAGAATAATGTTGAAAGAGCCTTAATAATTGGTGATTCTATTGTAAGGAACATGGAAATAGAGACTCAAGCCACCATTGTTAAATGCATTTCCGGGCCTCAAGCGTCTGACATCAGATCAAATTTACAAGTGCTGGCTAATGCTAAATGTAGATTTTCTAAAATTGTTATTCATGTCAGCACTAACGATGTCTGGCTTTGCCAGTTGGAGATCACTAAAGATAATGTTAAAGAGGTTTGTGAACTTGCACAAACGATGTCAGACACTGTAATATGCTCTGGCCCCCTCCCGAGGTTTATAGTAGATTAGTGTCACTGAATGGCTGGATGTTTGAGTGGTGTCCGGAGAATGGCATAGGATTTATAGACAATTGGAAGAGTTTTTGGGGTAGACCTGACCTGCTAAAGAGAGATGGACCAGGGAATTTGCCTCTCTCCTCTCTAGTAATTTGGCTCATAGTCTTAATAGTGATAGAATTTGACTAACTGGGGTCCAGGTCAGGAAGCAGACAAATTGATTAATCCGAACCTCTGCTAGCTGCCTTGAGATATCATACAGGTCACATAAACTACAACACATAGAGACCGTATCACCTAGATATCATATAGAGACTGTGTCTGTTCCCTGAACTACCAAACACAAAACTCTCACTAAATCATTTAGAAAAAATTTGATTAAGGTCAAACTTAATCAAAACAAAAAAAAAATTGAAGATAAACATATAATGGTAGAGCTGCGAAACATTAGATCTCTTTCTACCAAAACACTAATTCTAAATGAAATTATTACAGATCATAGTTTGGATGTGCTCTGTTTGCCTGAAACCTGTCTTAAACTGGATGAATATATTAGTTTAAATGAATCTACTCCCCCAGGTTATTGTTATAAACATGAGCCTCATCTGAAGGGTCGAGGAGGAGGTGTTGCTACAATTTACAGTTAAGTTTTTGGTGTTACTCAGAGGACAGGATACAAGTTTAAGTCTTTTGAACTAATAATGCTTAATGTGATCCAGGGTGTGCTGAGTGACTCCAGCCAGGTCTCCTAAGCAACTAAATTGGCCCGGTTGCTAGGTAGGGTGGAATCACATGAAGTAACCTCCTCATGGTTGCTATAATGTGGTTCGCTCTCGGTGGGGCACGTGGTGAGTTGTGCGTGGATGCCGTGGAGAATAGCGTGAAGCCTCCACACGCGCTATGTCTCCTTGGTAATGCACTCAACAAGCCACGTGATAAGATGCGTGGATTGATGGTCTCAGAAGCGGAGGTAACTGAGATTTGTCCTCCGCCACATGGACTGAGGTGAGTCACTATGCCAACACAAGGACTTAGAGTGCATTGGGAATTGGGCGTTCCAAATGGGGGAGAAAAAGGGGAGGAAAAAATAAAAATAAATAATGCTTAATATGACACCATCAGATATAAATAAAAAATCTTTGTCGTCTTTGCCCTTGCTACAGTATGTAGATCACCTGGTCTGTACTTAGATTTCCTTGGTGAATTTGCAAATGTTCTATCAGATCTAGTAAATAATGTAGACAGAGCTTTAATTGTTGGTGACTTCAACATTCACATAGATAATGAAAATGACACATTGGGATTAGCATTTATCGATCTTCTTAACTCTCATGGGGTCAGACAAAATGTGACAGGACTAACTCATCGCCATAATCATATGCTAGATTTAATTCTGTCATATGGAGTTGATGTTAATAGGTAGTATATAGTTGATACTATATACTACCACAGAGCGATGACATCTCAGATCATTACCTCATCTCTTGTTTGCTGCGATCAGCTATTGTTACTCAATCTACACCACGCTATTGTTCAGGTAGAACTATTCTTTCAACCACTAAAGATAGCTTCACTAATAATCTTCCAGAATTATCTCACATACTTAGTAAGCCAAGAAGTCTAGAACAACTTGATGTAATAACAGAAAATATAAATACAGTCTTCTCTAGCACTCTTCATAGTGTCCCTCCCTTCGATTAAAGAAAATTGAAGAAAAAAGCCCCGCACTAGACTTTCTAGTGTATTAATATAATTTGGGTAACCAGATTGCAAATCGAGGTGTATTAAATGAAGCTCTGATGGTTTTTTCAAGACATGGTCTATAGACTCCATTTAAGATCAATATATGTTCATTTTCCTCTGTTACAGTCCAGATGTATTGCCATAATACCATTCTCATTCATTTTCTTTTGAAGCTCATATACTGTTTTGTGTTTATGTGTGTCTATGTGTGTTAGTTTAGTTTTATGTAGTAGTTATGGATTAGTACAATAAAATCTCATTTGTGTTCAAAATGACTGTGGTGTATATTTATAATTATTGGTCACTTAAAACCTGTCGATCTTAGCTATGCACTCAAAAACAGTGTTTCAATATATTTGTGGTATTATTTTCAATGGCTATGAGAGTAATATTGCTCTTAAGATTTAACAAGTATGTTCACATTAACTCAGCGCTAGCCGAATAGGTTGATCAGGTGTAAATATTAATTATTGTAATGTTCCCAGTATCAACAATGATTCCCTGCTTGAGCTAAATTCCTCACATGGGTTGTTTCAGGTCTTACAACATCAGACATCCTCGCTCAGGGTTGATCAGGGTAGACTTTGCAGTGTGAACGACCAGCAAAGCATCTGCATCCCATTCAGTTAGTTCACAGCTAGTCCTTCATCCCTGGCTCTGACACTGCTCCACCGGCACCTGATACTGGGCGCGCTTCCTCGAATTCGCCTCCTCAACACGGTCTTCCCAGGGCACCATCAGTTCAATAATGAACAATTGCTTTGATGTATCTGAGAGTAAGACCATGTCAGGTCGCAATGATGTTAAAATTAATGTCAGCAGGGAGCTGTCAGCTGCCTGCCCTGGTAGACCTTTAGTTGACAGTCTTCTGCAGAGGTGAGTCAGCCAATATTCTGGGCTGTGGATCTGCTCTTTTGCTTTTAGAAAGGCGATGGTCTTCATAGAAAAGCGGCCATGTTGTTGGCTATGGCAATGGAGACGCTCTCAGCCACTGTCTACAACACTTGATCATGGCGCCAGTGGTAGCAACCTTCTAGGGATTATGGCAACTGCTGAGGATATGTTCTAATGTTATTCTCCCTGAACAAAGAGGGCATGCTGGAGTTTAGGTCTTGCTCCAAACATGGAGGTTTGCTGGGCTTGGCTGGATGTTGTAAACTGCTTAATGTACTTGATACTGCGGAGGTCTTCTTGCAAGTTGTCCGTCATGGTTAATCTCGGCTCCAGCATCCCATCCCACCATGTCCATGCTCCCTTGTAGCAAGGCTTTTGGTAGCAGCCTTGCCCTGCTCATCCAGTCACTACAGCGTGCACTATTTCCCTGTGCCTAAGGTGTTACTCTGCCAGCTCCAGCTTGTTGTTCAGTGGTTTTGGGTCATTGTCCATCTGTACTGTAAAATGCATTCCTATGAGTTTTGCAGCACTTGGCTAAATATGAGCAGTTAGTATAGCCCTAAACAGTCCAGAATTCACCCTGCTGCTTCGTCTGTAGTCATATCAATAACATTTGTGACCCAGTTGCATTGGCAGCCATACATGCCCATACCATAACACTCCCTCCACCATGTTTAACAGATGGTGTGGTATGCTTCAATGAAGAGCCATTCTTTCCCTTCTCTATACTTTTCTCTTCCCCTCATTCTGGTACAGGTGTCATCTGCCCAAAGAAAATTGTTCACACACTAGGCAGGATTTTTTAAATGCTTCCTTTTCTTGATGCTTACCAGTGGTTTGTGCCTTGTGGTAAACCCTCTGTATTTACTTCTATGAAGTCTTCCCTGGATTGTAGACTTAAACAATGATACGCCAACCTCCTAGAAAGTGTTCTTGAAGGGCTTTTTTTTTTTTTTTTTTTACCAAGGAAATAATTCTGCGATCATCCATCACTGATGTGTTCAGTGATTGTCCAGGCCATTTGGTGTTGCTTGGCTCACCAGTGCATTCTTTCTTTTTAAGAATGTACCAAATTGTTAATTTGGCCACTGCTAAGGTACTCTCTGGTGGGTTTGTTTCTTTGTTTTTTCAGCCTAATGATGGACAGCTTAACTTGCATTGACAGCTCTTTGGACCTCATGCTGAATTCACAGCAACAGCTTCTGAATGCAAATTCCACATTTAAAATTAACTCCAGATATTTTAACTGCTTAATTAATAATGAAATAACCTTGGAATATCCAACACCTGGCCTAGAACAGCTTCTTAGCCAATTGTCCAATTACCTTTGGACTACATATAAATAGTGCTGTAATTCATAAACCATTCACCTAATCACCAAAAATACCCTCAAATTGAAGCTGACATTCTGCGCCTCAAGCACATCTTGATTGCTTAATTTCAAATCTATTGTGGCGGCATACAGAGCCAAGATTATAAAAATCATGCCATTGTCCAAATACATATATACTTTAACTGTCTGACTCTCATACAAATTCTGTTGAAAGTGTTAAGCAATACTTTTTTTTTTTTTTTTAGAATATACATCAATTTAAGTAAGTCCGTGTAATTTTTTTTTTTCAACCCCCATCAGGTGGAGACAGTGTGAGACTATCCTTTATTCTCACTTCAATTCAACTAAATTTGTTAATATTTTTTAATGAATGCTTGTCATGACATAACATGGTTTTTGTATCTGACAGTAACAACACAAATATAATTTCTTGGTACATGAACTTATTTCTTCAGTACTGTGGCCTGTTTTGTCCAATGTCTCAAGAATAATTTTATATAAAGTGAAAGTGATGAACACTGCAGATGTGATTGTGTTTGTCAGGAGCTGGAAAAGGTTTCCTGTCAATCTTCAGTGTGTGTGACTGATGGGACCTCCACAGAATGTCAGGATTCAGTGTGGAGCTGCAGAGATCAGTCCACACCACAGCAGCTGCTGGACAAACTCTCTGAACAGAGATCCAGAGACACACAGGAATCACAGCTCACTTTACTCTGTTCTACTGATGCTCAGGAGAGTGTGTGTGACAGTAATCAGGGTGATCAAACCTCCACAGAGTCTCTGACTTCTGTCTGTAATGCTGGAGAACAGCAGATGCTGCAGACACCAGTGAAGATTGAAGTGAAGCAGGAGGAGATTAAAGAAGAAAACACAGCAGAGGAACAACAGAGTGATGAAGATGATGATGATGATTTTATTCCTTCTGGTATGTTTCTTTTAATATTGTTTTACATTATTTTGAAAATTTGCTGTCATATCAGAATCTGTTACAAGAAAGATGGTTTTGTCATTTATAAGTCAGACTAAAAAGTTTCCAGCTGTTTTTATTGTCGTTTTAGAAGTGCGCAGTTGTCTTTTGATTTATTTAAATTTGTAGAAAGTCATAACAGTTCTGAAGGGGCAGTGACTTTGGATTTGGATTACTACCTAAAGTCTAAAAGTTGAAAGTTGTAACTTTTTCTGTGTTAACTTTTATCCCAGCTTGATTGGCAGAGACAACTGTAAAAAAAAAAAAAAAGCAACCCGTCCATCCATACACAATAACATTGGCTCAGCGGTGGGGTGTATTCAGAGAGCTTTTTTCAAAGCCAAGTTTATTTTTTCAATTCTGTTCGGTGACGCTAGTGTCGCAGAAATTACATTTCAGTTTTAATTTGTTCTATTTAAATTTATGGCATTAAAGGAATTGTTCAACCAAATATGAAAGTTGTCATGTACTCACCCTCATCACAAATTTCTTTAGACTATGGTTCACATTCAGTCTAAATGACTAAAATCATGAAATGCAGTTATTGGCCAGTATTGAAGGTATAAATATATACCTGGCTTTCGCACAGCAAAACAAAATGACAAATAAATACTGGTTTGTTGTGTTCTGCCAATAATTTGGGTTCAGTTTGATTTATTTTTACATTTGTTATTAAAATCAATTCAAAACAATTGTTGTCAACTTACTGTGTTTCAGACCTGATGGACGTAAATGAGCAGCATCAAAAGCTGAATAAGAAGAACTTCTCACTAAAAAAGCCCCAAAGAAGAGCAGCCAAAAATGATTTCCCCTGCTCTCAGTGTGGAAAGAATTTTGCATATAAAAGCAAGCTTAATTTACACTTGGGAGTTCACACTGGAGAGAAGCCTTACAAGTGCCATCAGTGTGGAAAATGTTTTGGAGATAAAGGAAACCTTAAAAAGCACACAACAGTTCACACTGGAGAGAAACCTTACACATGCCATCAGTGTGGAAAAGCTTTTAAAAGTAAACAAAATCTTAATTACCACACAAGAATTCACACTGGAGAGAGGCCTTACATGTGCCATCAGTGTGGAAAATGTTTTGGAGGTAAAAGAAACCTTAAAAATCACACGGCAATTCACACTGGAGAGAGGCCTTACATGTGCCATCAGTGTGGAAAATGTTTTGGAGATAAAAGAAATCTTAAAAAGCACACAGCAATTCACACTGAAGAGAGGCCTTACACATGCCATCAGTGTGGAAAAGCTTTTAAACAAAAAGAACATCTTAATTCCCACACCAGAATTCACACAGGAGAGAAGCCTTACACATGCCATCAGTGTGGGAAAGGTTTCGCAGATGCACACCATTTCAAGAAGCATCTCCGCTCTCACTCTGGAGAAAGGCCATTTGAATATAAGTGTGATAAAACTATTGTTGTGGATTCAGCCCAGAAAAAACTTTTGAAAATGCACACAAGTGAAAAGCCTTACAAGTGTTCTTTTTGTGGAAAGAGTTTTGCAAGCCTCTCCTATTTGAAAGAACACAAAAAAAGACATACCTGTTCTGAGGTTCATATGTGCTTTGAATGTGGAAAGACCTTTGTTAGAGCCAGTGACTTGACAGTGCACCAAAGAATTCATACTGGAGAAAAACCTTACAAGTGCTCACACTGTGGAAAGAGTTTCCATCGGTCACAAAACCTGAAAACACATGAGAGAATTCATACTGGAGAGAAACCTTACAAGTGCTCACACTGTGAAAAGAGTTTCAATTGGTCAAAATGCCTGAAAAGACATGAGACAATCCATACTGGAGAGAAACTTTACAAGTGCTCACACTGTGAAAAGAGTTTCAATTGGTCAGAATGCCTGAAAAGACATGAGAGAATCCATACTGGAGAGAAACCTTACAAGTGCTCACACTGTGAAAAGAGTTTCACTTGGTTAGAATGCCTGAAAAAACATGAGAGAATCCATACTGGAGAGAAACCATACCACTGCTCTTCATGATGGAAAAGTTTCAGCACAACAAGCAGTCTACTGACTCTTTTGAAAATATATTCCCCAAAATAATCACAGAGAGAAGTCCTCCTTTAGGTACAATGCTTCAAGTCATTGGTGTGCTCAGAGGTGGGGTAACAGGGTCTTGAGCCCCTACCCCTTTTCAAATCTGAAGGTGCCCTGCTGGTCATCCATTGAAGTGCTTAAAAATTATATAATTAAATAAACTAAATTACAATCTCTTAGTAATCTCTCAGTAACAGTATTGAATGTATCAATGTGATGAGGTTTCTCTGTACATCGCGGAAGCATTGAAGAACATTAGACAGAGGTGCCTTTAACAGTGTGCGCTACAGTGCATCCGATCATCAGTGGTGTGGCCTCAGATGAGTATCAGGCCTGATAGAATATGTACTATATATTGTCCTGCAAGTTCATCAAAAAATAATACTCCATTGCTAGTGCATTGACATTGCACACTTGCTGTATAGACAGCTTAAGTAATTATAATATAGCTTTCTGTCTTGATAGAAATTCAATACATAAACTGAAGGAGCTGTCTGATTCAGCCAAAATCAGATGACTTCTTGTTTAAAGTAATAAGCTTATTTGTTAAATGATAAAAGCTTATAACCAGTAAACAACTCTTACAACAAGGATTAGTGGTGAACTGATTTATCAGTTTTGACTATTAATGTACTGGATATTTGTTTTGGAACTGTTGTTATCGACAAAAATAAAACAATAATTTACTGTAGGCAGCATTGGAGAGTTTCCGAGCACCATGTTTTTATCTTCACTTTAAAGCATATTTTATCATTTTTATTGGATAATCAAGTGTTCTAAATTAAGGTGACGGAATAATGCAATGAAAAATGTGAAAACAGGGAAAAGTCCCCCATCAGCACATACAGGATCACATCTCTAACTTAATTTGTTGAATAATAATGAATAATATGTAGGCTATAAAAACTTAACACTAAATGTTTATTATTGTTTTTGGACTAAAGCACGATTATTAGTACAGGATGTTATAAAAAAAAAAAAAAATGTGAAGCATAAACATGGAAAGTTTTTTAACATTTATTGATCAAGTTTATGTTGATTTTGAATGAAGATGTTCCTAGAGAAAAAGGTCTGTTTTAAAGTTCCTGTGAAGTGCCTTGACAAGTGCAGTTTGCTTTGGTCTCTATAATAATACCAGGTTAATAATGAACTTTTTTATTATTAAACATGGCTTTCTGTTTGGTTAGCATTTGTGTTATTTAACTGTAAATTAATTTGATAAATTATTCTAATAAAGGAGTTGGCATAAATGTATTTTATGAATTTAAAAGCATCTCTTTTTGGTTTGCGTTCTGAAGGTAGTTAATGGTGAGGCAAAGTCTTTTTAAAGATTTCTGATTAGGTGCAGGTGATGTTCATTAGCGTCAGCCTTTGCTCCTTTGCTCCTTTGCCTTTAAAGTGTGTTCCAAACTACAAAAAATATGAGTCCTGGTTTATTTTGGGCTTGTTTAAAGTGTCATGAAAATATGTTAACAGCACAGCGGATTGTGGGCGGGAAGGGGGGTTAGGACAGGAGGGGGTCAAGTACAACAGCTCAGGTGGTTTCGAATTGGGCATGTTTGCAGCGGTCCGAACCAGAGCACAATTGTTCCCGCTGCCCCCCATAGCCTTGGTCTGGTTTCAGACTCGCGTATGATTCTTTTGAACACTGGTGCTTTTATGTCATCAACTTGCATCATCACAAACCTGAAGATGATGGAGAACACAACTTAGGATGCTACATTTGTGTTTTTTATTAATTTGGTGTCATTATGCACACCAGAGTGAATGACACTTGCACATCTGTACGTTGGATGCAGCAGTTCAGCAGTTGTAGATGTTCAGGAGAAGACAACTATATCTGATGCTCACATACAATTATTTTTTGAGGACACAACTGGTTGCACGCCTATTTGTGCACATACAGTATTTAAAAGGCACCTCATCTCTTTTTGTTCCACAACATTCCCCGGCCACTCATGGTGCACTTGTGTTTGTTTTTGTGCAACTGATGATGTCATCATGCTTAAATCTGGAAAAATGCATACGCTAGTCATTTTACTTCCTAAACAAGTGCGGACCCTAGTACAGGTCAGGGGCGGCGTTTGCGTATGGCGGTTGCCATACCCTAGCATGCAGACAGTACTGGGGAAATATACTCCTCATGCTTGTTAAAGATAACTATTTATAGAACAGACTTACATATGAACATGACATTGGCAGGAAAGGGTCTGTCATTTGCGATGATTTATGGTTTACACTACACTACCCAGGATTGTGGGTAGTGTAATTCTTTATTGTTTTGTTTTTTTGTTTTTTTTTGTCATATAAATACAACTTTTCAAAAGGATGTTGGCTGCTTTTATAGAAGCAATTAAAATCACTTAACATCACATCAGAGCTTATGCCAGATTTTTACATTATTGCAAGAATAAATGAAGTTCCAAACGTAAGTTCAGGAGGAGCTTGTTCATCTAGGCCTGCCAGTTTATAAGCGGTGGCTTCCCTCACTCCAGCAACAATTCTTCCAACATTTGTCCTCGCCCGCGGCACACCACACTTCCATGGCTCACTACTCAATGCTCAAGCTTTTCCTCATCCGACAAGTTATTCCTCATCTCAAGTTACGTTGCTGTTGAACAGGAGCTGCAACAGCAGCTCACAATCCTAATTCTTTCCATTAGCCTCTGCTGTTTTTTTACATGTCTCTTTTGTTATCCCAGAGCAGACCATAGCGTGAGGCTATCAGGACATAACCTTTCTCTAATTACATTCTAATATCTACCTCCAAGTGGCTCGGTCTCAAGCTTGCATATCATTCACAGAAATGTTTCTTACAATTAAAGGAAAGTGCAGATTGGCATTCAGGTGAAATAGCCTATTATGGCATAAATTTAAATGTCCAAACTTTCACACAATGAATGCGTTTAACACTCTCAAGTGTGTCTACAAAAATGTTATTAAAATAATGTAGTCACCATACTCGACATGACCGATGTGATACAGAATTCCATGAAGATGATTTCGTTTATTCTTTGTCTGTCACGTCACCCATCTGTCATTTCACCCAGTCATAAGGGCCTGACGGTGTGTGTACACTTGCACGGAAGAAATCCGCTCAACACACTCGACAGCTACCATTTTGGGCACGTTTGTAATATGCAAAGCTAGTGTGTATTGTCTTTCATTGTTTTCAGAACACGAGCAATACTATCATCTTATATTTGTGTGGGGCGTCCGGAGAGATTGAAAGCGGTAAGGGTGCACACACCTGAGCGCTATATACGCTATATTGCCAAAAGTATTAGCTCATCTGCCTTTAGACGCATATGAACTTAAGTGACATCCCATTCTTAATCCATAGGGTTTAATATGACATCGGCCCAACCTTTGCAGCTATAACAGCTTCAACTCTTCTGGGAAGGCTTTCCACAAGGTTTAGGAGTGTGTTTATGGGAATTTTTGACCATTCTTCCAGAAGCGCATTTGTGAGGTCAGACACTGATGTTGGACGAGAAGGCCTGGCTCGCAGTCTTCGCTCTAATTAATCCCAAAGGTGCTCTATCGGGTTGAGGTAAGGACTCTGTGCAGGCCAGTCAAGTTCTTCCACACCGAACTCGCTCATCCATGTCTTTATGGACCTTGCTTTGTGCACTGATGCGCAGTCATGTTGGAACAGGAAGAGGCCATCCCCAAACTGTTCCCACAAAGTTGGGAGCATGGAATTGTCCAAAATCTCTTGGTATGCTGAAGCATTCAGTGTTCCTTTCACTGGAACTAAGGGGCCAAGACCAGCTCCTGAATAACAACCCCACACCATAATCCCCCTCCACCATACTTCACAGTTGGCACAATGCAGTCAGACAAGTACCGTTCTCCTGGCAACCGCCAAACCCAGACTCGTCCATCAGATTGCCAGATGGAGAAGCGTGATTCGTCACTCCAGAGAATGCGTCTCCACTGCTCTAGAGTCCAGTGGCGGTGTGCTTTACACCACTGCATCCGATGCTTTGCATTGTACTTGGTGATGTATGGCTTGGATGCAGCTGCTCGGCCATGGAAACCCATTCCATGAAGCTCTCTACGCACTGTTCTTGAGCTAATCTGGAGGCCACATGAACTTTGGAGGTCTGTAGCGATTGACTCTGCAGAAAGTTGGCGACCTCTGTGCACTATGCGCCTCAGCATCCGCTGACCCCGCTCTGTCATTTTACGTGGCCTACCACTCGTGGCTGAGTTGCTGTCATTCCCAATCGCTTCCACTTTGTTATAATACCACTGACAGTTGACTGTGGAATATTTAGTAGCGAGGAAATTTCACGACTGGACTTGTTGCACAGGTGGCATCCTATCACAGTACCACGCTGGAATTCACTGAGCTCCTGAGAGCGGCCCATTCTTTCACAAATGTTTGTAGAAGCAGTCTGCATGCCTAGGTGCTTCATTTTATACACCTGTGGCCATGGAAGTGATTGGAACACCTGAATTCAATTATTTGGATGGGTGAGCAAATACTTTTGGCAATATAGTGTATATATATACACCTGTTTCTGATTACAGTAGTACAGGGGAGAGCGATATATGGAGGAACCACGCCAGCAAGAGGCAGAGAGAGAGACACAAGAAGACAAACGTGTATAAAGTTACTGCTGAAAAGCAAACGGTTATAAGTCGGCTGAAAAGCAATTTTTGAGTTTGTCTAAAATAAAAAGACCTACCTTTTGAGTTAACAGCCCAAGTTTCCCATTTACTCCTTTTCCACCCAACGAACCCCTTTACACTGGTGCCGAAACCCAGGAAATTGGAGGAAATATGCCGGCATGGAGTCCTCGCAGTTGACGGAAGTCATCAAGTCCCTTGCCAATATGCACCATGTACAACATCAGGCCCTGCTTGAGCTGCGCCAGGACCAGGATCGCCAATTCCAGGAGGTGCTCCCAAGCTCAAGCAGAGGACCGGCACACGATCCGGAGCTTACTGAACCAGGAGAAAGCCCCATCCGTGACCCCGGACCCAGCAGCCCCCATGCCTCCGTTTGCCCTCATGAAGATGGGGGCAGAAGATGATCCGGAAGCATTCTTGGACTTGTTTGAGAGGACAGATGAGATCTGGGGCTGTCCGTGTGCACAGTGGGTGGCCAGACTCATCCCACTGTTGTCCGGGGAAGCTCAGCTCGTGGCACAACATCTACCGGCGAAGAGTATCCTGTTGTACGATGATCTGAGGAAGACCATCCTGCAGCGGGTCGGTTGCAGCCCTGAACAATACCGACAACTCTTCCGGTCGATTAAGATGGATGTGCGCAGTCACCCGTTTGCCTTCACTCAACAGCTCCAGGACGCCTGCCAGAAGTGGCTGCTGGCTGAGGATCACGACACCGAGGGAGTTATCGATCTTGTGGTACTGTAACAGCTTATCCATCGTCTACCATAAGGAACGGCGGAGTGGGTCCAGTGCCACCGCCCGGCGTCACTGGTGGAGGCCGTCCAACTGGCGGATGACCATATGTTGGCATATCAGAGGGAAGAGCCCTCCCACTCTCTCTCCCCTCCCCCTGTGTTTTCCCCCTCTCTCTCCTCTCACTCTGTCCCGTTACTGCAGCCCATCCCAGTTCCCAGAAGGCATGGAAATGTGCCGCCGAAGCCAGCTCCCCGTTTGCAGGGGGTTTGTCCCGCTGCCAGTGGCCCCGATGTCTCGTCGCTCTCCCCATCAGTCGGTTGAACCCGTTGACACAGGTGCAGGCGTAACACCTGGGCCAGCCTGCTGGAGTTGCGGGGACCCAGGGTACTTCCGGGACCAATGCCCAGTGATGAAGCTGGGAACTGTGGTCCAGGTCCCTGACACTCCACGGGCTGCCCCCGATTGAGTCGGTGCTTACGGAATACCGGTGAGTGTCAAGGGGAGTACACATCAAGCCTTGGTGGATACAGGCTGTAACCGGACCACTGTACACCAATGTTTGGTTTAAGACGAGGATTTGGGCACAGGGAGAAGGGTAAGGGTGAGGTGTGTGCACCCTTACCGCTTTCTCTCTGGACGAACGCTCGACCACGCCCCCACATTTTGCATTAAAGTTGCCAGCATAGTTTCCGAATGCCCACATTATTTAAAGTGTTGATTTTTTACACTTTTGCTTACCCAGCCTCCATATTGCCACAAATATTGCTTGCAGTCATCACTTGAAGTCTGTTTAATGTCACAAATAAACAATGGTGCGATTAAAGCACAACAGAAACTCTAGCATTAAAGGCATATTTTGAAGCGCTTATGACAGACGTCACCGCTTCAGCTCATAATAATTGTCTGCCACCCCATCATTTTCCACTTCTCATTTGCATAATGTCGAAACACAAAATAAATCATCTCAGACTTCAATTTTCAGAACATATTTCCTTTTACTCAAAATAGTTTCCGGACTAATATTTTGTCATTAGTTTATGTCTTCGGATACCTGCCAAGTTTATATCTTTGATCGATTGCTTTAACTTCCCTGAGTTTCAAGTATGCCACCCCTTTAATATGCCATCCAGCTCTTTATGCCTTTTTCTCTTCTTTAGCCACAGGCCCCTGAAGCTTTGACTGTATGCTTTTCCCCACAAAGAAGCATAAGCAGTATTAGGGTTTTCTAGCTACAAGTGCAAGACCAGCTCCTTCTCCAGTTGCAGTGACACACAGGATGCCTGGTTCATAGACCCCATATTTATTTTTTTACAGATTTGCGATTTCGCTGGTTTAAGGCACTTTTTAACGTGTTTAATGCATTTGCAGTTGTCAGCGGATGTCTTCATGTTGCTTTCACATGTTTCTCTGCAGATTTTTCTAATACCTCCTCCACAGGTGTCTCATGACAAACTCCTAGTATTCGTTTAACTTAAGCAAGTAATCTTTACCCTCAGCTACTCCTGCATTATAGCCAATGCAACAGCCGCACAATGACTTGTCCAACTTTCCTAACTGGTTAACTGGTCAGGTCAGTCGGATCTTTTTAATAACATTAGATTTAATAAGTAGAAGGCACCCATACTCTCCCTCCAGTGGTTAAGATGGGAATGGGAGCTGAACACACTGCAACCCAGAATTGGCCGAAAGAGGACCGAATTAGCTGAAATGCACACCCACACATTCATAATAAAACCATTACCCTCAAGAAGGGTAGTCTATATTTACTCTCTCTCTCTCTCTCTCTCTCTCTCTTTCTGAACACCTAAACCCTAGCACAGCAGGTTTAAACTAATTCAGTTCCCCCTTTTTTTGAAGACAGGGCTCTCCTGTTCAAACTTTTGAATGATAGGTGTGGGTGAGAAACTGATCAATATTTTATCCTTTTTTCTGTAAATTCTCCTCCCTGCTCAGTCAATCTACACTTTCACATTCTACTTCTTGTGTTTTTGGTGATTCTCATTCTAGCAAAAAAAGGACTTAAATGTTGATCTGTTTTTCAGCCACACCTATCATATCACTTGTGAAGATCTGGATTAAAATACTGGAGTCATATGGATTACATTTATGATGACTTTATTTGCTTTTGGAGCATCAACATTTTTGCACCCATTCACTTGCATAAGGGTGAGTAAATGATGAGAGAATTTTCATTTTTGGGTGAACTATACCTGTAAGGTGTTTGGCAGGAGTGGATTGGGGAGCAAGTCGTTTGTCACTTCGGAAAATATATTGTGCACTAATTAGATCAGCCATAGACTATGGATGTATGGCATATGGTTCAGCATCTGTAACATGGCTTAAAAATGTTGGAATGATACAATACCAAGCTCTACGGATGTGTTAAGATACAATCCAAAGCTCTGCAGATATGTTGTGGAGCATTTAGGTCATCATCTACCAGCACTGAAAGAAGAGATGGGGGTGATGCCATTAGAAATCACAAGGCTCAAATTAAGAATGGCATACTGGCCTTCATTTTATGTTATACCTTAATATACTGATGGCTCTATTTTTGTGAGCATGCAAAGCGCAAAGCGTTAATTCTAATTGCAGTTTTCGTGCCAGTGCAAGTGGGCGAGGGTGGGAGTGTTTGCATGCAAACTGTAGGTGTTTTGTATATTAATGAAGTGGTGCAAAGCGTAATTTGCTATTTTACTGAGAAATTGGTTGTTGCACAAAGACGTTTGTTAAACTATCTATAGGTCATGGTTTAATTTTCAATTATTATTATTGTTTAAATTTACAATTGTATTATTGGTCTTATTTGTAAGCCTAAAGGTATTTTTCAACCTGTTGTCTTAGAGTGATTTTTAAGTCACTTCAAAATGGGTCATTGGAAGAAGTTGGAGATAGTAAAATGTTTGGAATTGATAGGCTATGATTTTTGACCACTTCATGTTGATTATATTTTTGTTTCATTTGAAGTGTAATTTCAATTTAGAAATATTTTGGTTTATTTTTTTCATATTTCAATTAATTACATTTTTCAAAATCGACCGGTAGAAGTGAAGTGCGTTCCGATAAAATCACTGTTAATACTAGCCATGATTTGTGTGTCAGTAGATGAAAATGATTCATAATATGTCAATTCTCTGTAATTGAATGGAGCCTACATCCAAATTCTGACAAGAATCACATTTTTCATGCATATAAAAGGAGCGTCACTGTCATAGAAATATGCCCGACAATCATCAAGGGCACAGTTAATGCACAAACAAACGTGATTTAGTCTTCTAATTCATTGCATACAGTCCATTTACACTACCAACTTCTTATGAATGTGCTGTCTTGGTTTATATCACTGATGCTTGAGGGAATGAACTATATAATAAGGACAAAGATTATGAAATAATAACAGGAGAAAACCTGAGAATTAAACTGCACTTAATCCATCCCATTTGTGTGTGCAATTTTGCCAAACCTACTTGCCCCTAGACTTAGTGCATGCTTGTACAAAAATGCCAAAACTTTATGGCCACGCCCACTGACTTTGCACTATTGACTTATGGCATAGCACTGCGTTTAATGCTAGCACTCATAAAATAGGGCCCAGTATATATAGAAGAAGAAAGAAGACAGTGCACTAATAGGGTTGGGTCGAGTGCTCGAGAAAGAGATGCATCTTTAGATGTTTCTTTAAGGTGGCTAGAGATTCAGCTTAGGTGAGGTTTGGCAGGTTGTTCCATCATCGAGGAAGTGAATGTCCGGGAGAGTGATTTTGTGCCTCTGTGAGATGGCATCACGAGGCTGCTGATCGTTAGCTCCTGGAGAGCACATAGACTTGAAGTATCAAGTGTAGATAGGAGGGTGTAGAGACAGCAGAGCCAGTGGTTGTATATAAGGTTTCACATTGAATATTCATATTATTCCTTAGTGGAAATCAAATGGGTCATTCAAGTTTTGTGGTCGAGTGAAGCCCAGGTGACTGTGTTTGCTTGTGCGACACTCCCATGAAAACAGTTTTCAAAAGAGAAGCATATTTAGTGCTTACGTAGCAGGAACGCAAGATGAAAATCATTGAACTAATCTTTCATTCCATTCAGTTCATTACAATCATGAGTTTTTTTTATATTGATGAAATCTCTCAGCTGAAGAAAGAGGTGATGTCACTGAAGACAAAGTTGATGGAGAGAGACGACAGGTCGCAGGTTAAATTTCGTCCATTACCTGTTTAGAACGAGTTAAAGTTGAGATTGTAAGTAAGTTTCAAATGATGTGATATGACTGTGACTCTGTGATGATGAACGGTAAAGATGTGATTGTGTTGTGTTTGTCAGGAGCTGGAAAAGGTTTCCAGTCAACACTACTGGATGCTAAATGCTACTTGGCTCCTAAACAATGGAATAGTCTCTCTAACACTGTTCGGGATGCAGACACACTCACTCAATTTAAGTGTAGACTAAAGATTAATCTATGTAGCCAGGCATACACCTAATTTATCAATCAACTCACAATTAGGCTGCTTTAGTTAGGTCTGCCGGAACCAGAAACATTTATCATGATCTATAACTTTGCAAAAATTTGAATGGCATCTATGCTGATATTATTCTATTTGTTTCCCTGTCTCAACCTCAGGACTCCTATCCCGAGGTCACCAGAACCGGCCAGATCCAGCTCCATTCCTGCTTGGTGTTGGACTCCACTGCTATGTGTCTCTGAGTGATGATGACTAAATGCAGCTTGTGCCAGCCAACCATCACTTCAGTCTATTATGATGGATTTCAGAGGATGAACTGATGCCAACTCCAACAATAAGACATGAGATGTTCATATGCCATTGCCTGAATCCTGGACTTAGGATAGACCTCATCGAAATTACTGGCCGGTTGAACTGCGATGCACCTCACTGATCTCTGCCTGCATCACCTTGGTCTAATGATGGACTACACTCTTAAAATAGAATACATAGACTATCAGTTAACTGCCAACAAAACCCTTCATCAGCCAATTAACAAAGGACAGTGCATCTATGTGAACTTCTGCAGTTAATCCAGGATGAACTACAAAGACATTAGTCATTAATCGTACAGTTCTTACAAAATCTTTGTTTAAACACTGGCCCTTAACACTTACTTAATTTAATAATTTTAAACCATGACATGCACTATACAGAAATAATATTGGCATTATATTCATGATGTTAGCCAGAGGGGAACTGGAGTTTTGTGTTCCTTGCCACAGTCACCTTCAGCTTGCTCACTGTGGTTATAAATACAATTATTATTTTATTTATTTTTTTACACAGTTCACAATCGTATTTAATAAAACTATACAATGATAACTCTAAGACATTATAGATATTACAGTTTTATTTTCTGTTAATGCCTGATCTTCTGTAAAGCTGCTTTGAAACGATGGGTGTTGTGAAAAGCGCTATACAAATAAAAATGTCTTGACTTGACAATCATGCCACTGCTGAAATCACAGAGATCATATTTTTCCTCTATTCTGATGGTTGATGTGTAAATTAACTGAAGCTCCTGACCTGTATCTTCATGATTTTATGCATTGTACTGCTGCCGATTGGCTGATTAGATAATCACATGAATATGTAAATGTACAGGTGTCACTAATAAAGTGTTCAGTGAGTGTATGTGTATATACATATATATATATATATATATATACTCCACAGATTTCATATTAGCAAACTACAGTTTTGGCAAGTCGTTTAGGACATCTACTTTGTGCATGACACAAGTCATTTTTCCAACAATTGTTTACAGACAAATTGTTTCACTTTTAATTGACTATTTCACAATGCTAGTGGGTCAGAAGTTTACATTCTCTAAGTTAACTGTGCCTTTAAGCAGCTTGGAAAATTCCAGAAAATTATATCAATTTTTTAGGCAATTAGACAATTAGCTTCTGGTAGGCTAATTGGAGTCAATTGGAGGTATACCTGTGGATGTATTTTAAGGCCTACCTTCAAACTCAGTGCCTCTTTGCTTGACATAATGGGAAAATCAAAAGAAATTAGCCAAGACCTCAGAAAAAGAAAAAAAAAACTGTGGACCTCCACAAGTCTGGTTCATCCTTGGGAGCAATTTTCAAATGCCTGAAGGTACCACGTTCATCTGTACAAACAATAGTACGTATATACACCATGGGTCCATGCAGTCATCATACCGCTTAAGGAGGAGATGCATTCTGTCTCCTAGAGATGAACAGAGTTTGGTGCAAAAAGTGCAAATCAATCCCAGAACAACAGCAAAGTACCTTGTTAAGATGCTGGAGGAAACAGGAAGACAGGTATCTATATCCACAGTAAAACGAGTCCTATATCGACATAACCTGAAAGACTGCTCAGCAAGAAAGAAGCCACTGCTCCAAAACCACCATAAAAAAGCCAGACTACAGTTTGCAAGTGCACATGGAGACAAAGATTGTACTTTTTGGAGTAAAATGTCCTCTGGTCTGATGAAACAAAAATTGAACTGTTTGGGCATAATGACCATCATATGTTTGGAGGAAAAAGGGTTCCAGGTTTTGACCGCATAACTGTTCCATATCACTTCACCAAATTATTTCAGTAATTTTAAAGATCCATACAGGCTACCATAGCAAAATAACTCATTAAATCAAAGACATTGGTTAAGTACATCAGGTTAGAATGACAAACAAGGTCTATAATATCCTAAATTCAACATTTTCGGTTGAAAAACACCCTTGTGCTTTCTCTCTATATATCTTTCACTCTCGTCTTACCCACACTCATACACGCTGACACACACACACAAACAGATATAGAGACTCGAGTCATGGCCAGCAAACAGACCCGCATCCTGCGACTTGATAAATACGCAGTTTTTATATTATCTGAAATAACTTTTAATATGTGCACATTTTTCAATGTATTTCGCCCCAGTTGGCCTGCCATAGTAGAAAGCACCCTTGCACTCCCTCGCTCTTGCTCTCACACAAACGAACACACACTTACTCAGTGTTATGTTTTTAGTAGCATGATGGAGAGTCTTGAGATCATTTCAGCTCCTTACTTTAGCATGCACACTTTTCAACTGATGCAGTCACTGCACTACTCATGTACCCGCTTAAAGTGTCCGGGAAGCAACACGTAAGCCTGGAACCAAAATTACATGTTATCAGACATAACATCACACTTGGGAGCACAATCAGCGCAACCCTGTGACTCAAATTAAATTAGACATAGGGAGACCACTTTATGCTGATTGTTGCTCAATATGGAAGAGAGGTCGTAACATTACACACATAATAAAAAATATACAGGCAGCAGCTGGTGAAGTATAGAAATAGGCCAACAAGTGGAGTTTCCAACAGGCCAAAACTCAAGTGATATGTCTCAATAAAAGAAGCATCCATCCAAAGGTTAATTTTAAACTGTATGGCCAGACACTGGATGGAATAAGTATGAGTGATAAGATACCTGGGAATATGGATGGACTCCAGGTTGACTTTTGGGACTTTTAAGGAATTAGGAAGGAATTGAGTGGGGTTCTAGTCGACTGTATTTTAAATGGAAATTAATTAGGTCTTTGTTGGATTATGGGAGCATGTTGTATGGGTCTGCATCACCAAATACAATTAGAAAGATTAATACAGTGCTGTGGACCTTTCAGATCTTCCTCAGTTCCAGCACTGCAGGTTGAGATAGGGAAAACTCCAATCGATCAACCTGAAAGGAAGTTCTGAAGTGTTGGAGGAGTGTTGGGAGCATGGAGATGAAGAAATCACAGTTTGTCCCACAGTTGTTACACCAAATATCCCTCTAGTAAATCTTAAGTAGTAGGACAAAGATAAAAAAAAAAATTAAATGTCCCTAAGGAAACTGTTGCTAAGCAGTGTTTAGATCAAGCATATTTTATCAGTGATTCACATTTTTAAAGATGGTTTCAAGGATCCCAAATAAGGTCAAACAGCTCCTGCAGTATATATTCCCAAATTTAACATCAGTATCAAGAAAAGGGCAACAAATCATATCTGTCTTTTCAATCGAGTTAATAAGCAAGTCTTTTAAGTGGACAAAATTCATCAAGACAAAATATCATATATGAGATTCTGGTATGGGACAAGGAAAAGTATGTACCACATTACTAAATTATATCAGAAGTTTGTTAAGCATAATTTAAGGATGTTGTACACATTGTGAATAATGAAACGATCGTGAATAATAAATAGTATTTAGTTTTCTCTCTCCTTCCTTCGGCGATCTCCACTACTGTCCAGTTGGTGGCGGTAATGCGCCAAAAGCTGGTTGGACAACCGCAATTGAACCTCAGAAGAAGAACTCACAGTTTGAGTGCTCAGTGGGTACGTGTTCATTGTGTTTTACATCATATATGAGATTTATATTTATTTTGTTGTGCATGTTGTTGTTTTTTTGGCGTTCTAATGATCGTAATCCATTATCACTGGTCTTTTGAATAATCTTTCATTCTATATTCTATATATATATATATATCTATATTCTATATAAAAATCCTTTAGAGTTTGATGAATGCCAGTTCATTATAATGATGATGTTTTTGTGTTCAGATGTTCATCATGAGAGAGCAGGTGGATGTGATCTGCTGTAAATCAGTAGGAACTGATCTGTCCATGCTGGATATTGATGATTTCATCACAGAAATCTCTCAGCTGAAGAAAGAGGTGACGTCACTGAAGACAAAGCTGATGGAGAGAGACAACAGTTTACAGGTTTAACATTCATTTCATCCTTTCCATGAATCACTGTGTCTGATTGTTTTCTAATTGTGTCTAATTTTCATTAAAAAGAATGTATCTTGAGTAAAAGTTGAGATTGTAATCTTTCAAATGATGTCATGCAGTTATGTCCATACTGTATGTATTTAGACGGTGACCTTATTTTCATACTTCTGGCTCTGTACGCCACAATAATGGATTTGAAATGAAGCAATCGAGATTTCAGACTGACAGCTAATTGTACGGTGAATTACATTCAGATTGGGTGGGTTTAGCATTTGCTGCTGCTTTTTATTTATACAAAGCACCCAATATTTAAGGGGCTTAAAAGTAATTGGACAAATTAACATTTAACTAACAGCATTGGTCTCAAACCCACAAGTCTCAATAAGTTATTTTTCAAAATTAGGCTGCAAGCTTTTTTTCTCTGCCTAGGCATATTTCCAAAAATGACCACCTGGGGACTCCAAAAGGCCACTTGTTAACCAAATGATGTCAGGGGTACAGAAAGATGTTATAAGTGCTTTTACATGCATCACATGCATTTAAATTTTTTTTTTTTTTTTAATTAGAAAACATTGCACACAATTAGTAAAAGGAAATATGCAGAAACTCACTGAATTAGAATTGCATCATCGTTTTCCACAACCAGAGCATCATTGCTCTGTGCTCCAGACTTAAAAAAGGAGTGATAGGAAGTCCCATTCATTCAAACTTTTGGATGTTTTTTTTAATTTTTTTCTTCAATGAAACGGTAAAAAACAAAAAAACAAAAAAAACGATTCAGCGGTCCTTTTACATCATCACGTAATGAAGTCACTAGTATGTAATTCCACATCCCGGTGCCATGGTATTTTATTAAATATTATCATATAGACATATATGTGAATGCATATATTAATTATTAAATCAATTTATAATAACAAGGGTGTTTATTGTCTTCAGTGTTTCATTCTCTGATCCTGCATGTAGAATACGACTGACATATATTGTTTACATCTTGTATTACAAGTTTCCTACATTAAAGTTTTGCACCTAAAGCACCCAATACAGACACTGATGCACAAATGTGGATATGTTCTACATGTCTAAAGCATCACCAGAAAACATGATTTGGCTTATAACAATTTAAAATATAATCTGCGTGCAAAATAAACAATAGGAAACATTTACATCTCTGGACTAAAAAAATGTTTGCTAAAAAATATTATTTGATAAATCTAGTCATAAGCATATTTTCAGTAAGTTTTGTTTGTCATTTTTAAAAAAAATTACGTTTCGCCCCAGGCTCTTTCAAGTTCTCTCACGCATAGTATCAGCAGCTCGTCGGTAATCCTCTGCAAACTTCAACAGTTATTTGGACCGGCTCCTTCTGTTCTTTTGAAGTCGGAAGTGACCAAAAAGCTGACTTTCGATTCTGCCTGTAGGTTTGATTCATTCATTTCGAACGGGTTCTTTGGTTCAGTAACTGGTCTAAGAACTCGTAAGAGCCACTTAGCCTGAATGAGTCCAACTCATTCATTTTGAACTCGGTCTCAGGCTTCTAGTCGTCTGCATTTAGGGTCATTTTTGTATGTTGTTGCTGATACATAATAGGGGTGGAAATC
The DNA here is from genome assembly GCF_019703515.2 of Myxocyprinus asiaticus. Taxonomy (NCBI): domain Eukaryota; kingdom Metazoa; phylum Chordata; class Actinopteri; order Cypriniformes; family Catostomidae; genus Myxocyprinus; species Myxocyprinus asiaticus. The sequence continues at coordinate 39,902,033 of NC_059371.1, forward strand.
ACAAGGTATCTGGCAATATGGTATAATATCGATATTTAGGTCACGATACGATATTATTGTGATTTTGGTGTTTTGCGATTTAAAACTACGGTATATTGTGATATTTCACTCAGTGTTTCTTATTCGTCTTCATTGGACTTAAAGACCCCCTCCAGTGAAAATCAGTAAAAATCTTAAATTCTGTTTTGATGAAGAAAGAAACTCAGATACATCTTGGATGGCCTGAGGGTGAGTAAATTGTCAGCAAATTTACATTTTGGGGTGAACTATTCCTTTAAACAATGATACGCCAACCTCCTGGAAAGTGTTCTTGAAGGGCTTTATCTTTACCAAGTATTCTGTGATCATCCTTCACTGATGTGTTCAGTGACTGTCCAGGCCTTTTGGTGTTGCTTAGCTCACCAGTGCATTCTTTCTTTTTAATGGTCCAGTATGTAAGATTCAGAAACCCTTGTTATGATTGTTTTACTACAAACTTTGAGAATAAACTAAAACTACTTCTCAGTTAACATAGCATACTGATACACACATACGGCTACATACTACTGAACTATACCAGACAGTTTACTGTTGCACTGCACTGTCATGTTGCACTATTGTATGTTTTGTATGTCATATGTTGTACTACGATCAAGAAACCAACGTATTTGCTTAAATTTAACCTGTATACCTGACTTTTAATATAAAGAGAAGATCGTTGAAATTATTTGAAAGTTACGAAGCAAGATAGCTTGCAATTCGTCAGCATTAGCAGGCAAGACCAAGTTAGCTAAAATTACACAGATCAATCCTTATGGCACTATATTTCACATGCTTTGCAGTTATGTAAGCTTACCTGTCCAATAAGAAGAATGCCAATTCAGGGTCGGTTTTGATCCCCAATACCGAACGAAGGTTTTTTTTTTTTTTTTTTTTTTTCGGCTTACTCTGAGTTTGTGTAGGAGTCAGTGTTGTTCTGGGAGCCGGACGTTTGCTGGATTCCATCTCTAAGATAACGTTACCTAGTGTTGCAGTTTATTGTCGCTGTTGAATAGCGGAAGAGAAGCACTGAGGCAAGGCTCTCGGGATCACGCATAAACGTCACATCCTTTGGATTTTCCCAGCAAAATCGACCCACTCCCTTTGCATGAAAATCAGTCTACAGGCTTTAATAGGCAACCTAGGAAGTCCGGGAAGGGCTCATTTTTTAAGTTGCGTTACAAGCCGTTCACACATTGGCAAAAAAATAAAAAGGTGAATATTACATGAAAATTGTTACATACTGCACCTTTAAGAATGTACCAAATTGTTAATTTGGCTACTGCTAAGGTACTCTCTGGTGGGTTGGTTTGTTTTTTCAGCCTAATGATGGACAGCTTAACTTGCATTGACAGCTCTTTGGACCTCATGCTGAATTCACAGCAACAGCTTCTGAATGCAAATTCCACATTTAGAATTAACTCCAGATATTTTAACTGCTTAATTAATAATGAAATAACCTGGGAATATCCTACACCTGGCCTAGAACAGCTTCTTAGCCAATTGTCCAATTACCTTTGGACTACATATAAATGGTGCTGTAATTCATAAACCATTCACCTAATCACCAAAAATACCCTCAAATTGAAGCTGACATTCTGCGCCTCAAGCACATCTTGATTGCTTAATTTCAAATCTATTGTGGCAGCATACAGAGCCAAGATTATAAAAATCATGCCATTGTCCAAATACATATATACTTTAACTGTCTGACTCTCATACAAATTCTGTTGAAAGTGTTAAGCAATACTTTTTTTTTTTTTTTTTTTTTTTTTAGAATATACATCAATTTAAGTAAGTCCGTGTAATTTTTTTTTTTCAACCCCCATCAGGTGGAGACAGTGTGAGACTATCCTTTATTCTCACTTCAATTCAACTAAATTTGTTAATATTTTTTAATGAATGCTTGTCATGACATAACATGGTTTTTGTATCTGACAGTAACAACACAAATATAATTTCTTGGTACATGAACTTATTTCTTCAGTACTGTGGCCTGTTTTGTCCAATGTCTCAAGAATAATTTTATATAAAGTGAAAGTGATGAACACTGCAGATGTGATTGTGTTTGTCAGGAGCTGGAAAAGGTTTCCTGTCAATCTTCAGTGTGTGTGACTGATGGGACCTCCACAGAATGTCAGGATTCAGTGTGGAGCTGCAGAGATCAGTCCACACCACAGCAGCTGCTGGACAAACTCTCTGAACAGAGATCCAGAGACACACAGGAATCACAGCTCACTTTACTCTGTTCTACTGATGCTCAGGAGAGTGTGTGTGACAGTAATCAGGGTGATCAAACCTCCACAGAGTCTCTGACTTCTGTCTGTAACGCTGGAGAACAGCAGATGCTGCAGACACCAGTGAAGATTGAAGTGATGCAAAAGGAGATTAAAGAAGAAAACACAACAGAGGAACAACAGAGAGATGAAGATGATGATGATTTTATTCCTTCTGGTAGGTTTCTTCCTTTAATATTGTTTTACATTATTATGGCAATTTGCTGTCATATCAGAATCTGTTACAAGAAAGATGGTTTTGTCATTTATAAGTCAGACTAAAAAAAGTTTCCAGCTGTTTTTATTGTCGTTTTAGAAGTGCGCAGTTGTCTTTTTATTTATTTAAATTTGTAGAAAGTCATAACAGTTCTGAAGGGGCAGTGACTTTGGATTTGGATTACTACCTAAAGTCTGAAAGCTGAAAGTTGTAACTTTTTCTGTGTTAAGTTTTATCCCAGCTTGATTGGCAGAGACAACTGTAAAAAAAGAAGAAAAAAGTAATTTGTAGGTTCATTTTCTCAAACTGTAAACATTATCATGTAAATGTAAAGCCTTTGTTTTGAGTGACCCGTCCATCCATACACAATAACATTGGCTCAGCGGTGGGGTGTATTCAGAGAGCTTTTTTGAAAGCCAAGTTTATTTTTTCAGTTCTGTTCGTTGACGCTAGTGGCGCAGAAATTACATTTCAGTTTTAATTTGTTCTATTTAAATTTATGGCATTAAAGGAATTGTTCAACCAAATATGAACGTTGTCATGTATTCACCCTCATCACAAATTTCTTTAGACTATGGTTCACATTCAATCTAAATGACTAAAATCATGAAATGCAGTTATTGGCCAGTATTGAAGGTATAAATATATACCTGGCTTTCGCACAGCAAAACAAAATGACAAATAAATACTGGTTTGTTGTGTTCTGCCAATAATTTGGGTTCAGTTTGATTTATTTTTACATTTGTTATTAAAATCAATTCAAAACAATTGTTGTCAACTTACTGTGTTTCAGACCTGATGGACATAAATGAGCAGCATCAAAAGCTGAATAAGAAGAACTTCTCACTAAAAAAGCCCCAAAGAAGAGCAGCCAAAAATGATTTCCCCTGCTCTCAGTGTGGAAAGAATTTTGCATATAAAAGCAAGCTTAATTTACACTTGGGAGTTCACACTGGAGAGAAGCCTTACAAGTGCCATCAGTGTGGAAAATGTTTTGGAGATAAAGGAAACCTTAAAAAGCACACAACAGTTCACACTGGAGAGAAACCTTACACATGCCATCAGTGTGGAAAAGCTTTTAAAAGTAAACAAAATCTTAATTCCCACACAAGAATTCACACAGGAGAGAGGCCTTACATGTGCCATCAGTGTGGAAAATATTTTGGAGATAAAAGAAATCTAAAAAAGCACACAGCAATTCACACTGGAGAGAGGCCTTACATGTGCCATCAGTGTGGAAAAGCTTTTAGACAAAAAGAACATCTTAATGCCCACACCAGAATTCACACAGGAGAGAAGCCTTACACGTGCCATCAGTGTGGGAAAGGTTTCTCAGATGCACACCATTTCAAGAAGCATCTCCGCTGTCACTCTGGAGAAAGGCCATTTGAATATAAGTGTGATAAAACTATTGTTGTGGATTCAGCCCAGAAAAAACTTTTGAAAATGCACACAAGTGAAAAGCCTTACAAGTGTTCTTTTTGTGGAAAGAGTTTTGCAAGCCTCTCCTATTTGAAAGAACACCAGAAAACACATACCTGTTCTGAGGTTCATATGTGCTTTGAATGTGGAAAGACCTTTGTTAGAGCCAGTGACTTGACAGTGCACCAAAGAATTCATACTGGAGAGAAACCTTACAAGTGCTCACACTGTGGAAAGAGTTTCCATCGGTCACAAAACCTGAAAACACATGAGAGAATTCATACTGGAGAGAAACCTTACAAGTGCTCACACTGTGAAAAGAGTTTCAATTGGTCAAAATGCCTGAAAAATCATGAAACAATCCATACTGGAGAGAAACTTTACAAGTGCTCACACTGTGAAAAGAGTTTCAATTGGTCAGAATGCCTGAAAAGGCATGAGAGAATCCATACTGGAGAGAAACTTTACAAGTGCTCACATTGTGAAAAAAGTTTCAATCAGTCAAATCATTTGAAAACACACGAGAGAATCCATACTGGAGAGAAACCTTACAAGTGCTCACACTGTGAAAAGAGTTTCACTTGGCTAGAATGCCTGAAAAAGCATGAGAGAATTCATACTGGAGAGAAACCTTACAAGTGCACACACTGTGGAAAGAGTTTCACTTGGTTACAAACCCTGAAAACACACGAGAGAACCCATACCACTGCTCTTCATGATGGAAACATTTCAGCACAACAAGCAGTCTACTGACTCATGTGAAAATATATTGCCCAAAATAATCACAAAGGGAAGTCCTCCTTTAGCTACAATGCTTCAAGTCATTGGTGTGCTCAGAGGTGGGGTAGCAGGGTCTTGAGCCCGTACCCCTTTTCAAATCTGAAGGTGCCATTCTGGTCATCCATTTAAGTATTTTAAAAATACAATTATTAAATAAACTAAATTACAATCTCTTAGTAATCTCTCAGTAACAGTATTGAATGTATCAATGTGATGAGGTTTCTCTGTACATCGCGGAAGCATTGAAGAACATTAGACAGAGGTGCCTTTAACAGTGTGCGCTACAGTGCATCCGATCATCAGTGGTGTGGCCTCAGATGAGTATCAGGCCTGATAGAATATGTACTATATATTGTCCTGCAAGTTCATCAAAAAATAATACTCCATTGCTAGTGCATTGACATTGCACACTTGCTGTATAGACAACTTAAGTAATTATAATATAGCTTTCTGTCTTGATAGAAATTCGATACATAAACTGAAGGAGCTGTCTGATTCAGACAGATTACTTCAGATTACTTCTTGTTTAAAGTAATAAGCTTATTTGTTAAATGATAAAAGCTTATAACCAGTAAACAACTCTTACAACAAGGAGTAGAAAAAATGTGAAGCATAAACATGGAAAGTTTTAATAATATGTAGGCTATAAAAACTTAACACTAAATGTTTATTATTGTTTATGGACTAATGCACGAATATTAGTACAGAATGTTATAAAAAAAGAAAAAATGTGAAGCATAAACATGGAAAGTTTTTTAACATTTATTGATCAAGTTTATGTTGATTTTGAATGAGGATGTTCCTAGAGAAAAAGGTCTGTTTTAAAGTTCCTGTGAAGTGCCTTGACAAGTGCAGTTTGCTTTGGTCTCTATAATAATACCAGGTTAATAATGAACTTTTTTATTATTAAACATGGCTTTCTGTTTGGTTAGCATTTGTGTTATTTAACTGTAAATTAATTTGATAAATTATTCTAATAAAGTTGGCATAAATGTATTTTATGAATTTAAAAGCATCTCTTTTTGGTTTGCGTTCTGAAGGTAGTTAATGGTGAGGCAAAGTCTTTTTAAAGATTTCTGATTAGGTGCAGGTGATGTTCATTAGCGTCAGCCTTTGTGCGACAGCTGCTCCTTTGCCTTTGAAGTGTGTTCCAAACTACGGTTATTTTTGAGCTACACCCTACATCCCTCCAAGGCACTCAATCTGGAAGGTAAACCATTCAAAATGATTAGGGCGTAGCGATGAGCCCTTCCGAATGGAATATATCCAATGTTTCTAATACGTTTGTGTGAGCAGCTGGGAGAAGAGATAATTTTGTAATTAACTTTTTTTATTGATTCCTATGCACATAACAGTGGAAAAAAAACTCAACACATATATAAAGAATCAACATTTTACATTTAAACCTTACTAATACAATCCCACCCTGACCCCTAACGAACACCCCTGTGGTCCCACATAACACACAATCCATATATATATATATATATATATATACACAAATAAATAAAATAATAAACATACGATTAAACTAAACTACACTCTCCACATCCCCTCCCCGAGAGTCCCCCCAAAAAATTATATTTGCCCCATATACAGCCTTCTACTTACCGCCTCTTCAAATGCAGCTACCCTCCCCATTTCCACACACCACTCCGAAAAAGAGGGTGCTCCACTTGACTTCCAGCCCATTAAAATTACTTGCCTACCGATAATGAGACTGGTCAGAACCCAATTTTTTATGTGATTATCCCCTAAATGCATGACCGCCCCATCACCCAAAATACAGAGTCTGGGGCAAAGCAAAACCAGAGTGTTCAAAACATCACACAAATACCTCTGAACCCTCAACCAAAACTCCTGGATCTTAACACCCCCCCCAAAAGACATGGGTAGTGTCTCCAACTTCTGACTGGCATCGCCAGCAAGTGGGTGTGTCTTTAAGACCAAGCCTATATAATCTAGAGGGGATCCAATAAAATCTATGTAAAATCTTAAAACTGCATAAGGTGAACCCTTGCATCTCTAGATACAGACTTGACATTTTTAAGAATCTTAGTCCACACTCCATCCTCCAATACCAAATTAAAATCTTTTTACCATACTCTCTTGAGAGAAGTCAAGGCTCCAGACTCTGAATTAGTAGGGAGTAATACACTGATGCTTCATGGACTTTCACAAAAGCAGCAATCATCTCTCCCAAAGCACCTGCCACTTTAGGGGGGTGCGTGCCACTCCCAAAAATAGTGCAGAATAGGTGGCGAAGCTGTAAATACTTATAAAACTGAGATCTGGGAATGCCAAAATGTTGAACCAAATTTTCAAAAGGTCTCAATACTCCACCCTCATATAGGTCACCGAGTGTATTAACCCCCTCACAATCCAATCTGACCAACAAAAAGGGGACTTATTAATACATAGTTTAGGGTTCAGCCATATGCTCCAGGCTGCGTTTAAATAAATATCCGAATTAAACACTCTGGACACTTTTGTCCATATCGAGTGCAAATGCGAAATAACGGGGTGCAACTTAACCTCTCCGGCTAGTTTGATCGAAAGGCTTTGCAGTGTCGAGATAGGGGCAAGAACTTCCTTTTCAATACAAAACCAGGGAGGGGCTCTCTCAGGTGGAAGCGACCAATGAGCCAAATGTCTAAGACCGAATGCATAATAATAAAACTAAATCTTGGGTAGGCCTAACCCACCATTGTCAATTGGCCTATGTAACTTATTGAAATTTAACCTGGGGCGCTTACCATTCCAAATAAAGGACTTCGCTATGCTATCAAATTGCTTGAAATAAGAGAGAGGTACATCTACAGGGAGAGACTGAAGCAGGTAGTTGAATTTTGGAATACAATTCATTTTAATAACATTAACCTTCCAAATCATCGATAAATGTAATGAAGCCCACCTGTCCACATCGCTCGAAAACCTTTTTATTAAAGGGTCAAAATTAACTCTAACTAAATCAGACAAATTTGCTGGGAATAAAATCCCCAAATACTTAATGCCCTGTTTGGGCCACTGAAAGGCGCCCGGCTGTTAAGCCGTTACTGGACAGTACGCTGTCAGAGCCAAAGCTTCGGATTTAGACCAGTTGACTTTGTATCCTGAGAAAAGGAATTACTAATTCTGTGGAGGCAAGGCATAGATCTAGTAGGTTCATAGACAAATAATAAAATATCATCTGCGTAAAGCAGAAGCTTATGCGCCACACCTCCCGCCACCACCCCTGGAAAATCATCTTCCTTTCTTATCGCGGCTGCTAATGGTTCCAGGGCATGACAGAACAATAATGGGGAAAGAGGACAACCCTGCCGAGTGCCCCTATCCAGAGTAAAATAATCTGAAATTAATCAATTTGTTTGTACCGCTGCTATAGGGTGTTTATAAAGTAACTTAATCCAACCAATAAATGTACTCCCGAACCCATACGTTTCCAAAATCTTAAAAGGATAATCCCATTCTACCATATCAAACACCTTTTAGGCGTCAAGTGAGATGGCAGCGATCGGAGACTGATCATTTGCCACTGACCACATGATATTGATGAGACGCTTGATGTTATCAGAAGAGCTACGGCCCCTAATAAACCCCACCTGATCTATATGTATAAGAGATGTCATAATTGATTAGCCAAAATTTTTGACAATATGTTTACATCTAGTTGGATCAGGGAGATTGGACAGTAACTTTTACACTCACTTGGATCTTTGTCCTTTTTTAGAATCAGACTGATCAGGGCTTGTGTCATGGTTGGAGGAAGTTTTCCTTTCTTTAATGATTCAGTATAAACTTCTAACAAAAGTGGAGCCAGTTCTGTAGCATAGGATCTAAAAAATTCTGCGGCAAAACCATCTGGCCCCTGAGCTTTGCCTGTAGGTAGGGACTTAATTACCTCGTCAAGCTCCTCCAAGATTATCTCAGAATCAAGAGAGTTTTTTTGCTCACTTGTCAGTTTAGGAAGATCTAATGGTTCCACAAAGTTTCTAATATCTTCATCAGTAGGCGAAGGCGTGGACCTATAAAGATCAATATAGAATTCTTTAAAGGTATTATTAATATCAATGGCTGAGGTAAATATTTCACCACCAGCAGATTTCACTGAGGGAATGGTAAAAAAAAGACTCTCTCTGCTTTATATATCCAGCCAAAAGCTTCCCTTTGTCACCCGACTCAAAGTATGACTGTCTTGCCCTGAATAACCAAAACTCCACTTTCCGCGACAAAATAGTATTATATCTACAGTGCATCCGGAAAGTATTCACAGCGCTTCACTTTTTCCACATTTTGTTATGTTACAGCCTTATTCCAAAATGGATTAAATTCATTATTTTCCTCACAATTCTACAAACAATACCCCATAATGACAACATGAAAGAAGTTTGTTTGAATTCTTTGCAAATTTATTAAAAATAAAAAACGAACAAAATCACATGTACATAAGTATTCACAGCCTTTGCCAAGACACTCAAAATTGAGCTCAGATGCATCTTGTTTCCACTGATCATCCTTGAGATGTTTCTACAACTTGATTGGAGTTCACCTGTGGTAAATTCAGTTGATTGGACATGATTTGGAAAGGTACACACCTGTCTATATAAGGTCCCACAGTTAACAGTGCATGTCAGAGCACAAACCAAGCCATGAAGTCCAAGGAATTGTCTGTAGAGCTCCAAGACAGGATTGTATCGAGGCACAGATCTGGGGAAGGGTACAAAAAAATTTCTGCAGCATTGAAGGTCCCAATGAGCACAGTGGCCTCCATCATCCGTAAATGGAAGAAGTTTGGAACCACCAGGACTCTTTCTAGAGCTGGCCGCCTGGCCAAACTGAGCGATTGGGGGAGAAGGGCCTTAGTCAGGGAGGTAACCAAGAACCCGATGGTCACTCTGACAGAGCTCCAGCATTTCTCTGTGGAGAGAGGAGAACCTTCCAGAAGAACAACCATCTCTGCAGCACTCCACCAATCAGGCCTGTATGGTAGAGTGGCCAGACGGAAGCCACTCCTCAGTAAAAGGCACATGACAGCCCACCTGGAGTTTGCCAAAAGGCACCTGAAGGACTCTCAGACCATGAGAAACAAATATTGAACTCTTTGGCCTGAATGGCAAGCGTCATGTCTGGAGGAAACCAGGCACCGCTCATCAGCTGGCCAATACCATCCCTACAGTGAAGCATGGTGGTGGCAGCATCATGCTGTGGGGATGTTTTTCAGCAGCAGGAACTGGGAGACTAGTCAGGATCGAGGGAAAGATGAATGCAGCAATGTACAGAGACATCCTTGATGAAAACCTGCTCCAGAGCACTCTGGACCTCAGACTGGGGCGAAGGTTCACCTTCCAACAGGACAATGACCCTAAGCACACAGCCAAGATAACAAAGGAGTGGCTACAGGACAACTCTGTGAATGTCCTTGAGTGGCCCAGCCAGAGCCCAGACTTGAACCCGATTGAACATCTCTGGAGAGATCTGAAAATGGCTGTGCACCGACGCTCCCCATCCAACCTGATGGAGCTTGAGAGGTCCTGCAAAGAAGAATGGGAGAAACTGCCCAAAAATAGGTGTGCCAAGCTTGTAGCATCATACTCAAAAAGACTTGAGGCTGTAATTGGTGCCAAAGGTGCTTCAACAAAGTATTGAGCAAAGGCTGTGAATACTTATGTACATGTGATTTTTTTATTTATTTATTTATTTATTTTTTCATTTTTTATTTTTAATAAATTTGCAAAGATTTCAAACAAACTTCTTTCAGGTTGTCATTATGGGGTATTGTTTGTAGAATTTTGAGGAAAATAATGAATTTAATCCATTTTGGAATAAGGCTATAACATAACAAAATGTGGAAAAAGTGAAGCGCTGTGAATACTTTCCGGATGCACTGTAAATATGAACATGACATTGGCAGGAAAAGCTACATCATTTGCGATAATTTATGGTTTACACTACCCAGGACTGTGGGTAGAGTAATTCTTTATTGGGGTTTTTGTTTTTCATATAAATACAACTTTTCAAAAGGATGTTGAAATCACATTGTCTGCTTTTATAGAAGCAATAAAAATCACTTAACAACATCACATCAGAGCTCATGCCAGATTTTTACATTATTGTAAGAATAATGTCTGGCAGTTTGCACCACCTTTTGCAAGGCTTTGCGGTTGTGGGCGGTGCTATTGCCGTACCAGGCGGAGATGCAGCCAGTCAGGATGCTCTCTTCAGTGCAGGTGTAGAACCGTGTGAGGATGTGGCAGTTCATTCCAAACTTCCTCAGCCGTCTCAGGAAGAAGAGGCGCTGATTAGCCTTCTTCACAGCGGCTTCAGTGTGGATGGACCATGTGAGTTCCTCAGTGATGTGGACACCCAGGAACTTGAAGCTGCTGACTCTCTCCACCGGTGCTCCATTGATGGTGATGGGACTGTGTTCTCTGTCTTTTCTTCTGAAGTCCACCACAAGCTCCTTTGTCTTACTGACGTTGAGGAAGAGGTTGTGCTCCTGACACCAGTGTGTCAGAGTGTGCACCTCCTCTCTGTAGGCTGCTTCATCATTGTCAGTGATCAGACCTACCACCGTCGTGTCATCAGCAAACTTAATGATGGCATTGGAGCTATGTGTTGCCACACAGTCATGTGTGTACAAGGAATACAGTAGTGGGCTGAGAACACAGCCCTGCGGGGCTCCAGTGTTGAGGGTCAGTGATGAGGAGATGTTGCTGCCTATTCTAACCACCTGGCGTCTGCTTGACAGGAAGTCCAGGATCCAGCTGCACAGTGAGCTGTTTAAGCCCAGAGCCCGGAGTTTCTCATCTAGCTTGGAGGGCACTATGGTGTTGAATGCTGAACTGTAGTCTACAAACAGCATTCTCACATAAGTGTTCTTTTTTCCAGGTGGGAGAGAGCAGTGTGTATTGTAGATGCAATGGCATCATTAGTGGAGCGGTTGTTGCGGTAAGCAAACTGCAGCGGGTCAAGAGAGAGAGGCAGCACAGAGCAGATGTAATCTCTGATTAGTCTCTCAAAGCATTTGCTGATGATGGGGGTCAGAGCAACAGGACGCCAGTTATTTAAGCAAGTTATTTTTGATTGTTTTGGAACAGGCTCAATGGTGGATGTTTTAAAGCATGTGGGGACTACAGACAAAGAGAGGGAAAGGTTGAAAATGTCCGTAAAAACACCAGCCAGCTGGTTCGCGCATGCTCTGATGACGCGGCCCGGAATGCCGTCTGGGCCCGCGGCTTTGCGGATATTCACCCGTCGGAAGGATCGGGTTACAACCGCTACAGAGACGGAGAGTGAACTAACCTCTGTAGCTTCAGCTGCGAGAGCTCTCTCCACGAGGGCGGTGTTATTTCCCTCAAAACGAGCATAAAAAGTATTTAGCTCATCTAGGAGAGAGGCAGCGGTGTTCATGGCAGAGTTTTTATTCCCTTTAAAGTCTGTGATGATGTTAATTCCCTGCCACATGCTTCTAGAGTTGGTGGTGTTAAACTGTCCTTCAATCTTGTTCCTGTACTGGTGTTTTGCGGTTCTGATAGTTTTTCGGAGGGCATAACTGGCTTGTTTATGCTCCTCTGCGTTACCGGAATTAAAAGCGGAGGTCCACGCATTAAGTGCCGTGCGAACATTGTTATTTATCCATGGTTTCTGGGGGGGGCCTGTGTAGCTCAGTGGTAAAATACGCTGGCTACCATCCCTGGAGTTCGCTAGTTCGCTAGTTCGAATCCCAGGGCGTGCTGAGTGACTCCAGCCAGGTCTCCTAAGCAACCAAATTGGCCCGGTTGCTAGGGAGGGTAGAGTCACATGGGGTAACCTCCTTTTGGTCGCTATAATGTGGTTTGTTCTCGGTGGGGCGCATGGTGAATTGAGCGCGGATGCCACGGTGGATGGCGTGAAGCCTCCACACGCGCTATGTCTCCGTGGCAACGTGCTCAACAAGCCACGTGATAAGATGTGTTTGTTGACTGTCTCAGACGCGGAGGCAACTGGGATTCGTCAACTGGGATTCGTCCTCCGCCACCCGGACTGAAGCAAAATCACTATGCGACCACCAGGACTTAGAGCGCATTGGGAATTGGGAATTGGGCATTCCAAATTGGGAGAAAAAGGGGAAAAACCCCCCCCCCCCCAAAAAAAAAATATCCATGGTTTCTGATTCGGATAGATCCGGATCGGAACCACGTCCTCTACGCATGTTCTGATGAAACACATTACACTATCAGCGTAAAGCTCGATGTCGTCATCAGACCGGAACATCTCCCATTCCGGGTGATTAAAACAGTCCTGTAGTCCTGTTTCAGTTTCTGCCTGTAAGAGGGCAGAAGCAGAATGGAAGAGTGGTCCGATTTGCCAAATGGTGGGCGGGGGAGGGATTTGTAGCCATCCCGGAAGGGAGAGTAGCAATGGTCCAAAACCAGTGAGCGCGGTTTCCTGCTCACTTATACTCCCATACAGATCCTTGAGTGCCCGGCCTGTGTCGGCTTGTGGCGGGATGTACACAGCAGTGACAATGACAGCTGTGAATTCCCTCGGTAGCCAGAATGGTCGACACAGAAGCATAAGAAATTCCAGATCAGGAGAGAAGAAAGACTTGATAGAATGTACGTTCCTCTGATCACACCAGGATTTGTTGATCATAAAACATACACCACCTCCTCTACTTTTACCTGAGAGGTCTTTCGCTCTGTCCGCTCGGTGCACAGAGAACCCCGCGGGTTCAATGGCTGAGACTGGAATCTCCGCAGACATCCAAGTTTCCGTAAGGCAGATAATGCAGCAGTCCCTTGTATCTCGTTGGAGAGAGATCCGCGCTTTCAGCTCGCAGAGCTTGTTATCCAGAGACTGAACATTTGCCAGTAGAATAGTGGGTAGCGGGGGTCGATTTGCGCGGCGTCTTACTCTGATGAGAACGCCGGCTCTGTTTCCCCTTTTCCTTTTGCGTTTCCGCAGCCGTGCTGCCCAGACAAAAGGGACAACAGCGGGTCGGCATTGAGAAATTTGAAGTCCGGTTTACGGTGTGAAATTGCTGAACCAATGTCCAAAAGTGTTTGTCTGTCGTAGACAATAAGGCAGAAAGCATCCAAACATAAGAATTGTGAACAACAAACAAAACACTACTATGTTGTGTCGGAGCTCGCAACGCAGCAGCCATACTCGGCGCCATCTTGAGTTCAGATGAGACCATCATTATGTTTGGAGGAAAAAGGGTGAGGCTTGCAAGCCAAAGATTACCATCCCAACTGTGAAGCATGTAGTAGCAGCATCATGTTGTGGAGGTGCTTTGCTGCAGGAGGGACTGGTGCACTTCACAAAATACATGGCATCATGGGGAAGGAAAATGATGTGTATATATTGAAACAAAATCTGAAGACATCAGCCGGGAAGTTAAAGCTTGGTCGCAAATGGGTCTTCCACATAGACAATGACCCCAAGCATACCTCCAAAGTTGTGGCAAAATGGCTTAAGGACAACAAAGTCAAGGTATTGGAGTGGCCATTGCAAAGCCCTGACCTCAGTCTGATAGAAAATTGCATGTGATTCTTCCAGTCAATGTCAGCAGCAGAATAAGACATGTTTTTAAAAGTTGCACTTGTACCGCTTTTAAAATGCAGCACACATCACTGGAAATGCATCAAAACGATCAAACACGTCTATCTAGTGCATGTTTACAAAAATAAAAATAGCACAGATGGGTGCAAAAATGGTCCAGGACGCCTTCAAAACTCCAGCGGTTAAATTATTGTCTTCTAAAGTGACATGATCACCTTTAGTGCGAAAATGATCGATATTTAAGTACTCTTTAAATATACACCATCTCTACCAGTCAGCAGCTGTATGCGCATGTGATATAATTGCGTTGGCACGTTCACTCGAGAACTGACACACATGCGACACACCCGGAATAGCAGCGCTGTTTACAACTGAGTAGGAGAAATGCTGTACAGAAGCTTTGTTGGTTTTGGTTTAGATCTGTATTTGTATCTGTTTGTTTTTCTCAATGGTGCATTTGTATGCTTATCCTGGATGTCTCAACTAAGAGATAAACGTGAGATTACTTCCGTGACATGCCAACGTGAATTTGTCACATCATGACAACATGAACTCGGTGCTCTCATGAAAGCACATTCTGCTGCTGACCAGAAGCAATGGTTTATAGTTAAAAAGTACTTCCGGAACCAAGACAGCTGAAAAAGTGGGCAGGCACTGTCACGCTCTAATATTTTCAAGTAAACACAGCTATGAATTAGTTCCAGGTTTTGACCGCATAACTGTTCCATATCACTTCACCAAATTATTTCAGTCATTTTAAAGAGCCGTACAGGCTACCATAGCAAAATAATTAATTAAAACAAAGACTTTGGTTAAGTACATTGGATTAGAATGACAAACAAGGTCTATAATATCCTAATTCATTTCATTTTCGGTTGAAAAATGCCCTTGTGCTTTCTCTCTCTATATCTTTCGCTCTCGTCTTACCCACACTCATACACGCTGACACACACACAAACAGACATAGAGACTGGAGTCGTGACCAGCAAACAGAGCCACATCCCGCGACTTGATAAATAAGCAGTTTTTATATTATCTGAAATAACTTTTAATATGTGCAAGTGTTTCAATGTATTTCACCCCAGTTGGCCTGCCATAGTAGAAAGCACCCTTGCACTCCCTCGCTCTTGCTCTCACACAAACGGACACACACTTACTCAGTGTTATGTTTTTAGTAGCATGATGGAGAGTCTTGAGATCATTTCAGCTCCCCACTTTAGCATGCACACTATTCAACTGATGCACAGTCACTGCACTACTCATGTACCCGCTTAAAGTGTCCGGGAAGCAACATGTAAGCCTGGAACCAAAATTACATGTTATCAGACATAACATCACACTCGGGAGCACAATCAGCGCAACCCTGTGACTCAAATTAAATTAGACATAGGGAGACCACTTTATGCTGATTGTTGCTCAATATGGAAGAGAGGTCATAACATTACACACATAATAAAAAATATACAGGCAGCAGCTGGTGAAGTGTAGAAATAGGCCAACAAGTGGAGTTTCCAACTGGCCAAAACTCAAGTGATATGATTCAATAAAAGAAGCATCCATCCAAAGGTTAATTTTAAACTGTATGGCCAGACACTGGATGGAACAAGTATGAATGATAAGATACCTGGGAATATGGATGGACTCCAGGTTGACTTTTGGGACTTTTAAGGAATTAGGCAGGAATTGAGTGGGGTTCTAGTCGACTGTATTTTAAATGGAAATTAATTAGGTCTTTGTTGGATTATGGGAGCATGTTGTATGGGTCTGCATCACCAAATACAATTAGAAAGATTAATACAGTGCTGTGGAGCTTTCAGATCTTCCTCAGTTCCAGCACTGCAGGTTGAGATAGGGAAAACTCCAATGGATCAACCTGAAAGGAAGTTCTGAAGTGTTGGAGGAGTATTGGGAGCGTGGAGATGATCAGATAATGGGTATTAGAGAAATCAGTTTGTCCCACAGTTGTTACACCAAATATCCCTCTAGTAAATCTCAAGTAGTAGGACAAAGATAAAAAAAAAATTAAATGTCCCTAAGGAAACTGTTGTTAAGCAGGGTTTAGATCAAGCATATTTTATCAGTGATTCATATTTTTATAGATGGTTTCAAGGATCCCATATCAGGTCAAACAGCTCCTGCAGTATATATTCCCAAATTTAACATCAGCATCAAGAAAAGGGCAACAAATCATATCTGTCTTTTCAATCGAGTTAATAAGCAAGCCTTTTAAAGCTAGGGTGTGTAATCCAGAGAGGCTAGCAGTTAGCAAGCTAGCTTTGAAAGCATAGAGCCCGCCCTCGCTTCAGAGGTGTCTCCAAAGCCACGCCTCCTCTATTACACATGAACACACACGGTTCGCCTTCCATTCTCGTGCTCGCTTTGAACAGTGTCAAGGAACCCGTGCTGATGACGTGTGATTGTGTGCACGAACAAGTTGCGCGGCGGTATGCAAATATAGATTGACAGACAGGAAGCACATCCTTTCATTACATTTGGACCGAATGCAATGATTGGTCGATCATTTTTAGTCCTGTCCCTTCCACAGAAGAGATACATATATATATATATATATATATATATATATATATATATATATATATATATATATACACACACACACACACACACACACACACACACACACATTTAGACCACTTAAATTATTGATTGCTATCAGGATGTGAAGAGACTTTCAACCAGTATAACAAAAAATGTTTCTGGAAAAGATTGCACACCCTAGCTACACAGTGCAATTAGTCGTGTCTTCTCTGTGGATCTAAAGATCTGAATTTACTTTTTTTTTTTTTAAAGCTTTGAGGTCAACCTGGCAATGCAAAGTCTTCTTAGTATGGGACAAGGAAAAGTATGTACCACATTACTAAATTATATCAGAAGTTTTTTAAGCATAATTTAAGGATGTTGTACACATTGTGAATAATGAAACGATCGGGAATAAATAAATAGTATTTAGTTTTCTCTCTCCTTCCTTCGGCGATCTCCACTACTGTCCAGTTGGTGGCGGTAATGCGCCAAAAGCTGGTTGGACAACCGCCATTGAACCTCAGAAGAAGAACTCACAGTTTGAGTGCTCAGTCGGTATGTGTTCATTGTGTTTTACATCATATATGAGATTTATATTTATTTTGTTGTGCATGTTGTTGTTGTTTTTTTTTTTTTTGGGGGGGGGCGTTCTAATGATCGTAATCCATTATCACTGGTCTTTTGAATAATCTTTCATTCTATATAAAAATCCTTTAGAGTTTGATGAATGCCAGTCCATTATAATGATGATGTTTTTGTGTTCAGATGTTCATCATGAGTGATCTGCTGTAAATCAGTAGGAACTGATCTGTCCATGCTGGATATTAATGATTTCATCACACAAATCTCTCAGCTGAAGAAAGAGGTGACGTCACTGAAGACAAAGCTGATGGAGAGAGACAACAGTTTACAGGTTTAACATTCATTTCATCCTTTCCATGAATCACTGTGTCTGATTGTTTTCTAATTGTGTCTAATTTTCATTAAAAAGAATGTATCTTGAGTAAAAGTTGAGATTGTAAGCTTTCAAATGATGTCATGCAGTTATGTCCATACTGTATGTATTTAGACGGTGACCTTATTTTCATACTTTTGGCTCTGTACGCCACAATAATGGATTTGAAATGAAGCAATCGATATTTCATACTGACAGCTAGTTGTACGGTGAATTACATTCAGATTGGGTGGGTTTAGCATTTGCTGCTGCTTTTTTTTTATACAAAGCACCCAATTTTTAAGGGGCTTAAAAGTAATTGGACAAATTAACATTTAACTAACAGCATTGGTCTCAAACCCACAAGTCTCAATAAGTTATTTTTCAAAATTAGGCCGCAAGCTTTTTTTCTCTGCCTAGGCATATTTCCAAAAATGACCACCTGGGGACTCCAAAAGGCCACTTGTTAACCAAATGATGTCAGAGGTACAGAAAGATGTTATAAGTGCTTTTACATGCATTAGAAAATATTGCACACAATTAGTAAAAGGAAATATGCAGAAACTCACTGAATTAGAATTGCATCATCGTTTTCCACAATCAGAGTGTAAGGCTGGCACTGGGATGTCTACACCCAAAAGGCACCATTTCTGGTAAAAGTCAAAGAGCTCTGCGAGAATCAACATCATAGAACTCTCTCACAAAAGCTGAAATCTACACCTGAATATCACCACAGTGTGATAAATTGCAAATCACCTTGCTGCCCCCTCTTCTCTCTCCCCCTTCTCCCCTTCAACAGCTCTGGACCAACACAAAGACACAAGATTTATATGTAGAAATATAACAAATACCATGAAAACAAAGAATGCAACTGTATGTGTTTGATATCATTTAAGAGGTCTCAGTGCGACTGGTATAGTGGTCTCTTTCCTATGTTGATAAAACTAATGGTGACAAAGTTATAAAGTCTTTGCCAAATACTGCATAATTCTGGAGGTCTATCCCCCTCCTTGACCTACAATTGAAATGATCTCCTGTATGTTAACAAGGTTAAACCCCAGGAAGTCAAGAACCCATTCACCCCCAAATTCTCATTGTTCAAAAGATAATACCATTTGGTACACAATGTTTATTCTGTCTGGGTATTTAAGGATAGTTGTCAAGAAGCTCAGGGAATCTGTAAGCAGATCTCCCATGCTGTACCGCTGCATGTAGTTTACATTTGTCAGGGAATCTGTAAGCCAGATCTCCCATGCTTATCGCTTCGTGTCACTTTCTATTGCCAGGTATGCTACTTTGACTTGTCTTTTATTTTTAGAAATGTTTGTTTATTCTGATCATGTGTGAAATTGGCTTTGATTGATTTTATAACTTATGTTTTATATCCTACCTGGCAAATAAATTGTTATTATTTGATTTACTCTGAATTTCTCTGAAATCATTTGTGACTGGTAGATTGTGTTAAGATACTGTTTGTTACCACAAGTATGAGACCAGGATAAGACCATTACTGAAGCTTAATGATAGGAGAATCCATGTAAGACTTCAGTCACTGCTTATCGTCCATCATAGCAAGTTGTGTGAACGTGTCTAAGCGATGGTATCATCTGATTATGAGAGAAGCCAAATCAGATGATATTTAGATTACCCTACAACCTCTGACTATGAACTGAACTGGCTCGCTTGTGACGTGAGATCCTCGTAATTGAAAAAACGGCCAGTGAGAGACTCTAAGCGACATTCAAGTATTGATCGAAAGGACAAATTAAAATTAAGATGATTCAGAGTAATCGGTAACTTAAAAAGATCAAATTAAAAGAATGATCAAATATAAATTAGAGGTCAACTTAAAATTGGAGTCAGATAAAATTAATAACAGAATCAATTTGTAACGTGTAAATTAACAATAATTGCTTTATTTCAGTGCCTAGAAAAGACAGAACAACGCAGAGACCTTCAAAGGGCAGTTTATTGAAGTTCCACTCCGGAACGGATATAAAATTATCCCTTTTTACAAGAGCATCATTGCTCTGTGCTCCAGACTTAAATAATGAGTGATAGGAAGTCCCATTCATTCATGCTTTTGGCTGTTTTTTTTATTTTATTTTTATTTTTTTTATGAAACGGTAAAAAAAAAAAAAAACGATTCAGCGGTCCTTTTACATCATCACGTAATGAAGTCACTAGTATGTAATTCCACATCCCGGTGCCATGGTATTTACGCTGAAATATTATCATATAGACATATGTGAATGCATATATTAATTATTAAATCAATTTATAATAATAAGGGTGTTTATTGTCTTCAGTGTTTCATTCTCTGATCCTGCATGTAGAATACGACTGACAAATATTGTTTACATCTTGTATTACAAGTTTCCTACATTAAAGTTTTGCACCTAAAGCACCCAATACAGACACTGATGCACAAACGCTGATATGTTCTACATGTCTAAAGCATCACCAGAAAACATGATTTGGCTTATAACAATTTAAAATATAATCTGCGTGCAAAATAAACAATAGGAAACATTTACATCTCTTGACTAAATAAGTTTTGCTAAAAAAGTGTATTTTATAAATCTAGTCATAAGCATATTTCCAGTAGGGTTGGAATGGTATGAGATTTTCACGGTATGATAACCGTCTCAGAAAATGTCACGGTATACGGTATTACACTATTATTAGTCAAAATGACCCATAAAGGAGTGAAAACAGAAGTTTTTTTTTTTTTTTTTTTTTTTTGGTTGAGCAAACACTATTATAATTGAAACTTGAAACCATTTTGTTTTTAATTGTAGTATGTGTAAAAAAAAAATAAAAAAAAAAGTCTCCCTTTTGAAAATAAAATAAATAGAATCAATAAGAAGGCTAACAGAATTATAATAATAAACCAAATTATAAACATGAAAAAAAAAATAGCATGTAGCTATAACATGTTATATAACTGAAGCATGTTAGTTTACATGTTAGCATAGCATGTTAAATTAACTACTGTGAAATGAAAAATAGCATGAGCTGTGTGAGCTTTTAAAGTAATGTTCTATGATTATTAATAATTAACATATACTGTAGGTGCATGACAGCACAGCCAGACTGCTCCTGTCCTGATATAAAATGAGGTCTAATAGATTCTACCTTTAGATTATTTCATATGAAACTATAACATTTTGTCAAAATATAACAGTTACTTTTACTCATGTAAAATCATGAAACAATTTTGTAAAGGTGATTATAAATAATGAAATAAATAAATAGTGCATAGCACAGTGTTGCTCTTTTCCTCCTCAGTGCTGTTTGGCATGTCAGGGCTGCCTACTGTGTGAGAGGTTCGACTTGACTCTCTCCGTAACACTTTAAACTAGAAAAGTCTCACTAGAATTGAAATTAGTCACACCAGTTTTGAGGTCTGTGCTCCACAATATCGTGGGAAGCCCGGAGAGAAGAGCAGATCATGATCGCGAGCTGGTTCCGTTACACTCGTGCAAAAGTGCAGATGAGAAGCCTTTAGCTGATGTCAGACCCCCTTGCCTCGCTTCTCTCTGACATTTTCTCCGCTGCATGTGTGTGTGTGGCACAAGTTGACGAGTCTTGACAGGCAGTCGAGGAGGAAAGGAGATGCGCACGCGCAGGTGAGATTCTCCGCCCAGTTGCATTTTTTTTTCTCAATACCGTAGATAAGCAAATGTACATGGTATGATAACCATCAATTTTCATACTGTGGTATACTGTGAAACCCTAATTTCCATTAAGTTTTGTTTCTCATTAAAAAAAATTACGTTTCGCCCCAGGCTCTTTCAAGTTCTCGCACGCATGCTCATAGTATCAGCATCTCCTCGGTAATCCTCTGCAAACTTCGACAGTTATTTGGACCGGCTCCTTCTGTTCTTTTTAAGTCAGAAGTGACCGAAATGCTGACTTTCGATTCTGCCTGTAGGTTTGATTCATTCATTTCAAACGGGTTCTTTGGTTCAGTAACTGGTCTAAGAACTCGTAAGAGCCATTTATTCTGAATGAGTCCAAACTCATTCATTTCAAACTTGGTGTCAGGCTTCTAATCGTCTGCATTTAGCGTCATTTTTGCATGTTGTTGCTGATACAAAATAGGGGTGGAAATCACAAGGTATCTGGCAATATGAAAGTGATGAACACTGCAGATGTGATTGTGTTGTGTTTGTCAGGAGCTGGAAAAGGTTTCCTGTCAATCTTCAGTGTGTGTGACTGATGGGACCTCCACAGAATGTCAGGATTCAGTGTGGAGTGGCAGAGATCAGTCCACACCACAGCAGCTGCTGGACAAACTCTCTGAACAGAGATCCAGAGACACACAGGACTCACAGCTCACTTTACTCTGTTCTACTGATGCTCAGGAGAGTGTGTGTGACAGTAATCAGGGTGATCAAACCTCCACAGAGTCTCTGACTTCTGTCTGTAACGCTGGAGAACAGCAGATGCTGCAGACACCAGTGAAGATTGAAGTGAAGCAGGAGGAGATTAAAGAAAACACAGCAGAGGAACAACAGAGTGATGAAGAAGATAATGATTTTATTCCTTCTGGTAGGTTTCTTCCTTTAATATTGTTTTACATTATTATTATGGCAATTTGCTGTCATATCAGAATCTGTTACAAGAAAGATGGTTTTGTCATTTAAAAGTCTGTTTTTATTGTCGTTTTAGAAGTGCGCAGTTGTCTTTTGATTTATTTAAACAGTTCTGAAGGGGCAGTGACTTTGGATTTGGATTACTACCTAAAGTCTTAAAGCTGAAGGGTGTAACTTTTTCTGTGTTAAAAACTTTTATCCCAGCTTAATTGGCAGAGACAACTGTAAAAAAAAAAAAAAAAAGAAAAGAAAAAAAAGTAATTTGTAGGTTCATTTTCTCAAACTGTAAACATCATCATGTAAATGTAAAGCCTTTGTTTTGAGTGACCCGTCCATCCATACACAATAACATTGGCTCAGCAGTGGGGTGTATTCAGAGAGCTTTTTTGAAAGCTAAGTTTATTTTTTCAATTCTGTTTGGTGACGATAGTGTCACAGAAATTACATTTCAGTTTTAATTTGTTCTATTTAAATGTATGGCATTAAAGGAATTGTTCAACCAAATATGAAAGTTGTCATGTACTCACCCTCATCACAAATTTCTTTAGACTATGGTTCACATTCAATCTAAATGACTAAAATCATGAAATGCAGTTATTGGCCAGTATTGAAGGTATAAATACAGGTGCATCTCAATAAATTAGAATGTCGTGGAAAAGTTCATTTATTTCAGTAATTCAACTCAAACTGTGAAACTCGTGTATTAAATAAATTCAATGCACACAGACTGAAGTAGTTTAAGTCTTTGGTTCTTTTAATTGTGATGATTTTGGCTCACATTTAACAAAAACCCACCAATTCACTATCTCAAAAAATTAGAATATGGTGACATGCCAATCAGCTAATCAACTCAAAACACCTGCAAAGGTTTCCTGAGCCTTCAAAATGGTCTCTCAGTTTGGTTCACTAGGCTACACAATCACGGGGAAGACTGCTGATCTGACAGTTGTCCAGAAGACAATCATTGACACCCTTCACAAGGAGGGTAAGCCACAAACATTCATTGCCAAAGAAGCTGGCTGTTCACAGAGTGCTGTATCCAAGCATGTTAACAGAAAGTTGAGTGGAAGGAAAAAGTATGGAAGAAAAAGATGCACAACCAACCGAGAGAACCGCAGCCTTATGATTGTCAAGCAAAATTGATTCAAGAATTTGGGTGAACTTCACAAGGAATGGACTGAGGCTGGGGTCAAGGCATCAAGAGCCACCACACACAGACGTGTCAAGGAATTTGTCTACAGTTGTCGTATTCCTCTTGTTAAGCCACTCCTGAACCACAGACAACGTCAGAGGCGTCTTACCTGGGCTAAGGAGAAGAAGAACTGGACTGTTGCCCAGTGTTCCAAAGTCCTCTTTTCAGATGAGAGCAAGTTTTGTATTTCATTTGGAAACCAAGGTCCTAGAGTCTGGAGGAAGGGTGGAGAAGCTCATAGCCCAAGTTGCTTGAAGTCCAGTGTTAAGTTTCCACAGTCTGTGATGATTTGGGGTGCAATGTCATCTGCTGGTGTTGGTCCATTGTGTTTTTTGAAAACCAAAGTCACTGCACCCGTTTACCAAGACATTTTGGAGCACTTCATGCTTCCTTCTGCTGACCAGCTTTTTAAAGATGCTGATTTCATTTCCCAGCAGGATTTGGCACCTGCCCACACTGCCAAACGCACCAAAAGTTGGTTAAATGACCATGGTGTTGGTGTGCTTGACTGGCCAGCAAACTCACCAGACCTGAACCCCATAGAGAATCTATGGGGTATTGTCAAGAGGAAAATGAGAAACAAGAGACCAAAAAATGCAGATGAGCTGAAGGCCACTGTCAAAGTAACCTGGACTTCCATACCACCTCAGCAGTGCCACAAACTGATCACCTCCATGCCACGCCGAATTGAGGCAGTAATTAAAGCAAAAGGAGCCCCTACCAAGTATTGAGTACATATACAGTAAATGAACATACTTTCCAGAAGGCCAACAATTCACTAAAAATGTTTTTTTTATTGGTCTTATGATGTATTCTAATTTGTTGAAATAGTGAATTGGTGGGTTTTTGTTAAATGTGAGCCAAAATCATCACAATTAAAAGAACCAAAGACTTAAACTACTTCAGTCTGTGTGCATTGAATTTATTTAATACACGAGTTTCACAATTTGAGTTGAATTACTGAAATAAATGAACTTTTCCACAACATTCTAATTTATTGAGATGCACCTGTATATACCTGGCTTTCGCACAGCAAAACAAAATGACAAATAAATACTGGTTTGTTGTGTTCTGCCAATAATTTGGGTTCAGTTTGATTTATTTTTACATTTGTTATTAAAATCAATCCAAAACAATTGTTGTCAACTTACTGTGTTTCAGACCTGATGGACGTAAATGAGCAGCATCAAAAGCTGAATAAGAAGAACTTCTCACTAAAAAAGCCCCAAAGAAGAGCAGCCAAAAATGATTTGGGAGTTCACACAGGAGAGAAGCCTTACAAGTGCCATCAGTGTGGAAAATGTTTTGGAGATAAAGGAAACCTTAAAAAGCACACAACAGTTCACACTGGAGAGAAACCTTACACATGCCATCAGTGTGGAAAAGCTTTTAAAAGTAAACAAAATCTTAATTCCCACACAAGAATTCACACAGGAGAGAGGCCTTACATGTGCCATCAGTGTGGAAAATATTTTGGAGATAAAAGAAATCTTAAAAAGCACACAGCAATTCACACTGGAGAGAGGCCTTACACATGCTATCAGTGTGGAAAAGCTTTTAGACAAAAAGAACATCTTAATGCCCACACCAGAATTCACACAGGAGAGAAGCCTTACATGTGCCATCAGTGTGGGAAATATTTTGGAGATAAAAGAAATCTTAAAAAGCACACAGCAATTCACGCTGGAGAGAAGACTTACACATGCCATCAGTGTGGGAAAGGTTTCGCAGATGCACACCATCTCAAGAAGCATCTCCACTCTCACTCTGGAGAAAGGCCATTTGAATATAAGTGTGATAAAACTATTGTTGTGGATTCAGCCCAGAAAAAACTTTTGAAAATGCACACAAGTGAAAAGCCTTACAAGTGTTCTTTTTGTGGAAAGAGTTTTGCAAGCCTCTCCTATTTGAAAGAACACCAGAAAACACATACCTGTTCTGAGGTTCATATGTGCTTTGAATGTGGAAAGACCTTTGTTAGAGCCAGTGACTTGACAGTGCACCAAAGAATTCATACTGGAGAAAAACCTTACAAGTGCTCACACTGTGGAAAGAGTTTCCATCGGTCACAAAACCTGAAAACACATGAGAGAATTCATACTGGAGAGAAACCTTACAAGTGCTCACACTGTGAAAAGAGTTTCAATTGGTCAAAAGGCTTGAAAAGACATGAGAAAATCCATACTGGAGAGAAACTTTACAATTGCTCACACTGTGAAAAGAGTTTCAATTGGTCAAAATGCCTGAAAAGACATGAGAGAATCCATACTGGAGAGAAACCTTACAAGTGCTCACATTGTGAAAAAAGTTTCAATCAGTCACATCATTTGAAAACACATGAGAGAATCCATACTGGAGAGAAACCTTACAAGTGCTCACACTGTGGAAAGAGTTTCAGTTGGTCAAAATGCCTGAAAAATCATGAGACAATCCATACTGGAGAGAAACCTTACAAGTGCTCACACTGTGAAAAGAGTTTCACTTGGTTAGAATGCCTGAAAAAGCATGAGAGAATTCATACTGGAGAGAAACCTTACAAGTGCTCACACTGTGGAAAGAGTTTTACTTGGTTACAAACCCTGAAAACACACAAGAAAACCCATACCACTGCTCTACATGATGGAAAAGTTTCAGCACAACAAGCAGTCTACTGACTCGTGAAAATATATTGCCCAAAATAATCACAGAGAGAAGTCCTCCTTTTGCTACAATGCTTCAAGTCATTGGTGTGCTCAGAGGTGGGGTAACAGGGTCTTGAGCCCCTACCCCTTTTCAAATCTGAAGGTGCCATTTTGGTCATCCATTTAAGTATTTTAAAAATACAATTATTAAATAAACTAAATTACAATCTCTTAGTAATCTCTCAGTAACAGTATTGAATGTATCAATGTGATGAGGTTTCTCTGTACAT
The DNA here is from genome assembly GCF_019703515.2 of Myxocyprinus asiaticus. Taxonomy (NCBI): domain Eukaryota; kingdom Metazoa; phylum Chordata; class Actinopteri; order Cypriniformes; family Catostomidae; genus Myxocyprinus; species Myxocyprinus asiaticus. The sequence continues at coordinate 39,928,471 of NC_059371.1, forward strand.
CGCAGAAGCATTGAAGAACATTAGACAGAGGTTAGACAGGAAAGAATTAGCAATGATTTATGGTTTACACTACACTACCCAGGATTGTGGGTAGTGTAATTCTTTATTGTTTTTTTTTTTTTTTATATATAAATACAACTTTTCAAAAGGATGTTGAAATCACATTGGCTGCTTTTACAGAAGCAAATAAATTCACTTAACAACATCACATCAGAGCTTATGCCAGATTTTTACATTACTGCAAGAATAAATTAAGTTCCAAACATACGTTCAGGAGAAGGTTGTTCATCTAGGCCTGCCAATGTATAAGCAGCGGCTTCCTTTGCTCCAGCAACGTCTTTTCCAACATTTGTCCCCGCCCACTCACCTGCGACACACCACACTTCCATGGCTCACTACTCAACACTCAAGATGATGTTATTCTCACCACAATTGTACAGAGCGGTTATCTGAGTTACCATAGACTTTCAGTTCAAACAAGTCTGGCTATTCTCTGTTGACCTCTCTCATCAACAAGCTGTTTCCATCCACAGAACTTCCGCTCATTGGATGTTTTTTGGTTTTTGGCACCATTCTGAGAAAATTGTAGTGACTGTTGTGTGTGAAACTAGCAGGAGATCAACAGTTACAATAATACTCAAACCAGCCCATCTGGCACCGACAATCATCTATGCAATTATCTAATCAGACAATTGTGTGTCAGCAGTGCATAAAATCAGGCAGATACGGGTCAGGAGCTTCAGTTAATGTTCACATCAACCATTAGAATGGGGAAAAATGTTATCTCAGTGTTTTCGACCGTGGCATGATTGTTGGTGCCAGATGGGCTGGTTTGAGTATTTCTGTAACTGCTGATTTCCTGAGATTTTCATGCACAACAGTCTCTAAAATTTACTCTGAATAGTGCCAAAAACAAAAAACATCCAGTGAACGCCAGTTCTGTGGACGGCAATGACTTGTTGATGAGAGAGGTCAACAGAGAATGACCGGACTGGTTCGAACTGACAAAGTCTATGGCAACTCGAATAACCGCTCTGTACAATTGTGGTGAGAAGAATATAATCTCAGAATGCTATTCAGAGATGCGGGGTTGGTGATGTTTTGGCGGCATGAGGGGGACCTACACAATATTAGGCAGGTGGTTTTAATGTTGTGGCGGACTTGTGTATTTCCATTTTACTCAAAATAGTTTCTGGACTAATTTTATGTCATTAGTTTAGGTCTTCAGATACCTGCCACGTTTATGTCTTTGTTATTTAGGCCCCTGAAGCTTTTACTGTATGCTTTTCCCCACAAAGAAGCATAAGCAGTGTTAGGTTTTTCTTGCTACAAGTGCAAGAGCAGCTCTGGACAGCTATTTTTTTTTTAACAGATTTGCAATTTGACATGTTTCACTGGTTTAAAGCGCATTTTAACGTGTCTAATCTTTTCTACATAAACGCCTGCAGTTATCTTGTGCTCCTCCCACTGGAATGTCAACAATATCACCTTCAGCAGGTGTAAGAGTTATTTCCATTCTTTCCACAGGATAGTATGCAGGATTCTTTACTGCTTTCCTTATAAATGTCTTTTCAATAATTTTATTCCCTCCCAAAGGATCCTGCAGATTCCAGGCGTCATACTCGTTCCCCCTTCAGACATGTTTGCATATGTCTACCATTCCTTCCACAGCATTCTGTTTTCACATCAGATATTTGCAGGTGGCTTTTGCCCCCTACTGTCATCAACAGGTATCATTTCACTTCTTATTGTATATATTGGCATGTTTCTTTTATAGGTATCAACTAGTGCTTCACCGCTGCATTTGCAATTGTCGGCGGATGTCTTCATGTTGCTTTCTCAAGTGTCTCTGCAGATTTTTCTAATACCTCCTCCACAGGTGTCTCATGACAAACTCCTTGTATTCATTTAACTTAAGCATGTAACCTTTACCCTCAGCTACTCCTGCATTATAGCCAATGCAACAGACGCACAATGACCTGTCCAACTTTCCTAATTGGTTAACTGCAGTTACTATCATTTGTAAACTGGTCAGGTCAGTCAGATCTCTTTAATAACATTAGATTTAATAAATAGAAGGCACCCACACTCTCCCCCCAGTGGTTAAGATGGGAATGGGAGCTGAACACAGTACAACCCAGAATTGGCCGAAAGAGGACCGAATTACAAAATTACGAACCACTAGATTTACAAAAACCATTTCATGACCCTATAAGTGTCTTTTTTTTATTTCACTCAATAACGGACAAATGGTAAGTAAAACACAAAAAACAATAACAATTCTAAGATTCACTGTTTTCTTAAAAGAATTTAGGCAAAAATAATCAGGTTAGATTATCCAAAAAATATCCAAAATATTGCATTACTAAATGCGTTTTTAGTAATGTAATTTGTAATTAGTACCGGATTACAATTCAGAAGTAGGGTACAATGGGGCTAAAGACACCCCTTTAGGAAAATGAGCTTCTTTCTTGTCACAAAATGTATAAAAGTCTAAAAATATATTTTTACAGTAAATTCAATTAGAAACAAAACCTCTTTGGAGCGCTCATGTTTTTTGTTGGTTTTTTTATCCCCTTTTCTACCCAATTTGGAATGCCCAATTCCCACTACTAAGTAGGTCCTCATGGTGGCACGGTTACTCACCTCAATCCAGGTGGAGGAGGACAAGTCTCAGTTGCCTCCGCTTCCGAGACAGTCAATCCGCGCATCTTATCATGTGGCTCGTTGTGCATGACGCCGCGGAGTCTCTGCGTGTGGAGGCTCATGCTATTCTCCGCGATCCACGCACAATTTACCACGCGCCCCACTGAGAGCGAGAACCACTAATCGTGACCATGAGGAGGTTACCCCATGTGACTCTACCCTCCCTAGCAACCGGGCCAATTTGGTTGCTTAGGAGACCTAGCTGGAGTCACTCAGCACACTGGAGCGCTCATGTTTATAAAAAATTGGATGCCCCTAAAAAATAATTTCTGATTGTTATAAACTAATTCATTATCAAACCACCTTTGGTTGTATGACTGATTTATTGTACCATGCAATAATAATAACTTGTATTGTATACATACTTTAGCTTTTCTCTATCAATATTTTAAATCCACTTATGAAGCGACCGTCCCTCTGCATAATCTAGACACCTGTAGATTATGGTCTACACAACAAACCCCATGTGGAGTCAGTGATTTGTTTTTACTTAACCTCTAGAGGGCGCCTTTATATTGTACATCCGATGAGTTCAGACTGTAGGACCCTCCAGCTTCGTCCACAGAGAAATTAAACCAAAAATAACGATCGGAAACTATCGGAGTTGATTTTTGCAGATAGTCGATAGTAAAAAAACACAACTATCAGCACCAATTAATTGTTAAATTTGATATATTGGTCAACCTCTATTACTATGGTTACTGTAATAAAACCATGGTAAATGTATTGTGAGGGAACACAAAACTCATTGCAAGGCAATGCAAAACTCATTGCGAGAGAACAAAAAATTTCACAAAACAAAATAAATAAAATAAAAATCCCGCCCTGTCCTCTAAGGGGCTTCATAGGCATCTGAGAATATCATGTTTAATTCCTGAAAAATTAGCTTGTTAAATCCAGTGTTTGATTTTAAATGAGTTCAATGAAGGTGAGAATGTTTTGTATATATCCTTTTATAGGCTAATTTCAGAGTTTTTGATGGAGAAACATAATTTATGTTAAAAGAAATAATAACGGAAGGTTGTTTTGAATAAAATTATTAAAAAAATAAAAATAAAAAAAAGGTGGTGAGGGAGCCTTTTACCCCTCAGTTGGGGTAAAAGGCCCCTAGGAGGTTTAAAGCGATAGCATGCAGATACCGGGGCAATAGTTATACAATCTGTCAACTAATGCAAATAATTTTGAGACAGCTAGATGCTTTTTTTGAGTAACAAAATAACTACTACAGAAAATGTCAATTTCCTGTTACCTTCAAACACATTTAGCATTTTATTACGTCTCAAGTATTCTATAAACAAACTAATCTCTATTATGATTGGATGAGTAAATGTGAGCCCACTTTGAACATTTTTCATAACAAATCTATTCGCCCCACTTAAGAAAAACAATGTGTTTAATAGGGTCTTTTTACCCCAAATACCATCCTAACACTTATTGGACAGTTATTGAAATACGTTTGACTTAATTACCTTAAAATTGAAAATTATGAAAGAAAAAAATAATAATAATTCTCAAAAGAAATGTTGATTTCAGATCCGATTCCGTGCGCGCTTTCATTCCTCCACAGTAATTCGCGCGCATACGCAATTTAAAAAATAACGGTCATTCCGGTGGATCAACTCCCTGACTGAAATGTATTTATCAATTTTTCCATAAACAATTACTTGTAGTTGTAGAAGTAATGATAGAAAATCAGAGAAACAGCTGCTGGAGTACATTCACACTAAAATAACAACATATTAAAGGTGACATTTCTTCAGTGTTGGGTAAGTTACTCTAAAAAAGTAATTAATTACTAACTACTAATTACATCTTCTACAGTGTAATAAGATTACTGTACTAATTACTCTCTCAAAAGTACTTATTACTAATTACTTTCTAAAACCATTTTCAACCTCGATCAGATGAAAAATACAAGGATAGACTTGAAACTTTTTTTAATTCTTTCAAATAAATCATATAAAATCACATAAATTATTCATGAACTTGCCAAAGAATTTAAGGGGGCTGCATTAAATTAGAAAACATAAATTTTAACATTAGACGTTTAATTTCGATTTTAAGTTCACTATTGTTTTATATAGAATTGTTCCATAGTCTATACAGTATTTAACACAATTACATAAGAAGTATCTGTAATTAAATTACTGAAAAATTAAGATTAATCCCTTACTTTTTCAATGAAAATGTAATTACAGTAATTAATTACTTAGTAATGCATTACACCCAACACTGCATTTCTTATGAGTTTGTGTGTAATTAAAAAATATATACAGTTGTGCTCAAAAGTTTGCATACCCTGGCAGAAATTGTGAAATTTTGGCATTGATTTTGAAAATATGACTGATCATGCAAAAAAAACAATACTTGTTGACCCCTCTCCAAACATAGCACTTATGGTTGTGACCATAAAGCTCTATTTTGGTCTCGTCACTCCAAATTACAGTGTGCCAGAAGCTGTGAGGGGTGTCAAGGTGTTGTCAGGTATATTGTAACCGGGCTTTTTTGTGGCATTGGCGCAGTAAAGGCTTCTTTCTGGCAACTTGACCATGCAGCTCATTTTTGTTCAAGTATCGTCGTATTGTGCTCCATGAAACAACCACACCGTCTTTTTCCAGAGCAGCCTGTATTTCTCCTGAGGTTACCTGTGGATTGTTCTTTGTATCCCGAACAATTCTTCTGGCAGTTGTGGTTGAAATCTTTCTTGGTCTACCTGACCTTGGCTTGGTATCAAGAGATCCCCGAATTTTCCACTTCTTAATAAATGATTGAACAGTACTGACTGGCATTTTCAAGGCTTTGGATATCTTTTTATATCCTTTTCCATCTTTATAAAGTTCTATTACCTTGTTACGCAGGTCTTTTGACAGTTCTGCTCCCCATGGCTCAGTATCAAGCCTCTCAGTGCATCCACGTGAGAGCTAACAAACACATTGACTGTTGATACATGGACACTATTTGCAATTTAAAAAGCCACAGGTGTGGGAAATTAACCTTTAATTGCCATTTAAACCTGTGTGTGTGTCACCTTGTGTGTCTGTAACAAGGCCAAACATTCAAGGGTATGTAAACTTTTGATCAGGGCCATTTGGGTGATTTCTGTTATCATTATGATTTAAAAAGGAGCCAAACAACTATGTGATAATAAATGGCTTCATATGATCACTATCCTTAAATAAAAGACAATTTTTTTGCATGATCAGTCATATTTTCAGAATCAATGCCAAAATTTCACAATTTCTGCCAGGGTATGCAAACTTTTGAGCACAACTGTAGTTTACCATGGTTTTACTAAAGTAATACTGTAGTAACCATTGTTTGTATGTTTGTATGTATGTTTGTTTTTTGGGATGAAACCATGGTTTTACTACAGTAACGTTATAGTAACCCACCACGTTTGTTCGTTTTCACCTGAAACCATGGTTTTACTACAGTAATATATATATATATATATATATATGTCTTGAATTATGACTAAAAAATGTTTTTAATTACCCATTTTATCCCATGAAATCACAAAAAAATCTAATAGTATCGATATTTGTATCGGTATCGACGATATTTGACTTGAAATGATTGGTATCGCCCATCACCACATTTCATGCTTAATCATCTTGTGTGATTCACTCCAGTCCAGTAGTCGGCAGAAACTCACCGCGAGTTGTTTTTCAACCACCATAAAAAACGAGATTAAACAAGAGCTGATGACGGTTTGAGCGTTTAGGTAGGTGTTTAATGTGTTTTACATCATTTATGTATTTATGTTGCATGTATATGAAGATCTATGGTGATATGTATTTTTCTGTGCATGTTGTTTTTCTCTCTTTGGCGTTTTAATGACCATAAACAAAGATTATTATCTCCACATGAAGCATTATTTTGTGACGGACGCTTTAAAATATTCTGGGGCTGGATTCACGAAAATGTCCTTAAGAAAAAAAACTAAGAAAGTTCGTAGGATAAATTATAAGAAATTCGTTAGAACATTCCTAAGTGCAATTCTTAAAACATTCTTAAGAGGTTCTGAAATATTTTCTTAAGAACATTTTAATTTTTTTCTTAATAATAAAAAGACAGGCTTTGACATTGTCTGAGCAACCTGCTAATGGAGTTGCCTTGTCTAATAGCTTACAAAAAATGTAATGCTTTAGCAGACAAGAGGTTCTTGTTGAGGAAATTACTGCAAGGAAAATGTTCTCCTTGGGAAGCTTTATAATCATGGGCGTAGAATACGCGGGGGGAATGTCCCCCTCACTTTCAATAAAACCGAAGTTCGTCCCCTGCACTTTTTCACAGGGCAAATTTGTTTATGCTGTGTCTTTCATAGAGCAAATGTCTAAATGTGTAAATGTAAAAGTTAAAATTCACTGTTCAATCATGTAATTAATTCATAATTAATCCCCCTTTCTCCCAATTTGGAATGCCCAATTCCCACTATTTAGTAGGTCCTCATGGTGGCGCGGTTACTCACCTCAGTCTGGGTGGCGGAGGACAAGTCTCAGTTGCCTCCGCTTCTGAGACCGTCAATCTGCGCATCTTATCACATGGCTCATTGTGCATGACACCACGGAGACTCAGCATGTGGAGGCTCATGCTACTCTCCGCTATCCACGCACAACTTACCACGCACCCCACTGAGAGCGAGAACCACTAATCGCGACCACGAGGAGGTTACCACATGTGACTCTACCCTCCCTAGCAACCGGGCCAATTTGTTTGCTTAGGAGACCTGGCTGGAGTCACTCCCTGGATTCGAACTCGCAATTCCAGGGGTGGTAGTCAGCGTCAATACTCGCTGATCTACCCATGCCCCCAATACAAAATATTCGTAACTTATTTCTTAAGTTAGAAATTAAGAAGAAAATGGTAGTTAAGAAGAATTTCCTTCTTAAGAACGTTTTGTGAATCCGGGCCCAGTTTCATGGAAAAAACAGAAGTGTAATAATATCATGTTTGATTTCTAATATATGAGCTCATTAAATCCAGCGGCTGATTGATAGTTCATTTTAGGTGACATTATATTTGACAGTATTTAGCCTGTTTTTATAGCTGATAATATTCATGCAGTTAGGAAGATTACCAAACACAAACACATTTATATTTATACCATCTAAAAACAGATCTTGTTTAACAGATCTGTCCTTGTGTGTAATAATTTAATAATGTTTTTGAGTTTGATAAATGTCAGTTCATTCTAATGATGATGTTTTTGTGTTCAGATGTTCATCATGAGAGACAAGGTGGATGTGATCTGCTGTAAATCAGTAGGAACTGATCTGTCCATGCTGGATATTGATGATTTCATCACAGAAATCTCTCAGCTGAAGAAAGAGGTGACGTCACTGAAGACAAAACTGATGGAGAGAGATCTCGTTTCACGCTGTATCTGTTTAGAGCGAGTTAAAGTTGAGATTGTAAGTAAGCTTTCAAATGATGTGCTATGACTGTAACTCTGTGATGATGAACGGTACAGATGTGATTGTGTTGTGTTTGTCAGGAGCTGGAAAAGGTTTCCTGTCAATCTTCAGTGTGTGTGACTGATGGGACCTCCACAGAATGTCAGGATTCAGTGTGGAGCGGCAGAGATCAGTCCACACCACAGCGGCTGCTGGACAAACTCTCTGAACAGAGATCCAGAGACACACAGGACTCACAGCTCACTTTACTCTGTTCTACTGATGCTCAGGAGAGTGTGTGTGACAGTAATCAGGGTGATCAAACCTCCACAGAGTCTCTGACTTCTGTCTGTAATGCTGGAGAACAGCAGGTGCTGCAGACACCAGTGAAGACTGAAGTGAAGCCAAAGGAGATTAAAGAAGAAAACACAACAGAGGAACAACGGAGTGATGATGATGAACAGCAGATGCTGGAGACACCAGTGAAGATGTGTTCAGTGAAGCTGCTGGACTGCAGAAACCTGATGGAGATGAGAGGAGAAACTATGGCAGAGAAACAACAGAGTGATGAAGATGATGATGAAACCACAGCAAAGGAACAACAGAGTGATGAAGATGATGATTTTATTCCTTCAGGTAAGTTTCTTGAATGTTTTTTTCATTTCTGGCGGCACCCCCCCCCAATGCTCCAATTAGACCATGAGTCCAGAACCAGAGGTTCACACTCTTCTGCCATCCACACGAGAATGCTACTTCCTTAACCAGGCTCTACGGTGGGAGTGGGCATGTAGGGGATACCTATCCAGCTCACACCCTCGCTCACACCCATCGGGGACAGAGAAAACACTGGTTAAATATGACAGCCTCAACCAACCGCAGGGCAAATGCTCTTTAAGTGTCACTTACCATTTTGACTGTTGGGAGGCATCCCCATGGATTCTCTGTCCCGCTTCTGGCTTTCCATCAAACTGACGAATGAGAGGGCGAGTGTGGCGAGGTGAGCAAGAGACGGACACAATGGCTGTGGCGTCAGGCCCCAGAGAGGCATTTATTTTAAATAATAAACATAAAATGTTCAAAAAGTGGGAATAAAAGTATTCATAGGGGTCTAGTGTCAAATAAAGGGGAATCTGGCGTCCTTGCAGTGCAATGGACTACTTGCACAACTGCTTCCTCATTTTAAGTAGTGCGGCTGAGGCGTTTCCAGTTACAATGTTCAGTACGTCTCAATTTTATAATTTGCTGAAATTTGCCATCTAAATATATTTTTCCCTTTCCAAATGTAGCTTAACTCAGCTCCTGAGCAATAAATCAAACATGTATAACCTGCAGCAGTCTGGCTGTCTCATTAACAGGCGTTTCATTCATTAATGATATTTCATACCAGTTGAGATTAAATTATAAATTCCACTATACAACGATTGCAAATGACTTTCCTTTGGATAAATGTCCCAGATGTTTTTATTTATAAATACATTAGCTTTTATCTTACTCTGACCATGCTTTAAAAATCACTCAAAATAGAATGAAGCAGTTGTATTATCAAATTAAATAAATAACTGCGTTAATATATATTTAATCACACTACATACAATACCGTTCAAAAGTTTAGGGTCACTTACTCATTCTTTATTTTTTTTTATTTTTTCACATTTTAGAATAATAGTAAAATCATCAAAACTATGAAATAATAGAAATGGAAATTATGTTGTGACTAAAAAAACGGGCAAGGAGGATGCAGGAACCGACTGAACAGTCAGCGAAAAGTTTAATATCAAACTGAACATAAAACAAACACACACACATGCAGTGTTGCCACGTGCGTCTCTCTCTCTCTCTCCCGAACTGGCATCTCTGGCTTGTGAGACCCCTGGTGGACGAAACCGCTCCTCCCCTTCTTAGTGGACGGCAGCGGTTCCTCCAGCTCTTGGCGGCCAGCAGCGACCACTCCGTCCCCAGACAGACTGCCGTGGCTGCTCCTTTGGCGGATTGCAGCGGCGAGGACTCCGCGACAGCGCATCCCTCCTCCTTCCCGGTTTCAGCACCACTGTAACGGGTAAAGGAGGAGGCGGGAACCGAATGAACAGTCAATGTAAAGTTTAATATCAAACTCAACATAAAACAAACATTAACCAACACACACACATGCAGCATGGCCACGTGCGTCTCTCTCTCTCTCTCTCTACCCCGAACTGGCATCTCCAGCTACCCTTTATCTCGCTCTCCCGCTGATCATCTGATTCAGTGCTGGCCATGCCCTCCTCCTCGTCACAGTACTCTTGGCATTTTCTCGACCAACTTCTTGAGGTATCACCCTGGGATGCTTTTTAAACAGTATTGAAGGAGTTCCCATCTATATGCTGGGCACTTAGTGGCTGCTTTTCTTAATCATTCGGTCCAAGTCATCCATTTCAAAAACGTTTTTTTTTTTTAAATAAAATTTTTGTTTTGTAATTAAATAATATTTATATTATATTTATTATTATATATTTTTTTCACAATTATATTTTTGTCTACAAAACTAATTTCAAACATTTAAGCATACGCCTTCAGATCAAAAGGTTTTTAAGATCATGAGAAACATTTCAGGCAAGTGACCCCAAACTTTTCAATGGTAGTGTATATTTAATCTATTTCAAAGATTGTAACTCATTATCTTTAGCAGTTCTTACTTAAGCATTTGCATTTCAACATTTATTGATATACAGTACTCATCAGTGAAAGAGTGACACAAAATAAAGATTAAAAGATACATTTAATAAAAACAGGGTGATGCATACATTCATCGCCTCTCCCTCACACAGGTAACATGGCTGTGACTGAAGCACATAGTTGTTTAATTCAGAGCGCTGCTGGTACTGACACCCTTTGTCTCTTTCCACATTTTGTAATTTGCGTTTCGAGCTGATCTGTGGTTAAATGTCTGCTACAGACCTCCGTGTGAGGAGAAACGGTGAAATGCACTTGGATTGGAATGTATACCAGTCATTGCTTTCTCAGAAAATAATGCATTAACAGAAAATGAACTGTAATATCTAAAATGTCTTAGTCGTCATTGTATAGTTTGATAAAATACGATTGTGAATTGTGTTTAAAAATAAGTAATTAAATAATAATTGGATTTAGAACCCCAGTGAGCAAGCCGAAGGCGACTGTTGCAAGGAACAAAAAAACTCCATAAGATGTTGGTTAATGGAGAATAATAACCTTGGGAGAAACCAGGCTCACTGTGGGGGCCAGTTCCCCTCTGGCTAACATGGGGGGTGGCGGTGGTGTGGTGTGTTAGGGGATGGGCGGCCCGGCAATCTAGCCCATCGGCTGTAACGCGTGTTGTCCTCTCGTGGCGACACATCTTGCGGCGGGGTTCCAGGCTGCTGGTCCGGTGGTGCATCTAATTTAGCGTTTCTTTCCCCACTCTGCTCCTGGACCTGTGAGGACACCGTTGTGTGCACACAGGGAGATAGAAGCCGTGGTGATGAGGCTCTAATCACATCAGGTTTGCCTCATTATGCATTGCCCAAACAAGGCTTATTAAATGGCGCCCCTCCTCTCTCATGCCCACTCCCATTGTGAACCTGGCTGAAGGATGGCCCTCAGTGGCGGGGCGACGAAGACAACAGGAATGGGCGGGTCGTTCCGCCACATTCATTTCTGACTTGTATAAACTGTTGAAGTTGAAGACTCTTGAACACTTCTATGAAAGCTGAGTTTTCTCGTATGTATGATGTTCTGAAAATGAAAAATTGGTACTAAATTGCTACCTCTGGCACAGCAAAAATAAATAAATAAAGGATGTTTTTGTTCTGCCAGTATGTCATGGTCAACTAGATTTCTCTCTACATTTGTTCCAGTTTAATTGATTTTTGCCAATTTAATGTGTTCATTTTAGAGCTGATCGAAGTGAAAAAGGAACGTCAAGAACTGGAGGAAAAACATGATTTCACAACTGGAGAAAAATCTTTGAGTTGCTCAGAGACTGCAAATATTTTCTCACTAAAAAAGTCTCAAAGAACAGCAACTGAAAATGTATTCACCTGCTCTCAGTGTGAAAAGAATTTCACAAATGAAAGCCAGCTTAATATTCACATGAAGGTTCACACACCTTACATGTGCCATCAGTGTGGAAAGAGTTTCAGAAGAAAGGAAAGTCTTAATTATCACAAAATGATTCATACTGGAGAGAAGCCTTACAGATGCCATCTATGTGAAAAGAGTTTCAAAAGTGCACCTAGTCTCACATATCATCTCCGCTGTCATTTAGGAGTAAGGCCATTTGAATGTGATAAGTGTGGTAAAACATTTGTTGGGGAATCATGCCTGAAACGACATCTGAAAGTGCACACAAAGGAGAAGCCTTACAAGTGTTCTGTTTGTGGAAAGAGTTTTACAGGCCTGTACTATTTTAAAGTGCACCAGAAAATGCATACAGGTGTGAGAGCTCATGCTTGCTTTGAATGTGGGAAGACCTTTATTACAGCCGGCCAGTTGAATCGGCACCAAAGAATTCACACTGAAGGGAAACCATACAAGTGCTCACGCTGTGGAAAGAGTTTCACTCGGTCAGAAGACCTGAAAATTCATGATAGAATCCACACTGGAGAAAAACCTTACAAGTGCTCATACTGTGGAAAGAGTTTCGGTTATTCACAATACCTGAAATCACACGAGAGAATCCATACAGGAGAGAAACCTTACAAGTGCTCTTCATGTGGGAGGAGTTTCACCCAATCAGCACATCTACAGAAACATGTAAAAAAGTATTGCCCAAGTAGTCACAGTGAGCAAAAATCATCTTCAGGTCCAGCAAGATCAAGTAAATAGTTTGAAAATCAGATCAATGGAAAGATGGAATTTCCCTGAAAAAGGGCAGCATCATCTAAGGCCCCCTTTGCACATGGCATTAACATGCGTTTCATATCCGGATCGTATCTGGATATTCCATAGCTGGATTTGATTTAAACCTTGCAGTAAAATTTGGCCGTTTAAGTGAACGTTTGCTCAGTGATCTGTCCAATTGCCACTCAAACTCATTCATTGTTTATCCCATTAACTCTTAAGTCATTGTTTCTTATAGGAATAGTTCACCCAAAAATGAAAATTATTTAATCATTTACTCAGCATTATCATGCCATCCCAGATGCGTATGATTTTCTTACTTCTGCTGAACACAAACACAGATTTTTAGAAGAATATTTCAGCTCTGTAGGTCTTGTCATTGCTGTCTCTCAGCACCAGGGCTGGTGGAAATTTGGGGATTAGCCCAGTCCTTTGTGGATATGTTTGGGGTCATCCTCTGATGAATATCAGAATATAATACATTATTATATAAGTTTATATGTTACATATGTGAGGTGTCATTTATATAAAAAGTCTTTAAATATTAATGAAACTAAAACATCCTACTAATTTTTCAGAAATGTTCAAAGCTCAATGGTGTGCATTTACTATGTACTTTAAAACACAATAAACAATTTTTTTGTCCCTTTTGCCTTTCTGTAGTTCAGTGCACATAATTGATTGTTTATAGCCTATTATTAATTGATCAGGTGCTTTAAGTTAATTAAGATGATAGCAGGATATACAAATGCATAAAAAGGAGCTTATGGGTAAAAAAAAATAGCTGCTTGTTATGCCAAAGTTTACTAGGTGTATGGTATTGTCAAAATAAAAGAGTTTTGCAAAAAATGCAAATGGCTTGTGAATTTTCTCGTGAATTTCCTCAAGCATATTTGTAAATATTACTCTTTGTCTTCATTATGTATCTAAACATTTGGTACTTACTGCATCTGGATGGATGAACTCAACACAGTTTCCTGTATCTCACCAAGACAGGGATTTTAACTGTTCATCCAGAAGACTCCAGTGGTTAAATCCATATCTTCGGAAGTGATATGATAGGTGTGGGTGAAAAACATATCAATAATAAGTCCTTTTATCCTTTTTTAAGATTTAAGTGCTTTTTTAAGATATCCGGTTATGCAGCATTATGGATTGAGTTAAGATTGAAATCGCAAAATAGCCTTCAACACCATATCCGCGTTTAAAACAGTCTGCATCTATGGCACGAGCTAATGGCACCCTCTAGTGGCTGTGTGCGGGACACTGAGATGATGCCATCAATATGAGATGAGCCAATGTTTATCATATTAAAATTAAAATCGCAAAGCTTGTTAAAATGATCTATTCCCAAATTTTGTTAATGTTGGTTAATACATTAACAATTTTTCTTTGTTCATTTTAGCTTCTAGTGCATTATCTAATGTAATAAACAACATTTGATTAACAAAAATCATATATATGTTGAAATTAAAGGGTTAGTTCACCCAAAAATGAAAATTCTCTCATGATTTACTTTAGTCCAGATGTGTATGACTTTCCTTCAGCAAAAACGAAGTTAAGTTTTTTTTAAGCAGATTTCAGCTCAGTTTGTCCATACAATGCAAGTAAACGGCTGCCATCAGGCTGCTGGCTGTTTGACAGTCCAAAAGGCATATTTAGGCAGCATAAAAGTAATCCACATGACTCCAGTCGATCAATTAATGTCTTCTGAAGCAAAGCGATAGGTTGGTATAAGAAAGAGTTCAACTAAAACCTAGGACTTAAATAAAGGATTTAAATTATGATCCGTTTCTCACCCACATCTATTATATTGCTTCTGAAGATATGGATTTATCCACTGGAGTCTTATGGATTACTTCCATGTGTCCTTTATGTGATTTTTGGAGCTACAAAGTTTTGGTCACCATTCGCTTGCATTGTATGGACCTACAGAGATGAGATATTATTAAAAAAAATCTTTGTGTTTTGCTGAAGAAAGAAAGTCATACACATCTGGGATGACATGAGGATAAACGATGAGAGAATTTTAATTGTGTGGCTGAACTATTCGTACAGCATGTTAAAGGTTTTTTTTTAGTGTGTGACCCAGGCAAACCCACCTTTTCTTGTTTGGGTCCTAGGCCGAGAAAGTTAAAGAACCCTTTCCTTAAATGCAACTTAATACTTGTATCTATTATCAAAATTATATCCACAATTTGACCAGATAGTGTAAAATTTGAAAGCATTTAAATGGCTATTGGATAAATAATATAATATTTTATTCAGCTTTATTTCTGTCAAATTGTCACACCTGCTGTGTTTTGGCATGTTTGATGTCACTATTAAAGGTCATCCTTTATAATCTGAGGATTTTTCCAGTTTTTTTTATTTGCACTGACTATGATACATAATACAATTTTATGGTACTGTTCACAAGATAAAGCTATTTTCACTTCCTGTAACATTTATCGCAAATCATCATTGCAATTATACAGCCTATTGGAATGAATGTAGCATTGGCCTTTGTGTCCTCAATTGTTTCTGGCTTAATTAGGTTGTAGACTTTGTTGATTGCTGTAATGACTGTTCACATGTTAAAGATTTAGGCATCTTCTTATGATTAACATTTTCTGAGTAAATGAGCAAAACATTTTAAAATGTTCTAATTATCCCTATTCAATCCAACTAATTTGTACAAACTTTCTGTTGCCCAACCATATAAAACCAATTAATAAAAAGCATATGCAGTGTAAACTTATACATACAGTTGAAGTCAGAAGTTTACATACACTTAGGATGAAGTCATTAAAGCTAATTTTTTAACCACTCCACAGATTTAATATTAGCAAACTATAGTTTTGGCAAGTCGTTTAGGACATCTACTTTGTGCATGACAATTGTTGTAATTTTTCCAACAATTGTTTACAGACAGATTGTTTCACTTTTAATTGACTATTTCACAATGCTAGTGGGTCAGAAGTTTACATACACTAAGGGTACATTTACATGACAACGATGTACTAAAAACTGAAAGTTTTTCCTTTGCGTTTTTGAAAAAATTCACATTCACACCGATCCGTGAAAATGACTAAAAACGCTGTATTATGCATGCCATACCAGTAGTTGGCGATGTTACTTTGTAAAGAAACAATATGCACCTGCGCACATAAGCATTCTTCCACAGAGTGGTGAATACAAACAATGAAGATGGTAAAAGCATCGAGCAATTTTGTCTGGATGGACGATGAGGTTGCTTTATTACTACAAGTCTTGAGCAGCACAAACACAGTCCTGTAGTCCGCCATTGTAGTTTTGAATGTCTCACGTTGTTCTGAAGTACTCACACGCATGCCTGTAGACTGAACACGTAATATGCGTGCGCATGATGTCATCGTTTTCACAAATTCGCGTTTTTGTATGTTTATGCAGAGCAAGGAGGCCTACAAACCTGACTCAACTACACCAGTTCTGTCTGGAGGAATGGACCAAAATTCCAGCAACTTATTGTGAGAAGCTTGTGGAAGGCTACCCAAAATGTTTGACCCAAGTTAAACAATTTAAAGGCAATGATACCAAATACTAACCAAGTGTATGTAAACTTCTGACCCACTGGGAATGTTATGAAAGAAAGAAAAGCTGAAGTAAATCTTTCTCTCTACTTTTATTCTGACATTTCACATTCTTAAAATAAAGTCGTGATCCTTGCTGAGCTAAGACAGGGAATGTTTGCTACGATTAAATGTCAGGAATCGTGAAAAGAGTTTAAATGTATTTGGCTGTATGTAACTTCTGACTTCAACTGTTGATCATTTGGAGAGAATTAGTGAAATCCTCAATCACCATTGTGCTCTTGTGCAAGAATTTCTGGTGTTTCAAGAAAATAGGTCATACTTTACAATAATTTTGTATTTGTTACCATTAGTAAAAGGATCATGAACTAACAAATTTGAACAATACATTTCACAGCATTTTTAAATGTTAGTTTTCTGTAAAAAAAAAATTTTTTTTATTAATACTTAAAATAATAAAGAAAGGGGGCCTGGGTAGCTCAGTGGTAAAGACGTTGGCTACCACCCCTGGGGTTCGCTAGTTCGAATCCCAGGGCATGCTGAGTGACTCCAGCCAGGTCTCCTAAGCAACCAAATTGGCCCGGTTGCTAGGGAGGGTAGAGTCACATGGGGTAACCTCCTCGTGATCGCTATAATGTGGTTCGTTCTCAGTGGGGCACGTGGTGAGTTGAGCGTGGTTGCCGCGGTGGATGGCATGAAGCCTCCACACGCACTATGTCTCCGTGGCAACGCACTCAACAAGCCACACGATAAGATGCGCGGGTTGACAATCTCAGACGCGGAGGCAACTGGGATTCGTCCTCCACCACCCGGACTGAGGCGAATCACTATGCGACCACAAGGACTTAAAAGCACAGAAAAAGGGGAAAAATCCACAAAAATAAAAAAATAAATAAAATAATAATAATAATAATAATAAAGAAAAGCAAAAATGTATATACAGTACTGTGCAAAAGTCTTAGGCACTTAAGATGTTTCACAAAAACTTTTGTCTTAAGATTTGTATTATATCTTCAGCTTTAGTGTGTCAATAGGAAATATAAATGTTAGACTCCCAAACATTACTTTTGCAAATAGAAAAGATTAGAATAGAAGAACAGGGAGCCCTGCAACAGATGTCATGGCCTCCACAGAGCCCCCCATTGAACATCGTGTCAGTCTGAGATTACATTAAGAGACAGAAGCAATTGAGACAGCCTAAATAGATAGAAGAACTGTGGTGAATTCTCCAAGAAGCTTTGAACATCCTATCTGCCAACAACCAAGAAAAACTGTGTCCAGGTGTACCTAGGAGAATTGGTGCTGTTTTAAAGGCAAAGGTGACCACATCAAATATTGATTTAGCTTTTTTATGTTTACTGGACTTTGTATGATGTTAATTGATAAATGAAAATTATTTATGTCATTATTTTTGAAGACATCCTCACTATGAAACATTTTTCACAAGTGCCTAAAACTTTTGCACAGTACTGTATATACACAACATTTAAACACCACTACCACCCTTCCCAATCCCCAACTCCACCCCCCAACAAAAGTCCCCATGGTCTCACGAGTAAATATACAGAAAAAAAAGCAAACAAACAAACATAGCCAAAAACTCTAAATAATTGCCCCATTTCCCAACAAACAAATCTAAGGCTATGTTCAGACTGCAGGCAAATCTGATTTTTTTCTCAAATCAGATCTTTTCAGGCAGACTGTCCACACTATTAATTGCAAGTGATCAAATCAGATTTGTGCATTCAGACATAAACAACCTATCTGCATGGGTTGCTTTGGTAATGAAGTAGGCATACCCACACGATGATGCTTTCAAAACAGATGTGAGGTGCATCATCTCGCTCTCCAAATAAGCGTTCTCCGCTTATTTATAATATCAATAAATGTTCTCCTCTCTGCTTGAATCCATGGACATGCCAAAATCTTTGCACATTATGAATACTTCCGGCATTTCCGTCACCGTTCTTTGACGTCATCATTGTGTGTCGTGTTAAGAGTGATGCAAAAGACCATTTGAAATCCGATTTGAGCAGCCAGAGCGTCCAGACTCAGACACATCTGAAAAAATCAGATTTCAATCGCATTTGAAACCACCTCCCGATTTGGAAAAATCTGATTTTATGTGGTTTTTTGCTGTCCAGACTATCAAAAACGTCTGTAATATATCAAACATATCCAAAAATCGGATTTTTAGTGGCAGTCTGAACAAGGCCAAAGTTACCCCGTCTTCCATATGACAACTCTTCAAAAGCCTATACAATCTAGAGGGGGTCCAATAAAATCTATGTAAAATCTTGAATTGCATAAGGCGCACCCTTGCATCTCTAGATGCAGACGTGAAATTTTTTAGAATCCTTTGCCCACACTCCCTTCTCCATAATCTCTTGATAGAAGTTAAAGCTCCATACCCCAATCTCTGAATTAGCAGGGAGTAATACACTGATGCCTAATGACCTTTTCCAAAAGCAGTAATCACCACTTCCAGAGTATCTGCAGAGCAGGTGGCACAGTTGTAAATACCTATAAAACAGATCTGGGAATCCCAAAATGTTGAACCAAATTTTCAAAAGATCTCAAAATTCCACTCTCATACAGGTCACCGAGTGCAGTAACCCCCCTCACAATCTACTTTGACCAGCAGAAAGGGGACTTATTAATACATAATTTTGGGTTCTGCCATATGCTCGAGGCAACATTTAAATAAATGTCCGAGTTAAACACTCTGGACACTTTTGTTCATACTGCGTGCAAATGCGAGATAACGGGTGTAACTTAACTTTTCCGATTAGTTTGATAGAAAGGCTTTGCAATGGCGAAATAGGGGCAAGAACTTCCTGTTCAATACAAAACCAGGGAGGGGCTCTCTCAGGTGGAAGCGACCAATGAGCCAAATGTCTGAGACCGAATATATAATAATAAAACAAAATCTTGGATATGGCCTATGTAACTTATTGAAATGTAATCTGGGACGCTTACCATTCCAAATGAAGGACTTCGCTATGCTATCAAATTGCTTGAAATAAAAGAGGGTGACATCTACAGGGAGAGATTGTATCAAGTAGTTAAATTTTTTTATATAATTCATTTTAATAACATTAACCTTCCCAATCATCGATAAATGTAATGAAGCCCACCTGCCCACATCACTCGAATTTTTTTTATTAAGGGATCAAAATTAACTCTAACTAAATCAGACAAATTTGCTGGGATTAAAATGCCCAAATACTTAATGCCCTGTTTGGGCCACTGGAAGGCGCCCAGCTGGAAAGCCTTTACTGGGTAGTATGCTGTCAGAGCCAAAGCTTCGGATTTAGACCAATTAACTCTGTATCCTGAGAACTTAGAAAAGGAATTAATAACACTGTAGCGGCAAGGCATAGATCTAGTAGGGTCGGAGACGAATAATCAAATATCATCTACATAAAGCAAAAGCTTATGCACCACACCTTCCGACACCACCCCTGGAAAATCATCTTCCCTTCTTATTGTGGCTGCTAATGGTTCCAGGGCAAGACAGAACACCCCTGCCGGGTGCCCCTATCCAGAGTAAAATAATCTGAAATTAATCAATTTGTTTGTACCGCCGCTAATGGTGTCTATAAAGTAACTTAATCCATCCAGTAAAAGTATTCCTGAACCCGTATATTTCCAAAATCTTAAAAAGATAATCCTATTCTACCATATCAAATGCCTTTTCAGCATCAAGTGAGATGGCAGCTACTGGAGTCTAATCATTTGCCACTGACCACATAATATTGATGAAATGCCTAATGTTATCAGAAGAGCTGCGGCCCAGAATAAACCCCACCAGATCTACAGGGTTGGGGAGTAATGGAATACATGTAATGGGATTACGTATTTAAAATACAAAATATAAGTAACTGTATTCCAATACAGATACAATATAAATCATTGGTAATTAGAATACAGTTACATTCAAAAAGTATTTTGATTACAGAAGAGATTACTTTGCATTTTATTGTCATTTGTTTCATTTAATATTTAGTCCTTTCAGATGGAAAACATTTATACTTATAAATGATGCGATCCAAAGTGCATCTGAACAGTGATGAAACACTTTCTTATGATGTGTTACAATCATACGAGCAGACAAAGAAGTAAGTTTGAAGTAAGTTTGGAGCAGGAGAAATAGAAATAAACCTTGTGTAAATTGTCAGCTTTACGCTAAGCTAAAAAGCTATTTCTAGCCATTTTACATGCACGTTATCAGGCACAATCATGTTTTTTTATCAAGAAAATTCACGTTGGATCATAATTTCTTTTTTTCTAGTAAGAAATTTAATATTAGGGCAAAAATCATATTCTTGATAATACTTTTTGTATTGTTTTCCTGTAAAAATATCTAAAAATCCTTAAACAAGATCAATTTGATTTAACTTGTTTTAGAAACAACACTGCATAATATATTTAGGTTTTTCAGAGAATGTATTTTTAACATGTGTATTTTGTCTTACTGTACTGCCAGATTTTTTATAGTCAAAAAATGTGAAAATATCTACCAGTGCTGAAGAAGTAATCCAAAGTATTTAGAATACGTTACTGACCTTGAGTAATCTAACGAAATACGTTGCAAATGACATTTTACAGCATGTATTCTGTAATCTGATGTGGAATACATTTTAAAAGTAACCTTCCCAACCCTGCTGATCTATATTGATAAGAAATGTCATAACTTTAATTAATTGGTTAGCCAAAATTTTTGACAGTATTTTAATGTCTAGCTGGATCAGGGAAGGCCTTAATTACCTCGTTAAGCTCCTCCAAGGTTATCTCAGAATCAAGAGAATTGTTTTGATCAGTCGTCAGTTTAGGGAGTTCTAATGGTTCCACAAATTTTCTAATAACCTCATCAGTAGACGAAGATGTGGAACTATAGAGATCAAGATAGAATTCTTTAAAGGCATTATTAATATTAATGGCCGAGGTAAAAATTTCACCACCAGCAGATTTCACTGAGGGAATGGTAGAAAAAGACTCTCTCTGCTTTATACAGTTTATGTAGCCAAAAGCTTTACTGCCTTGTCCCCTGACTCAAAGTATGACTGTCTTGCCCTAAATAACCAAAACACCACCTTCTGTGACAAAATAGTATTATATCTTTATTTCAAACGGGTCAATTCTCTGAGGCCATCAGACGACATTTGACACTTCAGCTCTGCCTCTGCACTTTTAATATTCCCTTCCAACTCCACAAGTTCTCGTGCTTTGGATTTTTTGATGAATGAGGCATACTGTATGATCCGACCCCTAAGAACTGCATTAAGTGCCTTCCAAGCCATACCCACAGAGGATACTGAGGACCAGTTGGTCTCCACATAAACACTGATTTCAGTCTTTAACATTTGTTGGAAATCAGGATTTTGCAAAAGGGATACATTAAAGCAACAACTATATGATTTCTTTTTCTCCATATGTGTCAACACCTCTAAACTCACCAGGGCGTGATCTGAGACTAAGATGTTTCCAACTGAACAATCAACAACAGATGAAATGAGGGACTTTGATATAAAAAAACTCTATTCTAGAATAAATCTTATGGACTGATGAAAAAAATGTGTAGTCCCTCCCAGATGGGTTTAAAAGTCTCCAAATATCTGTAAGACCAAGATTTTTACACATCCTGTGAAGCGTCAGTGTTGTTCTAGGGGGCTTACACACTTTTGCTTCACTATGATCAACAGTGTTGGGGAGTAACGGAATACATGTAATGGGATTACGTATTTATAATACAAAATATAAGTAACTGTATTCCACTACAGTTACAATTTATATCATTGGTAATTAGAATACAGATACATTCAAAAAGTATTTTGATTACTGAAGAGATTACTTTGCATTTTATTGTCATTTGTTTCATTTAATATTTAGTCCTTTCAGATGGAAAACATTTATACTTATAAATAATGCAATCCAAAGTGCATTTGAACAGCGATGAAACACTTTCTTATGATGTGTTACATTCATACGAGCAGACAGAGAAGTAAGTTTGAAGTAAGTTTGGAGCACAAGAAATAGAAATAAACCTTGTGTAAATTGTCATCTTTACGCTAAGCTAAAATGCTATTTCTAGCCATTTTACATGCACAAGTTACCAGGCACTGTAATGCCTTTACCCGGAGATAAATGGTTTAGTCTGACAAATCACGGAGCCAAACAGCAAAAGTCTGTATTCCACACATTTAATGGCAGATCCACAGGCTGCATGCTCTTCTCATACATGAGAAAGTTAACAAACCATTAGCGTCACAAAACAAGTATAATAAAGGTCAGGGAGAGCATATCGGTCATCATCCTCCTGCACCTGTACACAGACTGAGTAACTCTCTAATCCCACAGCACACACATATGCAAATGAGATGGTCAGCATCTTAAAGATACCCTGCATACTAATAGAATGCATGTAAATACATTGTCTTAATCGTTACAGAATGATCATATTTTTTTATCAAGAAAATTCACGTTGGATCATAATTTCTTTTTTTCTAGTAAGACCTTTGATATTATGGCAAAAAATTGTATTCTTGATAATTTTTGTATTGTTTTGCTGTACAAATATCTAAAAATACTTAAAACAAGATCAATTTGATTTATCTTGTTTTAGAAACAACACTGCATAAGATATTTAGGTTTTTCAGTGAATGTATTTTTAACATGTGTATTTTGTCTTATTGTACTGGCAGAGTTTTTATAGTCAAAACAAGTGAAAAAATCTACCAGTGCTGAAGAAGTAATCCAAAGTATTTAGAATACATTACTGACCTTGAGTAATCTAACGGAATACATTACAAATTACATTTTACAGCATGTATTCTGTAATCTGTAGTGGAATACATTTCAAAAGTAACCCTCCCAACCCTGATGATCAAGGACTGAATCCATCAAAAGATTAAAGTCTCCTCCCAATATTATATCATGATATTATATCATGCAACATCCCTTCAAGATCTATAAAAAAGTCCTGATCATCAGTGTTAGGTATGTAAATATTAGCCAAAATCAACCTTTGCCCCTGAATTTCTGCTAAAACAATAATGACTCTTCCTAATTTATCTTTAATCTGTTTGAGACATTTGAATTGTAGATGTTTACTAATCAATGTAATGACTCCCCTGCTCTTACTTGAGCCAACACTAAAGAAAACATGTCCACTCCACATCTTCCCAAATTTTTCAGCTTCCTGTGGGAAAAGATGCATTTCTTGAAGAAACACTATATCATATTTCTTAAGGTTAAGAAAAGAAATAACTTTCCTTCTTTTTATGGGGTGCCCCAACCCATTCACATTCCACATGGAGAGAGACAATCGACTCATATTAATACAGGTGCATCTCAATAAATTAGAATATCGTAGAAAAGTTCATTTATTTCAGTAATTCAACTCAAATTGTGAAACTCGTGTATTAAATAAATTCAATGCACACAGACTGAAGTAGTTTAAGTCTTTGGTTCTTTTAATTGTGATGATTTTGGCTCACATTTAACAAAAACCCACCAATTCACTATCTCAAAAAATTAGAATATGGTGACATGCCAATCAGCTTATCAACTCAAAACACCTGCAAAGGTTTCCTGAGCCTTCAAAATGGTCTCTCAGTTTGGTTCACTAGGCTACACAATCATGGGGAAGACTGCTGATCTGACAGTTGTCCAGAAGACAATCATTGACACCCTTCACAAGGAGGGTAAGCCACAAACATTCATTGCCAAAGAAGCTGGCTGTTCACAGAGTGCTGTATCCAAGCATGTTAACGAAAGTTGAGTGGAAGGAAAAAGTGTGGAAGAAAAAGATGCACAACCAACCGAGAGAACCGCAGCCTTATGATTGTCAAGCAAAATCGATTCAAGAATTTGGGTGAACTTCACAAGGAATGGACTGAGGCTGGGGTCAAGGCATCAAGAGCCACCACACACAGACGTGTCAAGGAATTTGGCTACAGTTGTCGTATTCCTCTTGTTAAGCCACTCCTGAACCACAGACAACGTCAGAGGTGTCTTACCTTGGCTAAGGAGAAGAAGAACTGGACTGTTGCCCAGTGTTCCAAAGTCCTCTTTTCAGATGAGAGCAAGTTTTGTATTTCATTTGGAAACCAAGGTCCTAGAGTCTGGAGGAAGGGTGGAGAAGCTCATAGCCCAAGTTGCTTGAAGTCCAGTGTTAAGTTTCCACAGTCTGTGATGATTTGGGGTGCAATGTCATCTGCTGGTGTTGGTCCATTGTGTTTTTTGAAAACCAAAGTCACTGCACCCATTTACCAAGAAATTTTGGAGCGCTTCATGCTTCCTTCTGCTGACCAGTTTTTTAAAGATGCTGATTTCATTTTCCAGCAGGATTTGGCACCTGCCCACACTGCCAAAAGCACCAAAAGTTGGTTAAATGACCATGGTGTTGGTGTGCTTGACTGGCCAGCAAACTCACCAGACCTGAACCCCATAGAGAATCTATGGGGTATTGTCAAGAGGAAAATGAGAAACAAGAGACCAAAAAATGCAGATGAGCTGAAGGCCACTGTCAAAGAAACCTGGGCTTCCATACCACCTCAGCAGTGCCACAAACTGATCACCTCCATGCCACGCCGAATTGAGGCAGTAATTAAAGCAAAAGGAGCCCCTACCAAGTATTGAGTACATATACAGTAAATGAACATACTTTCCAGAAGGCCAACAATTCACTAAAAATGTTTTTTTTATTGGTCTTATGATGTATTCAAATTTTTTGAGATAGTGAATTGGTGGGTTTTTGTTAAATGTGAGCCAAAATCATCACAATTAAAAGAACCAAAGACTTAAACTACTTCAGTCTGTGTGCATTGAATTTATTTAATACACGAGTTTCACAATTTGAGTTGAATTACTGAAATAAATGAACTTTTCCACGACATTCTAATTTATTGAGATGCACCTGTATTTGACATTTTGACACATTAGAAAAAATAGATTGTGTGTCAAAAACAAGATTATAAAGACCACATTCCAACATTAGAGCAACAAACCCTGAACAAATCAAACAGAAAAAAGTAAAACGTGCGCATTAACCCCGCGCACAACAGCGCCAACCGGCGTCCATCCCTCTAAACTCAAACAGTCCATGTACGCCTACGAGAGTCCCTGCGACAACTTTGCCGTCGGATTGCTCGAGTCCGGTGTTTCTATAAAAATTTTGTGAGACAGAATTACAGAAAATAACCTATAAAACAAACTCCAGCCAATAGGAAGAATAAACACAAAGAACTTGTAGATTCATTCACAAAACTGTCTCAAAGGTGTGTTCCTCCACAAAACAAACTCCAGCCTCTAGCGGAACAGAACAAAAACAAAAAAAAAATCCGTTCAGTTTCCTTGGACAGTCAAACGAATGCTCAGTGAGCCGACTGTTCATGAGTGCAGCAGATGACCTAATCCTTCCAATGTCCTGCAAAAAATACTCCACAAAACAAACTCCATCCAATAGGAGGAATAAATACAAGGAACATGCAGATTCCTCCACAACTGTCCCGAAGGAGTGTTATTCCACACAACAAACTCCAGCCGCTAGGCAGAGCCAGCACAAAAAGAAACAAAAAGGTGCCCAGTTTCCTCGGACGGTCAAGTGTATGTTCAGTAAGTCAAGCTCACTTGGGAGCAACCTGAGAAACACACTATGACTTCCTCAGTCCATTGATTTTATGAAAGACATCGCTTGTTGTGGGCATGTAAATATTTTGCGGCCATCCTTAGTATCTATTCTCAATTTGGCAGGAAACATCAGTGCAAAAGCGAGTGTTACTACACAAAACAAATTCTGGCCGCTAGGCGGAACTAACACAAAAAGAAACAAAAAGGCGCCCAGCTTTCTCAGATAGTGTATGTTCAGTGAGTCAAGCTGACTTGGGGGCAACATGAGAAACACAAAATGGCTTACTCAACCCATTGTCTCTATAAATGTCAGTGCTTGCTGTGGGCATGTAAACATTTTGCGCCCATCATTAGTATCTATTCTCAATTTGGCCAGAAACCTCAGTGCAAAAGCGATCCTCTGTTGATGCAAGAGTTTCTTGAAGGAGTGTTACTACACAAAACAAACTCCGGCCGCTAGGCGGAACCAACACAAAAAGAAACAAAAAGGCGCCCAGCCTCTTCAGATAGTCAAGTGTATGTTCAGTGAGTCAAGCTCACTTGTTGGCAACATGAGAAACACCAAATGACTTACTCACACCATTGTCTCTATGAAAGTCAGTGCTTGCTGTGGGCATGTAAATATTTTGCAGCCATCCTTAGTATCTATTCTCAATTTGGCCAAAAACATCAGTGCAAAAGTGATCTTTCGTTGATGTAAGAGTTTCTTGCATTCCTTGAATCGATCATGTTTCTCTCTTGTCGAATTTCGCAAAGTCTGGGAACAAGAAAATGCTGTGGTTCTTCCAAGAAAACTTTTCTCTACTCCTCGCCTCGCGTAACATGAGATCTTTATCGGATGATCTCAGAAATTTGGCCAGAATTGATCGGGGCATGTCTCCCTCAGTGGATCTCCGAGCCGACACTCTGTGAGCTCGCTCGGTTTCCAGCTTATGGCCTGTTATGTCGGGCAGACTTGGGCCGATTATGATTCTCAAGTTCCTCCAACTTTTCCCAAACCCGTTCCAAGACTGTCTTGGTCGCTAGCGGATTAGCAGCTAATTCCTTCTCCGATGACTCCAGGTAATCGATCCGTCTCTCAACGTCACCGATTCTTGTAACCAACCCAGAGAATTTCGTCTCCATCACAGTAATCGATCGACGTATTACAGCAAGATGCTCCATGTCCACTACCACCTTGCCAGCATTACAGACATGTTGGACAGCTGGCATTGAATTTCTCCCACCGCACCATCCAAACTGAGTCCCCGGCCTGCGGCCCTGTCTGGGGTATCAGCTTGAGCACGTAAGTCTCTTTTAATATCTCCAGAGCCGAGGATTTTGAATTCTTTGACCTCAAGTCAAACAGTCAAGAATCAGTGTATCGAGTCTCACCAGTTTATGACATAAAAAGAATTAAAAGCTAGCAAAGTGCGCATAGCTCGCTGTACACATGTCCAAACCTCGCATGGCGCCACGTGACTCCTTAAATCTTTAAGGTTTATTTAGAAAAATACGATTGTTAATTTTTCTTTCATGTAGCTTGTAATGCATTAATAATGTTAACTTTTAACTTTAAAAATGCATTACTATATGTAAACATTAACCTATAAGTGTTGAAAAAGTTTTGTTAATTGTTAGTTTATGTTAAATAATGTAGTTAACTAATGTTGGAAGGGTTTATCAATAGTTTTGAACATTTTAATATTCATCGGAAATACTAGACACATTCTGTCATTGACAAACTTCCTGTTGAGGAAAGCAGAAGCTAATAAGGAGGTGGCAGGAGATTTAGGATGGGGAGATAACAGGCCGCCTTTGTGTGAGGAACAGTGTTGACACCATCATTAGAGTTCATTTTATTTATTGTGGTCCATTTAAGAGCTTTGGCTGATTGGAATTGAAGTGAATAAGTTATGTAACTTCTACGGTGCTTTATTTGACATTTTGGAGCTTAATAGGCTCCTTTTTAACACATTTGATGGAAATGTGGGGCAAGGATAAAAGTTTGATGTATACTGTAACTATTTCCCGCCAAACGCATCAACACTCCAGTCCAGTAGGAGGCGAGAAAGCACCAGAAGTTGTTTTGCAAACCGCCATTTATCACGAAGAACAGCTGAGCTCTCAATCGGTAAGTGTTCAATTTGTTTTATATTATTTGTGAGATTTCTAGTTTCGTGTGTGTGTTTTTTATGTGCATGTACTTTTTCTCTCTTTTGTGTTTTAATGATTGTAAAAGAAGCTTTTTATCGCCGTATGTGACTGGATAAACAAGTTATTAGATATATCATCTAAGCATCTGGAGCATTGTGAATTTGAGTGTTTTTCTTTTGTAATGTGTTGTGGAAATCAAACTCAGGTAAATTTCAATAGCATCTAATTTCTAAAGTGTTTGTTGTAATATTCTGACTGTATATGAATACACACTTCAGTGAGTTGAGATTGTGATTTTAGTGAAAATGTTTGTTTGTTCCTACTCAACAGATATTACAGTAATTATTCTTTAGGTGATTAATGATTTAAGTCATCTCTATGAATATATGAAAGGCAGACATCATTAGAAGAGAACATTTATTACTGTGGAGGACCACTTTGTTCATAATATGTCCATAATTCTTGGAGGTCCAGACTTTAATTATGATTCATCACAGAAATCTCTCATCTGAAGATAGAGGTGACGTCACTGAAGACAAAGATGATGGAGAGAGAAGTAGTTTCATCCTGCACCTGTTTTGAGCGAGTTAAAGTTGAGATTGTAAGTAAGCTTTCAAATGATGTGATATGACTGTGACTCTGTGATGATGAACAGTACAGATGTGATTGTGTTGTGTTTGTCAGGAGCTGGAAAATGTTTCCTGTCAATCTTCAGTGTGTGTGACTGATGGGACCTCCACAGAATGTCAGGATTCAGTGTGGAGCGGCAGAGATCAGTCCACACCACAGCGGCTGCTGGACAAACTCTCTGAACAGAGATCCAGAGACACACAGGACTCACAGCTCACTTTACTCTGTTCTACTGATGCTCAGGAGAGTGTGCGTGACAGTAATCAGGGTGATCAAACCTCCACAGAGTCTCTGACTTCTGTCTGTAACGCTGGAGAACAGCAGATGCTGCAGACACCAGTGAAGATTGAAGTGAAGCAGGAGGAGATTAAAGAAGAAAACACAACAGAGGAACAACAGAGCGATGAAGATGATGATGATGAACAGCAGATGCTGCAGACACCAGTGAAGATTGAAGTGAAGCAGGAGGAGATAAAAGAAGAAAACACAGCAGAGGAACAACAGAGTGATGAAGATGAATATGATGATGAACAGCAGATGCTGCAGACACCAGTGAAGATGTGTTCAGTGAAGCTGCTGGACTGCAGAAACCTGATGAAGATGAGAGGAGAAACCACAGCAGAGGAACAACAGAGTGATGAAGACGATGAAGAAACCACAGAAGAGGAACAACAGAGTGATGATGAAGATGATGATGATTTTATTCCCTCAGGTATGTTTCTTCCTTTAATGTTGTTTTACATTTTGAAGACAAGCAACATGTCTGCATTAAAAAGTTCCTTGTTGTTTTTATTGTTGTTTTAGAAGTGCTCAATTGTCTTTTAAAGGGATAGTTCACTCAAAAATGAAAATTATCTCAACATTTACTACCCTTATGCTATCCCAGCAGGGACGGATTATGACTTGCAAAGGCCCCAGGGCCAATTATCTCCAAGAGCCCCCCTCCCCTCCCACCATTTTTCCTGTTCTTTCCCTTAGCTGCGCATTCACAGTAATAGAAAGTGGAAGTTATGATGATCATGAATATTCAAACCATTGTCACTCCGCCTGCGCTACCCCTGCTCTAAAAAAAAGCATTTGTACACATTGTACTGGGTTTACAGAATAAAGGTATAGGACTAAAAAATTTTTCTGATATAATTTTTCTCTCTACAAGTCTAATATTAGCTACACAACGAATAATCAACAATGCGGCAAATTAAGGCATATGAAACACACATCTTTAATGAATTAACTGTCAAATATACACGTATTTAATCTGAGTCAATTGTTTCTGTGCCCTTTAAGCGCCAATGTAACATTTGCATACAAGCCCTGTGCTCCGCACTCCTCTCATGTTCCCCAATCCGCTCCGAATGTTTCCAATCGCAAAATCCATCAACGAAGGCATTATGCTTAGTGGAAAATAGTTTGCACGGTTAACAGTAAATACATCCATTTGATGGGGAGTACAGTAACCACTGACGAGAAACAGTTTGTCCATTTGGCAAAGAGCAGCTGAGTAATGCATTAGTAACTCCTAGCCTTCCCACTGATTGTCCTACTCCTATCCCTCACAGACACTGGGTATTTGCTGCTTCGATTTTGGTTTTTCCATAAAGCGGGGTCGGTAACTGTGTCGCACCATGAATTGGGATCCTCATCCTCCTCACCCCACGAATGGTGTTAGGCCCACTCCACCTGTGGGTCTGAAACAAGGCTGTTATAGTAAAATAAAACTAAGCAAGAAAAAAACTGAAATAAATTTAAACTGTAAAAACTCGAGTGAAAGGCAACTGACAAGCCCATTAAAGGACGGGCCAACGTGATCTAGTCTTTTATAAAAAATTTCCATCACACGTGTTGAATATAATAAAAAATATATAAAAAATGTTCTAAATATGTCCTACGTAAAAATGTAGGATATTCTGTTTCAAGTTCCTTCATTTAAGGAAAGAAAGTAAAATATTAAATATGTTGCTGAGCTCTAGTTTTCTCATTAGGTAACATTATACTAATATATATATATATATATATGTGTGTGTGTGTATGTATATATATATATATATATATATATATATATATATATATATATATATACACACTATATTGCCAAAAGTATTTGCTCACCCATCCAAATAATTGAATTCAGGTGTTCCAATCACTTCCATGGCCACAGGTGTATAAAATGAAGCACCTAGGCATGCAGACTGCTTCTACAAACATTTGTGAAAGAATGGGCCGCTCTCAGGAGCTCAGTGAATTCCAGCATGGTACTGTGATAGGATGCCACCTGTGCAACAAGTCCAGTCGTGAAATTTCCTCGCTACTAAATATTCCACAGTCAACTCTCAGTGGTATTATAACAAAGTGGAAGCGATTGGGAATGACAGCAACTCAGCCACGAAGTGGTAGGCCACGTAAAATGACAGAGCGGGGTCAGCGGATGCTGAGGCGCATAGTGCGCAGAGGTCGCCAACTTTCTGCAGAGTCAATCGCTACAGACCTCCAAAGTTCATGTGGCCTTCAGATTAGCTCAAGAACAGTGCGTAGAGAGCTTCATGGAATGGGTTTCCATGGCCGAGCAGCTGCATCCAAGCCATACATCACCAAGTGCAATGCAAAGCGTCGGATGCAGTGGTGTAAAGCATGCCGCCACTGGACTCTAGAGCAGTCGAGACGCGTTCTCTGGAGTGACGAATCACGCTTCTCCATCTGGCAATCTGATGGACGAGTCTGGGTTTGGCGGTTGCCAGGAGAACGGTACTTGTCTGACTGCATTGTGCCAACTGTGAAGTTTGGTGGAGGGGGGATTATGGGGTTGTTTTTCAGGAGCTGGGCTTGGCCCCTTATTTCCAGTGAAAGGAACTCTGAATGCTTCAGCAT
Source organism: Myxocyprinus asiaticus (assembly GCF_019703515.2). Taxonomy (NCBI): domain Eukaryota; kingdom Metazoa; phylum Chordata; class Actinopteri; order Cypriniformes; family Catostomidae; genus Myxocyprinus; species Myxocyprinus asiaticus. The sequence continues at coordinate 39,960,224 of NC_059371.1, forward strand.
ACCAAGAGATTTTGGACAATTCCATGCTCCCAACTTTGTGGGAACAGTTTGGGGATGGCCCCTTCCTGTTCCAACATGACTGCGCACCAGTGCACAAAGCAAGGTCCATAAAGACATGGATGAGCGAGTTTGGTGTGGAAGAACTTGACTGGCCTGCACAGTCCTGACCTCAACCCGATAGAGCACCTTTGGGATGAATTAGAGCGAAGACTGCGAGCCAGGCCTTCTCGTCCAACATCAGTGTCTGACCTCACAAATGCGCTTCTGGAAGAATGGTCAAAAATTCCCATAAACACACTCCTAAACCTTGTGGAAAGCCTTCCCAGAAGAGTTAAAGCTGTTATAGCTGCAAAGGGTGGGCTGACGTCATATTAAACCCTATGGATTAAGAATGGGATGTCACTTAAGTTCATATGCATCTAAAGGCAGATGAGCGAATACTTTTGGCAATATAGTGTATATATATGTTTTTTTTTTTTTTTTTCTTTTTCTCCCAATTTGGAATGCCCAATTTCCAATGTGCTTTTAAGTCCTCATGGTCACATAGTGATTCGTCTCAGTCCAGGTGGCGGAGGACGAATCCCAGTTGCCTCCGCGTCTGAGACCGCCAACCCGCGCATCTTATCACGTGGTTTGTTGAGTGTGTTGCCACGGAGACATAGCACGTGTGGAGGCTTCACGCCATCCACCGCGGCAACCATGCTCAACTCGCCACGCGCACCACCGAGAACTAACCACATTATAGCGACCACGAGGAGTTTACCCCATGTGACTCTACCTTCCCTATCAACCGGGCCAATTTGGTTGCTAAGGAGACCTGGCTGGAGTCACTCATCACGCCCTGGGATTTGAACTAGCGAGCTAGCGAACTCCAGGGGTGGTAGCCATCGTATTTTACCACTGGGCTACCCAGGCCCTCACATTATACTATTTTTAAGCTTATATGAGTTAAATTTCACCATATAAAGAGAGTGAAGGACATTGCATTTGGTAAAGACTTAATAATAAGTCTTTATATAAATAAACTTTCCCCGTACCTGGCCTCAAAATACTGCTCTTATGTGAATCATCCTTAAAAATCAAACTGAATAATGAAATCTATAATGCCACATTTGGCACCCAATGATATGAGGGTGAGTAAATTAACAATATTTAGAGGAGATTGTTTTGTAATTTTTTATTTTTTTTGGGTTGAATTAATGAATACATTTTCAGCAATAAACATATTTAAACCATCTTCATTAACAAATTAAAATAAATAAGCAAGAAATCATTAAAAAAGATAAGATAAATTGAAACCGAAAGTGAAACCAAAATTAAAATGGAAAAAAACTCAAATGGAATTAAATCATACATTGAACATTGACAAACTTAAAAATAAAAACTAAATTAAATGTAAAAACAAAATCACAACTATATTAATCTTGGTCTGAAGGTTTGATGTTGCTGTGGGTGGTCTGTGCCTGCCCTGTTGCGGGAGAGTTGAGGTACCTGCTCTGAGACTGGTAGCGATGGGTGTTGGATCTTCGTGGAATTATCATCACATTCACAAAAAGTGGTGATATCCTCCTCTTTTTCTTCCCAAGAATGGGAAATGGTAGCAGCCCCTTCCCTGCTAGTGCAAGGCTCTGTGCTAATGCTAGCGATTTCCTCGTTGTTGTTGAAATCCAGTGGTTTTGCAAAGAAATTAGAAATTGAAGGAAACCTCTTCAGAAAAATAGCTTCCTTCTCTTCCCTGATCTTTTTGGATTTTCTTTTAAAAGCACCACTTGTTTTCCTTAGATCCATTGTTATGCATTAATTAGCAAACAAAAGTTACGTGAACGTTTCGACGTCACTAGTCTAGCGGTAACAGGCATTACAATCTGATTGGACCAATAAAAAAAGAAAATCTGTCATTTCAAATATACACACTATTGGCTGTACTTCTATATTTGAAGGAGGGTTTTTTATAGTCATTCAACCAACTGTATTAAAGTAAAGTGTGTAAGTTTTGACAGTTAAAATGTTAAATCTTATCCATGCTAAAACAGACTCGACTGCTCTCTCTATGCCCATTTTTTCCCTATTAATAATAATAAATTTAGTCAAAAAAAAATAAAAAAAAATTGATGTTCGGGTGGTGGGCACAGCGTCTCCATTTGTCTTTCCCTTCTTTCTTTCTTTCTTTCTTTCTTTATACAGTTATAAGAATAATTACAGTTATAATAATAATTGTATGTACAGGTGTGCTATTTGTATATAGCACACCTGTACATACAAATGTGTCTCTTTTATTTATAAATATACATATTTGTATCTTATTCACATATCTTTATTTTTATTTTACTATCTGTGTACTGTTGTTGTCTCTGTGCACTAGAAGCTTCTTCTGTCACCAAAACGAATTTCTTGTGTGTGCAAACATTGGCAATAAATCTCTTTCTGATTCTGATAAATAGTACTTTTTTCCTATACCCTTCACACAAAGAAAGAAGCTCAAAGAGTGGTTCAAATAAATATAATTTGGGGATGACAATGTTTGTATAAGAGGTTTGGAGGCCTTCATATTCACAGGGCCCAATAGTAACAAGAGTGCCAGCCAGGGAGCCCTCATAGACCAAGAGCCTTGTTTCAGAGGCCTTGTATAGGCTATAGGTCCCATATATTCAAGCATAAATAAACATATTTATGCCCCCCGGGCTCCTGGTAGTCAAGGGCCCCTGGGCACTGGCTCCATTGGCCCGGTCGGTAATCCATCCCTGCATCCCAGATGTGTATGACTTTCTTTTTGCTGCAGAACACAAAGATTTTTAGAAGAATATCTTAGCTCTGCAGGTCCATTCAATGCAAGTGAATGGCGGCCAGAACTTTGAAGCTCCAAAAATCACATAAAGGCAGCATAAAAGTAATCCATAAGACTCCAGTGGTCAAATCTACATCTTCATGAGTAATATCATTGGTGTGGATGAGAAACAGATCAATATTTAAGTCCTTTTTAACTCTAAAAATACATTTACTCTAGACCTCCTATGCTCCTTCACGAGAGGTCTGTTGTTTTTTGCCAATTCACAATCTCCATACATATTGCCACCTACTGGGCTTCTGTGCAAATATTTTTTATTATTCTCCTTTCTCATCCGTGCACAGTAAAGCTGCGTTCACACTGCCAGCGACTTTGTGGCTTGGTGTTGCTAGACTCTGTAATCTGTGTCACTAGTGGGCGTTCCTACTCTTTGTCCCTGTAACGTTATTGGAGGACTGCACGTCTGGCAATAATGTTTAAATATTTGATCACGGATGAGACCTAATACTGGTTAGATTAAGATATCATTACAGTTTGACAAGGAATCAGTTCTCTTGTCTCTAAAATTGTACATTCTGCAGTGTAGAGTGTTTTATAAAATGTGCAGCAGTGTTCAGTGTATTAAATCATTAATAAGACAATCAATCTATCATGAATGAATGAATCAAACTTACTCGGAATGCAGACCGTTTCTGACACGCTTTTCCATGCATCGTTTTATTATATCCATGCATGTGGTTACATACAAATTATATAGAACAGTAAAAATCCCTCACGACGCTGAAACTTCTCCTCTGTCTTGCATGCACTCGTCCCCAGTCTGCCAGGAGACAGATGACATGAGCTCTGTTGTCTTCACTCTCATTGGCAGATGCTCATGAATGTTGCTCGTCATTTGCATAAAGTTTACATTTTCTTAGCTTGTCTTGTCGCTCTCCACGGCGATCTCTGTCGCCAACGGCCGTGGCAGCTCGTGTCGCCAGAAGTCGCTGTGCTCTCACTGAAAATTAATAGGATCGTGTTGCTGTCTCGCGCGATGTCGCTGGCAGTGTGAACGCAGCTTTAGTGGCAGGGCCGATTGCCGACTACAGATTTAAGATGAAGATTGGTCGATTTAGGTGGGCAGGTGATCGATCGGTGCATCCCTAATCTTTTTATTGTAATTTTTCCAAAGTCATAACAGTTCTGCGGTGTCAGTGACTCTGGAGTAAAGTTTCTGCTAATAGTCTTAATTTGTTATTTTAAATTTAAAGTAGGGCTCGACATTGACAATAAGGACTGTCCAATGGCCTGGGCCAGTGCTGCATTTATAATGTTAGTGCAAGCGGACAACAAGTGAGAGAGCACAATAAATACACGGAGCGAACAAAACCTTACCAAGCACTCGGAGACAAGCGAGCTTGATTCTTTTTAGCTTGCAAAGATGCGCAAGCACACAATATACTGGACGCTGCAAGGCACCAGTGTGTGCAGATACCTAGAACTGTCCACACTCTTTTCCAAGTGTCTTAGCAGCAGCAATTACCAACGTGTAGGAAATAGTGGGGAAAAAAACCCCACTTTATGTATTTCGGAGTGGGATTATACTTGTTGTGCGACATTTTAAGTATCCCCACACATTCTGTGTTCAACATGTTGATGAGAATTAGTAATCCACACGTTGCAACACAAGAAACCAACAGTTTCTTTCTGTTGGACTGTAAATCCATCTCTCTCCATGTAGCTTAGATGCGTTTAATGTGCACTCATAAAGGGACAGAGCGCTGGTTTTGTTCCCACAGTAAAAACACAAATTTTCTTTAATGAATTCGCCTTGAGAGATGAAGCACTAAATTAAACGTAATAAACTTTGTTAAACCCTGGTTGTGCACATGGCTGGAAATCATGAGCGGCTCAGTATACAAAATGTAAGAATAAACTACATTTAATTAGGTAATGTTTCAAAGCGTAAACATTAATTACATTTACATTTATTCATTTGGCAGACGCTTTTATCCAAAGCGACTTACAAAAGAGGAACACATAAGTGAATCATCTTAAGGAGACAGTGGTATGAAAAGTGCCATATTACAAAGTTTCACTAGTGTCAGAATAGTATTCAAAACAAAGTTTTAATTTTTTATTTTTATTTTATTAATTTTAAAGAGAGTGAGTCAGTTTCACTGATGGAGTTGGGAAGGTCATTCCACCAACGTGGTATGATGAAGCTGAAAGTCCGGGAAAGTGTTTTGGTGCCTCTGTGTTGGTACAACAAGGTGACCGGAGGCTTCTAGTGGGCGTGTAGCTCTGCAGAAATGATTTTAGGTATGCTGGAGCAGACCCAGTGACTGTTCTGTATGCCAGCATCAGAGCCTTGAATTTGATACTTGCATCAACTGGCAGCCAGTGGAGAGAGACAAGGAGTGGTGTAACATGCACTCTCTTTGGTTCATTAAAGACCAGACGTGCTGCTACATTCAGGATCATTTGCAAGGGTCTAAATGCACATGCAGAGAGGCCTGTAATGAGAGCGTTAAAGTAGTCCAGTCTAGTTATGACAAGTGACTGGACAAGCAGTTGTGTGGCATGTTCAGAGAGGAAGGGTCTTATCTTCCTGATATTGTAGAGTGTAAATCTACATGATCTTGCAGTCTTTGAGATGTGGTCTGTGAAATTTAGTTTATCGATGGTTACCCCTAGATTTTGGAAGGCGTTACTGTAATGGCACCCAGCTGCACGGTGATGTTGTGTTCAACAGCAGGGTTGGCTGGAAAGACAAGGAGTTCGGTCTTGGCTGGGTTGAGTTGCAGGTGGTGTTCCTTCATCCATGCCGAGATATCTGCAAGGCAGGCAGAGATTCGAGCAGTCACTGTGGTGTCATTGGGCTGGAAAACAAGTAGAATTGCATGTCATCAGCATAGCAGTGGTAAGAGAAACCATGTGCCTGAATGATGGGTCCCAGTGATGTTGTGTATATAGAGAAGAGAAGTGGCCCAAGCACTGATCCCAGAGGTACCCCAGTAAGTAGCTGATGTGGCTTGGATACCTAACCTCTCCAGGCTACCTTGAAGGACCTACCTGAGAGATAGGAGTTAAACCAGTCAAGCACAGTTCCTGTGATGCCCAGCGAGGAGAGGGTGGAGAGTAAGAACTGATTGTTGACTGTGTCAAACGTTGTGGAAAGGTCCAGCAGAATCAGGACGGATGATCTGGATTCAGCTTTCGCCTGTCTCAGCAACTCAGTGACACATAGCAGGGCAGTCTCGGTGGAGTGTCCACTTTTGAAGCCTGACTGATTGTCATCCAGCAGCTTATTCTGTAATTCAACATGATAATGGCGTTTGATATGAAAAATGCAAAAACATGATGGCTATTATTATTTTCAGAGCTGTTCAGCTGCAGGGTGAAGATGACTATTTAAAACAGTCTACTTCATATCCTCATAGCACACCTGTTACATTTCTGGACTGTTCAGGTATTTTTGTTTTTGAGCTTTGTGTATCAATCAGAGTTGGTCTTGTTTGGGTAGTCTAATTTCATGTTTATATCCACATTCTTAATTCACAGATTAGGCCTAAAATCTACCTACTGTATATTACACGTGTCAAGTCATTTATATTTGTATAGCACTTTTCACAACACGCATCGTTTCAAAGCAGCTTTACAGAAATCATGTATTAACAATAAATGAAACTGTAATATCTATAACGGGACAGCAGCCTTTTTGACATGGAGTGCCATTTTTTATTTTCCTGGTCAATGGCTGTGCTGCACGAGTCTGTTGGGTATACTTCAGTCTCGTCACATTTTAACTTTTTGTTTAGCCTCCCATTCAGCTCATGAAAACAAGCTGCGTGATCATGAAGAAGGATTACATCAAGATGTAGACTGGAATGCAGGTGTGGTATTTATGCAAACAAAATAGTCTACCCCTCTCTCGCGTTGCCAGTGATTACCCCTCCGCATGCCAATGCTGGCACAAGGGTTGCCGACCCCTGATCTATAAAGTCTTAGTCATCATTGTGTACCCGATTTAGTGGCAAGGTCTCCTCTCTCAGGAATTCTGATGTTATTACATACAGCCAATAATCAGATATTTAACTTAGTGACTAAATCTTTGATCCTTCTTGACCAAAACCCATCAGCTCCACTGAACTCTTTGCTTAAAAACACGTGTGAATAGCAGGACAGCTGAGGTTAATATTAATCTCTTTATGAATTTTTATCTGTAAATTGTGATTACATAAGGCATAAATCATATCTTGCAAACTATAAATGTGATACAACTTTGAAATTGTCTTCAAAACTTAACATATATAAAAAACATTTAGCTTCAGACATTTTTTTATGCCATGATGGTAAAAACAGCTACTTTTCATTTTTGTGAAACCAGAACGGGTCAGTAGAAAAAAATCATTAGCGTTGAGCCCTGTATTAAAGGAATAGTTCAGCCAAAGATTTAATTGTCATCATGTACTCATCCTCATGTTCTTCCAAACTTTCGTTCTTTCAGACATTTGTCTGTGACTGTGACTCACATTCAATCAAAATATCTCTAGTTATCAAATGCAACTATCAGTCATAAGTAATGGTGTAAAAATATAGTTTTTGCACAGCAGAAATCACAATTAATACTAGGAATGGGGAAAAATCAGCTCTTACAAAATCGCGATTCTTGAGGCAAATGATTTTTAAATCGTCTCCTTGATAAAAAAAAAAAAAAAAGTTGCTTTGCTTAATATGCTAATATAATGATTTTACTTAAAATCACAGTTTGTTTTGTTGTAACATGCCATCGTGTTACCACAATAATAGACTGGCGTACATTGTCTCTTTTAAACTGTCACGTGTATCAGAGCCGTGACAGACGTGCGTGAGCTCGTGATATTTAAAGTTTCATTCTCTTTCACTCTCCTCAACAGTTCCCTGTTACTTTTAACTGTCTTGTCTGATGATATAATGGCTAATATCAATAAAGCGTCTATCACATACTGTCCATAAGTATGTTGGTATGTCATTTAGACAGAAGTAATTACTCAGTAACACGAATCTCAAAACTTGAGCAAATCCAGCATTTTCTTCTGGTGGAGTGCTCATGTATCTTTTTCCTAAGCATGTATTTTATCAGCCTGGATCAATACTCAGTTTCTTTGACTCATGAATGTTGCATATATCAGTCTGTGACAGTATAAGCAGGCGATACGGGCCATGTAAACTGAAAGCTGTCAGGAGATTGCTGCTCGATAGATTCGCACAAGCGCTTGAGAGCAACTTCAAAGTAGAAGCACTTTACGTGTGCTACTGTTAATGTTAATGTCATGTTCATGGTGCACTGTATGTTCAATTAGTTTGATTCTGTCTTTTGTGAGAAAATGTGATTGGTAATGCACACATACCATAACTGTTAATTACTGTTGTTATTGTCCTCTTTCTATTATATTAACATTTTTAAATATGCAAATAAAATGTTATTACTAAAAGTAGAATAAACTGCTGTCTACAATTTAAAATTCACAAAATCTTTTTTTATCTCATGAAAATGTTATGCAATTTTGAGTAAATATAGTGCTAAATAAAAGTAATATGTCTTCCACAATTTGATGTAAATGTTTATTATTATATTAAGATGTGTGAGATCATCGTTATATCAGCCTTTCGGGCCACCCTTCTTTCTGGATATCTGCATTGACCATTCAAAAACTATTTCGGTCGACCACTAGTTAACACAGCTAATCTTAATAAATATTGAATCTGCATCGAATCAGGAGGCAATTCCCACCCCTAATAAATACTGGACGTTTGTTGTGTTCTGCCAGGAAACAGTTTGTTTTTAAATATCTTTTCCTTTTTAATTGATTTTTGTCAATTTACTGTGTTCATTTTAGAGCTGATGAAAGAACAAGATGAACCTCTAGAGCTGAATGAAGTGGAGGAAGAACTTCAGGATCAGAAAAATCATGATTTAACAACTGGAGAAAAATCTTTGAGTGACTCAAAGATTAAGAAGAATTTCTCACCAAAAAAACCTCAAAGAAGAGCAGCCAAAAATAATTTCACCTGCACTCAATGTGGAAAGTGTTTCACATGTAAAAGCCAGCTTAATATACACATGAGAGTTCATACATTAGAGAGGCATTACACGTACCATCAGTGTGGAAATAGTTTCATACATACACAAAATCTCACGTGTCATCTTCGCTGTCACTCAGGAGAAAGACAATTTGAATGTGACAAGTGCAGTAAAACATTTATTTTGGCACAGTACTTAAAAGAACATCTGAAAACACACACAAATGAGAAGACTTTCAGATGCTTTTTTTGTGGAAAAGGTTTTTCATGCCTGACCTATTGTAAAGAACACCAGAAAATACATACTGGTGCTGGGGTTCATATGTGCTTTGAATGTGGGAAGATCTTTACTAAAGCCGGCAACTTGAAACGGCACCAAATAATTCATACTGGAGAAAAACCGTACAAGTGCTCACACTGTGAAAAGAGTTTCACTCGTTCACAACACCTGAAAACACACAAGAGAATTCATACTGGAGATAAATCTTACAAGTGCTCACTCTGTGAAAAGAGTTTCGCTCAGTCATACAACCTGAAAACACATGAGAGAATTCATACTGGAGATAAACCTTACAAGTGCTCACACTGTGGAAAGAGTTTCACTCAGTCACAAAACCTGAAAACACACAAAATAATTCATACTGGAGATAAACTTTACAAGTGCTCACACTGTGAAAAGAGTTTCACTCGGTCACAACAACTGAAAACACATGAGAGAATTCATACTGGAGAAAAACTTTACAAGTGCTCACACTGTGGGAAGAGTTTCACTCTGTCACAACACCTGAAAATACACGAGAGAATTCATACTGGAGAAAAACCTTACAAGTGCTCACTCTGTGGAAAAAGTTTCACTCAGTTAGAAAACATGAAAACACATGAGAGAATTCATACTGGAGAAAAGCCATTCAAGTGCTCACACTGTGAAAAGAGTTTCACTGTGTTACAAAGCTTGAAAAGACACAAGAGAAACCATACTAGAGAAAAACCTTACAAGTGCTCACACTGTGAAAAGAGTTTCACTCAGTCACAAAACCTGAAAACACACGAGAGAATTCATACTGGAGAGAAACCATACCACTGCTTTTGATGTGGGAAAAGTTTCAGCGCAGCAAGTCATCTATATATTCATGTAAAAAAGTTTTGCCCAAGTAGTCACAGTGAGAAGAAAACATCTTCATGTCCAACAGTATCGAGTAAATAGTTTGAAATTCAGATAAACCCAAAGATGAAATTTCTTCCAAAAGAGCTGCATCATCTAAAGCACATTCAGATCGTCAGCCAGTTGTTGATTCCCTACAGAGTTGGGGGATGGTGTCTTGAGAATTAATTCTGGAGAAAAACCTTACAATTGCTCACACTGTGAAAAGAGTTTTACTCAGTCACACTGCTTGAAAATACACAAGAGAGTTAATACTGGAAATAAACCTTACAAGTGCTCACACTGTGAAAAGAGTTTCCCTCGGTCACACCACCTGAAAATACATGAGAGAATTCATACTGTATAGATACCATACCACTGCTTTTGATGTGGGAAAAGTTTCGGTGCAGCAAGTCATCTATATACACGTGTAAAAACGTTTTGCCCAAGTAGTCACAGTGAGAAGAAAACATCTTCATGTCCAACAATATTGACTAAATAGTTTGAAATTCAGATAAACCCCAAAATGAAATTTCTTCCAAAAGAGCCGCATCATCTAAAGCCCTATTCGGACAGGACAAGTTTTCCTTGAAGAGGTTTGGGAAATTAGTGTTTCATAGATGTACTTTGTGATTTTAATCCCATCTGAATCTGACAAGTCTCACTGACCCCGTTTACACCTGGTATTAAGATGTGATTATGGTAATAACATCATATGTGGTCAGTGCTGAATACAGGTCTAAACGGGGTCTAAAACGTTTTGTGATCAGATCACAAAAATCATCTATGAATGCTGTCAAAAACGCATTTGACCACATTTGAGGTGTAAATGCTTATCCGTCCTTCAGTATTGTAGTGCTCAATTCCAAGACTCGGACTCGAGTCCGACTCGAGTCGCGATTGTGATGACTCATGACTTGAACACTACTTGGACTTGAATTTGAGCATTGGGTGCATTCTGACTTTGAGGAGAGGACTCATTACAACTGTTAACTTTTGCAGTCTGTCCTTTTATGGCTTTAGATCACATGAATGTCATGCCATGTACCAGTTGTGCGAGCACAAATCTCTGTGCTCGCACGTGGATTTCCTTTGTTTTCACTTAAAACTGGACGCACACTTTCAAATCTCCCTGCTCCCTGCTCAGTGTGCGCGTGTGCCACTCAAAACATGTCATGTGTACTCGCAAGTCTATTATAACACAAAATAACTCTGCCTCTGGTTTATTCATACAAATATTCTGCCTCTGTAGACATGGTATAGAGAGGGATAATACCGGAGTTTGCCGCTCTCCCTCTCATGCAGACCGACACGACCACGCCCCCCATGCCACAATCTTGTTTTAGAAACAACACTGCATGCGATGTTAGGTTTTTTAGAGAATGTGTTTTTAACGTGTATTTTGTCTTACTGTACTGGCAGAGTTTTTATAGTCAAAACAATTAAAAAATCTACCAGTGCTGAAGAAATAATCCAAAGTATTTAAAATACATTACTGACTTTGAGTAATCTAACAGAATACGTTACAAATTACATTTTATAGCATGTATTCTGTAATCTGTAGTGGAATATGTTTAAAAAGTAACCCTCCCAACTCTGTGTATGACATACTTGTAGTCTCGTATCCGAAACAACAATATGAATGGTTTTAGGAGACTGCAAATGATCCATCTCAAACTAGTCATGACATCCAGTCAGCAGACAAATATGGAACAAGTGCATTTTTTGCTGGTGTTCCCCAGTCAACCCAGTAAAACAAAAGATCCAAACTAGCACTGGGCAACAAATTTCTGTCCTAAGATGTGCGGAACCATCAGGACAATGGACGCATCCATCCACGTCTGGGACATAGCATGCCCTACCTCCCATATGGACCTATCCATCAGTAAGTTCTTACATACACTTTTGTCACAAGTTTTATTGTAACTGTCATTTGCAACAATATTTGAAAAGTAATTGTTGTTGAAAATATAACATTTCCTGTCCATAGTTCTTAGGGTTGTTGTTGAACAAGATAGATGTGTTAATCAAAACTTCATAACAACTTCCTATCATTGTCATTATTTTTCTGCAAGGTAGGATGACCCAGCGCAGACTGAACTAACATTAGAAGAATGCTATGGATGACAGCATCCATTCTTCAGATCCTCAGACATGAAGTATTTTAGTTTTCTTTCTCTGAATTCAATCCCATCTACAGAGGAAGAGGAGGAAAATTAAGGACATTGGAAGGAAAGAAATGGCTGAACAATGAGTCTTGTTTAATGGAGCCATTTAGGACCTGCCATCAATGTGGAGGACCAGTTGTTGAAACAAAAATAATGACATCAGAGAGCCTCATCCATTTTCAATGGGAATGTTTAAAGATACATGAAGGGCTGTGGAGTTCATGCTCTAATGTTCGGGGTATGCCCGAAAACAACCTTCTTGTGGTAGCATGGACACTCATCGCCACTTTATTAGGCACACCTGTACATCTACTTATTCATGTGATTATCTAATCAGCCAATCATGTGGCAGAAGTGTAATGTATAAAATCATGCAGCTATGGGTCAGGAGCTTCAGTTAATGTTCACACCAATCATCAGTATGAGGAAAACATTTGATCTCTGTGATTTAGACCATGACATGATTGTTGGTGCCAGACGGGCTAGTATTTCTGTAACTGCTGATCTCCTGGGATTTTCATGCACAACAGTCTCTAGAGTGCAAAGAGAATTGTGCGAAAAATAGAAAACATCCAGCGAGTGGCAGTTCTGTGGGTGAAAACGGCTTGTTAAGCATGGAATTGTCCAAAATCTCTTGGTATGCTGAAGCATTCAGAGTTCCTTTCACTGGAACTAAGGGGCCAAGCCCAACTCCTGAAAAACAACCCCACACCATAATCCCCCCTCCACCAAACTTCACAGTTGGCACAATGCAGTCAGACAAGTACCGTTCTCCTGGCAACCATCAATCCCAGACTCATCCATCAGATTGCCAGATGGAGAAGTGTGATTTGTCACTCCAGAGAACGCGTCTCCACTGCTCTAGAGTCCAGTGGCGGCGTGCTTTACACCACTGTATCCGACGCTTTGCATTGCACTTGGTGATGTATGGCTTGGATGCAGCTGCTCGGCCATGGAAACCCATTCCATGAAGCTCTCTACGCACTGTTCTTGAGCTAATCTGAAGGCCACATGAACTTTGGAGGTCTGTAGCGATTGACTCTGCAGAAAGTTGGCGACCTCTGCGCACTATGCGCCTCAGCATCCACTGACCCCGCTCTGTCATTTTACGTGGCCTACCACTTCGTGGCTGAGTTGCTGTCATTCCCAATCGCTTCCACTTTGTTATAATACCACTGACAGTTGACTGTGGAATATTTAGTAGCGAGGAAATTTCACGACTGGACTTGTTGCACAGGTGGCATCCTATCACAGTACCATGCTGGAATTCACTGAGCTCCTGAGAGCAGCCCATTCTTTCACAAATGTTTGTAGAAGCAGTCTGCATGCCTAGGTGCTTCATTTTATACACCTGCAGCCATGGAAGTGATTGGAACACCTGAATTCAATTATTTGGATGGGTGAGCGAATACATTTGGCAATATAGTGTATATATATATATAGATATATAGATATAGATATATATATATGTATGTGTGTATGTATGTATGTATATATATTCATATACATACATCGATCAGCCACAACATTAAAACTACCTGCCTAATATTGTGTAGGTCCCACCTCATGCTGCCAAAACAGTGCCAACCCGCATCTCAGAATAGCATTCTGAGATATTATACTTCTCACCACAGTTGTACAGAGCGGTTATCCGAGTTACCGTAGACTTTGTCAGTTCAAACCAGTCTGGCTATTCTCCGTTGACCACTCTCATCAACAAGGCGCTTCCATCCACAGAACTGCCCCTCACTGGATGTTTTTTGTTTTTGGCACCATTCTGAGTAAATTCTAGAGGCTGTTGTGCGTGAAAATCCCAGGAGATCAGCAGTTACAGAAATACTCAAACCAGCCCATTATCATCATCATTTTATTTATAAAGCACAATTTAAAAACAACAACAGTTGACCAATGTGCTGTACAATGTGTTCGCAAGAACTTTTTAAATATAATAAAACATAATAATATAGACCCAAAGACATAAAATAATAAACAACAGAGAACATCACAAGTTGTAGGCTAGAGAGAAAAGATGCATTTTTAACTTAGATTTAAAAATATGTAGTGGAGCAGTTCTGATCGAAGACGGTAAGCTGTTCCAAAGTTTAGGTGTGGCTATGGCGAACGCTCGATAACCCCTAGATTTTACCTTCGACTTAGGGACAGTTAATAAACTCTGGTTGGCGGATCTAAGATCTCTTCCTGGACAGTGTTCACACAAAAGGTTGGAGAGGTAGGCAGGGGCTCGGCCATTTAAGGATTTAAATACAAGCAAGAGCACTTTAAAATCAATTCTAGAACGGACAGGAAGCCAATGTAAAGACACTAAAACAGGAGTAATATGTTCACATTTACGAACACCCGTTAAAACTTTCGCAGCTGCATTTTGAACCATCTGTAATATAGATATGTTAGAATTGTTTATTCCCAAATATAGGGAATTACAATAGTCCAGTCTAGAGGTGATAAAAGCATGTATCGCTGTTTCGAAGTGCTTGATGGACAGAAAGGACTTCACTTTAGCCAGTACTTTAGCCAGAGTTAATCTGCTTGTCAAATTTAAGGACATTATCAAAAAGACCCCCAAATTTTTCAAACTATTTTTAACCGAAGAGGATAAAACACCAAAATTTAAATGAGAAGTTTTAGGGGCTTCTGAAGAGCCAAACATGATGATGTCACTTTCATTTAAATTTAAGAAACTTAAAGATATCCAGGCCTTAACATCAGAAAGGCTAAGAGAGTCTAAGCCATTCTGTGGACGGAAATGCCTTGTTAATGAGAGAGGTCAACAGAGAGAAAGTTACATGATTGTATGCCTCGGTCCTTCTCCCTATGGGTATGAGGCCGTGCCGGTTAGCACTGGGGGCGATTTGGAGACATCAATGGGACAACCTCCGCCGGGTATCCCCCCCACAGACCTCCGATTCCCCAGCACGCTCGCTCGGCCCGGTCGGGCGCTCGGACGAGACCGCCGACTCGTCTCAGGGCGAGTTGGACCTCTTGTTCAGAGCCTGGGAAGACGACGAGTTATCGAGCGCAGCATTGGAGAAGGGGCTCATCCAGTCGGACGCAGAGGCTTCGACTGGGCTTCCTCCGTGAAATGGTCGCCCAGGACGACGCGGAAATGACGGACATGCTTTCCCGGGCGGCCGCGAGCGTCAGGCTAGAGTGGAACCCTCCACTCTCCCCTGAACCCTCGCGGCTTGACGATTGGTTCCTGGGCTCGGGGCGCCACCCACGGCCATGCCCCCTGCCCCCATTCCTTTCTTCCCGGAAGTGCATGAGGAGCTGACAAGATCATGGGAGGCACCTTTTACTGCCCGGTCCCGGTCTTTCAGCTCCACCGCTCTCACTACCCTCGATGGTGGAGCGGCCAGGGGGTATTCGGTTATCCCCCAGGTGGATAAGGCGTTTGTGGTGCACTTGTGTCCTCAGAGCACCGCCACCTGGCGCGGGTGCCCGAAGCTCCCATCCAGGGCCTGTAGGTTTACATCGTCCCTGACAGCTAAGGCCTACGGTGCCACTGGACAAGCCACCTCCACCCTGCACGCCATGGCTCTCCTGCAAGTACACCAAGCCAAGGCGCTAAAAGAACTGCACAAGGGTAGTTATGACCCGAGATTGATGCAGGAACTGCGCTCGGCGAACGACCTTGCTCTCCGGGCGACGAAGGTCACGGCGCGGTCTCTCAGGCAGGCGATGTCCACCCTGGTGGTCCAGGAGCGCCACCTTTGGCTCAACTTGGTTGAGATGCAAAAGGCTGACAAGGCACGGTTCCTTGACGCCCCCATCTCCCAGGTTGGCCTGTTTGGCCACACCGTCGAGGACTTTTCCCAGCAGTTCTCAGCGGTGAAGTAGCAGACGGAGGCCATACAACACATCCTGCCCCGGCACAGCTCAAGACCCCACACCCCGTCTGCTCAACGCCAAGGGTGTCCTCCTGCAGCAACAACACCAGCTCCGCCACAGCCCGCCCCCGGCGTGGAGCCCAATGCAGGAAGCAGATGCCACCCGTCTCACGGCCGGCCGCTGAGAACCCGAGGAAGGCTTCAAAGCGCCCCTGAGACGGGCAACCCAGGGGCGAGGAGACCTGCTTCTCTGGTGTTGGTGAGCAGACCACTCCATCCCCTGGTGGAGTGCCGGGAGGAGAATCTTTTGTTTCGTTTTCATTTAATTTCGCCACATGTCCAACCCAAAAGTTCAACAAAAGTGCGGTTTTCTTGTTCCCTGGGTCACATGTCCCGGTGCGTATGGCCGTCGTCACGACCACCGTCCACCGTCCCATTTTTTCAGGTATGGCGCTCCAGCGGCGGCCCTGTCCACCCAGTTGTGGCACAAACATGCCCACACGTGATTGGTTCTGGTGGACTACGGGGACGAGACTCCTCCTCCCCCCTCGTTGGCCAATCTTATGCTGGGCGGCAGGAGCCAGGTAACTGCTTAGATGTCCCTGGACTCAGCACGGCCACGGGCTCGAGTCCCCTCGACGTGGCACCTCGAGCTCCGCCCCGCCGCGAGGCCCCACCTGCCGGTACGTCCGATGTGATCATTCCCTTGGTCCCCTCGACACAGACCCTGCCTGCGGTTTGCCTTCGAAGGCCAGGCGTACCAGTACAAGGTCCTCCCCTTCGGCCTGTCCTTGTCCCCTCACGTCTTCACGAAGGTCACAGAGGCAGCCCTTGCCCCGCTAAGGGAAGTGGGCGTCCGCATCCTCAACTATCTCGATGACTGGCTAATCCTAGCTCACTCTCGAGAGTTGCTGTGCGCACACAGGGACCTCGTGCTCCGGCACCTCAGCCAACTGGGGCTTTGGGTCAACTGGGAAAAAAGCAAGCTCTCCCCGGTTCAGAGCATCTCTCTTCTCGGTTTGGAGTTGGACTCAGTCTCAATGACAGCGCGCCTCACGAACGAGCATGCGCAGTCGGTGCTGAACTGTCTGAAGGCGTTCAGACGGAGGACAGCGGTTCCACTGAAGCTTTTTCAGAGGCTCCTGGGGCATATGGCATCCTCAGCAGTGGCCACACCACTCAGGTTGATGCATATGAGACCGCTTCAGCACTGGCTTCAGACTCGAGTCCCGAGATGGGCATAGCGCTGCGGGACACATCGCGTAGCCACCATGATGATCTGTTGCCGCCTCTTCAGTCCTTGGACTGACCTTGCATTTCTACGGGCAGGGGTTTCCCTAGAGCAGGTCTCCAGGCATGTCGTGGTTACAACAGACGCCTCCAAGACGGGCTGGGGCGCCGTATACAATGGGTACACAGCTGCCGGCTCCTGGACTGGCCCGTGGCTGCATTGGCACATCATCTGCCTAGAGTTGTTGGCAGTACTGCTTGCCCTGTGGAGGTTCCGGCTGCTGATCCAGGGCAAGCACGTGTTGGTCCGGACGGACAACACAGCGACAGTTGTGTACATCAACCGTCAAAACAGTCTACGCTCCTGTTGCATGTCACAACTTGCCCGCCGTCTCCTCCTCTGGAGTCAGCAGCGCCTCAAGTCCCTACGAGCCACTCACATCCCGGGCGACCTCAACACCACAGCGGACGCGCTGTCATGTCAGGTTACCCTCAGGTGATCCAGCTGATTTGGAGTCGATTCGGTCGAGCACAGGTAGACCTGTTTGCTTCCCGGGAATCCTCCCACTGCCCACTTTGGTACGCCCTGACCGAGGCACCCCTTGGTATAGATGCGCTGGCCCTCTGGACTACGCAAATACGCATTTCCCCCAGTGAGCCTACTTGCACAGACCCTGTGCAAGGTCAGGGAGGACGAGGAGCAGATCATCCTAGTAGCACCCTACTGGCCCACCCAGATGTGGTTCTCGGATCTCACACTCCTCACAACAGCACCCCCTGGCGAATTCCCCTGAGGAAGGACCTTCTTTCTTAGGGACGGGGCACCATCTAGCATCCGCAACCAGACCTCTGGAATCTCCACGTCTGGCCCCCGGTTGGGACGCGGAAGACCTAAGTGGCCTACCACCCACGGTGGTAGACACGATCACTCAGGCTAGGGCTACGAGGCGCCTGTATGCCTTGAAGTGGCGTCTGTTCGCTAAATGGGGTTCTTCCCGACGCGAAGACCCCCAGAGATGCGCTGTCGGATCGGTGCTTTCATTCCTGCAGGAGAGGCTGGAGGGGCGGCTGTCCTCCACATTGAAGGTGTATGTAGCCGCAATTTCGGCTCATCACAATGCAGTAGATGGTAAGTACTTGGGGAAGCGCGACTTGATCATCAGGTTCCTGAGAGGAGCTAGGAGGTTGAATTCCTCCAGACCGCGCCTCGTCCCCTCGTGGGACCTCTCTGTAGTCCTCCGGGGTCTACGGGGAGCTCCCTTTGAGCCCTTGGAGTCAGCTGAACTTAAGGCACTCTCTTTGAAGACTGAGACCCTGATCGGTCTGTTTGCCTGCCGATTTGGATTGTTTGCTTGTGTTCATAATAAACTTCCAGCACATGGATCCTAACACCGTCTCCATGGCCAGTTCATTACACATACTGTTTCCTTACGTATAATGGTGGAGGTACACGGGTACTTTAACCCATCCCGTGTACATTTATACTACCAAGTTTCCCTACATATAATGGTGGTCGAATGCATCCAAGATTCGTAAACAAATTAATTAATTTATACAATCCAATTTCCCTACATATACTGGTGTTGGAATGCGTGCAAAAATCTAAATGAGTTATTTGTCGATTTATACACAGTCTTTCTTTTCTTTGAATCCAGAAACAGAACAGAGAAACTACAGAAGCTCCGCGTCTGTGACGTATATATTATGCGACGGTTTGTTGTCATGACAACGAGAAAGCTAGAGCTCATATTTACCTCCGTTATAAGTTAAAGGCTGAACGCCGCCTTCAGCGCTCATGAAAAGAGCACAGAAATGTAACTGAACTATCTGATGAAACAAACCCAGACACACTTTTATGGAATTAAGTTCCAGTTAAACTAAGAAAGGAGTTTGAAATTTCCCCTGCCAGGACGAAGAAACCTCCTCGTAGTGCGGTAAGGAAAAGATACGAGCGATGTTCCTCGATCTCTTTCTAAAAGGCCTTATTTAATAGCTAGATTGATGACATTGCGATGTTCCAGTGCATTCAACTAGACTATCTTAACTGTCTGTGGTTTAATCACTGAAGTAGATGTTCGCATTTTCGTGTCTACTCGCTGAGCGAATTTGAAAATAACTTGTGTAATGTGCATCATTGTCCGAGTGTAATTTTGAATGGGAGTGTAAATGTTTGATCACGCTAGAGATTTGCAGTAAATCTGTTTAACTTCAGTGGAAAGACCCTGTTGCGTATCCAGAAACTGACACAAAATCCGCTCTGATCAAATTCCGTTGTTACTGAAACATCTGCAGTGAACCTGCCGCTTAAGTATAGACTAATCTCGCTCCGAAACGAGTCGAAAGTATATGCGCCACTCCGTAAAACAATTACGTAAATTGTCTGTGACTTGCATTGCTGAGAGTTGCTCTTTAAAATAACTAGAGTGATAATACCACGCTGCAAACTGCTAAGTGTGCTGTTTATTTGTGCATTAAGGTTCGTCTTCAATGCATTGAGATCACAAGCGCCATGTTGAGCTACGAGCTGGACGTGACGGCTATGAGTTGTGCATTGTGGAACGCGCTGACGTTCATAGGAATCGATGAAACTGTGTTTCAGAAGTACTAGAAAAAGATCATAAATCACTAGTGTTGGTTGCTATGACGACGAAAGTTCACGGGAAGTCCTAAAGAGAGACTTCCGGGGCAACTAACCGCGCATGCGCAACCTACCGACGCCATATTGTCAACACAGCACAGCTAGCTAATAGCATAGCACAGCTAAACTTACAAGTTAGCGGTCTTTCATTGTAAGTATATACTAAACCCTAGCATCAAAAGCTAGCAGTCAGCATCCAGCGGCCTGTTACAGTTAAATACAGATTGTGTTTGAACAAACATTAACCAATTTAACCCTTTATCTTCTTATAAAAGGTTTCTTTAAACACATTTTGTCTCTTATGCATATTATTCAATTTCCTACCTTCCATTATCTCATAACACAAATTACAGTCTCTCAATGAGCAATTGAGTTGAAGTTAATTTAAGCTGAGCTTGGAGAGCTGATTAAATTGATATTTTCTTCATGTTTCATTAATTTCCATTTTTATCAATTTCTTATCAAAGCTGAAGTACTTGATAATAATAAGTCTGAAACAGTGTAAGTTTACAGGACTTACGGCTGCCTCTCATTCTTATTTATTATCTACCACCCATTAGTTCCCAGCTTATGTTTAATTACTTATTGGCTGTTTTATTTAATTTCACTTGTGTGTTGGGCACTGAGCTGATTCTGTTCTATGTGGAGGGCCCCCACTCTAGACATAATCAACACAATCTCCTGGCCATACAGAATAAGACTTCCCCATTGTGGAATTTTAAATTGATAAAATCCCTCCAATAAAATTCTGTTACACAATCACAATCAATGAGCACCAAGCCTCAATCAGCATCCCTGTTATTGCTATTAAGCATAATGACAGAATATTTATTGGTGGATTTTGTTCATTTAGTCTTTGATTATTTTCCATTTCATTTTAAATTTTCTGTCTCCCTCTAACTTTTCTCTCTTTACCGTTTACAGTCTAGAGACAAAGCCTACGGAACCACAGATAATTCTGGTTAAAATATTTGTCATCAGTAAGAGTCATCTTGAAATGTCAAATCATTAATCAAATTTTGTGTGTTCTCGCTAGTCTTAACCTCACACAACTACTTTCTTTGTGTTTTTCAATGCAGTCCAAATTCCGGCATCCAAATGCAGCCACGTCCGGAAATAAATTGCAGAGAGAAGCACCAGGTAACTGTTACCGCCCCCCGAGCGTGCCTTTGAGGCATCTGTGGTAAGCAGTTCAACTGTACCGCATAAACAGGTGTATGGTGTCAGTCCAGCATCCATCCTGATTCTACTGGACCTTTCTGCAGCCTTTGACACAGTCAACCATCAGATCTTACTCTCCACCTTGTCCTCGCTGGGCATCACAGGAACTGTGCTTGACTGGTTTAATTCCTATCTCTCAGGTAGGTCCTTCAAGGTAGCTTGGAGAGGTGAGGTATCCAAGCAACATCAGCTACTTACTGGGGTACCTCAGGGATCAGTGCTTGGGCCACTTCTCTTCTCTATATACACAACATCACTGGGACCCATCATTCAGGCACATGGTTTCTCTTAACACTGCCACGCTGATGACATGCAACTCTACTTGTCTTTCCAGCCCAATGACACCACAGTGACTGCTCGAATCTCTGCCTGCCTTGCAGACATCTTGGCATGGATGAAGGAACACCACCAGCAACTCAACTCAGCCAAGACAGAACTCCTTGTCTTTCCAGCCAACCCTGCTGTTGAACACAACATCACCGTGCAGCTGGGTGCAACTACAGTAACGCCTTCCAAAACGGTCAGAAATCTAGGGGTAACCAACGATAACAAACTAAATTTCACAGACCACATCTCAAAGACTGCAAGATCATGTAGATTTACACTCTACAAAATCAGGAAGACCCTTCCTCTCTGAACATGCCACACAACTGCTTGTTCAGTCACTTGTCATAACTAGACTGGACTACTGTAACACTCTCATTGCAGGCCTCCCTGCATGTGCAATTAGACCCCTGCAAATGATCCAGAATACAGCACCACGTCTGGTCTTTAATGAACCAAAGAGAGCGCATGTTACACCACTCCATGTCTCTTTTCACTGGCTGCCGGTTGATGCACGTATCAATTTCAAGGATCTTATGCTGGCATACAGAACAGTCACTGGGTCTGCTCCAGCATACCTAAAATAATTTCTGCAGAGCTACGCGTCCACTAGAAGCCTGTGGTCGGCTAAGGAACATCGCCTTGTACCAACACAAAGAGGCACCAAAACACTTTCCTGGACTTTCAGCTTCATCATACCACATTGGTGGAATGTCCTTCCCAACTCCATTCGTGAAGCTGACTCACTTTCTGTCTTCAAAAAATGACTAAAAACACATTTTTTCCATGAGCACTTAACCAGTCACAAAAAAATAAATAAAAATAAATTCTTGTAGCACTTTAATCTGTTTTGAATACTATTCTGATGCTAGTGAAACTTTGTAAAATGGCACTTTTCTTACCACTGTCTCCTTAAGATGATTTGCTTATGTTTTCCTCTTTCGTAAGTCGCTTTTATCCAAAGTGTCTGCCAAATGAATAAATGTAAATGTAAATGCTACAGAATTGGCTCCACTTTTGTTAGAAGTTTATACGGAAGAATTAAAGAATGGAAAGCTTCCCCCAACCATGAAACAAGTGCGGATCAGTCTGATTCCTAAAAAGGACAAAGATCCAAGCAAGTGTAAAAGTTACCGTCCAATTTCCCTGATCCAGCTATATGTAAAAATGTTGTCAAAAATGTGGGTAACCGATTAAGTAGATTTGTGACATCTCTAATACATATAGATCAGGTGGGGTTTATTCGGGGCCGTAGCTCTTCTGATAACATTAGGCGTTTCATCAATATCATGTGGTCTGTGGCGAATGATCAGTCTCCGGTCGCTGCCATCTCACTTGACGCCGAAAAGGCATTTGATATGTTAGAATGGGATTATCTTTTTAAGATTTTGGAAATATACGGGTTCAGGAATACTTTTATTGGATGGAATAAGTTACTTTATAGAGACCCGGTAGCGGCGGTACAAACAGATGGATTCATTTCAGATTATTTTACTCTGGATAGGGGCACCCGACAGGGTTGCTCTCTTTCCCCATTATTGTTCTGTCTTGCCCTGGAACCATTAGCAGCTGCGATAAGAAAGGAAGATGATTTTCCAGGGGTGGTGGCGGGAGGTATGGCGCATAAGCTTCTGCTTTACGCAGATTATATTTTATTATTTGTCTCCAACCCTACTAGATCTATGCCTTGCCTCCACAGAATTATTATTTCCTTTTCTAAGTTGTTAGGATACAGAGTTAATTGGTCTACATCCGAAGCTTTGGCTCTGACAGCATACTGCCCAGCGACGGCTTTTCAGCTGGGCATCTACCAGTGGCCTAAACAGGGCATTAAGTATTTGTGTGATTTAGATACAGTTAATTTTGACCCCTTAATAAAAAGTTTTTCGAGCGATGTGGCAGGTGGGCTTCAATACATTTATCAATGATTGGGAAGGTTTTTCTTTCAGATTAATGTTTTTTTTATTGATTCATATATTAACAAATAAAAGCAAGAACAAACAGAATCAATATTTAACCTCCTCTATTACTACCCCACCCCCCTCCCAATCCCTAACCCCACCCACAAGAACACCCCTCTGGTCCCACATGATTATAGACACACAGAAACTAATATTAAAAAAATAAATAAAATAATTAAATAAAGTATGATAATCACACACATAACATCTACACCTCTCTCTCCACTGTCCCTCCCTGAGAGCCCTCCAAAAATGCCAGATATTTGCCCCACTTTCCCATAAACAAGTCCAAATTACCCAATCCTCTAGATACCCCTTCTTCAAAAGCTGCCACCCTTCCCATCTCTGCACACCTCTCTGGAAATGATGACGTACCCTCCAACTTCCAACCCCTTAAAATGACTTGTCTGCCAATCATAACACTTGTCAGAACCCAATTTTCTATAAATTTGTCCCCCAAATTTATGACCGCCCTATCGCCCAAAACACAAAGTCTGGGGCAAAGTAAAACCTGAGTGCCCAAAAGGTCACACAAATAACTCTGAACCCTCAACCAAAAATCTTGAATAGAAGTTAAAGCTCCATCCCCCAGACTCAGAATTAGCAGGGAGTAATACACTGATGCCTCATGACCTTTTCCAAAAGCAGTAATCACCACTCCCAAAGCATCTGCCACATTGGCGTAGCTGTAAATACCTATAAAACTGAGATCTGTGAATCCCAAAATGATGACCCAAATTCTCAAAAGATCTCAACACTCCACTCTCATACAGGTCACCGAGTGCAGCAACCTCCCTCACAATCCACTCTGACCAACAGAAAGGGGACTTATTGATACATAATTTGGGGTTCAGCCATATGCTTGAGGCAATATTTAAATAAATGTCTGAATTAAATACTGTGGCCACGCTTGTCCAAATCACATGTAAATGTGAAATAATGAGGTGTGACTTAACTTCACTGGTTAGTTTGATCGAAAGGCTTTGCAATGGTGAAATAGGGGCAAGGACTTCCTGTTCAATAAGAAACTAGGGAGGGGCTCTCTCAGGTAGAAGCCACCAATGAGCCAAATGTCTAAGACCGAACGCATATTAAAAAAACAAAATCTTGGTTAGGCCTAGCCCACCCTTGTCAATCGGCCTATGTAACTTATTGAAATTCCAAATAAAGGACTTCGCTATGCTATCAAATTATTTGAAATAAGAGAGGGGGACATCTACAGGGAGAGACTGTAGCAGGTAGTTGAATTTGGAATACAATTCATTTTAATAACATTAACCTTCCCAATCATTGATAAATTAAGCCCACCTGCCCACATCGCTCGAAAACCTTTTAAATAAAGGGTCAGAATTAACCCCGTTGAAAAGCCATTACTGGGCAGTACGCTGTCAGAGCCAAAGCTTCGGATTTAGACCAATTAACTCTTTATCCCGAAAATTTTGAAAAGGAATTAATAATTCTGTGGAGGCACATATATATCTAGTAGGTTCGGAGACGAATAATAAAATATAATCTGCGTAAAGCAGAAGCTTATGTGCCACACCTCCTGCCACCATCCCTGGAAAATCACCATCCTTACTTATTGCGGCTGTTAATGGTTCCAGGGCAAGACAGAACAATAATGGGGAAAGAGGGAAACCCTGCCAGGTGCCCCTATTCAGAGTAAAATAATCTGAAATTAATCCATTTGTTTGTACCACTGCTACAGGGTGTCTAAAAAGTAACTTAATCCATCCAATAAAAGTATTCCCGAACCCATATACTTGCAAAATCTTCAAAAGATAATCCCATTCTACCATATCAAACGCCTTTTCGGCGTCAAGTGAAATGGCAGCGACCGGAGTCTGATCATTCGCTACTGACCACGTGATATTGATTAGACACCTGATGTTATCAGAAGAGCTTCAGCCCGAATAATCCCCATCTGATCTGTATGTATAAGAGATGTCATAACTTTATTTATTCGGTTAGCAAGAATTTTTGACAAAATTTGTACATATAGCTGGATCAGGGAAATTGGATGGTAACTCTTACACTCGCTTGGATCTTTGTCCTTTTTAAGAATCAGACTGATCCAGGCTTGTGTCATGGTTGGGGTAAGCTTTCCATTCTTTAATGATTCCGTTGAAACTTCTAACAAAAGTTAAGCAAATTCTGTAGCATAAGATCTAAAAAATTCAGCGACAAAGCCATCTGGCCCCGGAGGCTTGCATGTAGGAAAGGTCTTAATTACCTCGTCAATCTCCTCCAAGGTTATTTCAGAATCAAGAGAATTTTTTGCTCAGTCGTCAGTTTAGGGAGTTCTAATGGTTCCACAAAATTTCTAATATCTTCATCAGTGGACGAAGACGTGGAACTATAGAGATCGAGATAGAATTCTTTAAAGGCATTATTAATATCAATGGCATATTTCACCACCCGCAGATTTCACAGAGGGAATGGTAGAAAAAGACTCTCTCTGCTTTATATATCTAGCAAAAAGCTTCCCTGCTTTGTCCCCCGACTCTAAATATGACTGTCTCGCCCTGAACAACCAAAACTCCACTTTCTGCGACAAAATAGTATTATATCTGTATTTCAAATGGGTCAATTCTCTGAGGCCATTAGATGACATTCGGCGCTTCAACTCTGCCTTGACACTTTTAATATTCTCTTCCAATTCCACGAGTTCTCGTGCCTTGGATTTTTTGATGAATAAGGCATACTGTATGATCCGACCCCTAAGAACCGCCTTAAGTGCTTCCCAAGCCACGCCCACAGAGGAGACTGAGGACCAGTTGGTCTCCATATCAACATTGATTTCAGCCTTTAACATTTGTTGAAAATCAGGATTTTGCAAAAGGGATACATTAAAGCAACAACTATATGATTTCTTTTTCTCCATATGTGGTAACACCTCTAAACTCACCAGGGCATGATCTGAGACTAAGATATTTCCAATTGAGCAATCAACAACAGATGAAATGAGGGATTTATATATATATATATATATATATATATATATATATATATATATAAAAATCTATTCTAGAATAAATCTTATGGACTGATGAAAAAATGTATAGTCCCTCCCAGATTGGTTCAAAAGTCTCCAAATATCTGTAAGACCAAGATTTTTACACATTCTGTGAAGCATCAGTGTCCTCTAGGGGGCTTACACACTTTTGCTTCACTATGATCAAGGATTGAGTCCATCAATAGATTAAAGTCTCCTCCCAGTATTATATCATGAGGGGTGCCAGCGGCTTGCAACATCCCTTCAAGATCTATAAAATAGCCCTGATCATCAGTGTTAGGTGCGTAAATATTAGTCAAAATCAAACTTTGCCCCTGAATTTCTGCTAAAACAATTATGACTTTTCCTGATTTATCTTTAATCTGTTTGAGAAATTTGAATTGTAGATGTTTATTTATCAATATAATGACTCTCTTGCTCTTACTTGAGCCAGCGCTAAAGAAAACATGTCCACCCCATATCTTCCCAAATTTTTCAGCTTCCTGCGGGGAAAGATGCATTTCTTGAAGAAACACTATATCATATTTCTTAAGTTTAAGAAAAGAAATAACCTTCCTTCTTTTTATGGGGTGCCCCAACCCATTCACCTTCCATGTGGAGAGAGACAATCCACTCATATTAAGATTTGACATTTTGATATAATAGAAAAAATAAATTGTGTGTCAAAAACAAGATTATACAGACCACATTCCAACATTATTGCAACAATCAAACCCTGAACTCCCCCCAGAACAAAACAAACAGAAAAAAGAAAAACATGTGCATTAACACTGTGCACAACAGCGCCACATAACAGAAAATACTTTGTAAAACAGACCCCAGCCAATAGGCAGAATAAACACAAAGAACATGTAGATTCATTCACAGAACTGTCTCAAAGGTGTGTTCCTCCACAAAACCAATTTCAGCTGATATAAAGCCATTCAGTTTCCTCGGACAGATAAACAAGTGTTCAGTGAGCCCGCTGTTATGAGTGCAGCAGATGACGTAATCATTCTAATGTACCTTAAAAATACTCAACAAAAATAAACTCCAGCCAACAGGAGGCATAAGCACAAAGAACGAACAGATTCATCCACAACTGTCCTGAAGGTGTGTTATTCCACAAAACAAGCTCCAGCCGCCACGTGGAACCAACAAAAAAACCCCCACAAAAAACAAAACAGATGCCCCGGTTTCTCGAATGGTCAAGTGTGTATTGAGCGAGTCAAATTCACTCGGAGGCTGCATAAAATTAAAAAAAAAATAAAATTACACCATGACTTACTCAGTCCATCAACTTTATAAAGGACATCTGTTGTGTAGGCATGAAGATATTTTGCAGTCATTCTTAGTGTCCATTCTCAATCTGGCCGGGAACCTCAGTGTAAAAGCGATCATCCGTCCATGCAAAAGTTTCTTGAAGGAGTCATTCCACAAAACAAATTCCAGCCGCTAGACGGAGCCAGCACAAAAAGAAACAAAAATGGTGCCCAGCTTCCTCGGCTTCCTATATATAGATAGCCAAAGTATAGTGAACTAATCCACTCTGGAGCTACATGAAAAATCCCAAATGGCTTACTCACCCATTGTTTTAATAAATGACAGTGCTTTCTTTGGACATGTAAATACCCTGCAACCATCCTTCGTTTCTATTCTCAGTTGGCCAGAAACATCTGTGCAAAATCAATCTTCCTTTGATGTAAGAGTTTCTTACATTCCTTGAATCAATTGCATTTTTCTCTTGTTGCATTCGCAAAGTCCATGAACAAGAAAATATTGTGATTCTTCCAAGAAAGCTTTCCTTTGCTCCTCGCCTGGCGCAACACGAGATCTTTATCGGATGATCTCAGAAATTTGGCCAGAATTGATCGGGGCCTGTCTCCCTCAGCAGATCTGTGAGCCGGGACTCCAGCTTATGGCCTGTTATGTCGAGCAGACTTGGGAAGAGCTCGTCCAGGAATTTCACCATATCTCTGCCTTCATGCTCAGGAATTCCAACAATTCGTATGTTATTCCTTCGGCTCCTATTTTCCAAATCTTCAAGTTTTTCCAAAAAAATTTCCACGACTATTTTGGACGCAGGCGGATTAGCGGATAATTCCCTTTCCGATGATTCCAGATAATCGATTAGTTTCTCAACTTCTGTCACTTTTGTGACCAACTCAGAGAATTTTGTTTCCATCGCTGTAATCGATCGACGTATTACAGCGAGATCCTCCAAGTCAGCAACAACCTTCGTCAGCATCACTGAGATGTTGGACAGTTGACGCTGAATTTCATCTCCTGACGTGCCGTCCAAATCGAGTCACCGGTCTGTAGGCTCAGAGGATTCACCTTGAGCATGTAAGTGTCTTTTAATGTCTCCATAGCTCGAGGATTTTGACTTCTTTGCCATGTTTACCTCAAAGAACAAATATGTACTGGGTGTATCAAATCTTACCAGATTAAAACATGAAAATAATTTTAAAAAACAGCAAAGCGCGCAGAGCTCATGATTCACATGTCTGCTTCTCAAATGGCATCACATGATCCTCGATTGGGAAGGTTAATGTTATTAAAATGAACTGTATTCCAAAATTCAACTACCTGCTACAGTCACTCCCTATAGATGTCCCCCTCTCTTATTTCAAGCAATTTGATAGCATAGCGAAGTCCTTCATTTGGAATGGTAAATGTCCCAGACTACATTTCAACAAATTACATAGGCCGATTGACAAAAGTGGGCTAGGCCTACACAAGATTTTGTTTTATTATTATGCGTTTGGTCTCAGGCATTTGGCTCATTGGTCACTTCCACTTCAAAGAGCCCCTCCCTGGTTTTCTATTGAACAGAAAGTTATTGCCCCTATTTCGCCATTGCAAAGCCTTTCTATCAAACTAACCGGAGAAGCTAAGTTACACTCTGTTATCTCACATTTGCTCTCGGTATGGACAAAAGTGTCCAGAGTGTTTAATTCAGACATTTATTTGAATGCTGCCTCGAGCATATGGCTGAACCCAAAATTATGTATTGATAAGTCCCCCTTCTGCTGGTCAGAGTGGATTGCAAGGGGGTTACTACACTCGGTGACCTATATGAGAGTGGAGAGTTGAGATCCTTTGGTAATTTGGCTCAACATTTTGGGATTCCCAGATCTCAGTTTTTTAGGTATTTACAGTTGCGCCACCTGCTCTGTACAAAGGTGCGCCTTATGCAATTCAAGATTTTACATCTATTGGACCCCTGTAGATTGTATAGGCCTGGTCTTAAAGACACACCCACCTGCTGGCGTTGCCAGTTGGAGGATGGAGACATGGCCCATGTTTTTTGGTGGTGCGTTGAGATTCAGGAATTTTGGTTGAAGGTACAGAGTTTTGTGTGTGACATGTTGGGCATTTGGATTTCGTTTTGCCCCAGACTTTGTGTTTTGGGTGACGGGGCGATCATTGATGTAGGTGACAAATACATGAAAGATTGGGTCCTCGCCAGTGCGATGATAGGCAGGCAGATTGTTTTAAGGGGTTGGAAGTCGGTGGGAGCACCCTCAATTCGGGAGTGGTGCGAGGAGATGGGAAGGGTGGCAGCCTTCGAAGAGGTAACATTTAGAAGGCTGGGGATATGGGATTCTTTTAATGGGAAATGGGGTAGATATTTGATGTTTCTGGGGGGCTCTCAGAGTGGGACTGTGGAAAGAGAGGCATAGTTTTAGAGTTGTATATTATATGTGTGTGTATATATATATATATATTTTATATTATTATTTTTTTTTTTATTATTTATTATTTTAATTGTTTTATTCTGTGTGTGTGTGTATACACTTATGTAAGACCACTGGGATGATTGTTTGGGGTTGGGTGGGGTTCTTGATTGGGGAGGGGTAGTAGTGGGAGTTAAATGTTGATTCATTGTATATATGTTTTTTTTTCTTCGTCTTTGAAGAATTAATAAAAAAATGTTAATCACAAGAAAAGTCATAGCACTGGTGTCGTAAATTGGCTGGTCAATATGACACCTCATTTGTGGGTCTATGACAAACGATGCGGGACTAGTTGGAGAAATGTTCTCTGGTCTGATAAAACAAAAGTTTAACTGTTTGGCCATAATGACCATTGTTATGTTTGGAGGAAAAAGGGAGAGGCTTGCAAGCCAAAGAACACCATCCCAACCATGAAGCATGGGGGTGGCAGCATCATGTCGTGGGGGTGCTTTGCTGCAGTAGGAACTGGTGCACTTCACAAATTGATGGCATCATGAGGAAGGAAATTTATGTGGATATATTGAAGCAACATCTCAAGACATCAGCCAGTAAGTTAAAGCTCGGTTGTAAATGGGTCTTCCAAATGGACAGTGACCCCAAACATACATACAAAGTTGTGGCAAAATGGCTTAAGGACAACAAAGTCAAGGTTTTGGAGTGGCCATCACAGAGCCCTGACCTCAATCCGATAGAAAATCTGTGGGCAGAACTGAAAAAGTGTGTGCGAGCAAGGATGCCTAAAAACATGACTCCGTTACACCAGTTCTGTCTGGAGGAATGGGCCAAAATTCCAGCAACTTATTGTGAGAAGCTTGTGGAAGGCTACCCAAAACGTTTGACCCAAGTTAAACAATTTAAAGGCAATGCTACCAAATACTAACAAAGTGTATGTAAACTTCTGACCCACTGCGAATGTGATGGAAGAAATAAAAGCTGAAATAAATCATTCTCTCTACTATTATTCTACATTTCACATTCTTAAAATAAAGTAGTTATCCTAGCTGACCTAAGACAGGGAATGTTTTCTACGATTAAATGTCAGGAATTGTGAAAAGAGTTCAAATGTATTAGGCTAAGGTGTATGTAAACTTCTGACTTCAACTGTTGATCATTTGGAGAGAATTAGTGAAATCCTCAATCACCTTTGTGCTCTTGTGCAAGATTCTTAATATCTACAAAATAATATGATGAATTTAGAAGCAACTGTCTGCTATAACATTTCCATGCCACCATTTTATGTCAGTTTTCTGAACTAGTTTTAAGGGGGAGAAAGTACACATTTTAAGAAAATAGGCAATACTTTAAGTTTACAATAATTTTGTATTTGTTGCCATTAGTAAAAGCATCATGAACTAACAAATTTGAACAATACATTTCACAGCATTTTAAAATCTTTTTTTTAATGTTTATTTAGAAAAATACAATTGTTCATGTGCAGTTCTTTCATGTTAGCTTGTAATGCATTAATAATGTTAACTTTTAACTTGAAAAATACATTACTATATGTAAACATTAACCTATAAGTGTTGAAAAATGTTTGTTAGTTTATTATAACTTATGTTGGAAGGGTTTCCAAAAATAATATATTTTTTCAACATTTTAATATTCATCGGAAATACTAGACACTCTCTGTCATCGACGAACTTCCCATTGAGGAAAGCAGAAACTAATAAGGAGGTGGCAGAAGATTTAGGATAGGAGATAACAGGCCGCCTTTGTGTGAGGAACAGTGTTGACACACCATCATTAGAGTTCATTTAATTATTGTGGTCCATTTAAGAGCTTTGGCTGAGGGGAATTGAAGTGAATAAGTTATGTAACTTCTATGGTGCTTTATTTGACATTTTGGAGCTAAACAGGCTCCTTTTTAACACATTTGATGGAAATGTGGGGCAAGGATAAAAGTTTGATGTATACTGTAACTATTTCCCGCCAAACGCATCAACACTCCAGTCCAGTAGGAGGCGAGAAAGCACCAGAAGTTGTTTTGCAAACCGCCATTTATCACGAAGAACAGTTTGAGCTCTCAATCGGTAAGTGTTCAATTTGTTTTATATTATTTGTGAGATTTCTAGTTTCGTGTGTGTGTGTTTTTTTTTTTATGTTCATGTACTTTTTCTCTCTTTTTTGTTTTAATGATTGTAAAAGAAGCTTTTTTTCGCCGTATGTGACTGGATAAACAAGTTATTAGATATATCATCTAAGCATCTGGAGCATTGTGAATTTGAGTGTTTTTCATTTGTAATGTGTTGTGGAAATCAAACTCAGGTAAATTTCATTAGCATCTAATTTCTAAAGTGTTTGTTGTAATATTCTGACTGTATATGAATACACACTTCACTGAGTTGAGATTGTGATTTTAGTGAAAATGTTTGTTTGTTCCTACTCAACAGATATTACAGTAATTATTCTTTAGGTGATTAATGATTAAAGTCATCTCTATGGATATATGAAAGGCAGACATCATTAGAAGAGAACATTTATTACTGTGGAGGACCACTTTGTTCATAATATGTCCATAATTCTTGGAGGTCCAGACTTTAATTATGATTTCATCACAGAAATCTCTCATCTGAAGATAGAGGTGACGTCACTGAAGACAAAGATGATGGAGAGAGAAGTAGTTTCATCCTGCACCTGTTTTGAGCGAGTTAAAGTTGAGATTGTAAGTAAGCTTTCAAATTATGTGATATGACTGTGACTCTGTGATGATGAACGGTACAGATGTGATTGTGTTGTGTTTGTCAGGAGCTGGAAAAGATTTCCTGTCAATCTTCAGTGTGTGTGACTGATGGGACCTCCACAGAATGTCAGGATTCAGTGTGGAGCGGCAGAGATCAGTCCACACCACAGCGGCTGCTGGACAAACTCTCTGAACAGAGATCCAGAGACACACAGGACTCACAGCTCACTTTACTCTGTTCTACTGATGCTCAGGGGAGTGTGTGTGACAGTAATCAGGGTGATCAAACCTCCACAGAGTCTCTGACTTCTGTCTGTAACGCTGGAGAACAGCAGATGCTGCAGACACCAGTGAAGATTGAAGTGAAGCAGGAGGAGATAAAAGAAGAAAACACAGCAGAGGAACAACAGAGTGATGAAGATGATGATGAACAGCAGATGCTGCAGACACTAGTGAAGATGTGTTCAGTGAAGCTGCTGGACTGCAGGAACTTTATGAAGATGAGAGGAGAAACCACAACAGAGGAACAAGAGAGTGATGATGATGATGATGATGATTTTATTCCCTCAGGTATGTTTCTTCCTTTAATGTTGTTTTACATTTTGAAGACAAACAACACGTCTGCATTAAAAAGTTCCTTGTTGTTTTTATTGTTGTTTTCGAAGTGCTCAATTGTCTTTTAAAGGGATAGTTCACTCAAAAATGAAAAGTCTCATCATTTACTCACCTGCATGCCATCCCAGATGTGTTTGACTTTCTTTCTTCTGCAGAACACAAAGATTTTTTGAAGAATATTTCAGCTCTGTAGGTCCATACAATGCAAGTGAATGGTGGCCAGAACTTTGAAGCACCAAAAATCACAAAGGCAGCATAAAAGTAATCCATAAGACTCCAGTGGTCAAATCTACATCTTCATGAGTAATATGATTGGTGTGGATGAGAAACAGATAAATATTTAAGTCCTTTTTAACTCTAAAAATACATTTACTCTAGACCTCCTGTGTGCGTTCACGAGAGGGCTGTTTTTTTTTGCCAATTCACAATCTTCATACATATTGCTACCTACTGGGCTTCTGTGCAAATATGTTTTATTATTTTCCTTTTCTTTCTCGTCTGTGCCCAGTAAGTGGCAGGGCCGATTACAGATTTAAGATGAAGTTTGGTCGATTTAGATGTGCAGCTGATCGATCGGTGCATCCCTAATCTTTTTATTGTAATTTTTCCAAAGTCATAACAGTTCTGCGGTGTCAGTGACCCTGGAGTAAAGTTTCTGCTTATAGTCTTAATTTGTTATTTTAAATTTAAGGTAGGGCTCGACATTGACAATAAGGACTGTCCAATGGCCTGGGCCAGTGCTGCATTTATAATGTTAGTGCAAGTGGACCACAAGTGAGAGAGCACAATAAATACATGGAGTGAACAAAGTCTTCTTACCAAGCACTCTCAGACAAGCAAGCTTGATTCTTTTTAGCTTGCAAAGATGCGCAAGCACACAATATACTGGACGCTGTGAGGCACAAGAACGTGCAGATACTGAGTGTGCTCTTCTAGAACTGTCCACACTCTTTTCCAAGTGTCTTAGCAGCAGCAATTACCAGCGTGTAGGAAATAGCAGAAAAAAAAAAACACTATGTATTTCGGAGTGGGATTATACTTGTTGCACAACATTTTAAGTATCCCTGCTCATTCTGTGTTCAACATGTTGGTGAAAATTAGAAATCCACACGTTGCAACACAAGAAATCAACAGTTTCTTTCTGTTGGACTGTAAATCCATCTCTCTCCGTGTAGCGTAGATGCTGTTTAACGTGCACTCGTAAAGGGACAGAGCACTGGTTTTGTTCCCACAGTAAAAAAACAAAAACAAATTTTCTTTCATGAATTCGCCTTGAGAGATGAAGCACTAAATGAAACATAATAAACTTTGTTAAACCCTGGTTGTACACATGGCTGGAAATCATGAGCGGCTCAGTATACAAAATGTAAGAATACAGTACATATAATTAGGTAATGTTTCAAAGTGTAAACATTTGACATGATAATGGCGTTTGATATGAAAAATGCAAAAACACGTTGCTATTATTATTTTCAGTGCTGTTCAGCTGCAGGGTGAAGATGACTATTTAAAACAGTCTACTTCATATCCACATAGCACACCTGTTACATTTCTCCTTTCTGTACTGTTCAGGTATTTTTGTTTTTGAGCTTTGTGTATCAATCAGAGTTGGTCTTGTTTGGGTAGTCTACTATCATGATTATATCCACATTCTTAATTCACAGATTAGGCCTAAAATCTACCTACTGTATATTACACGTGTCCAGTTATTTTTATTTGTATTGCGCTTTTCACAACACGCATCGTTTCAAAGCAGCTTTACAGAAATCATGCATTAACAGTAAATGAAACTGTAATATCTATTAAGTCTTAGTCATCATTACCCGACTCATTACATCATTACATGTACCCGATTTATTAGCAAGGTCTCCTCTCTCAGGAATTCTTACATTTATTACATTCAGCCAATAATCAGATCTTTAACTTAGTGACTAAATCTTTGATCCTGCTTGTGAAAAAATTACACAGTGCCCAAAAGTTGACAGCATGACTAAACGGGTGACCAAAAACCTATCAGCTCCACTGAACTCGTCACTTAAAAACACATTTACAAATCGTGATTCTTGAGGCAAACGAATTTTAAATAATAATAATAATTAATTATAATTTAATAATAATTAATAATTTAATTTAATTATAATTTTTAATTTATAATTTTCTTTATTTATCACACATTATACATTTTTGCACATATACAGTGAAATTCTTCTTTTTCACATATCCCAGCTAGGCTGGGGTCAGAGTGCAGGGTCAGCCATGATACGGCGCCCCTGATAAAATGAAATAGTTTGAATTCATTTTAAAATACAAATGTTTTGCTAAATATGCTAATATAATGATTTTACAATCACAGTTTTTGTTGTAAAATGCCATCGTGTTGCCACAATAATAGACTGGCGAACAACATCTCATTTAAACTGTCACGTGTATCAGGGCCATGACAGACGCGCATGAGCTCATGATATTTAAAGTTTCATTCTCTTTCACTCTCCTCAACAGTTCCCTGTTACTTTTAACTGTCTTGTCTGATGATATAATGGCTAATATCAATAAAACATCTATCACATACTGTCCATAAGTATGTTGGTATGTCATTTAGACAGAAGTAATTACTCAGTAACACGAATCTCAAAACTTGAGCAAATCCATCTTCTGGTGGAGCGCTCATGTATCTTTTTCCTAAGCATGTATTTTATCAGCCTGGATCAATACTCAGTTTCTTTGACTCATGAATGTTGCATATATCAGTCTGTGACAGTATAAGCAGGCGATACGGGCCATGTAAACTGAAAGCTGTCAGGAGATTGCTGCTTGATAGATTCGCACCAGCGCTTGAGAGCAACTTCAAAGTAGAAGCACTTTACGTGTGCTACTGTTAATGTTAATGTCATGTTCATGGTGCACTGTATGTTCAATTAGTTTGATTCTGTCTTTTGTGAGAAAATGTGATTGCTAATGCACCGTTACTGTTAATTACTGTTGTTATTGTCCTCATTATATTAACATTTTTAAATGTGCAAATAAAATGTTATTACTAAACAAAGTAAAATAAACTGCTGACTACAATTTAAAACACACAAAATATTTTTTATCATGAAAATTGTATGCAATTTTGAGTAAATATAGTGCTAAATAAAAGTAATATGTTTTCAGAAATTTGATGTAAATATTTTTTATTATATTAAGATGTGTGAGATCATCATTATATTAGCCTATCGGGCCACCCTTCTCTCTGGATATCTGCACTGGCCATTAAAAAAACTCATATCGGTCGACCACTAGTTAACACAGCTAATATATCAATTTACAATAATTAAAAAAAAATCATGATAAATATTGAATCGGCATCGAATCAGGAGGCAGTTCCCACCCCTTATAAATACTGAACGTTTGTTGAGTTCTGCCATTAAATTGGGTTTAATTTGATTTTTATATTTTTTCCCTTTTTAATTGATTTGTCAATTTACTGTGTTCATTGTAGAGCTGATGAAAGAGCAAGATGAACTTACAGAGCTGAATGAAGTGGAGGAGAAACTTCAGGATCAGAACCATCATGATTTAATAACTGGAGAAAAATCTTTGTGTGGCTCAAAGACTAAGAAGAATTTATCTCCAAAAAAAACTCAAAAAAGAGTAGCCAAAAATACTTCAACCTGCTCTCAGTGTGGAAAGAGTTTCACATGTAAAAGCAAGCTTAATACACACATGAGAGTTCATACAGGAGAGAGGCCTTACACGTGCCATCAATGTGGAAAAAGTTTCACATATGCACAACATCTCACACGTCATCTTCGCCGTCACTCAGGAGAAAGACAATTTGAATGTGATAAGTGCGGTAAAACATTTATTTTGGCAACATACCTACAAAAACATCTGAAAACGCACACAAATGAGAAGCCTTACAAATGTTTTTTTTGTGGAAAAAGTTTTTCATGCCTGTCCTATTGTAAAGAACACCAGAGAATACATACTGGTGCTGGGGTTCATATGTGCTTTGAATGTGGGAAGATCTTTATTAGAGCCAGCGACTTGAAACAGCACCAAAGAATTCATACTGGAGAAAAACCTTACAAGTGCTCACACTGTGAAAAGAGTTTCACTCATTCACAACAACTGAAAACACATGAGACGATTCATACTGGAGAAAACCCTTACAAGTGCTCACACTGTGGAAAGAGTTTCACTGTGTTACAAAGCTTGAACAAACACGAGAGAATTCATACTGGAGAAAAACCTTACAAGTGCTCACACTGTGAAAAGAGTTTCACTCAGTCACAAAACCTGAAAACACACGAGAGAATCCATACTGGAGAAAAACCTTACAAGTGCTCACACTGTGAAAAGAGTTTCACTCAGTCACAATACCTGAAAATACATGAGAGAATCCATACTGGAAATAAACCTTACAAGTGCTCACACTGTGAAAAGAGTTTCACTCATTCACAATACCTGAAAATACATGAGAGAATTCATACTGGAAATAAACCTTACAAGTGCTCACACTGTGGAAAGAGTTTCACTGTGTTACAAAGCTTGAAAAAACACAAGAGAATACATACTGGAGAAAAACCTTACAAGTGCTCACACTGTGAGAAGTGTTTCACTCAGTTAGAAAACATGAAAATACATGAGAGAATCCATACTGGAGAAAAACATTACAAGTGCTCACACTGTGGAAAGAGTTTCACTCATCCAGACAGCTTGAAAAAACACAAGAGAATTCATTCCGGAGAAAAAAATACCCCTCCTCTTGATGTGTGAAAAGTTTCAGTGCAGCAAGTAATCTATATACACATGTAAAAAGGTTTTGTCCAAGTAGTCACAGTGAGAAGAAAACATCTTCATGTCCAACGATATTGAGTAAATAGTTTGAAGAGCAACATCATCTAAAGCCCTATTCGAACAGGACAAGTTTTCCTTGAAGAGGTTTGGGAAATTAGTGTTTCACAGATGTACTTTGTGATTTTAATCCCATCTGAATCTGACAAGTCTCACTGACCCCGTTTACACCTGGTATTAAGATGTGATTATGGTAATAACATCATATGTGGTCAGTGCTGAATACAGGTCTAAATGGGGTCTAAAACGTTTTGTGATCGGATTACAAAAATCATATATGAATGCTGTCAAAAATGCATTTGACCACATCGCATTTGAGGTGTAAATGCTTATCCATCCTGCAGTATTGTACTCGAGTCCAGGACTCCAGGATTGTGATGACTCATTACTCATCTACTACTTGAACACTAATGACTTGGACTTGAATTTGAGCATTGGGTGCATTCTGACTTTGCGTTCTGTTCTTTTATGGCTTTAGATCACATGCATGTCATGACATTTACCAGTTGTGCGAGCACAAATCTCTGCGCTCGCACATGGATTTCCTTTGTTTTTATTTAAAACTAGACTCGCACTTTCAAATCTCCCTGCTCTCGTTCAGAGATTGCGTGTGCCACTCAAAACATGTCATGTGTACTCGCAAGTCTATTATAACACAAAATAACTCTGCCTCTGTTTATTCATACAAATATTCTGCTTCTGTAGACATGGTATAGAGAGGAAGAATACCAGAGTTTGAGGAATCAACTCGCCATTTGGTTGGTGGTGCATAATACATGGTTAAAGCCATAATGTAAGAATGATATTCTGATGCTCACTGAAAATGTAAGAGACATGAGCAAATCAAATGACAGAAAATGTTAACAAAGAACATGTTGCAATTAAAGTCCTCTCAACATTTTCACCTTGGTAGAAAACTTGCCTGCACAAGTTTGTCTAGAACGCATAAAGGATTTTTCAGAATCTATGTGGTGGCACATATGTAGAACATTCGAAATATGTGAAACAAAATCATAAATCATTATTACGAGTTATAATTATTACGGGAACATAAGAACATGTTGACGTGTGTTCATGCGTTTACAGGTGCGCTTTTGCACAGAGATGGAGACAATGTGTGATGAGTTAATCACAAATGTAGCCTAAAACAGTTAAGTAATCCCATTGTTAAAAGGACAAACATCCATTCATCCATATATGAAAAATAATTTGAATTGCTCCAACGCCTGATTTATAATGAATTTTGATAATATAAGACTAGAGGACAATACCTGAGAAAAAAATTTAATAAACTTCAAATAAATGGCAAAGAGGCACTGTTGTTTACAGTGGAAAGTTATTTTTCTGACATCTCTTTTTTTAATTTCCTTGATTATTGTATAGGCCTATATACAACATTGTGACAGACAGATAGATAGATATAATTTTAATCTCAAGTAATTATTCAAGACAAAGAAACGGTTAGTACTAAAATAAGAATAAAGAAACAAATGAAGAAAACTGCTTAGTTTCTAAAAATAATATCAAACATTCAAGTAACATTAAGGAAAAAAAACCTACAGAGATGGTATTGTTATTGAGTGTATGTTTCTTGTACAATACACTTTGAAAGGTTGAATGTGTGTGTGTGTGTGTGCCAATAAATTTAACAAGAAGCCAATGTAACGCTGATATGATTGTATTTCTTGGTTCTAGTTAGCACTTTCGCTGCTGCATTTTGAACCACTTTAAGTGAAAACGAATTCCCTGGTTACTGATAATTTCTCAGAGGGGGAGCATATATAGGGAGAAAAGCAGAGGGTCCTAAAACTGATCCCTGTGGTACTCAATACTTTAATTTGATCTGACAGCTCCTCATTTGCACAGACAAAGTGGTAGCGGTCAGAGAGATAGGTCCCAAACCAAGCTAATTCCTCTCCACAAATGCAAATTCTATGTAAAAATTAACATAGTTGGGAGGACACTGCCTTTTCTAGTATTTTCGACATAAATGGGGGTTTTAAAATCAGTCTAATTAACATGTTGTTGATTTTGATAATTTTTGTTATCTCTTCCTGTCCTATAACAGTGAAGGATTGAAGTTGCTTGTAGGAAAGAATTTTAGTCTTCTGGGGTGCTGTGGCAGATGGATGCATAATTCCAGTTTTGTTTCTGATGATTAAAATTTTATCAGTAAAGAAATTCATAAAGTCTTTACTACTAGGCTGCGATGGAATATCTGATTTAATACAAGTATTATTCCTAACCAATTTAGCCACAATTACTGAATAAACTTATCTTTGCTAAACTCAGCATACAAGAGATGAGGTAATTATCAGAGATATAATCGCTCTGCAGCAGAATGTCTCTATTATCAACATCAATTCCATATGGGAATTAGAATGAGCTTTATTGCCAAGTATGCTTACACAAGGAATTTGTCATGGTGACCGAAGCTTCCAGTGCAAAGAGAATGCAAATATATATATATATATATATATATATATATATATATATATATATATATATATACACACACACATACAAACATATACATTTAAACATGTACATATAGTGACAAAAATAAAAATATAACAGCTAAATAAAGAGATATATACAATAGAGTAATAATGTACGAATATTTTATATACAGATATACAGTAATGTGCAGGTGATGTAATGTATTAAAGAAGGTAGGATATGTAATATATACAGTATATATATATATATATATATATATATATATATATATATATATATATATATATATATACACCAGCTGGTCGGCACAGGATTTTAGACAAGTGGGTAAAACACCATCTGGGCCTTGTGCTTTCCTTGACTTCTGTTTCTGGAATACCCCACACACATCCTGTTCACAGATGCTAATTGTAGCTTGAGTAGTGGGGGGTGTTGCAGGGGGTGTAAATGTTTGAATGATGTGAAGGTCGGAGCGGTTGTGGGGTGCGAGACTGGGCTTTTCAAATCTACAGTAAAACATATTCAGATCGTCAGCCAATTGTTGATTCTCTACAGAGTTGGGGGATGGTGTCTTGTAGTTGGTAATGTCCTCCAGGCCTCTCCACACTGATGTAGGGTCGCTAGATGAGAATTTGTTTGTCAGCTTTTCAGAATAGCTTCTTTTAGCCACTCTAATCTCCTTTGTCAGTCTGTTTTTGGCTTGATTATACATGATTTTATCCCCACTTCTGTAAGCATCATCTTTGGCTTGACATAACTGCCAGAGTTCTGCTGTAAACCATGATTTGTCATCATTGTTGTACTGTATGTTAAATAAGTCCTTGTAGGAATGCACATATCCTCACAGAAACTGATGTATGATGTTACAGGATCTGTGAGCTCATCCAGGTCGGTGGCTGCAGCCTAAAAAACACTCCAGTCAGTGCAGTCAAAACAGGCTTGTAGTTCCTGCTCTGCTTCATTGGTCCAATTGGTCCTTCATTGTTCCTCTTTACAGTCCTTACTACAGGTTTAGTTGATTTTAGCCTTTACATTGGAAGATGATGAACCAGACAATGATCAGAGAGTCCCAAAGCTGCTCTAGGGACAGAGTGATATGCATCCTTTATTGTTGTGTAGCAATGATCCACTGTATTTCTGTCTCTGGTGGGTCATGTAATGTGCTGTCTGTATTTGAGCAGTTCACATGTGAGATTTGTCTCTTAAAAATCTCCAAGAATATTAAGTAGTCCAGGTGCTATTGTACCATGTCTGTGTTCTGATCAGCCAGCTGTTGCAGCACTGCGCTCACCCACGGATGTGGAGGAATGTAAACACTCACAAGAATACGAGGAAAACTCCCATTGTTACACTGTACACCAACATTCGTTAATGTAAAAACACGTTCCATCGCCTCTCGTTTTCTCCATTAACTCTGCGGTGCTATCCGCTCTGAACAGCTGGAAGCCGGTAGATGTAATGTGCTTTCCGGAATTGCTTCACTCAGCCAGGTTTCTGTGAAGCACAAAGCAGCAGAATTTGCAAAGTCCTTATTTTTGCAGGTGAGGAGAAGTAATATGTCTGTTTTGTTAAGAAGAGAGCAGAGATTCGCTGGATGGATGCTTGGCGGCGTGGTTTGAAAGCAGCACTGTCGGAGCTTCCCATATTGCTACACCTCCTCCTCAACCTTTCAGATGAGGCTCATGGTTATAACAATAACCTGAGGGAGTAGACTCATTTAAACTTATATATTCATCAGTGTTCATTCATTCAGTTTGACAGAGCGAATCAAAACTATGATCTGTAATAATTTCATGAACAATTTGTGTTTTGGATGAAAGCGATATAATGTTTAGTAGCCCTACCTTTATAGTATATGATGTTTATCTTCAGTTTTTTTTTTCTCAAGTTTGACATGAATCAAATGTTTTTTAAATTGCTTAATGAGGGTATTGTGTTTGATAGTTCGGGGAACAAACACAGTCTCTGTATGATATATAGGTGATTCATTCGCTATGTGTTATAGTTTATTTGACTTGTGTGACGTCTCAAGGCAGCTAGCAGACATTTGGATTAGCCAGTTTGTCTGCTTCCTGACCTGGGCCCCAGTTAGTCAAATACTAGCACTATAAAGAGGAGAGCGGCACCTTCCCTGGAGGTATGGAGTCCATCTCTGCACATATAGTATATTTTTCTATATTATAGTGTATTATTTACTTATAAAACAGAAAAGTACTCATATAGAATAGTCTGGACATTATGTGATCCAAGAAAGAGAATATGAGGCCAAAAAAGTGCTTATGCTGCAAGAAAACATACAGTGCACTCAGCTGTAGCAAAAACAATGGTACGAGGCAGAGCAAATGCATCCCTAAGGCATCGAGAGACACAGCTAATAGTTAAAGATTAACACAGCCAATGGTCAGACTGGCTGTATTATTATACAGGATAAAAAGGCAATTAACAGAACAAAAGAAGAATGAGTTACTGAGGAAACTGACTAAGATCACCAATTTGAGGGGAATAGAACATGAATGGCCATGGGTAGACTGGCAAGCAGTAGTAAATAAACATTTGACAGTTGAGCCATTGGTAAAGCAATTGGAGGGACTTTATATGCTGAGTCCATCTCAGTTGGGGCAGATGAGAGTGTAAACAGAAATATCCATTAACTCAGTGTATTTCCCCTATCTTAGATGTGAGATTCGCTATTTCAGAAGGACTTCAGGGAGCCATCAGACAGAGACTAGGAGGAGGATCAACGGTCTTAAAGAATGTTTACCTTGCTGTCAGCTCAGACATACGACCAGTGCAGTTGGAAAGTAAGGTGTTATTCTATAGAAACAGCGATGGAGAAATAATGCCAGTCTACACAACAAATGGAACAATAGGAAGGTTGGAGGTAACAATTGGCATAAGACACCCAGAACAGATAAGACAGGTGTGGGTGGAAATATACGAAGGAAAGAAAAAAAATCAAAGTAACATATTTAGCATCAACCATTGTAAATAATGAGTGACTTTTATAGAAATAGAAGAGGAAAAGGGAGAAAATGAGGAAAAAGAGGAAGGGGAATTTTAAACAAAGAAGAAAGGGAAGCCCTTATTGATTTCCTTGAACCTTTTCATCTAGGATACTGTGATATAAGTGAATTAAATGTTTCTGTGGTCCTATGGGGAGGGTGTCAAGTAGAATTAACCCCATCTCTTTTATGCATTGGGCAGGAGGAATAGCTGCCACAGGTCGCTGGTTTGCTGAAGATGAGCTTTGGAGTTTTGACTTAATTAGCCTAAGAGGAGACATTATCTGGATGCAGAACAATTCACATTGGTTAGGAGCAGAGGAATTACCTGTAAAACCATTAACTCGAAAACAAAT
The DNA here is from genome assembly GCF_019703515.2 of Myxocyprinus asiaticus. Taxonomy (NCBI): domain Eukaryota; kingdom Metazoa; phylum Chordata; class Actinopteri; order Cypriniformes; family Catostomidae; genus Myxocyprinus; species Myxocyprinus asiaticus. Next base: position 40,004,278 of record NC_059371.1, read on the forward strand.
AAATGCTGTTCTGAAATATCTGAGAAAGACTAACAAAATACTTTAAGAACTGTGACAAGTCCTCAACCCAGCAAAAGCCCAGGGGAAGTCAGGGGTCGGATACTTTTAGTGATCCTTGTCTGACCAGCCTAGTGAAGAGTAGTTAAGAACAGACGAGCTGGGGTTAGAGAGGTACGTTGAAAACATAACATACATTGTGATAATAATTTCAAGCAACAATGACATCAACACCAGTAGAGCTGATGTATTCAGCATATCCAATATGTAAAGACATCATAAGGGAATTTTCTAAAAAATAAATGGGAAAAAAGAACAAAAAGCTTAAACACAAAATGGCCAGCAGAGGGAACATTTGATGTGGCTATGTGTAGAGAAATGGAGGCATTAATAAAAAACCACAAGGCCAAAGATAAAGGCAGGAAAAGGGAAGACAAAAGGGGAAAAAGAACAAGAAGATCATGGGATAAAATTACTAAAAATTGAGAGACAGGAAAAAGATTATTAGATGATAAAACAGAGAGACCACTCCCTATGCACCACCTCTTGACCAATCTGGAAAACAAATGCCTGTCATATCAGGAACAGTAGAAATAAGAGGGGCGATAGATGTAAAAGATGAAATCAAAGAAAGGGAACGTGAAGGAGCAAGTAACAGAGAAGAGTTAGGAAATATAACATCAGACGGTGTGGAAAATATGAATGCCTATCAGAATGTGACATCAGCACTAGAAGGGATGAGAACCATACAGGAAGAAGAACAGTATATGTCACAAATACAAGAAGAGTTGAGGAACAAACAAGAAAAAGAAAGGGGAAAAAAGGTCACGGGCAAATATTACATCCAAGAGAGACCTAACAAAAATACTAAAGGAACAAGTATCAAGAAAGGGACAAGAGCTGAGAAGAGACCAGGCGAGATTAGAATCTAGAGAAAGACGCAGACTCTTAACTCCAAGAGCACGCTCAAACAGCCCTAAAAGGGAATATAAATGTGTTACAGGCAGCCTGCTCCTTGAGGATGTGCCAAAAGAGAAGCCATGCTGGAAAAGGAGTACAGAAGGCAGATTAATAAGAACAAGCCTGGATCTACCAAGTGAGTACCCAAGCAATGTGCATCTAACCAATGAATTTTTAAGCAGCGTGGGTCTACCTAATGAACATTCAAGCAACATGGACATGCCCAAAGAAGATTTAAACTATATGCATCAACCCAGAGGATATCCAAGCAACATGCATCCACACAGTAAGGAACTGGAACAATATTCCGTAAGTGACACAGAGATCCCAAGTACCTAAAACAGTGCCCAATTTTAATCAAAGGCACACCAGGGCAGTATGTGCCATGGGCCAATCAGGAACTTGATGGACTGATATCCCGCCTTCCAGACATCTGCATCAGAATGGTCGAAGAAGAAACGATGGGAAAATTGCTAGCTATTGGCGACGTCAAAGCACTAATGACCAAATGTTTGGGGGGATCCAAGATGAATAAGATTCTTATAAAAATAAATCTAAGAGGAGCAATCGACACTGCAAGACTGGATGGGGTTGCATTTGACAGATATCGCGCTGAAATATGGGAGGCATTGAGAAAAGAATATCCGACACGAATGGACCCAAAATCCCTGAGAGGAGAACCAATAGGTGAAACAGAAAATCCTACCACCTATATTCAGAGACAACCGAGAAGATGGAAACAAGAGCTGGAGAGAAATCCAGAAGGAGATCCAGTGATGGCTACGTTATTCAGAACGGCTATAGTGGATGCTATGCCACCCACAGTGAAGGACAAGTTGGAAGATGTAGTTGGACTGAACTCCAAGTCACATAGGGAGTTCTGTGAACATTTGACTCATGCTGTGGAACAACACAGGAAGAATGAGTTGAGACTGAAACACCAAGAAAGAGAACTACTGAGAAAGCTGACACAAATACAACTCGAAGAATTAACTGGGAAAAAGAAGATTCAAGCTGCAGTAAAAGAGTAAGAAGAACAATCAGCAGTAAGGCTCCTGTGAACATGTCTGTACCAGCTGCTCAGACTGCACTGATACCACCTGTACCTATTGTCCAGAATACAATGTCAACAACTGGAAATGCATCACAGCCACCAGCACCAATTGTAATTTACCTAAAATCAGAACAACCAAACAACAGAAACTGGAATGGACCACAACAAGGAGGAAGAGGAAGACAGAACAGTGTTCCTAGAAATAATGACCCACCAGGAATATGCTGGGCATGCAATCAGCCTGGACACAACAGAAGAGACTGCCCTACTAAGCCATGGCAAAATAACCAACCACCAAGTCCAAGCAATAATCCATGGCAGCAAGAATACCAAGCTCAAGCACAAGGTCCAGTTAATCCATGGCGTGAACCACAACTGGGCTGTTAGGGCTGCCCAGAGGATCCTACGGGAAGGGGTCAGCTTCCAATTATGTCATCTGATGCTGATCAAGAACCTATGCTGCAGGTTAAAATAGAGGGCAAGACAATGGCAGTTATGCTAGATACTGGAGCTACGTTCACATGTATAAGTACAAATTATGCCTCTCATCTCCCCAAGTCTGGAAAAGATGTGAAGACAGTAGGATTCTCGGGATTTACGCAGCTAATTCCAATGACGGCTCCAGTTAGCATAAAAGTAAATGACACAGAAATAAAAAATCCCATTCTGATATCAGAACAAACACCTGTTAACCTGTTAGGGAGGGATGTTATATGTAAAATGAATTTGCATATATGGTGCTCTCAAGAAGGAATATACATAGACAATAGGGGAATCAAACAAATGACTGTCACAAAATCTCAAGAACCTCAAGAGCTACAAGCAAACAAATATTGGTTAGGAGATTTATGGAAAGATGTAGAAGAAACAGTAAACAAATGAGGAAAATGCATCAAAGAACAGCTTTGTGAAACAAGCCTGCTAAAAACTGAATTCCATTATACTATAATATATGATCCAGGTAGGGACCTAGAGCTTGGAAAGAAATGGTTAAATGACACAAAAAGACAAGAAGTTTCACTGAGTTCACAATACATAATTGTTGGACCAGAAGGAGTTGCATTACAAATTGAGAAATGTAACTTCATTGAAAAATGATTCAAAGTGCCAAATTCACCTCCACATATTACCTTATATGTAAGGGCGGTCAGGCGAAATATTTAGGACCAATGATGAAGAGAGCAGAAAGGAAATAGTGGGAAGCCACAGAAAATCCTGTAATTTTCGATTCAGCAGATAAAACATACCCCAAAATTCTGTGTACTACTGGTATGACAGGCATCCCAAGGGTTGTGGTAACTACTAAAGAAAAATAAAAGATGGATTCAAAAACAGTTGAATTAATGTTAGAGGTAGTGGAAGACTGGTCTGCAGAAGTTCCAAATCCACATATGCTGTTGACTAATGTTCCTCCAGCTGCCAATTATTTTACTGTTATTGACCTGTGCTCTGCTTTTTTCAGCATCCCTTTAGCAGAGAAAAGCAGACACTGTTTTTTACATTCACCTATCAAGGTAAACAGTATACATACACCAGAATGCTGCAGGGATACAAACATTCACCACATGTGTTCAATCAAGTTGTAGGGCTTTACTGGTTGTTTAGATCAGTGTTACTATCAGAAATAATTAATAATTATTTATTTAGATATTAATTAATATTTAAAGTAATTAATTGAATCTAACTCATTAAATCCTCACACGGGGCTCCAGTAAATGTAGTGCGCTACGTTTAGGAGTGGGTTTGGTTATTAGCAATAATTAATAATTATCAAAGATAATTATTAATTATTAAAATCAATAGAACATTGATGAGAATCAGTGTTAGCTTTTTTAATCCTTTAAATCAACAATTATCAAAGATAATCGTTAATCGTTAACATCGATGAAACATTAATTAAAATTAACACTAGCTTATTGACCATTCAAATTCAACAATCATCAAAGATAATTATCAATTATCAAAAATCAACAGAATGTTAATAAGGATTAACATTGACGGGGCACCACCCTGGAATCAGGGACTAATAACCAGATAGTATAACAATCTCAATATTAGATTGTTTTCTTAGGAAAATTGACATCCGAAGAATATCGATTTTCGGGAAAAAACAATGAATGAAGGCTTGAATCCGAGCACTGATATCCCGTCAGCATGACACAGGCGTATGCAAAACAAACCAAAACACTTCTCTTTGTAATATAAACAAAGTTTATTTATGCAGTAATATCAATTAATAATTAATACAATGCAGTCAATAAACTTCCGACTTACAACTACAAACTAAACAGTGAAATGATTAGATATGGAAATCAAAATAATCCTATAACACATGAGGGTGTGTGTATGTAAGGAGGGATGCGCACAAAATGGCGGACGTGACTCTCGTGGCGAGTATGTCACGCGAGACATCCGGCCAGGGAATATGACCGCGAATGTGGCCAGAGAGAAATCAGTCAATGGCGTCTACCAGTTACTGCGTGTATCCACTTGTACGATAGCTTAGGGATAAAGCTGAGCTTTATCACGAAGCTATCTACGAGCCAAAAATGTGTGCCAGAATGTTTGTGAGGGGTCGCGTGTGTGTGTGTGTGTGTGTGTGTGTGTGTGTGTGGTTAGCACGAGAGAGAGAGAGAGAGAATTAAGTGACAGCCCCAAAGCCGATTTCGCGATCGTGGAAGAGAAAGTAGCTGTTAGTTTATCACTCAGAGACACGGTGGACGGCTCGTAAACAGTCCCGCATTCTTTGATTCTTTAATGGATAAACTCAGTTTGCCGGTCTCACCCGCGATGGCGGAAATGCACAACAGCCCACTGTGGTTGGACCACAATACAGCAAATCAAATTCGTGATAATTAATACCATGAGTATTAATAACAAGCAGATATGGCGGTCCGTAAACTGTACAAGCAAAAACCTTGAAACACAAGAATAACACACTATAATATTCTATCTCTGCCCAGACGTAAACCTCTTACTTGAATCACATGAGGATGCAGGTGGAATGTGTGTTCATCCGTCCTTTAACTCAGACTCGGTTCCTCGAGGCTTGGGTGATGACGGGAGGCTGTTTCCTCGCTCTGTCGGCGGGCGGTACGGCTGCTGATTCTCGGCAGGCTGGCGGAGAAATCAGAAACGTCGACTTGATTGAAGATGGAAGAGAAATCTTTAATCTCTTCACTTCTGCAGGCAAACGGATGAAGATGCGGATTGCTCGGCGGTCTCCTTCAGATCCATTAGAGTGTTCGGTTGAATACAGAGTAATCTCAACTCGTCCAGCGAGATGGAGATTGTATGGCTACAGTTTCAAGTCGGACGTTACTTCTTTGTGCCACGAGACTGAACCTGAGAGCAGCAATGAGCTGCATCTATACACGGTGAGCAAAGTTGCTGGAAGCAAATCCCGGAAGCATTTCAGAGGTATTTCTAATCCTGATGGTGTCATGGTTGAGGGACGTTCTGTTGTGTGCCTCATCCAATAGGAGTTGAGAGTTCAATCCTTTAGTGAGCAAGGCTTTATGGGATTTGTAGTCTGTTTTGGACTCCCTTTGTTTGATTTTGGCGCGGTTTTTATGAGTAAGATTTACGACTTGGTATGTGGGGGCCTGAGTTAGGTTTTATGACTGTGTTAGGCCTGCCTTTGTCTTCTATCTGAATACATGAGGCCAACAAAGTGTTGAAAACTGATTTAGAAGATCTTAGATGGGATAGCACGTTGAAACAATATGTAGATGATCTGTTGATTTGTTCAACAATATTAGAACAATGTCACCAAGACTCTATCAAAGTGCTCACTAAATTAGCTGAAGGAGGCCACAAGGTCTCTAAAGAGAACCTGCAGTTCTGCCTACCACAGGTAGAATACTTAGGATGAATCATTGCGCATAAAACTAAAGCTGTATCACCTAGCCAATTAGAAGGCATAAGTAAAGCACAACCTCAACCGCAAACAGTGGGGCAAATTATGACCTTTTTAGGCATGAAAGGGTTTAGTGCTGATTGGATAGAAGATTATGCTATCAGAACAGCTCCCTTAAGAGCACTGATGAAACAGACAGGGCATCAGAATCTCCGAGCTTGACTAACATGGGTTTCTGATGCATTAATATCCTTTGAATCATTGAAAAAAGAACTTCAGACAGGTCCAGCTCTAGCAACCCCAGACTATGCCAAACCATTTCATTTGTATGTAGCAGATAGAAGAGATGGTTATGCATCAGCAGTTTTAATACAGGAAACTTGTAGTGGAAGAAAAAAGCAACCAATAGCTTATTATAGAACCAAATTGGACAATGTAGCACAAGGCTACCCACCATGCTATCTAGGACTTGCAGCAGTATATTTTGCTAATGACAATGGGCTATCCAGTAATAATTTACACTCATCATAAAGTAACAGAGCTATTAGAGCAAGGTAGATTTGTTCTAACTTAAGCCAGGTGTTTGACATATTCAACACTGCTAACTTACCCAGACATCACCATAAAAATATGTACAACAGTAAATCCAGCCAATTACATTCCCCTAGAAGGGGAGGGAACTCCTCATGAATGTGTGATAGACTTCTTAGCTTTTTCTCGTCTAAGACCAGATCTAGAGTTAACGCCAATCATCGATGCAGAGGCAGATTATTTTGTAGATGGGTCATGTTTCAGAGACCATCTAGGAAATCATGCTGGATATGCTATTGTCAAGAGAGAAGAAAAACATTTTGTCCCAATTGTGTTGCAGTATTGTGAGCAGCCATGCTCGGCACAATTGGCTGAATTTAAAGCATTGACTAAGGCTTGTTTATTGGCTAAAAACCAAACTGTTAATATTTATACAGATTCCACATATGCGCATGGAGTGTGCCATCTATTTGGAGCAGTTTGGAAACAAAGAGGGTTCAAAAAGAGTGACGGAACACCAATTCAGCACGGTGACCAAATAATCAAGCTCATTTCAGCCATGATGCATCCAAAGAAATTGTCAGGCACACAAAAAAGGCAATGATTTTGTCATTCAAGGTAATAGTGCTGCAGACTTGCATGCCAAAAAGGCCTCAGGATGCCAAGTAGCAGTAATGGCAACTGTATCAGTTTTGATTCAGCCTCAACCCCAATTAGATGATACTGCACGAATGCAACATCAAGCTCGCCCTAATGAACATGGGGTATGGCAACAAAGAGGTGCAAGTAGAGATATAAATGGTATATGGAGATCAAATGAAGGACACATGATTGCTCCAACAGCACTCCTTACTATTCTAATCTCAGATGCGCATGGTTTTGACCATTGCGCAAGGGGGAGGTGATTAGAAAAATAAAAAGACAGGGATATTGGTCCCCATATCTACAGGCAACGGTAGATGAATTTTTGGCTGATTGTGAAATTTGTGCCCAAAATAATGTCAGAAAGGGTACATATGCACCAATAGGTCACATACCACTCCCAGAAGGACCATTTAAACACCTGGTAATGGACTATATGGACATGACAAAATCAATAAGAGGAAAAATATATATGTTGGTGATAAAAGACAGATTCAGCAGATTGGTAGAGGCAGTACCATCAGCAGATCAGGGAGCTAAAACTGATCACATTTTTGACCAGAGAGGTCATTCCAAGATTTGGCATACAATCTCAAATTAGTTCTGACAATGGCTCAGCTTTCATCCAAATAACAGTGAAAACAGTGATATAACAGTTGAGAATAGAACAAAGACTAGGGTGTGTCTACCATCCACAGTCACAGGGAATGGTAGAAAGGGTGAATGGAAATCTCAAAGCTAAGTTAAACAAAATTTGTGCTGATACTAAACTCAATTGGGTAGATGCTCTATCACTTGCATTTATGACTTACCGCATGCAGACCAATAGAATCACTAATCTAACACCGCATGAAATGCTAACAGGCAGACCCATGCCAGCACCGTATTTGAGAGGTCCTTATGTTACAGACGGAGTTAAATGCTTACATGAGACAATTAACTGCTATACATGAAGCCATTTATTCACAGGAACAGAACAGGGGACCCAGACAGGAAGAAAAATTGCCATGTCCCATAGTTCCTGGAGACCAAGTCTATCTGAGAGTTTTTAGGAGAAGATGGAATGAACCCAGAAGGGAAGGATCTTATAAAGTAGTAAGGGCAACACCCGCAGCAGTGCAGGTGGAAGGTAGCACAACGTGGTATCATTTCAATCACTGCACTAGAGTGCCTAGGTTGAGACTAAGAAGACCAGAAGATCAAACAGATTGGGCAGAAGAAGATCAGGAAGATTTAGATGTTGATTATCCTGAAGCTGAAGGAGAGCCTGAAGCCAATGACCAAGACAGAGCAGAACAAGGTAGTGCAGAGCAGGAAGGAGAGAGTAGTAATGCTGTCACACCTCATTTTAGGACAGCTGAGCATGCTGAAGCAAGAGATGAAGGGCAGCTGCAGGAGGATGTACCGCAGGCAGTGGAGACAGAACAGGAAGGTGAGAGAGGTTCTGACATTGATATTGATGTTGGTATACCTGATGCAGCAGCTTCCCCTGACCCAAGGTTTCCCAGATACCAATCCCTGAGGCTTTCCAGAGAACAATCCCCAGACCCAGAGCAGGGAGGGTCTCTCGAATGCAACTTCTCATCAGGGCCGGGAGAGTTTCGTACAATTGACTTCTCAGAACTTGAAGGATTTCATTATCTCAGATGATCTCCATAATGCCACTTAAGGTACTCAAGTGAATAAATCTATTAAAAAGAGGTTTGCAGGGGCCTTTTAAGATGACTATGAAGATTATCAGGATCCGTATGGTGGTACTGATAAAACAAACCCATTATTTGACAAGGAAAGATTGTTAGATAATGCATGTCAAAATGACTGGTTCAGATGGGCTGAATACACAGTAAAACAATCAGGAATGTCTAGCTGCGTGTTATGTTCACCATCACCTATGAAAAAGCTTAAAGTAGTGCCAAATCGATATTATTATATGCATTGTGCTCAATATCACTCTCAAAATTGTGTTAAAAGGGAAAAGGCACCCTTTTGTCCAGCCGAAAGCCTGGCATTTCTAAGGCATCCAAAATTTCAACAATACTATGACAAGGAAGGATGGGGAGATGACTGTACACATCTAGATATTCGAATAGATGTGAGAAAAAGAGAAAGCCCTTTGACATATGTAATAAACCGTACTCTTGAATATGAGTGTTTTAATAAATCCAAGGGAGCGGTAGATATGGGAAAATTTCAAGGAAACTGCAATAATTTGGCATCTGGATCACAAACTGTATGATCAGGAAGGAGTTTTAAAGTTTAGCAGAGTGATATTTGCAACAGCCACAATGAAGGAAGATGTTACACTAAAAGAAGCCCCAAGGTGTGTGGGTAAGTCGGGGGAAGGATGCCTTATAAATTGCGAAAACCAGACTTTAGTTTCTCCTGTGATAAAAATATATGAGTAACAAACAGCAGCTATAGCAGACTACTTTTGGATTTGTGGAGGAAGACGGTTGAGAGCTATATTACCAAAAAAATGGAAAGGAATATGCACCAGAGTAAGACTAGTGCAAGAAATAACTGTTAACATGGGACCCAAAAGAAATCTTGAGAAATTGTAGGGAGCAAACATAGAGTAAAGAGAGCATACCAGCCAGACCCTAATGTATATGTAGATGCAATTGGGCAACCCAGAGGAATAGCACATGAGTTTAAAGATGGAGATTAAGTAAAATCAGGATATGGATATATGGATAACACCCAACAAGAATGCAGAATGGGTCAATTACATTTATTACAATCAGCAAAAGATTACAAAATTACAAAAGATTTATTTATTACACTAATGAAGCATTGAAGGCCTAAGGTGACCAGTTAGCTGCTGCAAGCAAAATTATATTGCAAAATAGGCTATTGGCAGAAAGAGGAGGTGTCTGTGTAATGTTTGGAGCTGACTGTTGTACTTATATCCCAAATAATACAGTTCTTGATGGATCTTTTACTGCAGCAATGAAAAAGCTGAAAAGTATACGGGAAGAAGTGACTGTGAATGCAGGGAGTGGTCAACATATTGGAAACTGGTTTGACAACCTATTTGGATCCTGGGGAGAATGGCTTACTAAAGTAGGAATAATAATAGCTGTAGTTGTTGTTATCTTTGTGTTGTTGTTTTGTTGTGTTGTCCCTCTCCTCAGATAAATGCTGGCCAATGGTGCAGCCAAACAGATGATCAATGTGTCTGTAAAGCCATCTGGAATTGATATTGGGGCCACCATGTATACCATAGGCCCTGGACTGGATGAGCTGGATGAATTCTAGTAAAATCCTAGAAGTATATAAGAGTGGTTGGGAAGGGGAGCCTTTTATTTTTGACTCATTATTTTCAAATTTCTATTGTTTTTGGATAGTAAGGGAGTCAGCATACTCATTGTATTTTCTTTTATAAAAAAAATTAGGTAATACTTTACATTGGATAGAGTAAGCAGGAAGATAGTGGGTGTTTTGGCATATGCCCCTTCCTGAAGTTATTACTCTTTTACTTTTTGAATTTTTCTGAAGACATTTATCCTTTTCTTTTAAACATTCAATTTATGATGTTCATTGTTTAATCAAGTTAGGTACTCCTTGAATATCATTTTTTGTTCAAATAATTTCTGAAGGTACTATTAACCAAGTAAATTACTTTTAAATGAAATATAGTATGCATCTTTAAACTTTAAAAACACTGGAAATACCACTGGAGGGCCAGAGGATAAGACAGCACCTAATCACTGATGTATTCTACATAACGCAAGGCCAACTCTGCTTGCACATGCTTTATACAAGAATTTGATTGATGTTACCCTCAAGAAAGAAATTAGTTAGGGAGATGAGATCTTTTACTCCTTTCTAGCCAAATGTGGAGGGAGATGTTTGGTCTTATTTCTCCTCCGGAGTGCAGTTTCACAAGAGCAGTCATTGTTAGAGGAATGTGTGACTTACATTGGACACTTGGAAGGAACGAATGAGACTGACTTGTGAGGTTGCATTCTGGGTAAGGTCTATAGGGGTGAGACTCTAGGGGAGTCTCAAAGGAGGGAATATATAGTATATTTTTCTATATTGTAGTTTTTATATATCAAACATAGAAACTTACTTATATAGAATAGTCTGAACATTATGTGATACAAGAAAGAGAATATAAGGCCTAAAGAGTGCTTATGATGCAAGAAAACATGCAGTGCACTCGGCTGTAGCAAAAACAATGGTAAAATGGTACGAGGCAGAGCGAATGCATTCCTAACAGACTGACTGTATTATGCTTAGACTGTTATATTCTATTTACTCAGAACGTATACTTTCATAATAAATGGGTTTAAAAGGTTATTAAAAAAGCAGACTAAATGCCAGATTTCCACCATTAAAAAGAAGTCAGAGGGTCTGTGAAATAATGGTGGTGGACGGCACCCATTGACTACAAAAAATAATAAGAGGGGCGTGTGTATGATGTAATGCAAGATAACAAACTGTATAAAGAATGGAGTCTGGACTGAGTGAATTCAGATCATCAGCTGGCTTTCTTGGGTTTGTTGTGTTTTTCAGTAATCTTTGACACCTAGAACTCCTGACATTGAGAGTTCTCTTACTGAGAGGGAAGAAGAGTCTTCAATACTCCACAACACACATTGCATGCCTCCTCAACAAACAGCGAATCAGACACAAACATTGACGGCTTTACATTTGTCTGTTCTTAAAATGTTTATAAATTATGTTTCTTCAAGCACGTGTCAAGCTTCGTGTCTAATATAATTTCTTGTCATGTGCCACTCTGAGATGTCGCCCGCCTGTTGTGGGTAGTGAGCAAAATTACCCACGCATGAAATACATTGGATGAGGAGCTTCCAAACTGGATTCAGCCTCGTCACATTTGACGGGTGGCGGGTGCTAGTTTCACACCCTGGGCTACTGTTTAATATATTTGGCTACTTCCCAGATCCATGGTTTTGCCATTTCCCGATATTGTCGATCATCGTCTGTCAATCGAGTGTTGCAATCGGCATCTGAATATTTGTAAGATATTGTTGATATCCAATCGTCCTATCGCCCATTCCTATTGAGGCGCGACTCGAGTACTTTAATCATATACGTAAATCCAAGCATCCTCAAACGAACCTTAGAGCACCCTCTATTGCAGACCAGGGCAAACTACTGCGTGCGGGTCAATTTATCATGAATGTTTTTTATTAGATCTTTAATTTATCTGGCTTTGGGACCTATCGCGCATCCACAAGTTTTTTTTATATGCTCAGGGTTGCCAGATTATAGATGCAACACCACAGTCAGAGATTTATACTTGCACAAATTGGAAATATTTTGCCTTATGTCATACTTAATTTATGCAATCTGGCAACCATGCAAAATATTTAGTAATCTTTTTTCCAATCAGTTTTACCAGGGACAAACTGCTGAAGTTTCGGCAGCATATACCAGACAATCCTTTCCTGGTTTTTGAATATTCTGATGCTTTGTTGGACATTTAGGTCAGAGGCACAGCTCTGCTGTTCAAGAGACGCAGGAGAAGGAGACGAGCAGGCGCACTGGTCAAGTTGGTGAGGCTTCCGAACAATGCTGCCAAGCATTCATCAGGCAAATCTCCGCTCTCTTCCTAACAAAATGGACGAACTACATCACCTCACCCGTACAAACAAGGACTTTTCAACCTCTGCTGCCTTGTGCTTCACAGAAACCTGGCTGAGTGAAGCCATTCCAGACAGCGCATTACATCTGCTGGGCTTTAAGCTGTTCAGAGCGGATCGTATTGCGGAATTAACGGGGAAAACGAGAGACAGTGGAACATGCTTTTACATCAATGAAAGTTGGTGTACAGATGTAACAACATTAAAGATGTGCTGTCCTAATTTGGAAGCGCTCTTTATTAACTGTAAGCCTTTCTACTCGCCATGGGAGTTTTATTCGTTTATTCTGGTGAGTGTTTATATCACACCAAATGCATGTGCGAACGCAGTGCTGCAACAGCTGGCTGATCAAATTACAGACATGGAACAACAATGCCCAGACTCAGTTATTATTATTCTTGGGGATTTTAACAAAGCAAACCTCACACATGAACTGCCCAAATACAAACAGCACATTACATGCCCCACCAGAGACAGGAATATACTGGATCACTGTTACACAACAATAAATGATGCATATCGCTGTGTCCCTAGAGCAGCTTTGGGACTATCTGATCACTGTCTGGTTCATCTTCTTCCAACCTACAGACAGAAACTAAAATCTGCTAAGCCTGTAGTAAGGACTGTAAAGAGATGGACCATTGAAGCAGAGCTAGAACTACAAACCTGCTTTGACTGCACTGATTGGAGTGTTTTTGAGGCTTCAGACACAAATCTGGACTAGCTCACAGATACTGTTACATCATATATCAGTTTCAGAAAACAGGTTTTCAGCTAACGACCCTGCATCAGTGTGGAGTGGCTTGAAACAACTTACGAATTATCCACAACTTTCCCCAACCCTGTGGTGGACCAACAACTAGCTGATGACCTGAACATGTTCTACTGTAGATTTGAAAGGCCCAATCTCACACCCCACACCCGCTCTGACCTTCACTTCACACAAAGACCAACACCTCCTGCAACCCCCCTCCTCCCCCTCCTGCTACTCAACCTACACTTAAGATCTGTGAAGAAGAGGTGTCCCATGTCTTTCTAAAACAAAAGATAAGGACAGCACAAGACCCAGATGTCGTTTCACTCATGTGTCTTAGATCCTGTGCTAACCAGCTAGCCCCCATCTTCACACTGATCTTCAACAGATCTCTGGAGCAGTATGAAGTCCCATGCTGCTTCAAACACTCAATCATCATCCCTGCCCCAAAGAAACCAAAAATCACAGGACTTAATGACTACAGACCTGTCGCCCTGAGGTCTGTGGTCATGAAATCATTTGAGAGACTGGTGTTGGCCCACCTGAAGGACATCACTGGACCCTTTCTAGACCCCCTTCAATTTGCTTATCGAGCAAACAGGTCTGTAGATGATGCAGTCAACATGGGATTGCATCATATCCTGCAACATCTGGGCAGACCAGGGACATATGCAAGGATCCTTTTTGTGGACTTCAGTTTGGCTTTCAACACCATCATCCCAGCTATACTCCAGTCTAAACTACACCAGCTCTCTGTTCCCATGTCTATCTGTCAGTGGATTACCAGCTTTCTGACGGACAGGCAGCAGCTTGTGAGACAGGGGAAATTCACTTCCAGCACCTGTACAATCAGCACTGGTGCCCTCCAGGGATGTGTGCTCTCCCCACTACTCTTCTCCCTCTACACCAATGACTGCATCGCCAAGGACCCCTCTGTCAAGCTCCTGAAGTTTGCAGACGACACCACTGTCATCTACCTTATCTGAGATGAAGATGAATCTGCATACAGAAGGGAGGTTAAACGGCTAGCTGTCTGGTGCCGTCAAAACATCCTTGAGCTGAACACGCTCAAAACGGTGGAGATGATTGTGGACTTTATTAGGAACACCCCAACACTATCCCTCACCATTCGGAACAGCACTGTGGCAGCAGTGGAGTCATTCACTGGGCACTACCATCCCACAGGACCTGAAGTGGGAGACCCACATTGACTCCATTGTGAAAAAGGCCCAGCGGTTGTACTTACATTTACATTTATTCATTTGGCAGACGCTTTTATCCAAAGTGACTTACAAAAGTGGAAAACAAAAGCCAATCATCTTAAGGAGACAGTGGTATGAAAAGTGCCATACTACAAAGTTTCACTAGCATCAGAATAGTATTCAAAACAGATTAAAGTGCAACAAGAATGTTTTTTTTAATTTTATTTTTATGATTGGTTAAGTGCTCATGGAAAAGATGTGTTTTTAGTCATTTTTTGAAGACAGAGAGTGAGTCAGCTTCATGGATGTAGTTGGGAAGGTCATTCCACCATCATGGTATGATGAAGCTGAAAGTCCGGGAAAGTGTTTTGGTGCCTCTTTGTGTTGGTACAACAAGACGATGGTCCTTAGCCGACCGCAGGCTTCTAGTGGGCATGTAGCTCTGCATAAATTATTTTAGGTATGCTGGAGCAGACCCAGTGACTGTTCTGTATGCCAGCATCAGAGCCTTGAATTTGATATGTGCATCAACTGGCAGCCAGTGGAGAGAGACAAGGAGTGGTGTAACATGCGCTCTCTTTGGTTCATTAAAGACCAGACGTGCTGCTGCATTATGGATCATTTGCAGAGGTCTAATTGCACATGCAGGGAGGCCTGCAATGAGAGTGTTACAGTAGTCCAGTCTAGCTATGACAAGTGACTCGATAAGCAGTTGTGTAGCATGTGCAGAGAGGAAGGGTTCTTATCTTCCTGATATTGTAGAGTGTAAATCTACATGATCTTGCGGTCTTTGAGATGTGGTCTGTGAAATTTAGTCTGTTGCCGATGGTTACTCCTAGATTTCTGACCATTTTGGAAGGCGTTATTGTAGTTGCACCAAGCTGCACAGTGATGTTGTGTTCAATAGCAGGGTGGCTGGAAAAACTAGGAGTTCAGTATTGGCTGAGTTGAGTTGCTGGTGGTGTTCCTTCATCCAGGCCAAGATGTCTGCCAGGCAGGCAGAAATTCAATTTAAAGGCAATGCTACCAAATACTAACAAAGTGTATGTAAACTTCTGACCCACTGGGAATGTGATGAAAGAAATAAAAGGTGAAATAAATAATTCTCTCTACTATTATTCTGACATTTCACATTCTTATAATAAAGACGTGATCCTAACTGACCTAAGACAGGGCATGTTTTCATCAAATGTCAGGAATTGTGAAAAGAGTTTAAATGTATTTGGCTGTATGTAAACTTCTGACTTAAACTGTCGATCATTTGGAGAGAATTAGTGAAATCCTCAATCACCATTGTGCTATTGTGCAAGATTCTTAATATCTACAAAATAATGTGATGAATTTAGAAGCATTTGTCTGCTATAACATTTCCATGCCACCATTTTATGTCAGTTTTCTGAACTAGTTTTAAGGGGGGGGGGGGATCATTTTTTTTTATAAGAAAATAGGCAGTACTTTAAGTTTACAATAATTTTGTATTTGTTACCATTAGTAAAAGCATCATGAACTAACAAATTTGAACAATACATTTCACAGCATTTTAAAATCTTTTTTAATGTTTATTTAGAAAAATACAATTGTTCATGTGCAGTTCTTTCATGTTAGCTTGTAATGCATTAATAATGTTAACGTTTAACTTTAAAAATACATTACTATATGTAAACATTAACCTATAAGTGTTGAAAAGAGTTTGTTAGTTTATTTTAACTTATGTAGTTAACTTATGTTGGAAGGGTTTCCAAAAATAATATATTTTTTCAACATTTTAATATTCATCGGAAATATTAGACACTCTCTGTCATCGACAAACTTCCCATTGAGGAAAGCAGAAACTAATAAGGAGGTGGCAGGAGATTTAGGATAGGAGATAACAGGCCACCTTTGCGTGAGGAACAGTGTTGACACACCATCATTAGAGTTCATTTAATTATTGTGGTCCATTTAAGAGCTTTGGCTGAGGGGAATTGAAGTGAATAAGTTATGTAACTTCTATGGTGCTTTATTTGACATTTTGGAGCTTAACAGGCTCCTTTTTAACACATTTGATGGAAATGTGGGGCAAGGATAAAAGTTTGATGTATACTGTAACTATTTCCCGCCAAACGCATCAACACTCCAGTCCAGTAGGAGGCGAGAAAGCACCAGAAGTTGTTTTGCAAACCGCCATTTATCACGAAGAACAGTTTGAGCTCTCAATCGGTAAGTGTTCAATTTGTTTTATATTATTTGTGAGATTTCTAGTTTCGTGTGTGTGTGTTTTTTATGTGCATGTACTTTTTCTCTCTTTTGTGTTTTAATGATTGTAAAAGAAGCTTTTTTTCGCCGTATGTGACTGGATAAACAAGTTATTAGATATATCATCTAAGCATCTGGAGCATTGTGAATTTGAGTGTTTTTCATTTGTAATGTGTTGTGGAAATCAAACTCAGGTAAATTATGTTACATTTCTGACAAATGAGCTCGTTAAATCCGGCTATTTGTAAATTATTTCAATGAAGGCCGTTATATATTGAATAAAGCTTGCTATGGGCTAATATCTGATCATATTTCAGGAACATGAAACCCAAACACAAAGCACACATTTATATTTATATAATCTCAGGATTACTTATTTTGTTTAACAGATCTGTCCTTGTGTGTAATAATTTAATTATGTTTTTGAGTTGATGAATGTCAGTCCATTATAATGATGATGTTTTTGTGTTCAGATGTTCATCATGAGAGAGCAGGTGGATGTGATCTGCTGTAAATCAGTAGGAACTGATCTGTCCATGCTGGATATTGATGATTTCATCACAGAAATCTCTCAGCTGAAGAAAGAGGTGACGTCACTGAAGACAAAACTGATGGAGAAAGAGCTCTATTCATCCTGCACCTGTTTAGAGCGAATTAAAGTTGAGATTGTAAGTAAACTTTCAAATGGTGTGATATGACTGTGACTCTGTGATGATGAACAGTACAGATGTGATTGTGTTGTGTTTGTCAGGAGCTGGAAAAGGTTTCCTGTCAATCTTCAGTGTGTGTGACTGATGGGACCTCCACAGAATGTCAGGATTCAGTGTGGAGCGGCAGAGATCAGTCCACACCACAGCGGCTGCTGGACAAACTCTCTGAACAGAGATCCAGAGACACACAGGACTCACAGCTCACTTTACTCTGTTCTACTGATGCTCAGGAGAGTGTGTGTGACAGTAATCAGGGTGATCAAACCTCCACAGAGTCTCTGACTTCTGTCTGTAACGCTGGAGAACAGCAGATGCTGCAGACACCAGTGAAGATTGAAGTGAAGCAGGAGGAGATAAAAGATGAAAACACAACAGAGGAACAACAGAGTGATGAAGATGATGATGAACAGCAGATGCTGCAGACACCAGTGAAGATGTGTTTAGTGAAGCTGCTGGACTGCAGGAACTTGATGAAGATGAGAGGAGAAATCACAGAAGAGGAACAACAGAGTGATGATGAAGATGATGATGATTTTATTCCCTCAGGTATGTTTCTTCCTTTAATGTTGTTTTACATTTTGAAGACAAACAACACGTCTGCATTCAAAAGTTCCTTGTTGTTTTTATAGTTGTTTTAGAAGTGCTCAGTTGTCTTTTAAAGGGATAGTTCACTCAAAAATGAAAATGATCTCACCCTCATGCATCCCAGATGTGTATGACTTTCTTTTTGCTGCAGAACACAAAGATTTTTAGAAGAATATCTCAGCTTTGTAGGTCCATACAATGCAAGTGAATGGTGGCCAGAACTTTGAAGCACCAAAAATCACAAAGGCAGCATAAAAGTAATCCATAAGACTCCAAATTTAAGATGAAGATTGGTCGATTTAGATGTGCAGCCGATCGATCGGTGCATCCCTTATCTTTTTATTGTAATTTTTCCAAAGTCATAACAGTTCTGCGGTGTCAGTGACTCTGGAGTAAAGTTTCTGCTAATAGTTTTAAATTTAAGGTAGGGCTCGACATTGACAATAAGGACTGTCCAATGGCCCGGGCCAGTGCTGCATTTATTTTCCAGCATGTAGGAAATAGCAGGAAAAAAAAACACTATGTATTTCGGAGCGGGATTATACTTCTTGCACAACATTTTAAGTATCCCTGCTCATTCCGTGTTCAACATGTTGGTGAAAATTAGAAATCCACACGTTGCAACACAAGAAATCAACAGTTTCTTTCTGTTGGACTGTAAATCCATCTCTCTCCGTGTAGCGTAGATGCTGTTTAACGTGCACTCGTAAAGGGACAGAGCGCTGGTTTTGTTCCCACAGTAAACAAACAAATTTTCTTTCATGAATTCGCCTTGAGAGATGAAGCGCTAAATGAAACATAATAAACTTTAAATAAATAAACTAATAAACCCTGGTTGTACACATGGCTGGAAATCATGAGCTTAACATATATAAAAAAACATTTAGCTTCGGACACTTTTTTTTTTTAAAGCCATGATGGTAAAAACAGCTATTTTTCATTTTTGTGAAACCAGACCGGGCCAGTAGAAAAAAATCATTAGCGTTGAGCCCTGTATTAAAGGAATAGTTCAGCCAAAAATTTAATTGTCATCATGTACTCATCCTCATGTTCTTCCAAACTTTCGTTCTGTCAGACATTTTTCTGTGACTGTGACTCACATTCAATCAAAATGTCTATAGTCATCAAATGGAACTATCAGTCAAAAGTAATGGTATAAAAATATAGTTTTTGCACAGCAGAAATCACAATTAATACTAGGAATGGGGAAAAATCAGCTCTTACAAATCGCGATTCTTAAGGCAAACGATTTTTATATCGTCTCCCTGATAAAAATAATAATTAAATAGTTTGAATTCATTTTAAAATACAAATGTTTTGCTAAATATGCTAATATAATGATTTTACAATCACAGTTTTTGTTGTAAAATGCCATCGTGTTACCACAATAATAGACTGGCATACAACGTCTCCTTTAAACGGTCACGTGTATCAGAGCCGTGACAGACCCGCATGAGCTCGTGATATTTAAAGTTTCATTCTCTTTCTCTCCTCAACAGTTCCCTGTTACATTTATCTGTCTTGTCTGATGATATAATGGCTAATATCAATAAAGCATCTATCACATACTGTCCGTAAGTATGTTGGTATGTCATTTAGACAGAAGTAATTACTCAGTAACACGAATCTCAAAACTTGAGCAAATCCTTGAGAATTTTCTTCTGGTGGAGTGCTCATGTATCTTTTTCTGAAGCATGTATTTTATCAGCCTGGATCAATACTCAGTTTCTGTGACTCACGATTGTTGCATATATCAGTCTGTGACAATATAAGCAGGCTATACAGGCCTTGGAAACTGAAAGCTGTCAGGAGATTTCTTCTCGCTGGCTCCGCACAAGCGCTTGAGAGCAACTTCAAAGTAGAAGCGCTTTATGTGTGCTACTGTAAATGTTAATGTCATGTTCATGGTGCACTGTATGTTCAATTAGTTTGATTCTGTCTTTTGTGAGAAAATGTGATTGGTAATGTGCACACACCATTACTGTTAATTGTTCAATCCCGAAGCTTAGCGCTGAGACCCTATTGTAATTGTTAAGATTTTATTATTATTATTAGGGGTTCAAGCGCTTAGCGCTGAGACCCTATTGTAATTGTTAGTAGTATTATTATTATTATTATTATTGTTAGTGGTTCAAGCACTTAGCGCTGAGACCCTATTGTAATTAAGATTTTTATTATTATTATTATTATTATTATTATTATTATTATTATTAGGGGTTCAAGTGCTTAGCGCTGAAACCCTGTTGTAATTGTTAAGATTTTTATTATTTTTATTATTCCGCCATAAAACTGATGGGGCTCTGAATTGGGACGCAGCTATAATTCATATAATTTGTTAGATCTCCTCATACTGAACAACTTTGCCTCAACCATTGCTGTCAATCAAATCGTTCGTTAAATATTCACGATTATGTAAAAAACCTACTTTTGTGAACTAGTCCTAGGTTTTTTCGCTCAACCTCAATAAAACCAATGCAGTACAATTCTCTGGACTCTCTAGGTCAATAATTATAAAAAAAAAAAAAAAAAATTTAACTTTACCCTTTGGGTAGCTATAACAGTGTCATTTAGAAAATGGCCGTGGTCAAGTGTACAAATAAGCCCATAATTCCTAAACAAAAACACTTCACGAAATTAGGTGAGTACATGCTACATGATTCTAAACAAGCATGCAGACTTTATGGAGATCAGACCATAGGTGGCGCTATGAGCTTTAAAAAGCTTTAAAAACCATGTAGTTCCTTAGTAAATTGCCGGTATTGGCTGTAAATGGTCAATTCCATCTATCATCTAGGTGGTTATATGCTTGCTAAATGAAACATAATACCTTTTTACGCATGTGCTTAAAGGCCTTAAACCGCTTGATCCCCATTAATTGCTGCTTGCAGCTATATTTATTATTATTATTATTATTATTCCGCCTTAAAACTGATCGGGCAGAGCAAACCGTAAGGCCTAGAGACTTGAAACTTGGTCAGATGGTAGTAGTATTGCTCGCTACTCAGAAACAAGGACTCGGCCAAATCGATCAATAGAGGGTGCTACAGCGATCAAAAACGTGAAACTGCTCATAACTCCTAGACCGTTTATCATAGACTCAAGTGCTTTATACCGTTGGAATCCTTGGCTCAAACAAAACGTATATCTCCGATTTCATTTCCACCTATAAAAATGTTCCGCCATCTTGGGTTTTTCATAAAACCTACTTTTGCGAACTAGTCCTAGGTTTTTTGTCCGATCGGGGCCAAACGATTCTATGGAGTCTCAATATCAAAAATTATAAAAAAAAAGTTGGAACTTTTGACTTGAGCTACCTACGGTATGCGAAAACATCGGAAGTAGGAGTGGCTAATTTTACGTAAATGGCTATAACTCTTGAAGGAAATGAGATATCTTCACCAAACTTGGTAGACCTATTTGACTTTTGGTCTGAGAGGGTTGTGCAAAGTTTAAAAAAAAAATCGGCCACTAGGTGGTGCTATCACGATTTTTGTAGGTGTTAATGATTGTATATAATGCAGTGTTGTGAAAAAACACAAGTAAGGGGTGCCAAAACTTTCGAAAAGGGCAGTCTATTTTGTCTAAAATGGCTATAATGCCCGAACGAAATGAGATATTTTCACCAAACTCGGTACACGCGTATGAGCTCAATCTGAGGTCACAGTAAAACTGCGGCGTTTGGCCACTTGGTGCTATAACAGGAAAAAAACATGAAAACAGCTCTAACTACACAACCGTTAGTCTGATTGTGTCTTTGCAGCATGCAGTGTCTTTGCCCAAGGTGCCATGATTGTCTATGAGGACACTGGCGTATCTCAAAAAACATGGCCACCATCGGCCAATGAAGTTTGAGCATCTATTAGACAAGGTTAACGGAGGCCGATCGGCACAAAACTCGGTGGGCCTGTTCGACTCCTGGCCTAGAGGTCTGTGAGAAATTTGAAAGAAATCGGACACCGGGTGGCGCTAACGAGTTTTACACTTCAGTAATTGCTGAGTTTCACAAATACATACAATATGCATATCATATGTTAGAGCTCCTCATTCTGAACAACTTTGCCTCAATAACCACTGCTGTCAATCAAATCGTTCATTAAATATTCACGATTATGTACAAAAACCTACTTTTGTGAACTAGTCCTAGGTTTTTCGCTTAACCTCAATAAAACCAATGCGGTACAACTCTCTGGACTCTCTAGGTGAATAATTATAATTAATTTTTTTTTTTACGTTACCCTTTGGGTAATTGCTTATATTGGCTGTAAATGGTCTATTCCATCTATGATCTAGGTGGTTTCATGCTTGCTAAATAAAACATAATACCTTTTTACGCATGTGCTTAAAGGCCTTAAACCGCTTGAACCCTGTTAACTGCTGCTTGCAACTATATTTATTTTTATTATTCTGCCCTAAAACTGATCGCGCAGACCAAACCGTAAGTTGTAGAGAGCTGAAACTTTGAGGGAAGGTAGTCCCCCAGAGTACTACAGCATAACAAAGTTTGGGTCCGATCGGCCTCAAGGTGGCACTATAGTGATCATTTTTACATTTTGGCCCATAACTCCTAAACCGTTTGTCGCACACTCAAGTGGATTCGTTGGCTCAAGACGAACAAAGCTAATTTGCATAATTTGAAAAAACTACTTTTTTTTTTTAACTCCTAGTCCGTATGTCCAATTTGCACTAAAATCGGGGTTTGTCTACTATGGACCCTCCTGACAAAGTTATCAAAAGAATTTTGATTCGTCAAAGCGTTACGAAGATATAAGCCAACGAATTGGTCAGGCGTCGTCCATTTTGTAGGTATTGACCAATATCTACCAAACGAAAAGGCCGAATATTACGAATCTTAATACATATAGACAACAGGACATTCTGAGGATGCATGCAAAGTTACGAAACATTTCGCCTATGGGGGTGCTACAACAAAAAAATGCTCAAATCCACAACCGTATGATCAATGAAGTTGAAAATTGGTATGCATCTTGTAGGGGCCAAAGGCTAACATATCCTACAATATCATTCGGACAAATGAAAAAACATGGCCGCAAGTAGCCAATAAAATTTCAGCAGCTAATAACATCAAATGTGAATGGCTGACCGTTACGAAACTTGAGATATTTGTAGACAGTGTCAGAATGAGGCTGTGTACCAAGTTTTATGAAAATAGGCCACAAGGTGGCGCTATAACAAGGACATTTACGTTTTCGCCAATAACTCCGCAACCGAGTTGAATAATCTAAAAATTATTTTTCCTCTTATTCCATCATATGTGGTCAGCGCTAAATACAGGTCTAAACGGGGTCTAAAACGTTTTGTGATCGGATCACAAAAATCATATATGAATGCTGTCAAAACGCATTTGACCACATCGCATTTGAGGTGTAAATGCTTATCCGTCCTGCAGTATTGTAGTACTCGAGTCCAGCACTTGAATTTGAGCATTGGGTGCATTCTGACTTTGAGGAGAGGATTTGTTACAACTGTTAACTTTTGCTTTAAATCACATGCATGTCATGCCATGTACCAGTTGTGCGAGCGCAAATCTCTGTGCTCGCATGTGGATTTCCTTTACTTTCACTTAAAACTAGATGCGCACTTTCAAATCTCCCTGCTCTCGTTCAGAGAGTGCGTGTGCCACTCAAAACATGTCATGTGTACTCAAGTCTATTATAACACAAAATAACTCTGCCTCTGTTTATTCATACAAATATTCTGCCTCTGTAGACGTGGTATAGAGAGGGAGAATACCGGAGTTTGAGGAATCAACTCGCCATTTGGTCTGTGGTGTATAATACATGGTTAAAGCCATAATGTAAGAATGATATTCTGATGCTCACTGACAATGTAAGAGACATGAGCAAATCAAATGACAGAAACCGTTAACAAAGAACATGTTGCGACTAAAGTCCTCAACATTTTCAACTCTTTATAATTAAAAAGGTAAAAAAATAAAATAAAAAAAGACCACCATAATAAATGAATTGGAAATACAAAAGATGGTTTGCAAATTCAGCAACTTACATATACAAATACATAACTTTTTTGCATACTTTGAAAGTTCTTAAAAGGCTTGAACCCCGACAATTGCTGCTTGCAGCTATATTTACTGTTGTTATTGTCCTCTTTCTATTATATTAACATTTTAAATGTGCAAATACAATGTAATTACAAAGTAGAATAAACTGCTGTCTACCATTTAAAATACACAGTCTTTTTTATCTCATGAAAATTTTATGCAATTTTGAGTAAATATAGTGCTAAATACAAGTAATATGTTTTTAGAAATTTGATGTGAATGTTTTTTATAATATTAAGATGTGTGAGATCATCATTATATCAGCCTGTCGGGCCACCCTTCTCTCTGAATATCTGCATTGGCAATAAAAAATAAACATTTCTGTCGACCACTAGTTAACACAGCTAATATATCAATTTACAAGAATTTAAAAAATCTTAAATATTGAATCGGCATTTCAATATCTTTATAACGAATCAGTAGGCAATTCCCACCCCTTATAAATACTGGACGATTGTTGTGTTCTGCCATGAAAGTGGGGTTTAAATAGATTTTTTAATATTTTTTCCTTTTTAATTGATTTTTGTCAATGTACTGTGTTCATTGTAGAGCTGATGAAAGAGCAAGATGAACCTCTAGAGCTGAATGAAGTGGAGGAGAAACTTCAGGATCACAAACATCATGATTTAATACCTGGAGAAAAATCTTTGAGTGACTCAAAGATTAAGAAGAATTTCTCACCAGAAAAGCCTCAAAGAAGAGCAGCCAAAAATACTTTCACTTGCTCTCAATGTGGAAAGAGTTTCACATGTAAAAGCCAGCTTAATATACACATGAGAGTTCATACAGGAGAAAAGCCTTACATGTGCCATCAGTGTGGAAAAAGTTTCACATATGTACAAAATTTCACACGTCATCTTCGCTGTCACTCAGGAGAAAGACAATTTGAATGTGATAAGTGTGGTAAAACATTTGTTTTGGCAACATACCTACAAAAACATCTGAAAACTCACACAAATGAGAAGCTTTACAAATGCTTTTTTTGTGGAAAAAGTTTTTCATGCCTGTCCTATTGTAAAGAACACCAGAGAATACATACTGGTGCTGGGGTTCATATGTGCTTTGAATGTGGGAAGATTTTTACTAATGCCAGCGACTTGAAACAGCACCAAATAATTCATACTGGAGAAAAACCTTACAAGTGCTCACACTGTGAAAAGAGTTTCACTCAGTCACAACAACTGAAAACACACAAGAAAATCCATACTGGAGAAAAACCTTACAAGTGCTCACACTGTGAAAAGAGTTTCACTCAGTCATACAACCTGAAAACACACGAGAGAATTCATACTGGAGATAAACCTTACAAGTGCTCACACTGTGAAAAGAGTTTCACTCAGTCACAAAACCTGAAAACACACAAGAGAATTCATACTGGAGATAAACCTTACAAGTGCTCACACTGTGAAAAGAGTTTCCCTCGGTCACACCACCTGAAAATACACGAGAGAATTCATACTGGAGATAAACCTTACAAGTGCTCACACTGTGGAAAGAGTTTCCCTCGGTCACAACACCTGAAAATACACGAGAGAATTCATACTGGAAATAAACGTTACAAGTGCTCACACTGTGGAAAGAGTTTCACTCAGTTAGAAAACATGAAAACACACGAACGAATTCATATTGGAGAAAAACCTTACAAGTGCTCACACTGTGAAAAGAGTTTCACTCAGTTAGAAAACATGAAAACACATGAGAGAATTCATACTGGCAATAAACCACACCACTGCTTTTGATATGGGAAAAGTTTCGGTGCAGCAAGTAATCTATATACACATGTAAAAAAAAGTTTTGCCCAAGTTGTCACAGTGAGAAGAAAACATCTTCATGTCCAACAATATCGAGTAAATACTTTGAAATTCAGATAAACCCAAAGATTAAATTTCTTCCAAAAGAGCCGCATCATCTAAAGCCCTATTCGGACTGGACAAGTTTTCCTTGAGGAAGTTTGGGAAATTAGTGTTTCACAGATGTACTTTGTGATTTGAATCCCATCTGAATCTGACAAGTCTCACCGACCCCGTTTACACCTGGTATTAAGATGCGATTTTGGTGATAACATCATATGTGGTCAGCGCTGAATACAGGTCTAAATGGGGTCTAAAACATTTTGGGATCGGATCACAAAAATCATATATGAATGTTGTCAAAAATGCATGTGACCACATCGCATTTGAGGTGTAAATGCTTATCCATCCCGCAGTATTGTAGTGCGTGTGCCACTCAAAACATGTCATGTGTACTCACAAGTCTATTATAACACAAAATAACTCTGCCTCTGTTTATTCATACAAATATTCTGCCTCTTTAGACGTGGTATAGAGAGGGAGAATACCGGAGTTTGAGAAATCAACTCGCCATTTGGTCGTTGGTGCATAATACATGGTTAATGCCGTACTGTAAGAATGATATTCTGATGCTCACTGACAACGTAAGAGACATGAGCAAATCAAAAGACAGAAACTGTTAATAAAGAGCATGTTGCGACTAAAGTCCTCAACATTTTCACCTCAGTAGAAAATTTGCCTGCACAAGTTTGTCTAGAACGCACAAAGGATTTTTCAGAATCTATGTGGTGGCACATACAGTTGCAATCGAAATTATTCAACCCCCCTAACCAGCAATACATTCTGGAGATGTGAATTAAAACACATCAACTAAAACCTCAGTAAACAGTCAAAGTAAGTTTTTAATACACATTTGAGTGATTTTGAGAACAAAGAGTTCAGTTTACCCACGTTTTTAAATAAAAAATAACTAATTCTCTCCACAAATGTCATGTCAAAAATATTCAACCCCCAAA
Organism: Myxocyprinus asiaticus; assembly: GCF_019703515.2. Classification (NCBI taxonomy): domain Eukaryota; kingdom Metazoa; phylum Chordata; class Actinopteri; order Cypriniformes; family Catostomidae; genus Myxocyprinus; species Myxocyprinus asiaticus. The sequence continues at coordinate 40,031,307 of NC_059371.1, forward strand.
GTAAATCATTTGTGGAGCATCCTTTATCTTAATAACAGCAAATAAATGTTTCAGGTAAGTGTTCTCAGGCTTCGAACACCTCTCTATTAGAATTTTTACACATTTCTCATGAGCAAAGCTTCCAGCTCATTGACATTCTTTGGTTTCTGTGCTGCCACTGCTTCCTTGAAATCCCAACAAAGGTTTGCAATGGAATTTTAATGATGGACTAAAAGGGCCATTTAAGGACATTCCACGACCTATCCCTGAACCAGATCTTGGACAACTTGGATGTATCCTTGGTGTTATTGTCTTGCTGAAAAGTCCAGTGATCATCGAGCTTCAATTTACACACAGAAGGCATCACATTTTTCATGCCAAAATGGCCTGATACCTGAAAGAATCCATGGTGTCAAGTCACATAGTCAGGATAGCCGTTTCCTGCAGCCACAAAACACCCCCATAACAGGACTGACCCACCTCCATGCTTGACTGTGGGGATGGTGTCGTTCTTGTCACCACGTTGTCATCTTACTCTAGACGTACTACTGACCCATGGGTCTAAAACTCATTTTCAGTTTAGTGTCATACGTCTATAAAACCTTCTTCCAGGACTCCACAGGTCTTTCCTAATTACTTCTTGAATATTCAAGTCAACATTTCACTTGGTGAAGTTTTGCTTTCTTCCACACCACAAGAAGGTTGCTGTTGTACCATATTAAAAAAATTTATGAATGGTGCTGCCAACTTTGTCTAGTGGAAATTGAAGTGCCTTGGAAATGTACTTTAAGCCATGACCTTTCTTGCGTAATGAAATAATCTCCTCTATTAACTTTTGAGACAGCTTATTTTTAATTGCATTTTTTGCATAGAAAAACATTTTTGCTTACAACGCTAAACTTAAATTTTAAAACTTAAATAAGTGCCATTGCAGATTGATGACTTAATTTTGTTTTAAAACAATTACTTGTGTAGCCTTACATATTTAAGAAACGGCTACATGCAATAGGGGTTGAATAATTATGACATGGCTGTATTTAAAAAAAAAAAAAAATCCTGCTATTTAGAAATATTAGGTTATATATTCACACTATGACTTTGAATGTGTCACTCAACTGATATAGATGTAAAGTTTAAAAATTCTGGGTCATCAGAAAAGCTTACCTTTGTAAATCCTTACTGTCGGGGGGGGGCGGGGTTTGAATAATTTCGATTGCAACTGTACGTAGAACATTCGAAAATATGTGGAACAAAATCCTAAATCATTATTACGAGTTATAATTATTAGGGGAACATAAGAACATGTTGATGTGCGTTCATGCGTTTACAGGTGCACTTTTGCATAGAGATGGAGACTCTGTGTGATGTGAGTTTATCACAAATGTAGCCTAAAACAGTTAAGTAATCCCATTGTTAAAAGGACAAACATCCATTCATCCATATATGAAATGTCTTTTGAATTGCTCCAATGCCTGATTTATAATGAATTTTGATAATATAAGACTAGAGGACAATACCTGAGAAAAAAATTAAATAAACTTCAAATAAATGGCAAAGAGGCACTGTTGTTTACAATGGAAAGTTATTTTTCTGACATCTCTTGATAGATAGATAGATATAATTTTATTCTCAAGTAATTATTCAAGACAAAGAAAAGGTTTGTACTAAAATAAGAACAAAGAAACAAATGAAGAAAACTACTTAAAGTTTCTAAAAATAATATCAAACATTCAAGTAACATTAAGAAATAAATCATACAGAGATTGTATTGTTATTGTGTGTATGGTTTCTTGTACAATACACTTTGAAAGGCTGTGTGTGTGTGTGCCAATAAACTTAACAGGAAGCCAATGTAACGCTGATATGATTGTATTTCTTGGTTCTAGTTAGCACTCTCGCTGCTGCATTTTGAACCAATTTAAGTTTATTTATTAAATCTGTAGGACATCCACCTAGTAATGCATTACAATAATCTAGTCTTGAGTTTATGAATGCATGAATTCGTTTTTCATCATCAGAAACAGATAGCATGTGTTGTAATATTTCTGAGGTGGAAGAATGCAGTTCTACAAATATTGGAAATTTGTTTTTCAAAGTTTAGATTGCTATCAAATATAACACCTCATTTTTTGCTGCAAGTTGACGTTACAGTACGTCCATCAAGAGATTATATTTTTACGTCTTATTTTTTTAGGTTTTTCCAATAATTAGTACTTATGTTTAATCAGAATTGAGTAGAAGGAAATTTAAAGCCACTCTTTGATATAATTTAGACACTGTTAATTTAGTTTAGAAGAAATATAAAGTTGGGTATTGTCAGCATAACAGTGAAAACTAATACCCTGGTTACTGATAATGTCTCCCAGGGGGAGCATATACAGGGAGAAAAGCAGAGGGCCCTAAAACTGATCCCTGTGGTACTCCATATTTTAATCTGAAAGTTCCTCATTTACACAGACAAAGTGGTAGCAGTCAGAGAGATGGGTCCTAAACCAAGCTAATTCCTCTCCACAAATGCAAACATAATTCTCGAGAATGTCATGATCTGTCACAGTGTTTCCCAACCACTCTGCCAAAAGAAATATTGTGAAAGATTGTTAGGTGTGCCATGGATAATTATCAAAATCCACAAAATAAATAAATACATAAATTAAAAAAAAATAATTATTAGCTGTGGCAATGCAAGAGTTAATTTGCAAGAACAAATCTGCAAAATAGAAAAGATGCAAATTTGTTGTTTATTACCCAATTAGTGCTCTTGCCACCTGTGACCTCATTATACAACATACCTACATGACGTGTTTTTTCAATTAATTTCAAACATTACGAGTAAACATGGACAAGGAAAACTATCGATGATAGTTATGTGGGATAGTGGTGTGCAGTGGGATTTTTTTATTAATTTATTTTTCATAAAAAGTGTGCCGTGGCAGAAAAAAGGTTGGGAAACACTGATCTTCAATAGATCACTGGAGCAGTGTGAAGTCCTTCAAACATTCAATCATCATTCCTGTCCCAAAGAAACCAAAAATCACAGGACTTAATGACTACAGACCTGTCGTCCAGACGTCTGTGGTCATGAAATAATTTGAGAGACTGGTGTTGGCCCACCTGAAGGACATCACTGGACCCTTTCTATATCCCCTTCAATTTGCTTATTGAGCAAACAGGTCTGTGGAGGATGCAGTCAACATGGGATTGCATCATATCCTGCAACATCTGGACAGACCAGGGACTTAGGCAAGGATCCTTTTTGTGGACTTCAGTTTGGCTTTCAACACCATCATCCCAACTATACTCCAGACTAAACTACACCAGCTCTCTGTTCCCATGTCTATCTGTCAGTGGATTACCAGCTTTCTGACAGATAGGCAGCAGCTTGTGAGACAGGGGAAATTCACTTCCAGCACCTGTACAATCAGCACTGGTGCCCTGCAGGGATCTGTGCTCTCCCCACTACTCTTCTCCCTCTACACCAATGACTGCATCGCCAAGGACCCCTCTGTCAAGCTCCTGAAGTTTGCAGATGACACCATTGTCATTGGCTTTATCCGAGATGACGATGAGTCTGCACACAGAAGGGAGGTTAAACAGCTGGCTGTCTGGTGCAGTCGAAACAACCTTGAGCTGAACATGCTCAAAACGGTGGAGGTGATTGTGGACTTTAGGAGGAACTCCCCAACACTGACCCCCCTCACCATTCTAAACAGCACTGTGGCAGCAGTGGAGTCATTCAGGTTCCTGGGCACTACCATCTCACAGGACCTGAAGTGGGAGACCCACATTGACTCCATTGTGAAAAAGGCCCAGCAGAGGTTGTACTTCCTTTGCCAGTTGAGGAAGTTCAACCTGCCACAGGCGCTGCTGATACGGTTCAACTCAGCAGTCATTGATTCTGTCCTCTGCACTTCAATATCTTTCTGGTTTGGTTCAGCTACAAAATCAGATATCAGAAGACTACAAAGGACAGTTCGGACTGCTGAGAGGATTATTGGTTGCCCCCTGCCCTCCCTTCAAGAACTATACACTTCCAGATTGAGGAAAAAGGCTGGAAAAATCACTCTGGACCCCACTCACCCTGCCCACTACCTTTTTGAACTGTTGCCTTCTGGCCGATGCTTCAGAGCTCTGAGCACCAGAACAGTCAGGGACAGGAACAATTTTTTCCCTCAGGCTATCCATCTCATGAACAGTTAAAATTGCCCCATTGAGCAATAATTATGTGCAATAAACAGTTTAGTCTTTTTATCCAACACATCCAACCTATTCTGCCATTACATTCCCTTGCATTGTTTAACAGATTTGTATTATATACGTGTGTGTGTGTGTGTGTATATATATATGCATATATGTGTGTGTGTGTGTATATGTGTGTGTGTGTGTGTGTGTGTGTATATATATACAGGTGCATCTCAATAAATTAGAATGTCATGGAAAAGTTCATTTATTTCAGTAATTCAACTCAAATTGTGAAACTCGTGTATTAAATAAATTCAGTGCACACAGACTGAAGTAGTTTAAGTCTCTGGTTCTTTTAATTGTGATGATTTTGGCTCACATTTAACAAAAACCCACCAATTCACTATCTCAAAAAATTAGAATACATCATAAGACCAATAAAAAAAACATTTTTAGTGAATTGTTAGCCTTCTGGAAAGTATGTTCATTTACTGTATATGTACTCAATACTTGGTAGGGGCTCCTTTTGCTTTAATTACTGCCTCAATTCGGCGTGGCATGGAGGTGATCAGTTTGTGGCACTGCTGAGGTGGTATGGAAGCCCAGGTTTCTTTGACAGTGGCCTTCAGCTCATCTGCATTTTTTGGTCTCTTGTTTCTAATTTTCCTCTTGACAATACCCCATAGATTCTCTATGGGGTTCAGGTCTGGTGAGTTTGCTGGCCAGTCAAGCACACCAACACCATGGTCATTTAACCAACTTTTGGTGCTTTTGGCAGTGTGGGCAGGTGCCAAATCCTGCTGGAAAATGAAATCAGCATCTTTAAAAAGCTGGTCAGCAGAAGGAAGCATGAAGTGCTCCAAAATTTCTTGGTAAACGGGTGCAGTGACTTTGGTTTTCAAAAAACACAATGGACCAACACCAGCAGATGACATTGCACCCCAAATCATCACAGACTGTGGAAACTTAACACTGGACTTCAAGCAACTTGGGCTATGAGCTTCTCCACCCTTCCTCCAGACTCTAGGACCTTGGTTTCCAAATGAAATACAAAACTTGCTTTCATCTGAAAAGAGGACTTTGGACCACTGGGCAACAGTCCAGTTCTTCTTCTCCTTAGCCCAGGTAAGACGCCTCTGACGTTGTCTGTGGTTCAGGAGTGGCTTAACAAGAGGAATACGACAACTGTAGCCAAATTCCTTGACATGTCTGTGTCTTGTTGCCTTGACCCCAGCCTCAGTCCATTCCTTGTGAAGTTCACCCAAATTCTTGAATCGATTTTGCTTGACAATCATAAGGCTGCGGTTCTTTCGGTTGGTTGTGCATCTTTTTCTTCCACACTTTTTCCTTCCACTCAACTTTCTGTTAACATGCTTGGATACAGCACTCTGTGAACAGCCAGCTTCTTTGGCAATGAATGTTTGTGGCTTACCCTCCTTGTGAAGGGTGTCAATGATTGTCTTCTGGACAACTGTCAGATCAGCAGTCTTCCCCATGATTGTGTAGCCTAGTGAACCAAACTGAGAGACCATTTTGAAGGCTCAGAAAACCTTTGCAGTTGTTTTGAGTTGATTAGCTGATTGGCATGTCACCATATTCTAATTTTTTGAGATAGTGAATTGGTGGGTTTTTGTTAAATGTGAGCCAAAATCATCACAATTAAAAGAACCAAAGACTTAAACTACTTCAGTCTGTGTGCATTGAATTTATTTAATACACGAGTTTCACAATTTGAGTTGAATTACTGAAATAAATGAACTTTTCCACGACATTCTAATTTATTGAGATGCACCTGTATATATATATATATATATATATATATATATATATATATATATATATATATATATATATATATATATATATATGTGTGTGTGTGTATATACACAGTGCATCCAGAAATTATTCACAGCGCTTCACTTTTTCCACATTGTTATGTTTCAGCCTTATTCCAAAATGGATTAAATTCATTATTTTCCTCAAAATTCTACAAACAATACCCCATAATGACAACGTGAAAGAAGTTTGTTTGAAATCTTTGCAAATTTATTAAAAATAAAAAAATAAAAAAATCACATGTACATAAGTATTCACAGCCTTAGCTCAATACTTTGTTGAAGCACCTTTGGCACCAATTACAGCCTCAAGTCTTTTTGAGTATGATGCTACAAGCTTGGCACACCTATTTTTGGGCAGTTTCTCCCATTCTTCTTTGTAGGACCTCTCAAGCTCCATCAGGTTGGATGGGGAGCATCGGTGCAGAGCCAATTTCAGATCTCTCCAGAGATGTTCAATCGGGTTCAAGTCTGGGCTCTGGCTGGGCCACTCAAGGACATTCACAGAGTTGTCCTCTTTTGTTATCTTGGCTGTGTGCTTAGGGTCGTTGTCCTGTTGGAAGATGAACCTTCACCCCAGTCTGAGGTCCAGAGCACTCTGGAGCAGGTTTTCATCAAGGATGTCTCTGTACATTGCTGCATTCATCTTTCCCTCGATCCTGACTAGTCTTCCAGTTCCTGCTGCTGAAAAACATCCCCACAGCATGATGCTGCCACCACCGTGCTTCACTGAAGGGATGTTATTGGCCAAGTGATGAGCGGTACCTGGTTTCCTCCAGACATGACGCTTGCCATTCAGGCCAAAGAGTTCAGTCTTTGTTTCTCATGGTCTTAGAGTCCTTCAGGTGCCTTTTGGCAAACTCCAGGCGGGCTGTCATGTGCCTTTTACTGAGGAGTGGCTTCCGTCTAGCCACTCTACCATACAGGCCTGATTGGTGGAGTGCTGCAGAGATGGTTGTTCTCTCCACAGTGAAACGCTGGAGCTCTGTCAGAGTGACCATCGGGTTCTTGGTCACCTCCCTGACTAAGGCCCTTCTCCCCCGATCGCTGATTTTTTTTTCGTTTTTTATTTTTAATAAATTTGCAAAGATTTCAAACAAACTTCTTTCACGTTGTCATTATGGGGTATTGTTTGTAGAATTTGAGGAAAATAATGAATTTAATCCATTTTGGAATAAGGCTGTAACTTAACAAAATGTGGAAAAAGTGAAGCGCTGTGAATACTTTCCGGATGCACTGTAAGTGTTCTTTTTTTCCAGGTGGGAGAGAGCAGTGTGTATTGTAGATGCAATGGCATCATCAGTGGAGCGGTTGTTGCGGTAAGCAAACTGCAATGGGTCTAGAGAGAGAGGCAGCACAGAGCAGATGTAATCTCTGATTAGTCTCTCAAAGCATTTGCTGATGATGGGGGTCAGAGCAACAGGACGCCAGTCATTTAAGCAAGTTATTTTTGATTGCTTTGGAACAGGCACAATGGTGGATGTTTTAAAGCATGTGGGGACTACAGACAAAGAGAGGGAAAGGTTGAAAATGTCCGTAAAAACACCAGCCAGCTGGTTCGCGCACGCTCTGATGACAATGCCGTCTGGGCCCGCCGCTTTGCGGATATTCACCCATCGGAAGGATCGGGTTACATCCGCTACAGAGACGGAGAGTGAGCTAACCTCTGTAGCTTCGGCCGCGAGAGCTCTCTCCGTGAGGGCGGTGTTATTTCCCTCAAAACGAGCATAAAAAGTATTTAGCTCATCCGGGAGAGAGGCAGCAGTGTTCATGGCGGAGTTTTTATTCCCTTTAAAGTCCGTGATGATGTTAACTCCCTGCCTCATGCTTCAAGAGTTGGTGGTGTTAAACTGTCATTCAATTTTGTTCCTGTACTGGCTTTTTGCTGTTCTGATTTTTTCGGAGGGCATAACTGGCTTGTTTATGCTCCTCCGCGTTCCCGGAATTGAAAGCGGAGGTCCGCACATTAAGTGCCGCGTGAACATCGCTATTTATCCATGGCTTCTGGTTCGGATAGATCCGTGTTGTTCTGGTCGGAACGGCGTCCTCCACACACTTTCTGATGAAACACATTACGCTATCAGCGTAAAGCTCGATGTCGTCATCAGAGGCAGACCGGAACATCTCCCAGTCTGTGTGATCAAAACAGTCCTGTAGCGTAGAGTCTGATTGGTCCGACCAGCACTGGATCGTTCTGAGGGAGGGTGCTTCCTGTTTCAGTTTCTGCCTGTAAGCGGGCAGAAGCAGAATGGAAGAGTGGTCCGATTTGCCAAATGGTGGGTGGGGGAGGGATTTGTAGCAAGAGAGTAGCAATGGTCCAAAACCGGTCCCCTCGTGTGTTGAAAATAATGTGCTGGTGGTGTTTTGGTGCGACTGATTTGAAACTGGCTTTATTAAAGTCCCCGGTCACAATGAACGCGGCCTCAGGGTGCACAGTTTCCTGCTCACTTATACTCCCATACAGTTCCTTGAGTGCCTGGTCTGTGTCGGCTTGTGGCGGGATGTACACAGCAGTGATAATGACCGCTGTGAATTCCCTCGGTAGCCAGAATGTTCGACACAGAAGCATGAGAAATTCCAGATCAGGAGAGCAGAAAGACTTGATAGAATGTACGTTCCTCTGATCACACCAGGATTTGTTGATCATAAAACATACACCACCACCTCTGCTTTTACCTGAGAGATCTTTCGCTCTGTCCGCTCAGTGCACGGAGAACCCCGCGGGTTCAATAGCTGAGTCTGGAATCTCCGCAGACATCCAAGTTTCCGTAAGGCAGATAATGCAGCAGTCCCTCGTCTCTCGTTGGAAAGAGATCCGCGCTTTCAGCTCGCAGAGCTTGTTATCCAGAGACTGAACATTTGCCAGTAGAATACTGGGTAGCAGGGGTCGATTTGCACGGCGTCTTACTCTGATGAGAATGCCGGCTCTGTTTCCCCTTTTCCTCTTGCGTTTCCGCGTCCGGACTGCCCAGACAAAGGGCTCCGCTTGCGTGTTTGTAAACAGCGGGTCGGCATTGAGGAATTTGAAGTCCGGTTTACGGTGTGAAATTGCTGAACCAACGTCCAAAAATGTTTGTCTGTCGTAGACAATAAGGCAGACAACATCCAAGACAAAAAACATAAGAATTGTGAACAAAACAAACAAAACACTACCATGTTGTGTCGGAGCTTGCAATGCAGCAGCCATACTCGGCACCATCTTGAGAATATTGCACATGGTTGTATTGAAAAAAGTTCAGAGATTCGCTAGATGGATGCTTGGCAGCATGGTTCGAAAGCAGCACTGTCGGAGCTTCCCATATTGCAATAACACCTCCTCAATCTTTTAGATGAGGCTCATGTTTATAACAGTAACCTGAGGGAGTAGACTCATTTAAACTTATATATTCATCAGTGTTAATTCAGGATTCAGTCAGACAAAGGGAATCAAAACTATGATCTTTAATAATTTCATGTACAATTTGTGATTTGGATGTAAGCAATATAATGTTTAGTAGCCCTACCTTTACAGTATATGATGTTTATCTTCAGTTTTTTTGTTATTTTCGAGTTTGACATGAATCAAATGTTTTCTAAATTACTTAATGTTTTCTTCAATTGAGTGCTGAATGCGATGCCAAACAAACCATTGACGACCAACATCATGACCCATGAGAGTGTAAACAGGTTGCTAATGTTTTGAGAATAAAACAACTTTATATATAGGGAGAGAGAGAGAGATAGATAGATAGATAGATAGATAGATGTGTTTTTCTACTTGGTTGCTAGGGTGAACATTTGATTGCTAGGCAGTTACCAAGGAGATATTTAAAAGGCTCCTTGCTACCCTGAGTCAAATGAATGAAACCGGAAGTCTCTACAATGTTCTGGTGCAGAGATATGTGATTTGTTACTTGGTTGCTAGGGTAACCCCATCTGGTTGCCAGGCAGTTATCAAGGTGATACTCAAAAGGCTCCTTTCTACCCTGAGTCAAATAAACAAAACCGGAAGTCTATGATATTCTGGTGCAGAGATATGTGATTTGTTACTTGGTTGCTAGGGTAACCCCATCTGGTTGCTAGGCAGTTTCCAGGATGGTACTAACAAGGCTGCTTGCTGTAACAAAGTGTATGTAAACCTCTGACCCACTGGGAATGTGATGAAAGAAATAAAAGCTGAAATAAATAATTCTCTCTACTATTATTCTGACGTTTCACATTATTAAAATAAAGTAGTTATCCTAGCTGACTTAACACAGGGAATGTTTTCTACAATTAAATGTCGGGAATCGTGAAAAGAGTTTAAATGTATTGGCTAAGGTGTATGTAAACTTCTGACTTCAACTGTTGATCATTTGGAGAGAATTAGTGAAATCCTCAATCACCATTGTGCTCTTGTACAAGATTCTTAATATCTACAAAATAATATGATGAATTTAGAAGCAACTGTCTGCTATAACATTTCCATGCCAACATTTTATGGCAGTTTTCTGAACTAGTTTTAAGGGGGGAAAAGTACACATTTTTTATAAGAAAATAGGCAATACTTTAAGTTTACAATAATTTGTTACCATTAGTAAAAGCATCATGTACTAACAAATTTGAACAATACATTTCACAGCATTTTTACATTTGTGTTAATGTTTATTTAGAAAAATACAATTGTTCGTGTGCAGTTCTTTCATGTTAGCTTGTAATGCATTAATAATGTTAACTTTTAACTTTAAAAATATATTACTATATGTAAACATTTACATTTACATTTATTCATTTGGCAGACGCTTTTATCCAAAGCGACTTACAAAAGAGGAAAACATAAGCGAATCATCTTAGGAGACAGTGGTATGAAAAGTGCTGTACTACAAAGTATCACTAGCATCATAATAGTATTCAAAACAGAATAAAGTGCAACAGGAAAAAAAATGTTTATTTATTTTTTGTAATTTTTTTATTTTTTAATGACTGGTTAAGTGCTCATGGAACAGATGTGTTTTTATTCGTTTTTTGAAGACAGAGAGTGAGTCAGCTTCATGGATGGAGTTGGGAAGGTTGTTCCACCAACGTGGTACAATGAAGCTGAAAGTCCAGGAGAGTGTTTTGGTGCCTCTTTGTGTTGGTACAACAAGGCGACGTTCCATAGCCGACCGCAGGCTTCTAGTGGGCACGTAGCTCTGCTTAAATTATTTTAGGTATGTTGGAGCAGACCCAGTGACTGTTCTGTATGCCAGCATCAGAGCCTTGAATTTGATATGTGCATCAACCGGCAGCCAGTGGAGAGAGACAAGGAGTGGTGTAACATGTTCTCTCTTTGGTTCATTAAAGACCAGACGTGCTGCTGCATTCTGGATCATTTGCAGGGGTCTAATTGCACATGCCAGGAGGCCTGTAATGAGAGCGTTACAGTAGTCCAGTCTAGTTATGACAAGTGACTGGACAAGCAGTTGTGTGGCATGTTCAGAGAGGAAGGGTCTTATCTTCCTGATATTGTAGAGTGTAAATCTACATGATCTTGCAGTCTTTGAGATGTGGTCTGTGAAATTTAGTCTGTTGTCGATGGTTACCCCTAGATTTCTGACCGATTTGGAAGGCATTACTATAGTTGCACCCAGCTGCATGGTGATGTTGTGTTTAACAGCAGGGTTGGCTGGAAAGACAAGGAGTTCAGTCTTGGCTGGATTGAGTTGCAGGTGGTGCTCCTTCATCCAGGCCGAGATGTCCGCCAGGCAGGCAGAAATTCGAGCAGTCACTGTGGTGTAATTGGGCTGGAAAGACAAGTAGAGTTGTTTGTCATCAGCGTAGCAGTGGTAAGAGAAACCATGTGCCTGAATGATGGGTCCCAGTGATGTTGTGTATATAGAGAAGAGAAGTGGCCCAAGCACTGATCCCTGAGGTACCCCAGTAAGTAGCTGATGTGGCTTAGATACCTCACCTCTCCAGGCTACCTTGAAGGGCCTACCTGAGAGATAGGAATTAAACCAGTCAAGCACAGTTCCTGTGATGCCCAGCAAGGAGAGGGTAGAGAGTAAGATCTGATGGTTGACTGTGTCAAAGGCTGCAGAAAGGTCCAGCAGAATCAGGACTGATGATCTGGATTCAGCTTTTGCCCATCTCAGTGACTCAGTGACAGACAGCAGGGCAGTCTCGGTGGAGTGTCCACTTTTGAAGCCTGACTGATTGTCATCCAGCAGCTTGTTCTGTGAGAGATAGGCAGAGATTTGATTGAAAACTGCCCTTTCAAGTGTTTTTGCTATGAATGGGATGAGAGAGACTGGTCTGTAGTGTTCTATTGTGTGGGATTAAGTGTGGGTTTCTTCAGCAGCGAGGTTATTCGAGCCTGCTTAAATGTAGTGGGAAAAGTGCCTGTAAGTAGAGATGTGTTAATTATGTGTGTGAGTGCAGGTAGGATGGACAGAGAAATGGCCTGGAGAAGGTGAGAAGGAATGGGGTCAAGGGAACAGGTGGTGGGGTGGTTGGAGAGGAGGAGTTTAGAGACCTCAGTATCAGTCAGAGGAGAGAACATAGAGACAGAAGAGTTGCATACAGGAGACAGGTGTTTGACAGGGTGTGGTGCTGAGACTGTATTGCTGATGGTTGTAACCTTATTAGTAAAACATGTGGTGAAGACATCTGCTGTCAGTGATGTGTCAGGCAGTGGAGGGGGAGGGCAGAGAAGTGTGTTGAATGTTCTAAACAAGCTGCGAGTGTCTGTGGTGCTGTTGATCTTGTTCTGGTAATAGGAGGTTTTTGCAGATTTAACGTTATCTGAAAAAGTTGCAAGCAGGGACTGATATTTACCTAGATCTGCTGGATCTTTAGATTTCCACTATCTCCTCTCAGCTGCCCTGAGGTCAGTCCGATGTTCACGAAGGACGTCAGACAGCCAGGGGCTGGGTGGTGTAGCACGTGCTGGCCTAGAGGAGATAGGACAGATGTTGACTAGACAGGTTGTTAAAGTAGATCTTAGTGTGTCTGTGGCAGTGTTTACATTAAGCGTGGTAAATACATTTTGTGTAGGAAGAGAGGTAGAGACAGCAGTGGAAAGGTAAGAGGGTGAGAGGGAACGGAGGTAACGGCGAAAGGAAACCAAAGGTGGAGTCTGTTTTAATGTAGATGAGAGGGTCATGTTGAAATGAACAAAGTAGTGATCAGAGACATGTAAAGGAGTAACAAGAATATTTGAGTTGGTACAGTTACGTGTAAAGATGAGGTCCAGCTGGTTGCCCGATCTGTGAGTTGCTGTGGTGTGAAGTTTTTCCAAGTCAAATGAGGCCAGGAGAGTATTCAGTTCAGTGGCCTGGGGCTTGTCTTGGTGTATGTTGAAATCACCAAGGACCACAAGTGGCCTACCATCCTCCGACAAGGAGGACAGCAGGACATCCAACCCCTCAAGAAAGTTTGTCAGCTGACCTGGAGGGCGATAGATGACAACAACATGTAGAGTATTTTTATGGGTTGCATTGTAGTAATAACATGGACTTCAAAACTAGTATTGTTACATAGTGAAGAGTGTGGTGAAAAAGTCCAGTTGTTATGAATGAGCAAACCTGTTCCCCCACCCCTACCAGTGTGTCGAGGGGTGTGAGAGAAGGAGAAGTTGTTGGAGAGAGCAGCAGGTGTTGCTGTATCCTCTGGACGTATCCATGTTTCTGTCAGTGCCAGGATGCTGAGGGTGGACTGCGTGGCTGGAATGAAGTCAGCTTTGTTCACTGCTGACTGGCAGTTCCAGAGTCCCACTGAGAAAGAGAGCGGAGCAGCTGCTGAAGTGCAAAGTAGCTGTAGGTTGTGTGGGTTGCGTTTGGTCTTGCATCGATATTGTGTAAATGGTCTGTAACAGATAACAGGGATGTGCTTGAAGGCATGTGTTATTCGTGAAGTAGACGTGTTAGTATATAGAAGGAAAATAAGAAAAGCGCACAATAACAAGATACTTAAGTGCTATGGTGAGTGGCGCCTTGTCGGTGTCCTTGCTCGGTACACTCGCACAGGTAGACTCGCTGGTCTTTACCCAAGTAGGTCTTCACACGAGGGCTACCACTTCCGCTGCTGCTTCCGCGTCAGCATTCAAGTCAAATATGTACGTGATGATAATGAGTCATTCAATAAAAAAAGCAGAACACGCCTTAATGCTACTTAGCACAACAAAGCTAGTCACGTGGTCAACAGAACCTTGTGCGACTTCCGTGCACCGCAAATAAATTATGCTGCACTTAAGCAATCAATAATACCCTAAAACAAGTGAAGCACTGTTTATAAACACTAAAACCACGATAGTTTTACACACACTGGACAACCAACGCTCAATCTAGCAGTGAATAACCTGGGACAAGTCAAAACAATATGGCACCAACCTACGTTTAAGCGACACGAGTTCAAGACAGTAAACAAACAGCACAAGTCTAGCAATGAATACCACTCTTCAACAAAGTAAAACAATGAAATAAACACACGTACATGCAACTGCAGACTCCTGTAGATAGATTGCTTATCCTATAAACAACCTTTAAGTGTTGAAAAAGTATTGTTAATTGTTAGTCTATGTTAACTAATGTTGTTAACTAATGTTGGAAGGGTTTCCAAAAATAATATATTTTTTCAACATTTTAATATTCATCGGAAATATTAGACACACTCTGTCATCGACAAACTTCCCATTGAGGAAAGCAGAAACTAATAAGGAGGTGGCAGAAGATTTAGGATAGGAGATAACAGGCCACCTTTGCGTGAGGAACAGTGTTGACACACCATCATTAGAGTTCATTTAATTATTGTGGTCCATTTAAGAGCTTTGGCTGAGGGGAATTGAAGTGAATAAGTTATGTAACTTCTATGGTGCTTTATTTGACATTTTGGAGCTTAACAGGCTACTTTTTAACACATTTGATGGAAATGTGGGGCAAGGATAAAAGTTTGATGTATACTGTAACTATTTCCCGCCAAACGCATCAACACTCCAGTCCAGTAGGAGGCGAGAAAGCACCAGAAGTTGTTTTGCAAACCGCCATTTATCACGAAGAACAGTTTGAGCTCTCAATCGGTAAGTGTTCAATTTGTTTTATATTATTTGTGAGATTTCTAGTTTCGTGTGTGTGTTTTTTATGTGCATGTACTTTTTCTCTCTTTTGTGTTTTAATGATTGTAAAAGAAGCTTTTTATCGCCGTATGTGACTGGATAAACAAGTTATTAGATATATCATCTAAGCATCTGGAGCATTGTGAATTTGAGTGTTTTTCATTTGTAATGTGTTGTGGAAATCAAACTCAGGTAAATTATGTTACATTTCTGACAAATGAGCTCGTTAAATCCGGCTGTTTGTAAATTATTTCAATGAAGGCCGTTATATATTGAATAAAGCTTGCTATGGGCTAATATCTGATAATATTTCAGGAAAATGAAACCCAAACACAAAGCACACATTTATATTTATATAATCTCAGAAATACTTATTTTGTTTAACAGATCTGTCCTTGTGTGTAATAATTTAATAATGTTTTTGAGTTTGATGAATGTCAGTCCATTATAATGATGATGTTTTTGTGTTCAGATGTTCATCATGAGAGAGCAGGTGGATGTGATCTGCTGTAAATCAGTAGGAACTGATCTGTCCATGCTGGATATTGATGATTTCATCACAGAAATCTCTCAGCTGAAGAAAGAGGTGACGTCACTGAAGACAAAACTGATGGAGAAAGAGCTCTATTCATCCTGCACCTGTTTAGAGCGAATTAAAGTTGAGATTGTAAGTAAACTTTCAAATGATGTGATATGACTGTGACTCTGTGATGATGAACGGTACAGATGTGATTGTGTTGTGTTTGTCAGGAGCTGGAAAAGGTTTCCTGTCAATCTTCAGTGTGTGTGACTGATGGGACCTCCACAGAATGTCAGGATTCAGTGTGGAGCGGCAGAGATCAGTCCACACCACAGCGGCTGCTGGACAAACTCTCTGAACAGAGATCCAGAGACACACAGGACTCACAGCTCACTTTACTCTGTTCTACTGATGCTCAGGAGAGTGTGTGTGACAGTAATCAGGGTGATCAAACCTCCACAGAGTCTCTGACTTCTGTCTGTAACGCTGGAGAACAGCAGATGCTGCAGACACCAGTGAAGATTGAAGTGATGCAAGAGGAGATAAAAGATGAAAACACAACAGAGGAACAACAGAGTGATGATGATGAACAGCAGATGCTGCAGACACCAGTGAAGATGTGTTCAGTGAAGCTGCTGGACTGCAGGAACTTGATGAAGATGAGAGGAGAAACCACAGCAGAGGAACAACAGAGCGATGTTGAAGATGATGATGATTTTATTCCCTCAGGTATGTTTCTTCCTTTAATGTTGTTTTACATTTAGAAGACAAACAACACGTCTGCATTAAAAAGTTCCTTGTTGTTTTTATTGTTGTTTTCGAAGTGCTCAATTGTCTTTTAAAGGGATAGTTCACTCAAAAATGAAAAGTCTCATCATTTACTCACCCGCATGCCATCCCAGATGTGTAAGACTTTCTTTTTGCTGCAGAACACAAAGATTTTTTGAAGAATATTTCAGCTCTGTAGGTCCATACAATGCAAGTGAATGGTGGCCAGAACTTTGAAGCACCAAAAATCACAAAGGCAGCATAAAAGTAATCCATAAGACTCCAGTGGTCAAATCTACATCTTCATGAGTGATATGATTGGTGTGGATGAGAAACAGATAAATATTTAAGTCCTTTTTAACTCTAAAAATACATTTACTCTAGACGTCCTGTGTGCGTTCACGAGAGGGCTGTTGTTTTTTGCCAATTCACAATCTTCATACATATCGCCACCTACTGGGCTTTTGTGCAAATATTTTTTATTATTTTCCTTTTCTTTCTCGTCCGTGCCCAGTTAGTGGCAGGGCCGATTGCCGACTACAGATTTAAGATGAAGTTTGGTCGATTTAGATGTGCAGCTGATCGATCCGTGCATCCCTAATCTTTTTATTGTAATTTTTCCAAAGTCTTAACAGTTCTGCGGTGTCAGTGACTCTGGAGTAAAGTTTCTGCTAATAGTCTTAATTTGTTATTCTTGAGGCAAATCATTTTTAAATCGTCTCCCTGATTTAAAAATTTGTTTGAATTCGTTTTGAAATAGACATGCTAATATAATGATTTTATTTACAATCACAGTTTGTTTTGTTGTAACATGCCATCGTGTTACCACAATAATAGACTGGCGTGCAACATCTCATTTAAACAGTCACGCATATCAGAGCCGCGACAGACGTGCATGAGCTCATGATATTTAAAGTTTCATTCTCTTTCTCTCTCTTCAACAGTTCCCTGTAACTTTTAACTGTCTTGTCTGATGATATAATGGCTAATATCAATAAAGCATCTATCACATACTGTCCATAAGTATGTTGGTATGTCATTTAGACAGAAGTAATTACTCAGTAACAAGAATCTCAAAACTTGAGCAAATCCAGAATTTTCTTCTGGTGGAGCGCTCATGTATCTTTTTCCTAAGCATGTATTTTATCAGCCTGGATCAATACTCAGTTTCTTTGACTCATGAATGTTGCATATAACAGTCTGTGACAATATAAGCAGGCGATACGGGCCATGTAAACTGAAAACTGTCAGGAGATTGCTGCTCGATAGATTCGCACCAGCGCTTGAGAGCAACTTCAAAGCAGAAGCACTTTACGTGTGCTACTGTAAATGTTAATGTCATATTCATGGTGCACTGTATGTTCAATTAGTTTGATTCTGTCTTTTGTGAGAAAATGTGATTGCTAATGCACCGTTACTGTTAATTACTATTGTTATTGTCCTCTTTCTATTATATTAACATTTTTAAATGTGCAAATACAATTTTATTACTAAAAGTAGAATAAACTGCTGTCTACAATTTAAAATGCACAAAATATTTTTTATCTCATGAACATTTTATGCAATTTTGAGTAAATATAGTGCTAAATAAAAGTAATATGTTTTCTACAATTTGATTTAAATGTTTATTATTATATTGTGTGAGATCATCGTTATATCAGCCTTTCGGGCCACCCTTCTCTCTGAATATCTGCATTGGCCATTAAAAAACCAGTTTCGTCGACCACTAGTTAACACAGCTAATATATCAATTTACAAGAATTTAAAAAATCGTAATAAATATTGAATCAGCATCAAATCAGGAGGCAATTCCCACCCCTTATAAATACTGAACATTTGTTGAGTTCTGCCATTAAATTGGGTTTAATTTGATTTTTATATTTTTTCCCTTTTTAATTGATTTGTCAATGTACTGTGTTCATTGTAGAGCTGAATGAAGTGGAGGAGAAACTTCAGGATCAGAAACATCATGATTTAACACCTGGAGAAAAATCTTTGAGTGGCTCAAAGAATAAGAAGAATTTCTCACCAAAAAAACCTCAAAGAAGAACAGCCAAAAATGCTTCCACCTGCTCTCAGTGTGGAAAGAGTTTCACATATCAATGCAAGCTTAATACACACATGAGATTTCATACAGGAGAAAAGCCTTACATGTGCCATTTGTGTGGAAAGAGTTTTCTTCTTAAATCACAGCTTAATGTGCACATGAGAGTTCATACAGGAGAGAGGCCTTACACGTGCCATCAGTGTGGAAAAAGTTTCGCATATGCACAAAATCTCACACGTCATCTTCGCCGTCACTCAGGAGAAAGACGATTTGAATGTGATAAGTGTGGTAAAACATTTGTTTTGGCAACATACCTACAAAGACATCTGAAAACGCACTCAAATGAGAAGCCTTACAAATGCTTTTTTTGTGGAAAAAGTTTTTCATGCCTGTCCTATTGTAAAGAACACCAGAAAATACATACTGGTGCTGGAGTTCATATGTGCTTTGAATGTGGGAAGATCTTTATTACAGCCAGCGACTTGAAACAGCACCAAAGAATTCATACTGGAGAAAAACCTTACAAGTGCTCACACTGTGAAAAGAGTTTCACTCATTCACAACAACTGAAAACACATGAGAGAATCCATACTGGAGAAAACCCTTACAAGTGCTCACACTGTGAAAAGAGCTTCACGCAGTCAGGAAACCTGAAAATACATGAGAGAATTCATACTGGAGAGAAACCTTACAAGTGCTCACACTGTGAAAAGAGTTTCACTCGGTTAGAAAACATGAAAATACACAAGAGAATTCATACTGGAGAGAAACCACACCACTGCTTTTGATGTGGGATAAGATTCAGTGCAGCAAGTAATCTATGTACACATGTAAAAAAAAAAAAAGTTTTGCCCAAGTAGTCACAGTGAGAAGAAAACATCTTCATGTCCAACAATTTCAAGTAAATAGTTTGAAATTCAGATAAACCCAAAGATGAAATTTCTTCCAAAAGAGCCGCATCATCTAAAGCCCTATTCGGACAGGACAAGTTTTCCTTGAGGAGGTTTGGGAAATTAAGTTTTTCACAGATGTACTTTGTGATTTTAATCCCATCTGAATCTGACAAGTCTCACCGACCCCGTTTACACCTGATATTAAGATGTGATTTGGTGATAACATCATATGTGGTCAGTGCTGAATACAGGTCTAAATGGGGTCTAAAATGTTTTGTGATCAGATCATAAAAATCATATATAAATGTTGTCAAAAACGCGTGTGACCACATCGCATTTGAGGTGTAAACGCTTATCCGTCCTGCAGTGTTGTAGTACTCGAGTCCAGGACTCGGACTTGAGTCGCAATATTGATGACTTGTGACACATCTCGGACTTGAACACTAATGACTTGGACTCGAGCATTGGGTGCATTCTGACTTTGAGAATAGGACTCGTTACAACTGTTAACTTTTGCGTTCTGTCCTTTTATGGCTTGAGATCACATGCATGTCATGCCATGTACCAGTTGTGTGAGCGCAAATCTCTGCACTCACTCGTGGATTTCCTTTGCTTTCACTTAAAACTAGACGTGCACTTTCAGATCTCCCTGCTCATGTTCAGAGAGTGCGTGTGCCACTCAAATCATGTCGTGTACTCGCAAATCTATTATAACGCAAAATAACTCTTCTATTTATTCATACAGTGCATCCAGAAAGTATTCACAGCGCTTCACTTTCCACATTTTGTTATGTTACAGCCTTATTCCAAAATGGATTAAATTAATTATTTTCCTCAAAATTCTACAAACAATACCCCATAATGACAACGTGAAAGAAGTTTGTTTGAAATCTTTGCAAATTTATTGCAAATAAAAAATGAAAAAAAAATCACATGTACATAAGTATTCACAGGCTTTGCCATGACACTCAAAATTGAGCTCAGGTGCATCCTGTTTCCACTGATCATCCTTGAGATGTTTCTGCAACTTGATTGGAGTTCACCTGTGGTAAATTCAGTTGATTGGACACGATTTGGAAAGGCACACACCTGTCTATATAAGGTCCCACAGTTAACAGTGCATGTCAGAGCACAAACCAAGCCATGAAGTCCAAGGAATTGCCTGTAGACCTCCGAGACAGGATTGTATCGAGGCACAGATCTGGGGAAGGGTACAGAAAAATGTATGCAGCATTGAAGGTCCCAGTGAGCACAGTGGCCTCCATCATCCATAAATGGAAGAAGTTTGGAACCACCAGGACTCTTTCTAGAGCTGGCCGCCTGGCCAAACTGAGCGATCGGGGGAGAAGGGCCTTAGTCAGGGAGGTGACCAAGAACCCGATGGTCACTCTGACAGAGCTCCAGCGTTTCTCTGTGGAGAGAGGAGAACTTTCCATTAGAACAACCATCTCTGCACTCTACCAATCAGGCCTGTATGGTAGAGTGGCCAGACGGAAGCCACTCCTCAGTAAAAGGCACATGACAGCCCGCCTGGAGTTTGCCAAAAGGCACCTGAAGGACTCTCAGACCATGAGAAACAAAGATTGAACTGTTTGTCCTGAATGGCAAGCGTCATGTCTGGAGGAAACCAGGCACCGCTCATCACCTGGCCAATACCATCCCTACAGTGAAGCATGGTGGTGGCAGCATCATGCTGTGGGGATGTTTTTCAGTGGCAGGAACTGGGAGACTAGTCAGGATCGAGGGAAAGATGAATGCAGCAATGTACAGAGACATCCTTGATGAAAACCTGCTCCAGAGCGCTCTGGACCTCAGACTGGGATGAAGGTTCATCTTCCAACAGAACAACGACCCTAAGCACACAGCCAAGATAACAAAGGAGTGGCTATGGGACAACTCTGTGAATGTCCTTGAGTGGCCCAGCCAGAGCCCAGACTTGAACCTGATTGAGCATCTCTGGAGAGATCTGAAAATGGCTATGCACCGACGCTCCCCATCCAACCTGATGGAGCATGAGAGGTCCTGCAAAGAAGAATGGGAGAAACTGCCCAAAAATAAGTGTGCCAAGCTTGTAGCATCATACTCAAAAAGACTTGAGGCTGTAATTGGTGCCAAAGGCGCTTCAACAAAGGATTGTGCAAAGGTTGTGAATACTTATGTACATGTGATTTTTTTTTTTTTCTTTTTTTTTTTTTCATAAATTTGCAAAGATTTCAAACAAACTTTTCATGTTGTCATTATGGGGTATTGTTTGCAGAATTTTGAGGAAAATAATGAATTTAATCAATTTTGGAATAAGGCTGTAACATAAAATGTGGAAAAAGTGAAGCATTGTGAATACTTTCTGGATGCACTGTACAAATATTCTGCCCCCGTAGACGTGGTATAGAGAGGAAGAATACCGGAGTTTGAGGAATCAACTCGCCATTTGGTCGGTGGTGCATTACGTGCTGTAAGAATGATATTCTGATGCTCACTGACAATGTAAGAGACATGAGCAAATCAAATGACAGAAACCGTTAACGGAACACGTTGCGACTAAAGTCATCTAAAAAATTTTACCTCAGTAGAAATTTACCTGCACAGGTTTGTCTAGAACACATAAAGGATTTTAGAATCTATGTGGTGGCACATACGTAGAACATTTGAAAATGTGGAACAAAATCATAAATCATTATTATGAGTTATAATTATATAGGGAACATAAGATCATGTTGATGTGTGTTCATGTGTTTACAGGTGCACTTTTACATAGAGATGGAAACTCTGTGTGATGTGAGTTTATCACAAATGTAGCCTAAAACAGTTAAGTAATCCCATTGTTAAAAGTGTGTGTTTGATTGCCAATAAACTTAAAATGGCAACAGAATTATGATTTTTGTGTGTGTGTGTGTGTGCGTGCGTGTGTGCACTTATTTTATGCTGTAGACAAGGACTCCTAACTCGGACTTGTATGAAATTATTGGCGACTCAACTTGGACTCTACCCGGACACAATATTGGTGACTTGGACTCTGGCTTGAGCAGTGAGGACTCGGACCCGACTCGAGATCTAGTGACTTGACTACAACACTGCTGTCCTGTATGCGTCCCAGCAGCAGCGAAGCACCCCTCCTCACATGTCAATCAACCACTGTGCTAAAAAAGAGTTTAAACTTTGTCAATTACGAGCGGTTTAAAAGGGAAGAAAAAACGTTGGATTGGGAAATTTAAAAAAGCATATACATACAGAACCACTAGAACTTCACAGATCTTCTGTGTGTCTTAATTCAACATGCAGGGACACTTATAAAATAATGGATAATTCTGCTTGAAATGTTCCTTTTGTGCTTAAATTCAATTTCAGATGCATCTGGGGGAAATAACGTGCTGTTTTTGTTTTTTTGCACTTTTGTCTTTTCTGACTTTGTTGCACTTTAATGTCATGCAGTAACACAATGACATAGTGATTTATGTATTTCTATGCTTGAATTTATACTTTATTTCTAATAGACATTTAAGCAATCTGTTGGTGTTGGCAGTATGGCTCTGCTCTGGGCAAACTCTCTGCCCATCCAAATCATTCTGACAGTGCGATGTTGTACAATCCTTCATTGCATAACAGATTGAATGGGCACTTAAAGACACAAAATACTATATATCAAGTTGATAAATCAAGAACAATTCATGGAAGAAAGAAATTCCAAACTGGCAAACAACTGTAGTCTTACAGCACAGAACATGAGACAGATGTACAGAAATGTGGAGCTGGGGAGGTAGGAGGGTGTTAAGTGCAGCTTGAATCCATGCAGTAGAAAGGCAATGACTACAGGTGCATCTCAATAAATTAGAATGTCGTGGAAAAGTTCATTTATTTCAGTAATTCAACTCAAATTGTGAAACTCGTGTATTAAATAAATTCAGTGCACACAGACTGAAGTAGTTTAAGTCTTTGGTTCTTTTAATTGTGATGATTTTGGCACACATTTAACAAAAATCCACCAATTCACTATCTCAAAAAATTAGAATATTGTGACATGCCAATCAGCTAATCAACTCAAAACACCTGCAAAGATTTCCTGAGCCTTCAAAATGGTCTCTCAGTTTGGTTCACTAGCCTACACAATCATGGGGAAGACTGCTGATCTGACAGTTGTCCAGAAGACAATCATTGACACCCTTCACAAGGAGGGTAAGCCACAAACATTCATTGCCAAAGAAGCTGGCTATTCACAGAGTGCTGTATCCAAGCATGTTAACAGAAAGTTGAGTGGAAGGAAAAAGTGTGGAAGAAAAAGATGCACAACCAACCAAGAGAACCGCAGCCTTATGATTGTCAAGCAAAATCGATTCAAGAATTTGGGTGAACTTCACAAGGAATGGACTGAGGCTGGGGTCAAGGCATCAAGAGCCACCACACACAGACGTGTCAAGGAATTTGGCTACAGTTGTCGTATTCCTCTTGTTAAGCCACTCCTGAACCACAGACAACGTCAGAGGCGTCTTACCTGGGCTAAGGAGAAGAAGAACTGGACTGTTGCCCAGTGGTCCAAAGTCCTCTTTTCAGATGAGAGCAAGTTTTGTATTTCATTTGGAAAAGCAAGGTCCTAGAGTCTGGAGGAAGGGTGGAGAAGCTCATAGCCCAAGTTGCTTGAAGTCCAGTGTTAAGTTTCCACAGTCTGTGATGATTTGGGGTGCAATGTCATCTGCTGGTGTTGGTCCATTGTGTTTTTTGAAAACCAAAGTCACTGCACCCGTTTACCAAGAACTTTTGGAGCACTTCATGCTTCCTTCTGCTGACCAGCTTTTTAAAGATGCTGATTTCATTTTCCAGCAGGATTTGGCACCTGCCCACACTGCCAAAAGCACCAAAAGTTGGTTAAATGACCATGGTGTTGGTGTGCTTGACTGGCCAGCAAACTCACCAGACCTGAACCCCATAGAGAATCTATGGGGTATTGTCAAGAGGAAAATTAGAAACAAGAGACCAAAAAATGCAGATGAGCTGAAGGCCACTGTCAAAGAATCCTGGGCTTCCATACCACCTCAGCAGTGCCACAAACTGATCGCCTCCATGCCACGCCGAATTGAGGCAATAATTAAAGCAAAAGGAGCCCCTACCAAATATTGAGTACATATACAGTAAATGAACATACTTTCCAGAAGGCCAACAATTCACTAAAAATGTTTTTTTTTTTTTATTGGTCTTATGATGTATTCTAATTTTTTGAGATAGTGAATTGGTGGGTTTTTGTTAAATGTGAGC
Source organism: Myxocyprinus asiaticus (assembly GCF_019703515.2). Taxonomy (NCBI): domain Eukaryota; kingdom Metazoa; phylum Chordata; class Actinopteri; order Cypriniformes; family Catostomidae; genus Myxocyprinus; species Myxocyprinus asiaticus. The sequence goes on from NC_059371.1 coordinate 40,055,821, forward strand.
CAAAATCATCACAATTAAAAGAACCAAAGACTTAAACTACTTCAGTCTGTGTGCATTGAATTTATTTAATACACGAGTTTCACAATTTGAGTTGAATTACTGAAATAAATGAACTTTTCCACGACATTCTAATTTATTGAGATGCACCTGTATATGGAGGACATAAATAGGACCGCACTGATAAGCATCAGAATTGTATTGGTTGACATCATGATCAGCTGAGCATCAGCCGATTGCGAGCTTGACTTACGTGACCTGATAGAACTGACGGTACGCTTGATATTAGTTCAAATAAATGAACCTTAATGAGTTTTTATAACTTCCTCTTTGTTTTGAGTTAAAGAAACTGACACCTTTTAAGTAACCTGAATTTTTTTTTATTGTTTTGAGTTTGAGTCTCTTAAATTTACAAGAATTTATATTTAACTGAAACCGGACAGGGGATTTTTATTTTCCAGAATACTTTACATATCACTCGACAGGGAAAGTAAATGTTAAAATTAGGTGTTATATAATGTGTCTTTGTGCAAGATGAATGTAAAGAGGAGACTTGTTTGTGTTTATTGTTTTGTGCTATTTAGAAGAGTTTTTGTTATGTTGTGAGTTTTGGGGGTTACCATTATGGTGAATAGTGGAGCTTGAGTTTAGGTTGAGGACAAGTACAAGTGAAGAATGTTTTATTTTGCTTTATTGAGCAATTGTTATGCTAATTGAAGCATCGTCTTACCAATTAGCATGTATTCAGCATGCTAGCATGCACTGTATTAGCTAATTGAAGCTAGTGCTAGTTAGGTTTTCTCTGCTTGAAGTAATAGTGTAGATTACTTGCTAATTTTAAATTCAGACAATGATATCAATTTAAAAGTTAAGTGCCATCAAAATGTTTGTGTTAGTTTACTCAGTATTTCCAGTTGGGAGCAATTAATATGAATGTGTAGTGTAAAATTAAAAGCTGAAATTTCTATTAACTTAAACTTGGGAGTTTACTCAAAAATTATACTACTAATTCTGCTAACTTATTTGAGTTTTCACTGATGTTTTTCTCACACAACCTCTGCAAACATTTTAGACAGCAAATGTCTGTGATTGCTTATACAGATTTTTTACAACTTTTCTCCTGAAGTATTTTGACCAACATCAACAACCATGAAGTTCGCTCTTATGCTCACCAATCTAATGCCTCCTGCGCACCTTTCAATATAGACGTCGATTTTTTTGCCATCAGATAAAAAAAATAAGAAAAACCAAATCAACCAGGAGAGCCAATTCTCAGAAACTTCTAAGACTAGCTACTGTAATATCAGCATCAGGTAAGATACACCCTTAAATTCTCTGCTTATTTATGTTATGTTATATGATTCTATAATGCATTACAATTATAAAAGTGTTGTTTATTTCAGTGGGTTTATTATAAGCAGCCACTTATATAAACTCTTGAAATTTATTTTAATAGGGTTTTTATAATAGGTAAATTATGTATAATTAATAAATGAAAATCATTAAAAAAAATTTACATTAAAAATATATTTTTAAAATGATAAGTAATTTTCAATTTAAGCAGATAAAGTTAAAAATAAATAAGTAAAACTGATCACATAAATGAATTAAATCTGTCTAACACCCACATCTAGAAAACTCCCACCTCTGTAATAAACAGATCTTATTCGATTCGGTACATTAAATCACAGACATCGGGTAATAATTGTAACCCAAACATCGTTAAGAAGAGTTTGCGAAAAAAAATGAAAGTAAACTCATTATTTACTCACCCTTGTGTTGTTATGACCCAATATGACTTTATTTATTTTTCTTAACACAAAGGGAGAAATTATGTAGAAATAAAAATTGCCCAGTGATGTCATACAACAGCAGTTTATGGTGACCACCCCTTCATACTTCAAAAGGATGCAAAAGTATAATTCAGAAGTCTAATAAATTATTACATGAAACTTACATGTTGAATCCATACAATAAGGTTCGGTGAGAAACTAACCAAAATCTAATGGACTGTAAAGTGAAACTGCTCACCCGACTGTTGCTTTCCTGTGCACATTCAAGTTTGCGCAGCCACTGTTGAAGTCTCGTGAGTCGAGGCATTCACGCAAGAACTCGTTTTGTTGTTGTTACTTTTGATTACATCCAGCACACAAAGGGAGAATAACAATAGTGAGGAATAGGCATCTTGTTTCGCAACTTGTGTTTTGTTAATTTATAATTAATCTCCTACGTGAAGCAAGGAGTAAAGGAAGGCTTTCTTGGAAGAACCACAGCATTTTCTTGTTCCCAGACTTTGCGAATTCAACGAGAGAAACGTGATCGATTCAAGGAATGCAAGAAACTCTTACATCAACGGAAGGTCGCTTTTGCACTGATGTTGCCTGCCAAATTGAGAATAGATACTAAGGATGGCCGCAAAATATTTGCATGTCCACAGCAAGCAATGACCTTCATAAAGTCAATGGAATGAGTAAGTCATTTTATGGTACTCACGATGCAGCCAAGTGAGCCTGAATCACTGAACATTCACTTGACCATCTGAGGAAACTGAGTGCCTTTTTTGTTTCTTTTTGTGCTGGTTCCGCTAGTGGCTGGAGGCTTGTTTTGTGGAGGAACACACCTTCAGGACAGTTATGTGGATGAATCTACACATTCTTTGTTTATACGCCTATTGGCTGGAGTTTGTTTATAGATTATTTTCTGTTTTGTAATTCTGCATCACAAAATTTGTATAGAAGCACCGGATTTGAGCAATCCTATGGCAAAGTTGTCGCGGGGGCTCTCGTAGGCATACGTGGACTGTTTGAGTTTAGAAGGATGGACATCAGTTGGCGCTGTCGTGCGTGGGGTTAATGTGCACGTTTTTATTTTTTCTGTTTTTTTTATTTTTTTATTTTTTTGTGGGGGATGTTCAGGGTTTGATTGTTGCACTAATGTTGGAATGTGGTCGTTATAATTTTACTTTTGACACACAATCTATTGTGTCTTTCTAATATGTCAAAATGTCAAATGTTCATATGAGCGGATTGTCTCTCTTCACGTGAAATGTGAATGGGTGGAGGCACCCCATAAAAAGAAGGAAGGTTATTTCTTTTCTTAAATGTAAGAAATATGGTATGGGGTGGACATGTTTCCTTTAATGCTGGCTCAAGTAAGAGCAGGGAAGTCATTACATTGTTAAGTAAGCATCTACAATTCAAATGCCTCAAACAGATTGAAGATAAATTAGGAAGAGTCATTACTGTTTTAGCAGAAATTTAGGGGCAAAGTTTGATTTCGGCTAATATTTTCACACCTAACGCTGATGATCAGGGCTTTGTTATAGATCTTGAAGGGATGTTGCAAGATGCTGGCACCCCTCATGATATAATATTGGAAGGAGACTTTAATCTTTTGCTGGACTCAGTCCTTGATCATAGTGAAGCAAAAGTGTGTAAGCCCTCTAGAGCAACATTGACGCTTCACAGGATGTATAAAAAATAGTGGTCTTACAAATATTTGGAGACTTCTGAACCCATCTGGTAGGGACTATACATTTTTTTCATCAGTCCATAAGATTTATTCTAGAATAGTCCCTCATTTCATCTGTTGTTGATTGCTCAATAGGAAACATCTTTGTCTCGGATCACGCCCTGGTAAGTTTAGTTGCCATATACGGAGAAAAATAAATCATATAGTTGGCGCTTTAATGTATCCCTTTTGCAAAATCCTGAATTTCAACAAATGTTTAAGGCCGAAATTAGTGTTTATATGGAGACCAGCTGGTCCTCAGGATCCTCTGTGGGCATGACTTGGGAGGCACTTAAGGCGGTTCTTAGGGGTCAGATCATACAGTATGCCTCGTTCATCAAAAATTCCAAAGCACAAGAACTCATGGAGTTTGAAGGGAATATTAAAAGTGCTGAGGCAGAGCTGAAGTGCCGAATGTCATCTGATGGCCTCAGAGAATTGACCTGATTGAAATACAGATATAATACTATTTTGTTGTGGAAGGTGGAGTTTTGGCTATTCAGGGCAAGACAGTAATACTTTAAGTCAGGGGACAAAGCAGGAAAACTTCTGGCTAGATATATAAAACAGAGAGAGTCTTTATACCATTCCCCCAGTGAAATCTGCTGGTGGTGAAATTTTTACCTCAGCTATTAATATTAATAATGCTTTTATCTTGATCTCTATAGCTTCACATATTCATCTACTGATGAAGATATTAGAAATTTTGTGGAATCATTATAACTCCCTAAACTGACGACTGATCAAAAATCTTGGAGGAGCTTGGCGAGGTAATTAAGGACTTGCCTACAGGCTCCTGGGCCAGACAGCTTTGCCGCTGAATTTTTTAGATCTTATGCTACAGAACTGGCTCCACTTTTGTTAGAAATTTATACGGAATCATTAAAGAATGGAAAGCTTCCGCCAACCATGACACAAGCCCGGATCAGACTGATTCTTAAAAAGAACAAAGATCCAAGCGAGTGTAAGAGTTATTGTCCAATTTCCCTGATGCAGCTTGACACAAAAATATTGTCAAAAATTTTGGCTAACCGATTAAGTAATGTTATGATATATTTTATACATATAGATTAGGTGGGGTTTATTCAGAGCTGCAGCTCTTCTGATAACATTAGGCATTTCATCAATATTATGTGGTCAGTGGCGAATGATCAGACTCCGGTCACTGCCATCTCACTTGACGCCGAAAAGGCATTTGATATGGTAGAATGGGATTATTTTTTAAAGATTTTGGGAATATATGGGTTCGGGAATACTTTTATTGGATGGATTAAGTTACTTTATAGACACCTGGTAGTGGCGGTACAAACAAATTTATTAATTTCAGATTATTTTACTCTGGATAGGGGCACCCGGCAGGGTTGCCCCCTTTCCCCATTATTGTTCTGTCTTGCCCTGGAACCATTAGCAGCTGCGATAAGAAAGGAAGATGACCAGGGGTGGTGGCGGGAGGTATGGCACGTAAGCTTTTGTTATTGGCAGATGATATTTTATTATTTGTCTCCGACCCCACTAGATCTATGCCTTGCCTCCATAGAATTATTATTTCCTTTTCTAAGTTCTCAGGATACAGAGTCAATTGGTCTTAATCTGAAGCTTTGGCTCTGACAGCATACTGCCAACGACAGCTTTTCAGCCTGGAATCTTCCAGTGGCCCAAACAGGGCATTAAGTATTTGTGTGATTTAGTTAGTTAATTTTGACCCTTTAATAAAAAGGTTTTCGAGCGATGTGGGCTGTTGGGCTTCATTACATTTATCTATGATTGGGAAGGTTAATGTTATTAAAATGAATTGTATTCCAAAATTCAACTACTTGCTACAATCTATCCCAGTAGATGTCCCCCTCTCTTATTTCAAGCAATTTTATAGCATAGCGAAGTCCTTCATTTGGAATGGTAAGCGTCCCAGATTACATTTCAATAAGTTACATAGGCCGATTGACAAAGGTGGGCTAGGCCTACCCAAGATTTTGTTTTATTATTATGCATTAATAGACATTTGGCTCATTGGTTGCTTCCACCTGAGAGAGCCCCTCCCTGCTTTTGTATGGAACAGGAAGTTCTTGCCCCTATTTCGCCATTGCAAAGCCTTTCTCTCAAACTAACCGGAGAAGTTAAGTTACACCCCGTTATCTCGCATTTGCACTCTGTATGGACAAAAGTGTCCAGAGTGTTTAATTCGGGCATTTATTTAAATGTTGCTTTGAGCATATGGCTGAACCCAAAATTATGTTTTAATAAGTCCCCTTTGTGCTGGTCAGAGTGGATTGTGAGGGAGGTTAATACGCTCAGTGACCTATATGAGAGTGGAGTGTTGAGATCCTTTTGTTTCAACATTTTGGGATTCCCAGGTCTCAGTTCTTTAGGTATTTACAGCTGTGCCATCTGCTTTGAACTATTTTTGGGAGTAGTATACACCCCCTAAAGTGGCAGATACTCTGAGAGTGCTTTTGGAAAAGGCCATGAGGCATCAGTGTATTACTCCTTGCTAATTCAGAGTCTGGGGGATGGAGCTCTAACTTCTATCAAGAGATTATGGGAGAAAGATTTAAACTTGGTATTGGAGGAGGGAGTGTGGGCTAGGATTCTAAACAATTTCAAGTCTGTATCTAGAGATTCAAGGGTGTGCCTTATGCAATTCAAGATTTTACATCTATTGGACCCCCTCTAGATTGTATAGGCTTGGTCTTAAAGACACACCCACCTGCTGGCGATGCCAATCGGAGGATGGAGACACGGCCCATGTTTTTTGGTTGTGTGCTGAGATCCAGGACTTTTGGTTGAAGGTTCAGAGTTTTCTGTGTGACGAGTTAGGCACTCGGGTTTCGTTTTGCCCAAAACTCTGTGTTTTGGGCGATGGGATGGTCACAGATATAGGAGATACATACTTAAAAAATTGGGTCCTGACCAGTGTTATGACAGTCAGGCAGATTGTTTTAAGAGAATGGAAGTTGGCTGGAATGCCCTCATTTCTGGAGTGGTGTGCGGAGATGGGGAGGGTGGCAGCTTTCGAGGAGGTGTCATGTAGAAGGCTGGGGATCTGGAATTCATTTGATGGGAAATGGGGCAGTTATTTGACACTCATCTGCCACTTTATCAGGCACACCTGTACATCTACTTATTCATGCAATTATCTAATCAGCCAATCATGTGGCAGCAGTGTAATGTATAAAATCATGCAGATATGGGTTAGGAGCTTCAGTTAATGTTCACATCAACCATCAGAATGGGGAAAAAATGTGATGTCTGTGATGTAGACCATGGCATGATTGTTGGTGCCAGACAGGCTAGTATTTCTGTAACTGCTGATCTCCTGGGATTTTCATGCACAACAGTCTCTAGAGTGCAAAGAGAATTATAAAAAATAAAAAACATCCAGCGAGCAGAAGTTCTGTGGACTTGTTAATGACAGAGGTCAGATGAGAATGGCCAGACTGTTCCAATCAAATCAAATCAAATCACTTTTCAAATCAAATCAACCATATGCACAAGTGCAACAGTGGGTGAAAGTCTTGGGTGCAGTTCTGAGCAACATACACTATATTGCCAAAAGTATTCGCTCACCCATCCAAATAATTGAATTCAGGTGTTCCAATCACTTCCATGGCCACAGGTGTATAAAATGAAGCACCTAGGCATGCAGACTGCTTCTATAAACATTTGTGAAAGAATGGGCCGCTCTCAGGAGCTCAGTGAATTCCAGCGTGGTACTGTGATAGGATGCCACCTGTGCAACAAGTCCAGTCATGAAATTTCCTCGCTACTAAATATTCCACAGTCAACTGTCAGTGGTATTATAACAATGTGGAAGCGACTGGGAATGACAGCAACTTAGCCACGAAGTGGTAGGCCACGTAAAATGACAGAGCGGGGTCAGCGGATGCTGAGGCGCATAGTGCGCAGAGGTCGCCAACTTTCTGCAGAGTCAATCGCTACAGACCTCCAAAGTTCATGTGGCCTTCAGATTAGCTCAAGAACAGTGAGTAGAGAGCTTCATGGAATGGGTTTCCATGGCCGAGCAGCTGCATCCAAGCCATACATCACCAAGTGCAATGCAAAGCGTCGGATACAGTGGTGTAAAGCAGGCTGCCACTGGACTCTAGAGCAGTGGAGACTCGTTCTCTGGAGTGACGAATCACGCTTCTCCATCTGGCAATCTGATGGACAAGTCTGGGTTTGGCAGTTGCCAGGAGAACGATACTTGTCTGACTGCATTGTGCCAACTGTGAAGTTTGGTGGAGGGGGATTATGGTGTGGGGTTGTTTTTCAGGAGCTGGGCTTGGCCCCTTAGTTCCAGTGAAAGGAACTCTGAATGCTTCAGCATACCAAGAGATTTTGGACAATTCCATGCTCCCAACTTTGTGGGAACAGTTTGGGGATGGCCCCTTCCTGTTTCAACATGACTGCGCACCAGTGCACAAAGCAAGGTCCATAAAGACATGGATGAGCGAGTTTGGTGTGGAAGAACTTGACTGGCCTGCACAGAGTCCTGACCTCAACCCGACAGAGCACCTTTAGGATGAATTAGAGCGAAGACTGTGAGCCAGGCCTTCTCGTCCAACATCAGTGTCTGACCTCACAAATGCGCTTCTGGAAGAATGGTCAAAAATTCCTATAAACACACTCCTAAACCTTGTGGAAAGCCTTCCCAGAAGAGTTGAAGCTGTTATAGCTGCAAAGGGTGGGCCGATGTCATATTAAACCCTATGGATTAAGAATGGGATGTCACTTAAGTTCATATGCGTCTAAAGGCAGATGAGCGAATACTTTTGGCAATATAGTGTAGCAGTCATGACAGTGATGAGACATATACCAGTTTACAATAAATATCAGATTTACACAACACAATTTACATATCTAATATACACATAATTACACAACACAATAATAATATACGATGTACAGTATACAGTGCATCTGGAAAGTATTCACAGCGCTTCACTTTTTCCACATTTTGTTATGTTACAGCCTTATTCCAAAATTGATTAAATTCATTATTTTCCTCAAAATTCTACAAACAAGACCCCATAATGACAATGTGAAAGAAGTTTGTTTGAAATCTTTGCAAATTTATTAAAAATAAAAACAAAAAAAATCACATGTACATAAGTATTCACAGCCTTTGCCATGACACTCAAAATTGAGCTCAGGTGCATCCTGTTTCCACTGATCATCCTTGAGATGTTTCTACAACTTGATTGGAGTCCACCTGTGGTAAATTCAGTTGATTGGACATGATATGGAAAGGCACACACCTGTCTATATAAGGTCCCACAGTTAACAGTGCATGTCAGAGCACAAACCAAGCCATGAAGTCCAAGGAATTGTCTGTAGACCTCCGAGACAGGATTGTATCGAGGCACAGATCTGGGGAAGGGTACAGAAAGATTTCTGCAGCATTGAAAGTCCCAAAGAGCACAGTGGCCTCCATCATCCATAAATGGAAGAAGTTTGGAACCACCAGGATTCTTCCTAGAGCTGGCCACCTGGCCAAATTGAGCGAATGGGGGAGAAGGGCCTTAGTCAGGGAGGTGACCAAGAACCTGATGGTCACTCTGACAGAGCTCCAGCATTTCTCTGTGGAGAGAGGAGAACCTTCCAGAAGAACAACCATCTCTGCAGCACTCCACCAATCAGGCCTGAATGGTAGAGTGGCCAGACGGAAAGACTCTCCTCAGTAAAAGGCACATGACAGCCTGCCTGGAGTTTGCCAAAAGGCACCTGAAGAACTCTCAGACCATGAGAAACAAAGATTGAACTCTTTGGCCTGAATGACAAGCATCATGTCTGGAGGAAACCAGGCACCGCTCATCAACTGGCCAATACCATCCCTACAGTGAAGCATGGTGGTGGCAGCATCATGCTGTGGGGATGTTCTTCAGCGGCAGGAACTGGGAGACTAGTCAGGATCGAGGGAAAGATGAATGCAGCAATGTACAGAGACATCCTTGATGAAAACCTGCTCCAGAGCGCTCTGGACCTCAGACTGGGGCGAAGGTTCATCTTCCAACAGGACAACGACCCTAAGCACACAGCCAAGATAACAAAGGAGTGGCTCCGGGACAACTCAGTGAATGTCCTTGAGTGGCCCAGCCAGAGCCCAGACTTGAACTCGATTGAACATCTCTGGAGAGATCTGAAAATGGCTGTGCACCGACGCTCCCCATTCAACCTGATGGAGCTTGAGAGGTCCTGCAAAGAAGAATGGGAGAAACTGCCCAAAAATAGGTGTGCCAAGCTTGTAGCATCATACTCAAAAAGACTTGAGGCTGTAACTGGTGCCAAAGGTGCTTCAACAATGTATTGAGCAAAGGCTGTGAATACTTAGGTACATGTGATTTTTTTTTTTTTCCTTTTTTTTTCTTTTTTTTTTTTTAATAAATTTGCAAAGATTTCAAACAAACTTCTTTCAGGTTGTCATTATGGGGTATTGTTTGTAGAATTTTGAGGAAAATAATGAATTTAATCCATTTTGGAATAAGGCTGTAACATAACAAAATGTGGAAAAAGTGAAGCGTTGTGAATACTTTCCGGATGCACTGTACAATACACACAATATAGAATACACATACACATAATTTAGAATACACATACAGTAAAAATAGTATATAAAGTATATATAAAATATACAGTAGGTTGTATTGACATTCAGGCTGTCGGATGATAGTCAGTTGACAGTGTGTTGTTAAGAGAGAATATAATTTATGACAGTCCGGTGTGAGATGATAAGATTAATAAAGTGCAGTGCTGATGTATATTGATCGTGAGAGATCAAGAGTTCAAAAGTCTGATTGCTTGGGGGAAGAAGCTGTCATGGATTCGGCTGGTACGGGTCCTGATGCTGCCTGATGGTAGCAGTGAGAGCAGCCCATGGCTCGGGTGGCTGGAGTCTCTGATGATCCTCCGAGCTTTTTTCACACACCGCCTGGTATATATTTCCTGGATGGAGGGAAGCTCACCTCCGATGATGTGTCTGGCAGTTCACACCACCCTTTGCAGGGCTTTGCGGTTGTGGGCGGTGATATTGCCATACCAGGCAGTGATGCAGCCAGTCAGGATGCTCTCTACAGTGCTGGTGTAGAACCGTGTGTGGAATGAACCATCACATCCTAACTTCCTCAGCCCTCTCAGGAAAAAGAGGCGCTGGTGAGCCTTCTTCACAACGGCCTTAATGTTGATGGACCATGTGAGTTCCTCAATGATGTGGACACCGAGGAACTTGAAGCTGCTGACTCTCTCCACCGGTGCTCCATTGATAGTGATGGGGCTGTGTTCTCTGTCTTTTCTCCTGAAGTCCACCACAAACTCCTTGATCTTGTTGACGTTGAGGGAGAGGTTGTGCTCCTGACACCAGCGTGTCAGAGTGTGCACCTCCTCTCTGTAGGCTGTGGAAGGACCCAAATGACCACCTGTTACAACAGTTCTATGCAGAAAAGTATTTCTGAACATACAACACAACGAACATTGAGGCGGATGGGCTACAGCAGCAGAAGATTGCTGTCAGCTTAGAACAGGAAACTGAAGATGCAGTGGCCACAGGCTCACCAAAACTGGACAGCTGACAATTGGAAAAACATTGCCTGATCTGACAAATATGGATTTCTGCTGTAGTACACAAATGGTAGGCCCACTGCAGCCTCAGTTTTCTGTACTTGGCAAACAGAAGTCGAACCAACTCAACTCACTTTTAGTGTCACTACGCCATTACACAAGTGAAATGATGTGTGAAAATCTTATGTGCGTGGTCCAGACATTGCAGCCATACATGTAAATACAATAAGTACACTCAACAGATTAACAATGTACAGAATAACAAATACACAATACACATTACACAATATACAAACTGAACAATTAGAGGCAATTGCACTGAACTGAATTAAGAACAGTATACATAATGTGCAGCGATGTGTGACATATACTATTGTGTTGCCATTCTCAGATGTGCGTGAAGGGGTAGATATTAGTAATAATACATGAAATGTGTGTATATATATATATATATATATATATATATATATATAGAGAGAGAGAGAGAGAGAGAGAGAGAGAGAGAGAGAGAGAGAGAGAGAGAGAGAGAGTGAGAGTAAGTCCCTGGGGTCTGTTTTGATGTTGAAGTATGTAAAACAGTCCCATATTGACTGCATCATCCACAGACCTGTAAGCTCAATAAACAAACCGCATGGGATCCAGAAAGGGTTCAGTGATGTCCTTCAGGTGGGTCAACACCAGTCTCTCAAATGACTTCATGACCACAGATGTCAGAGCAATGGGTCTGTATTCAGTAAGTCCTGTGATTTGGGTTTCTTTGGGAGGGGATGATGGTGGATAGTTTGAAGCAGCAGGGAACTTTGCTAGATGGATGCTTGGCAGCATGGTTTGAAAGCCGCACTGTCGGAGCTTCCCATGTTTGCATCTCTTAGCACACTTGTACAGCACCGCTGCTCCTCTGACTAAAATGTCCAACAGAACATCTGAATAATCAAAAACCGGTAAAAGACTCTCTGGCATGTGCTGTCAAATAATCAGCAGCTCATCTCTGGTAAAATTGATCAGAAATAAATTACTAAACACAGGACAAACAAACAAAAATGGCAAAAGAACTGGAGAGCTTCATACTGAGGCAGCCATCCATTGCGGCATCTTTAAGGATATAAAAAATATGACCAAATTAGATCTAGCATATGATTTTGCAGATTGGTTGGACCGGTCACATTTTGTCTAACCCCAACAGAGTTGAGAATATCGATAAATGCTAATGCCAGTGATTCATTTTTATGTGTTATACTTTATGTGACCTGTGTGATGTCTTAAGCAGCTAGCAGACGTTCGGATTAGCCAGTTTATCTGCTTCCTGACCTGGGCACCAGTTAGTCAAATACAAGCACTATTAAGACTATGAGCCATATTACTAGAGAGGAGAGCATAAATCACAGCGTATCACTGTAAATTGTAGCAACAATTTGACTGGCCTCAATCTTTCAGGTGAGACTCATGTTTATAACAATAACCTGAATGAGTAGACTCATTTAAACTAATATATTCATCAGTGTTAATTCAGGTTTCAGTCAAACAGAGCAAATCCAAACTATGATCTGTAATAATTTCATTTACAATTAGTGATTTGGATGAAAGCGATATAATGTTTAGTAGCCCTATCTTTACAGTATATGATGTTTATCTTCATGTTTTTTTGTTTTTGTTTTTTTCAAGTTTGGCATCAATCAAATGTTTTTTTTAAATTACTTAATGAGTGTTTTGTGTTTAGTAGTTTGGGGAACAAACACAGTCTCTATATGATATATAGGTGATTCACTCTCTGTGTGTTATAGTTTATGTGACCTCTGTGATGTACTTCCTCTGCTGCATATTAATTTTTATCAAAATGTTCATTAACTTTTGAATGCATTGTCAGAGTTATAAGAAAGTTTTGTATGCATCATTGACATCATCTCCTGAATGTACCTGAGTATTCTGGAGACAGCGCAACCTATAGTTCAAAAGATAATCCACACTTTTGTGCTGACTTTAGTGCCAGAGCATCGCACATTTCACATCTCAGCGCTTTTATCCCTAACCCTAACCCATCCGCACAAATTCTCTTCAATACAGTTCTGAATTCAGGCCAGTTAGTCCCAAAATCAGCGGATAGTTGAGGCGGGAACTAACCGTGGCCTCCACTCTATGTTTTGTCCCCTGAAATTTAATCATAAGGGTCACCACAGGGTAATTGTGAATATCCCCATGCACACACTTCACCCTCACACTTTTGGTTGTGCCCAGTGCCCTGCGTTGAACCAAGCATTGGCGAACCGTGGTTTGATTACAACCTGTGTCCACCAATGCTTGTTGAGTACCCCATTTGATTCTTACTCTCATGAACAAGGCATTTCCGTCCACAGAACTGCCGCTCACTGGATGTTTTTTTTGTTTTTTTTTTTTGGCACCATTCTGAGTAAATTCTAGAGACTGTTTTGCGTGAAAATCCCAGGAGATCAGCAGTTACAGAAATACTCAAACCAGCCTGTCTGGCACCAACAATCATGCCATGGTCCAGATTAGATCAAATTTTTTCCCCATTCTGATGGTTGATGTGAACATTAACTGAAGCTCCTGACCGGTATCTGCATGATTTTAGGCACTGCACTGCTGCCACACTATTTGCTGATTAGATAATCGCATGGATGATTCATACTGGAGAGAAGCCTTACACGTGCCATCAGTGTGAAAAGAGTTTCAAAAGTGCACCTAGTCTCACATATCATCTCTGTCATTTCGGAGTAAGATCATTTGAATGTGATAAGTGTGGTAAAACATTTGTTGGGGAATCATGCCTGAAACAACATCTGAAAGTGCACACAAAAGAGAAGCCTTACAAGTGTTCTATTTGTGGGAAGAGTTTTACAAGCCTGTACTATTTTAAAGTGCACCAGAAAATGCATACTGGTGTAAGGGCTCATTGGTGCTTTGAATGTGGGAAGACTTTTATTACAGCCGGCCAGTTGAATCGGCACCAAACAATTCACACTGCAGGGAAACCATACAAGTGCTCACACTGTGGAAAGAGTTTTAGTTATTCACAATACCTGAAAGCACATGAGAGAATTCATACAGGAGATAAACCATACCACTGCTCTTCATGTGGGAGGAGTTTCACCCAGTCAGCTCATCAACAGAAACAGTGAGCAATTATCTTCAGGTCCAGCAAGATCAAGTAAATAGTTTGAAGATCAGATAAACCCAAAGATGGAATTTCTCCGAAAACGGCAGCATCATCTATGGCCCCCTTTGCAGTTTGCACATGGCATTAACATGCATTTCATATCCGGATCGTATCTGGATATTCCATAGCTGGATTTGATTTACACCTTGCAGTCAAATGTGGCTGTTTAAGTGAACGTTTCCTCAGCGATCGGTCCAATTGCCACTCAAACTCATCCATTGTTTAACCCATTAGCTTTTAAATCAAATCATCGTAGTTCACCCAAAAATTTAAATTCTCTAATCATTTACTCAGCATTATCATGCCATCCCAGATGTGTATGTCTTTCTTTCTTCTGCTAAACACAAACAAAAAATTTTATAAGAATATTTCAGCTCTGTAAGTCCATTCAATGCAAGTGAATGGTGACCAAATCTTAAAGCTCCAAAAAGCACATTAAGGTACCATAAAACTAATTCTTAAGACTTCAGTGGTTGAATATATGTTTCACTTATGTGATACAATCAATTTTGGGTGAGAACAAACCAAAATATAACATCTTTTTCACTGCACATCTTGTCATTGCAGTCTCTCAGCACCAGGGCTGGTGGATATTTGGGGCTTAGCCCAGACCTTTGTGAATATGTATGGCGTCATCCTTTGATGAAATATCAGAACATAATACACTTTATAATAAAAGTTTATATGTCATATGTGAGGTGTCATTTATATAGAAAATCTTTAGATATTAATGAAACTAAAATGACCTACTAATGTTTTGTCTCAGCTTCAGAAATGTTCAAAGCTCAATGGCATGCTTTTACGATGTACTTTAAAACACAATAAAAAGAATTTTGTCCCATTTGCCTTTTTGTAGTTCAGTGCACATAATTGACAACTGATAATTTATAGCCTATTACTGATTCATCAGGTGCTTTAAGTTAATTAAGATGGTAGCAGGATATAAAAAGTTATAAAAAGGATCTTATGAGTAAAAAAAAAAAAAAAAATAGCTGCTTGTTATGCCAAAGTGTGCTAGGTTCATGGTATTGTGCCAAAATAAAAGAGTTCTGCAAAAAAACACCTGGCTCGTGAATTTTCCTCAAGCACATTTGTGAATGTTACTCTTTGTTTTCATGGTTATATATCTAAACATTTGACACTTACTGCATCTAGATGGAAGATCTCAACACAATTTCCTGTACCTCACCAAGACAGGCATTTTGACTGTTCATCCAGAAGACTCCAGCGGTTAAATCCATATCTTCGGAAAAGATATGATAGGTTTGGGTGAGAATCAGATCAATAATAAGTCCTTTTAAGTCAGGTCAAGTCATTTTTATTTGTATTGCACTTTTCATAACACATATCGTTTCAAAGCAGCTTTACAGGAAATCATGCATTAACAAAAACAAAAGAATTAAACCGTAATATCTTTAGTCTTGTGATAATTGTGTAGTTTGATTAAATATGATTGTAAATTGTGTATAAAAATTAAATAACAATTATATTTAGAACCCCTGTGAGCAAGCTGAAGGTGACTGTGGCAAGGAACACAAAACTCCATAAGATGTTTGTTAATGGAGAAAAATAATCTTGGGAGAAACCAGGCTTACTGTGGGGGCCAGTACCCCTCTGGCTAAACAGCATGGATATAATGCCAATATTAGTTATTTGTGTGCAGTGCAAGTCATGGTTTAAAATGTGTAAATTATGTAAGCACTGAGGTCTAGTGTTAAAAAAAAAATGACTAATGATTAATGACTAATATCTGCAGAAGTTCACATAGATGCATTGTCCTTTGTTAGTTGTGTTGGGCCTCATGTATTCAGATAGAAGACAAAGGCAGGCCTAACAGTCATAAAAACATAACTCAAGCCCCACCTTCCAAGTCGTAAATTTTACTGATAAAAATCGCGCCAAAATCAAACAAAGGGAGTCCAAAACAGACTACAAATCCATGAAGCCTTGCTCACTAAAGGATCGAACTCTCAACTCCTATTGGATGAGGCACACAACAGAACGTCCCTCAAACATGACATCATCAGGAGTTGAAATAATTCTGAATGCTTCCAGAATTTACTTCCAGCGACTTTGTTCACCGAATATAGACGTCGTTTTTTTTGCTGCTCTCCAGTGCAACCTCGTGGCACAAGGAAGTAATGTCCGACTTGAAACTGTAGCCATACAATCTCCATCTCGCTGGACGAGTTGAGATTACTCTGTGTTCAACCAAACACTCTAACGGATCCGAAGGAGACCGCCGAGCAATTCGCATCTTCATCCGTTTGCCTACAGAAGCGAAGAGATTAAAGATTTCTCTTCCATCTTCAATCAAGTCAACATTTCTGAGTTCTCCACCAGCCCGCCGAGAATCAACAGCCGTACCGCCTGCCGACAGAGCGAGGAAACGGCCTCCCGTCATCACCCGAGCCTCAAGGAACCGGGTCAGAGTTAAAGGATGGAGGAAAACACATTCTACCTGTGTCCTCATGCGATTCAAGTAAGAGGTTTACGTCTGGGCAAAGATAGAATATTATAGTGTGTTATTCTTGTGTTTCAAGGTTTTTGCTTGTACAGTTTACGGACCGCCATGTCCGCTCATTATTAATACTCAGGGTATTAATTATCACAAATTTGTTTTGCTGTATTGTGGTCCAACCAAATTGGATTGTGCAATTTCGCCATCTCGGGTGAGACAGAAACTGAGTTCATCCATTAAAGAGTCAAATAACGCAGGACTTTTTCGAGCCCCACTCGTAAAACCGCGTCTCTGAGTGATGAACACAGCTGCTTTCTCTCCCACTATCGCGAAATCGGCTTTAGGGCTGTCACTTAATCATCTCTCTCTCTCTCTCTCTCTCTTACTAATCACACACACACACACACACACACACTGTCACACACACACCTTATGTGTTATAGGATTATTTTGATTACCATGTCTAATCATATCACTGTTTAGTTTGTAGTTGTAAGTCGGAAGTTTATTGACTGCATTATATTAATTATTAATTGATATTACTGCATAAATAAACTTTGTTTATATTACAAAGAGAAGTGTTTTGGTTTGTTTTGCAAACGCCTGTGTCATGCTGACACAGTGTTCGGATTCAAACCTTCACTCATTGTTTTTTTTCCCCGAAAATCGATATTCTTCGGATGTTGATTTTCATAAGAAAACCATCTAATATTGAGACCGTTTTACTATTTGGTTATTAGTCCCTAATTCCAGGGTGGTGCCCCATCAATGTTAATCCTTATTAATATTCTATTGATTTTTGATAATTGATAATTATCTTTGATGATTGAATTTGAATGATCAATAAGCTAATATTAATTTTAATTAATGTTTCATCGATGTTAACAATTAACGATTATCTTTGATAACTGTTGATTTAAAGGATTTAAAGAAGCTAACATTGATTCTCATCAATGTTCTATTGATTTTAATAATTAATATCTATCTTTGATAATTATTAATTATTGCTAATAACCAAACTTGTAATAACTATAATAAATTGCTAATAACACTCCTAAACATAGCACACTACATTTACTGGAGCCCCATTTGAGGTTTTAATGAGTTAGATTCAATTGATTAATTTAAATATTAATTAATAACTACAGAAATAATTATTAATTATTTCTGATAGTAACACTGATCTAAACAACCAGTAAAGCCCTACATAATAATTGGTGCCCCGTGTGAGGAATCCTACGTGCCAGTTCTGTCACAATGTGTATGCAAAAGAATCCAAAGTAATAACTTGAATCCTTACTTCAAAGTTTGGTTCTGTTTACAATTTACTTCTCAAAACTTGCCAAACATAAGCCAGTATGGTGTGAAAGTGCTCTTAAGAGTGAATTAGGGGTTGGTAAATTTACAATAGTCTGCTTAAAATCTGCTGTTGTTGTTATTTAACTCCTAACGCTTTCATCTAAATGTTACAGAGAGGTGCCAAGTCACTACATTGACGTCCACCAAAGAGAGAACGCAGTGAAATTCGCACATCATAACAGTAGCCCTTAAGCCACAGGTCGAAGCCTCTCAACTGTGCGTTCGTGCTAGCATTATATCAACTGTAAAACAACAAGCTATCAGAGCCACTCTATCACAAGAATTTTTACGGCCTCAGTAATATGAGTCACCAATCGCCCTGCGTGACTGGAGCTGAAGCTCCACAGAGGTTAGTCAACCCAGCACTGCAAGATGTAGTTGCTGCTGTCCTTCGTCTCTCCATAGAGGAGTGAGATAACCTTAACGGCTACAATATTAGTCGTTGTGATGAAGCATTGCAGGAACTAGTTGATTATGTCAACAACCCGGTCGGGAAGCCAATGCGCACAATCCTGGACCTAGTGGGCCAAATGTTCCTTCTTCATCAGCGCAAAACACAACTGCAAACCGCTGAGCACCAGGCCCAGCTTGCCCAGCTGCAGAGCAGCTACAATGCGGTGCAGAGGGAAAATCTCAGCCTGCACCAAGAAATTAGGTGCACCCAAGCTGAGAAAGTCCAGGCACAGGAAGATAATGCCCGGATGCAGGAGGAAAACAAAACCCTGTGCAGGCAGCTTCAAGCTGCCCAGCTAAAAGTAGAGTCAGATCAGGTAAGTGCAGCTGAAACGCACAGCACAACATCTGACATGGAAGAGGGCCCCTTTTTTAGCGATACGTGTAGGAATGTGCCCCTGAGAAACCCAGGGACACACGCTAGGAGCCGAGCTGCCCCTATTGGTACAGTCTCTGACTTCGTCCTCCAAGACACCTTTCAAAATCCTCCAGCGGCCCGCTGGTTGGATGCAGGTGCCCCTCCTTACAGTTGCCCTCCTCAGTCAGTTTTCAGTCACGCCTTGCGTTTCAAACTGACTGATTCCACACCACAAAGGGGGGACAATTATTTTCAAGCCCAGAGTGGTGTAAGCGGCTCAAATATCCCATTAGCCAGGGAGCTGTACGCACCCCCACCCCCACATGTCGACTGGACTCCTTCCCCACCACGAAGAGGAGGAAGTCGTCCTCATCGCTATAGCGATCCGAGTGATTATGATGTTTCGGATGACTCGGACGACCCGTGGTCATACCGACACCAACGCTTGTGCATCCGACAACTCGAGTCCCTCGCAGGGGACATAGAACGCTTTGACCCAAGTAATCGAGATTCAAACATCGACAATTATCTTAGGGAAATTGAGCACTGCCTGATTGATTTGCCTTATGCTTCGTCGCGTGAAAAACTCAAGCTTATATGGAAGACCACGGTAAGGAGTGTCCATGCGTTCATGGAAACGCTACCGACTGGTACACGAAACCGCTACTCAGCTCTGTGTAAAGCCCTATGCGAGGAGTATTCGCTGTATATCGACGAAGCCTCCGCTACCATAGCTGCTTTCACCATCACCCTGAAGAGGCACGAGCCTCCGCGTGAGTATTATAGATGCCTGAGAACCACGTACTTCCAAGGAAGTAACGAACCAGGTCTGGAGGAGGAACGAGCTTTCAAGTCTCTTTTCCTTCACAACCTCCACGAGTGCGTGCGATATGACGTCACAATGCACTGCAGAATGGGCAACCCCACCATGCAGGAAATCAGAAGATACGTGCAACTGGCATGGGAGACACGCATGCGCCCTGCCCGAGGGCATGAAGGCGACGCCAGAGCCCTGGGGATCCAAGCCTCATATGCAGACCTAGCGTTTGAAGGCAACAAAATGTCTCGCGTTAAGGTGAATGCTAGAACCGGACCCCAGAGGTGCCGATCACCCCGCCAGCAGGGTAGGCAACAGAACCAGGGGGGTGGTGACCAGACACACCCCCAGGGTCACAGCAGGCCTAAACAACAAAACGTTCGCCGGCTGAAAAGAAATGCACGTCTCAAACGAAAACCCAAACAAGAAGGTGAGTGGGTAGAAAAGGTTTCAAATCCCCTCAGAGAACAAGATTTGAGAGAGGAAATGGAGGATATAAGGAGACGCTTGACTGAGTTAGTAACTAAGCTTGACGTGCTCCGTTGTTCACCAGGTCCTTCGACCTCCTCAAAGGAACACGGCGCTGAAACCTCGTCAGTATGACTAGGCGATGTACCCCCTCCCTCCCGTTAACGCCAAAGTTTACTTTGTAGGTCGGGAAAAGGGGTACAGTGTCCAAGTTGCTCCCCAAAACAGTCACTCCTAACATGCCACACCCTCCTTTTCTGACCTTCTGGGGTGATCTGTACCATAAGGGCAACGCCTGACACATGGGTCATTCAACTCCCACGCACTACTCGACACCGGTTCCGAAATAGTCTAATGGGTCCAACACCTTCGCAAAGGTGGCTAGAGCAAAACTCTCCCTTGGCAAACCATTATAGACAGAGACCTACAACGTAAGCATCACAAGCTACATGCAAGATAGGCCATCTTACACAAAACGGGCCTGGATTAACACCTTTCAAGGGATGATGCTAATAGACCCTGTTTACATATGTCCCATTAATACGGAACCACTGTTAGTTGGCCAGGACCTACTGAACCGATTGACTCTGCTCACTGACTGCCGTCGTGGACACATGTGGGCTCAGGTTGACATACCGAGACCACTTGGTCCAGAAAACAGTTCGCCAGCTTCAGATGCACACGTCGCCATCGTCCAAAAATCCAGCAGAGACAACGACTCCAATAAGAACAATTACAGGGCCTGGGTAAAACCCTTCAGGGTACTATAGTCACCGTAAATTTGCAATCCGTTCTTATCAATAACACTTTGCACACTTTAGGGATTTTGTCAGAGAAAACAACTTATGCGTGTATCGTTAGAGATCTAATGCAGGACCTCCTCAGGGAAATTAGTTCCTCAGTCAACAGTCTGAGAGGTGGAAGGATTCCAGCTTACCTGGTACCCCTAGACCTTGTCGAACAAATCCTTAGATCTGCTACTATCTCCATTGTGCAACCTTCATAGATACACATGGCATATAGTTTTGGCATTGAAATTCCAATCCATGTAAATCCTCAGAAACTCAAAATAGGATTTATCCTCAATCTACCATCATAGGCAGAAAATATATAGACTAAAATCTGTATTTAATGTTGGTTTTCAGAGAGGTAATGCACACATTCACCTCAAAACACCACCAACGCTCACCGACCATGATGAGGACCCCTCGCTCTACCTTATCTCTAACCTAAACATGTGTACCAAGACAAAGAACATTCATTGGGTTTGTCAAAATGCAACCCCTTTGTTAGAGAGGTGACTAACTACCTCCCTGAACAAGTGTCATGGTAGCATGTCCATCAAAGATGAAGGAACAGAGACAAAGGTAGAGCGAGCAGGCAATCGTTGGCTCGTTAACACACCAGCCACCGAAATCCCAATGTCATACGACTGCCATGATACAGCCACTAAACTAAGGCTACCAAACCAAACGGTGTTCTTAATGGTTCCCCAAGGAGCCACCGTGCACATTGATGATATTGTCCTCCATCATCTCAACGTCGACAAAAATGACGCAGAAATTGAGATCATGGACGCATTTAGAGGTCACAGCCTCACCGTTGATGACACCCTTCAACAGCAGCTTCAGGCTGAAGGGATGGAATTAGTGAAGTTCAGTCTCAAACCGACTGGCTTGACCACTATATTTCATAGTCACATAAGCAGATCGTCATCTTACCGAGAACACCCTATCAGTTTGATTGCTCTCTGGCTCCTCCTTAGTGGTTGGATCATCATCGCAATTATTGCACACGCCATGTACAGGTACGTTAAACACCTACAGGCCAGACTGGACTCACTTCTCATACAGCCGCGTTTTACACACCAGTCTGAGCCCATCCCACAGGTTAACCCCAATCATTTCCAAGGATAAGCCTTTTAACCTTTAACCCTCCTTTCCTCTAACATTTTGTTCCTAGTAACCAATGTCAGGTCCTACTTTGATTTTGTGTTATGACCAAAGAACAACAAAGGATTGTGTTATAGTTAATGCTGTGCCTTCCAATAATATGAAATGTTTATGTGTGATGAATGTAGTTTTAGAATTAGCTAGAAGTTCTATGCCCAGATGTGCCTCAATCTCTGTCCAGACGATAAAGCCTCTGTGAACTCTAATGAACTGTATGGACTGTGCAACCATTTCTCTTTCCTATCAGGAATACATGGATGGCGTAACCCACAGGTTACTGTGAACCGACAAGAACTGTTCGGCCCTTCAGTTGCTCTAAAGATGCTGGACAACAACCAACTCTTCAGAACAAAGGGGGGAATGTATTCAGATAGAAGACAAAAGCAGGCCTAACAGTCATAAAAACATAACTCAAGCCCCACCTCCAAGTCGTAAATTTTACTGATAAAAATTGCACCAAAATCAAACAAATGGAGTCCAAAACGGACTACAAATCCATGAAGCCTTGCTCACTAAAGGATCGAACTCTCAACTCCTATTGCATGAGGCACACAACAGAACGTCCCTCAAACATGACATCATCAGGAGTTGAAATAATTCTGAATGCTTCCAGAATTTACTTCCAGCGACTTTGTTCACCGAATATAGACGTCGTTTTTTTTGCTGCTCTCCAGTGCAACCTCGTGGCACAAGGAAGTAATGTCCGACTTGAAACTGTAGCCATACAATCTCCATCTCGCTGGACGAGTTGAGATTACTCTGTGTTCAACCAAACACTCTAACGGATCCGAAGGAGACCGCCGAGCAATTTGCATCTTCATCCGTTTGCCTACAGAAGTGAAGAGATTAAAGATTTCTCTTCCATCTTCAATCAAGTCGACATTTCTGAGTTCTCCGCCAGCCCACCGAGAATCAACAGCCGTACCGCCCACCGACAATCAACAGCCGTACCGCCCGCCGACAGAGCGAGGAAACGGCCTCCCGTCATCACCCGAGCCTCAAGGAACCGGGTCAGAGTTAAAGGACGGAGAAAAACACATTCTACCTGTGTCCTCATGCGATTCAAGTAGGAGGTTTACGTCTGGGCAGAGATAGAATATTATAGTGTGTTATTCTTGTGTTTCAAGGTTTTTGTTTGTACAGTTTACGGACTGTCATGTCCGCTCATTATTAATACTCAGGGTATTAATTGTCACAAATTTGTTTTGCTGTATTGTGGTCCAACCAAATTGGATTGTGCAATTTCGCCATCGCGGGTGAGACAGAAACTGAGTTCATCCATTAAAGAGTCAAATAACGCAGGACTTTTTCGAGCCCCGCTCGTAAAACCGCGTCTCTGAGTGATGAATACAGCTGCTTTCTCTCCCACTATCGCGAAATCGGCTTTAGGGCTGTCACTTAATCATCTCTCTCTCTCTCTCTTACTAATCACACACACACACACACACACTGTCACACACACACCTTATGTGTTATAGGATTATTTTGATTTCCATGTCTAATCATATCACTGTTTAGTTTGTAGTTGTAAGTCAGAAGTTTATTGACTGCATTGTATTAATTATTAATTGATATTACTGCATAAATAAACTTTGTTTATATTACAAAGAGAAGTGTTTTGGTTTGTTTTGCATACGCCTGTGTCATGCTGACGGGATGTCAGTGCTCGAATTCAAACCTTCACTCATTGTATTCTTCAGATGTCGATTCTCCTAAGAAAACAATCTAATATTGAGACTGTTTTACTATTTGGTTATTAGTCCCTAATTCCAGGGTGGTGCCCTGTCAATGTTAATCCTTATTAATATTCTATTGATTTTTGATAACTAATAATTATCTTTGATGATTGAATTTGAATGATCAATAAGCTAGTATTAATTTTAATTAATGTTTCATCGATGTTAACAATTAACGATTATCTTTGATAACTGTTAACATTGATTCTCATCAATGTTCTATTGATTTTAATAATTAATATCTATCTTTGATAATTATTAATTATTGCTAATAACCAAACTTGCTCCTAAACGTAGTACACTACATTTACTGGAGCCCCATTTGAGGTTTTAATGAGTTAGATTCAATTGATTAATTTAAATATTAATTAATAACTACAGAAATAATTATTAATTATTTCTGATAGTAACACTGATCTATTTAAATGATAGTCTATATATTCCATTTCAAGAGTGTAGTCCATCAATAGACAAAGGTGATGCAAGCAGAAATTAATGAGGTGCATTGCAGTTCAACCTGCAAGTCATTCCAGCGAGGTTCGTTGGGGTCCATCCTAAATCCAAGGTTCAGGCAGTGGCATATGAAGTGTCTGATGTCTTACAGTTGAAGTTGGCATCAGTTAATCCTCTGAAGTCAAAAGACTGAAGTGATGACTGGCTAGCATCGGCTG